>NC_080685.1:29667689-30318923 GCF_030445035.2 Dasypus novemcinctus | reverse complement strand
GCATGTGATCAAAGAGACACCTGCTTTAGAGCTGGAAGGACTCTAGCACTTATTTAGCTGAATCTTCACATTTTACGGGTGAGGAAACCAAGACTCAGAGAAGGGACGAGACTTGCCCAAAGTCACACAGCAAGGTGGAGAGAGTCCAGTTGAGGGTCTTTGTCCTGGAACTCACATGGCCGGTGCCTCGGGGGCTAAAAAGAGGCAGCACAGAGGTGGGAAGCTGGCCAGGCTTGGGCCCCATCCTCCTCCCTCTCGGGCCTCCACTTCCTTATCTGTAACAGGACGAGGGGTGTTGGACTAGACGTGGCCCCAAGTTACCCTGACTCCGTTACCCTGAGAGGCAAAGCTGAATGACCCTCCTTCACACCCGATGTCCCCAGCCATCCTCTCACTTCCCTAGAAAAGCCCAGAAGTTGAGGGTGTCGTGGGCCTCTAGGCTAAGGCCGCCTCGGGAAATCCCATTCCGCAGGCAGAGCCCTCAGCTCAGCACCACTGCAGTTCCTAAGGACGCTTATCGCCACCAGGGCCAGCGTCCAGTGAATCAGTGTCTTCCCCAGGATGGCCCCTCGAGGCCGCAAGGACTGGGCCTGCAGCCGCCCTCTCCCCTACATAGCCAGTGCTCCAATCTGTGTGGGGGGTGGGGTAAGGAAAGTTAGTCCTCAGAGAATCACAGTGGCTCCCAGCGGGAAGGGGCCTGAGGGGTCATGGGGCCCATGCCCCCCTCATTTCTCACCTGAGAAGATGGAGGCCCAGAGCTATGAGGGGCTTTTCTTTTTTTTTCCTTTTTTGGGGTACTGAGGCCAGGAATTGAACCCTGGACCTCGCGTGTGGGAAGTTGGCGCTCCACCACTGAGCCACATCAGCTCCCCTGAGTTGCTTTTAGGCTTTGTTTGCTTGTTGTTTGTCTTTGTTCTTAGGAGGCACCAGGGACCGAACCCGGGACCTCCCATGTGGAAAGCAGGCGCTCAACTGCCTGAGCCACATCCGCTCCCGTGGCTTTTAGGTTATTCTCGCCAGGCCCTCCAGATGGGCCGTCTCTTCTTGGTCTTGCTCCTCCTTCTCCTCCAGCAAGAATCTCTCCGTTTGAGAGGGAGGAGAAAGGAATTCTGATGCGGAGGGCTGCCTTGCCCCGGCTCTGTCCCCTCATCCCGTGGAGATGAGCAAGGAGGACCGCGGAGGCCGCTTGGCCTGCGTCCCGGGCGGGCCGTGTGCCTTCCCTTCCAGCCCCTGCTCTCCCAGATCTCGGAGCAGTGAGAAGTTCCGCCAGCAGGGCCGTCCCTCTTGGGGGGCCAAGCTGGGTGTGTGACTGGCTGTGTCCTTTCCGCTCTTTCCACATGCAGCTCCACCGTGGGCGTCCTTTCTGAAGTCTCGCAGGGCTTTCGGCTAGTCGTGTAAACAGAGGCCTGGGAGGGCATAGCTGTGGGACACGGGGTTCCTGGGGCAGCCCCTGCAGCCCGGCCCCAGGCCCTGCCACCCTTCCCTCCGCAGAGCCCGCTCCCAGGGATGGAGGAAATGTGCCTCCTAGACACGCTGGGCCCGGGCAGCGGCACTGCACGGCGGGCTGCTGGTGGTCACGTTCCCCGGGCCCCTGACTCTCGACCAGACGCCCCCTGGGCACCCCTGTGCTCAGAGCCCTTCTGCCTCCAGCCTCTCTGTGCCTCTCAGGGGCCACTCTGAGTTCTTCCCACTCGCCCTGGGTGTCCAGGGCTCCTCCCCCAGCACCCCCGCCCCTTCTCGCTGGCAGGGAATCTGCCCATGCAGAGCTCCTACCTCCTGCTCTGGAAGCCCCATTGCTCTGGGGAGCAAGAACAAGAAAATCCCTACCCAGGGTATTTCTTCGACCCTGTTTCTCCTTTGTTGGTAATCAGGGAGCGCTCCAGCTCCCTCCCACGCCAACCATGGCTAGGTGAGAGTGCCCCTCTGTGCCCTTCTCAACGTGTGCTCTCCCAGGGAGCTGCCGGCCTTTAATTCTCTTCGGAAAACATAACTGGGAGAGAGACACCCTTCTTTCCTTTGGGGTGCCAACAAGTATCACTGCCTAGGCAGCACTGCCCTCCAGGGGGCGCCTTTCACAGTGGAGTCTTCCTGAACGGCACTTCCCAGCGTTGTGCAGTGCACACCCTAGGCCGCTGGGCAGGGTAACCCTGCCTCTGGCTCACTCCCCTGTGAAGCTGGCTGGATCAGGTACTTCTCGCCACTCACTGTCTCTGGCCTCTACTTTCGCAAAGGTGGAGTATGGTCAAAGATGAGCTGTGGAATTCGGTCAATCCCAGGTCACACTTGGGCTCTGCCGCTCATTGGATGCCTTACTTTGTGTGGAAGTTCCATAATCTAGCGGGATCTCAGTGTCTAACTCGAGAAAATGAGAAATGATGATTCTGAATCCCGTCCTCGTGAGGGCAGGATGAGATAATGCATGTGGCCCATGCTGATGCTTATTGCTAACTCTTAAAAGAGGGCTAAACCCAGTCCTACCTACCTCATGGAGGGAGTCCTGAAAATACAGCAAGATGAAAAACAGATCATCTCTAAGGTCTCTGAGGGAATATTTTGCAAGAATCCCAACCACTGATGTTCTTGTCTCAGTATATAAAAACTAAGATCTGTGAGCCTCTTTGCTTCCAAGTCACACTATGTGACTGACGGTGAATGTGCAGAAAAGGCTCACCTAGGAGAGCAAATGCTCACAAGCGGCAGGCGGAGGCCCTGGGCAGGTGGAGCAGAATGAAAACCAGTGACAGCCGCTGCGGAGAGGAAGCGGAGACCTGGCTTTAAGCACAAAGCCGAGGCCCACGGAAGGGAGTGTGATGAGGCCAGGTTTAAGCGTCACCTCCCCCGCAGGCCCGTTTAATCGCTGCCTCCGCCCGCAGCTCTGCCCAGCTGCCTCCAAGCACCCGCCGGCGCCGGCACCGGGCCGCCGACACGGGCAGCCTGGAGCAAGCACACGATTAGGTTTCACATTGGGAGGTGGCAGGGAGGCGCACCGGGGCTAAAGGAGCTCCACAGAGGGCACTTGGCCCAGGAATGCTTTCCGGAAGTGATTCCTAAGAGGCCAGCCTGAGCAAAGCGGAGGTGACAGGAAGCCTGGGGCGGGAGAGGTGCAAAGCAGTTACTCGGTAGAGGGCCCAGATGACGACGGGGTTCATTCACCCATCCAAGGGGTTTGGACTTGATCCTCTTTCAAGGCCAAACGTTCCCGACCTTATTTATTTCACTTGTTTCTTTTATTCCAGCCTGCTGGAGGATGGCGTTCAGAGCCTCCCCGGCAAGTGTGGCCCCGGGCTGTAAATCATTTCCAGCAGGATGGCAGGAACCCACCCCTCTCTTCCAACTCAAGAGAGCAAGCAAATTGGAGTAAGAGGGCCAACGGGACATTAACCTAGGGCTAGCCTTGAAACGACCCTGACGCCAAAAGCCGACCATTCGCAAGCATCAACCCTTCAACCGCTATTCGTCTCAGATAGATTGTTCGTACATACCAGCGTGTCTCCATGCTGAGGCTGAGCACCCCCTGCCTGTCTAGGCAAGCAGGAGGTTCATGGTCATCCTTCCCTGGCTACATGTGGAGGGGGGACTGGAGGGAAGCATGGGCGGGCCACGGGATAAGGAGACCAGTGGGGAGGCTGCCGCAGTGACGGTGTGAGATGCAGGTGGCTCCCGCCAGCGCAGTGCTGGCTGGTTGGAGAGCAAGGGCCAGGGCTGAGAGAGCTGGAGGAGCCCAAATGAACAGGACTGCTTGACTGGATGTGGGGTGACAGAGGAGGACGTTCCAGCACAGTGCCCAGGGCCCTGAGTGGCTGGATGAGCAGCTGGTGGCCTGCAGATACAGAGAAGATACAGAAGGACATGGCAGAAGTTTGGAGGGCAGCTGGGTGATGAGCAGGGGAGGAGGTGAATAAGGTTCCAGATAAGCTGAACTGGATTTAGCTGTGCCTGCCTACCTGCCCCCCCCCCCAAGAGATGCCCCATCAATAAGAAGAGTGATCCAAGGATCTGAAGCTCAGAGGGTAGGTTTTGGACTGGTTTCAGAGGGGAGGGGGTCCCATGAGGGGGATGTGGCCACTAGAAGAGCCCAGGGCTGCGGGCTGTGGGGCCTAGGAGACCCCCAGCGCTTCCTGCCCCGAGCGCCAGGCCCTGGTGGAGCTCCCGCTTTATATCACAGATCCTGCCTCCCCTGCCCGCCTGTAGCCAAGAAAGATGGGTCTCCCACAGAAACTGAGCAGGAGAGAGAAAGGGGAGGTGGGAACAGTGTTTTGGAGGAAGAAAAAAGAGAAGAAGGTGTATTAGTCAGCCAAAGGGGTGCTGATGCAAAGTACCAGAATTCTGTTGGCTTTTATAAAGGGTATTTATTTGGGGTAGAAGCTTACAGTTACCAGACCCTAACAAGTCCAACTCAAGGTACCAAAATAGGTACTTTCTCACCCAAAGTCTGTTGCCACGTGTTGATGCAAGATGGTGGGTGATCTCTCTGAGGGTTCAGACTTCCTCCTTCCTCTTAAGGCTCCGTGGTCCCAACTTCGTCTAATCTTGGCTGTAACCTGGCATAAGGCTCATCTCTTTCCCTGGGGCACATTTCTTTCTGGGCTCAGCTGCTCTGGTCTCTTCACAAGGGCAGCTGTAGACTGTCAGGCTCACCTCTTCTTGGGGCCATGTCTATGGACCACTCTCTCTTCCTGTGTGTCTGCTTCTGTGTATCTACTTCTGTGTGAGAGTCTGTTTTATCAGCCCAAGGGGCAGGGACTCAATGCTGAGTCTCATGCCAATGATCAGAACCCCAATATTAACATAATTTAATTAGACATCTCAGCTGAATCTAATACAATCAAAAGGTTATCGTGCCAGAGGAACCAACAAGTTTGCAAATATAATCTATATTTCTTTTTGGAATTCATAAATATCAAACAGCTACAGAAGGTATGAGAGAGGGAAGAAAGAATAGAGAAAGATGATGGAAAGAAAAAGAGAGGAGGGCCCCTGGGTACTCAGCAGTGAACAAAGCAGACTAATCTGTACCCTCATGAAGCTTACTTTCTAATGGGGAAGACAGATTAAAAAAAAGAAAAAGAAAACAGAAAAGTAAACAGTGATAAGTGCTATGAGAAAAAGAAAATGAGTTAAGAGAAGAGAGTATATCAGGAAGCAGATGTGGCTCAACTGATGGAGTGTCCGCCTACTATATGGGAGGTCCAGAGTTAGAACCCAGGGCCTCCTGGCCCATGTGGTGAGCTGGACCACATGCAATGCTGCTGCTCTAGGAGTGTCATGCCACGCAGAGGTGTTCCCCATGTAGGGAAGCCCCACACGCAAGGAGTGGGCCCCACAAGGAGAGCCGCCCTGTGCAAAACGCGCAGCCCGCCCAGGAGTGGCACTGCACACACGGAGAGCTGACGCAGCAAGATGATGCAACAAAAAAGAGACACAGATTCCCATGCTGCCTGAGGAGAATGCAAGTGGACACAGAAGAACACACAGCGAATGGACACAAGAGCAGACAACGGGGGAGATGGGGAGAGAAATAAATTGAAAAAGTAAATCATAAAAAAAAAAAAAAGAGTATACTGGGCTGAAAAAAAATAGGGCACGGGAGGAAGGAATGAGGGGCCAGACGAGGAGCAAAGGGCAGTGGGGGGCCGTTCTGCCTACCGCGGCACAGTGCTGGCCGTCTGACCTCTTTTTTATCCCCCTGCCTCTCCCTCCTGTCTGCCCTCTCACCTTGGACCTTTTATGGAGCTGGCCCCTCCACTGGGAAAGCTGGCAACCCTGCCCACCCCTGCTACCAGCCTCACCCCTGCTCCTCTGTGACCACGTATGTGTTGGGTCCACAGGGCGAGTCTCCCGCTAGGTGCACCCTGCCCCTCTCCTTGACTGTGTTAGTCTCAATTGTCATTTGACCTTCGTTTATTTGGGCATTAGTGCTGTTGGGTATCTGCCTCCTTCACTCTCTATAGGTCCATGAAATGGGTGCGGGTCTGGCACACAGTAGGGAGGTCAGTAATACCTGTTGAATGGATGAACTCATTTAGTAAGCTCACAAGATGTGCCAAGAGCTGCACAGCATTTATACTGATGATCTCCTTTAATCCTCAGTAGACCCCCTGAGAGGGATTTTACATCCTTCATTTTACAGGTAGGAAAGCTGAGATTCAGAGAGGTAAGCTCTTTACCTGGGCTGCAGAGCCAACAGGATGCAGGGCTGAGCTCGGACCCCCCATCTGCTGCCCTCTCGGCCACTCCACCTCCCGATGCTGTGGAAGGCATGCTTCCAATGGGAACAGTGCTGCTTCCAAACATATTGTTTTTCTCCATTTTCATGCATTTTATTAAACATTTCCAAATCAGGAAACATGGAAATATTTTTTAATAAGAAGAAAGAAAACATTACAAATTGAGAAACTGACTCAGAAGGATTTGCCAGATGAGCCATCTGGTTTTTTAATTTAATAACCATTCAAAGAGGTTGACAGCGTTCCCCTTAGAGAAGGAAACGGGCTGTGGCAGGAATGGCAGCTGGCTTCCCTCAGACGGAGCTTCCATTTGCGAGGTGGGGAAGCTGAGCTGAGCGTCTTAACTCATTGGAGAGGAAGAGACCCAAAAGAAGAGAAATGCGCTGAGAAAAGCTTCGTCGGCGTGACTGTTTAACCTCCCGTCTGAGGGCTGCAGAGGGGCTGCATCCAGATGTGTGGAACCAGCCAGGCGGCCTGATTCTGCCGTAGTTGGTTCAGAGTCCGCAGAAACTGCTAGAGGAGACGCAGGGGCCCTGCCTCTGTAAGAGAAAGCAACGACCAAACCGATGTAGTCACGGAAAAGGACAAGCTATGTTTGAGGACAAAGTAAGTCGCAACTTGCTTATCACAACTTGTGCTTTGTTGGTGGTGGTTTTCACCTCTTTTAAAAATAACTGGAGGCCTTGCACTTGTGCTGTTAGTTCTTGGGACTGGAAATAAAAAAAACAACAACAACTAGATTTAGATTTGCCTTGGAAAGAGGCAAGGTTGTGACGTTACCTTGAATTACCTGGTGGAGGAGAACATCCTTATTTTCCTAAATTCCAAAGTCAACTCTTGAAATGTAGGACAGCATCTCTAGAGACGAAGCAAACTGATGACGTTATTTACGCACGTGTCACAAGCAGTGGTCCGCGAGGTTTGTGTTCAGCCCTGGGTCTCCAGAGTCATTTGTTTCACATGTTAAGATGAGGCATAGAAATAACTTGCTTTTTCCTTGATGTGAACTGACCCATAGCAGGCATAAGTAATAATGACCCTGAAGTCACCATAAGCCATTTATTCCTCAGCTAACTTTGGATTTCCAAGCCCCTCTTCCACACACCTCAAGCATTTCTCAAATGCTCCTAAAATACTGCTCAAAATACCCTTAAGAACTGGCGGTTATGCCCCCATTTTCTCCACAGCGCTGGACTCCCAGCACTGTATATACTGAGGCCATTTGATAATTAGGAATTGGAGACCTAGATAAAGCTAGACGTGAGGATGGGAATAAAAGCCCGGAACCAACCAACTCTCTCCCCTTTAGTAACAGCTTCTCAGGGTCCCTGATACAGGCTGGTAAGAGCGAAACCTACAGCCTGGCGTCATCCTCCTGGCAGTGGCTGAGCAGGCGCTTTGCCAAGCTAGGACGGGCGGTCCCTGCCCAGGCCCACAGACGCTGCCTCCACACCCCACCCTACGCCCCTGCTCGCCAGAAACTCACGGCACCTGCCGTCTTTAGAATCAGAAATAACGTGTTCCCCCTTCAGCTTTTCCACTTACTTCCTATGAGAAGTTAGGTCAGTTTCTCTCTTGAGCGTCTCATGCTTCATCGTAAAAGGCGGCAACAGCCCCTGTCCTGTCCACCTTGTCCTGCTGGCTTGTTGTAAAGACTAGATGGGGTCATTCATTCATCCATTCTATCTATCTTTCAGAAAATATTTATTGAGCAGTAGGGAGACAGCTGTAAGCAAAACAAAACTTTCTTTCCTTCAGGAAGCTTATATTCCAATGAGGTTTGACAGTCAACAGTCACAAAAATAAGCAAATGTATATTCTGTCCAAGGGTGATACCTGGCGTGGAGAGAAATACCACAGTAAGGAAGATGGGCCGTGGGGGTGAGGGGGAGGAGTGTGGTGGTAGGTAGGGTGGTCAGGGAAGGCCCTACTTCGAAGCTGGCATTGGAGCAAAGACCTCAAATTGGGGCCCGGGCCTTCCAGGTAGAAGGACTAGCAGGCGCAAAGGCCCTGAGGCAGGAGTCAAGTAGACAGCTGGAGCAGAGTGGGGGAGGGGCGGGTCCTAGGAGAGACGGGGGTCGGGGGGCAGTACGGGGCTGCTGTGGGGGCCCGCAAGGGCTTTGGCCTTTGTTCTGGGGAATACGGGGGTATTTGAGCAGAGAGGTGACACGGCCCGTCTTACTTTTTGAAAGGATCGCTCTGGCTGCTGTCGCAGGGCAGCAGGGTGCGCGGAGGTGCCGCAGGGGCGGAAGCGGGGAGGCCAGTTAGGCGGGTGCCGCAGGGCCCCGGGCGTGAGCACAGGGCTTGCGCCCAGCTGTAGGGGCAAAGGTGGTGCGGAGGGGTCAGATGTGGAAATATTTTGAGCTGGAGTCAATAAGATTTGTTGATAGAAGAAGTGTTAAACGAACTTTTTAAAACGACAAATCACCATATAAAGGGGAGGGGCTTGGCCACCCACAAGATAGTGGGACAGGGAAGACTTAAAGGAAAACCTGGGAGGAGTTACTGCTTCTCCACTCTGTGAGGCCTGCTGTTTGTTCTCCCGTGCCGCTACGCGGGTCTCTCACACAGAGCCCGGGGTGGGCGGCTCCTGAAGGGGCAGCTACAGCTTCAATCTATGTCACATAGTTGAAGGTTGACAAATCTCTATCACATTCAGTCCTCCACAGGGTCCCTGGAGGTAGGCAGGACAGATATTATTCCGCCCTGCTTCCCTGAAGAGAAAAAAACAGACCCGGAGACAGTGAAGTGGTTTGTTCAAGGTCACAAAGCCATTAGAGTGTGAAAGTCCATCTTTTGCTACCAGAGTCTGGGCTCTTCCTGCCATGCTGAGGCTAGACATATATACACAAAATGGGAATGGCGTTAAGAGCCAACGTTCTTTTCACTTTGTGTCAGGCACCATTCTAAATATTTTAAACACATCGGCTCATTTAATGCCCACAATAGTTCTATGACAGTTGGTACAACTCTTCTGAGAGATGGCGAAAATTGAAGACAGAGTTACGCAACTGCTAAGGGGCAAAGCCGAGATCCAATCATAGGTGGCCTGGCCCTAGAGCCTGGGTACTCAGCCATGACACGAAACAACCTGATGGTCTCCTACAGAAATGGGAGCGGCCAATAGATAGTGCTGATGCTAAGTGGGGTGGGAATTAGAGGCCATGTTCGCTGGGAGGGTCAGGATGAGAGTCAAGCTGGGTGTTGAAGGAAGAGACCAGCCAGGACAGTGGCGTCATAGCAGTAACAAGAGAGGTGTCTGCATGAGGCAAGCCTGGGGCACATCAGCATTGAAGAAGAGGCCAGGGAATGAGGATTTGACTCAAATGATAGAGCATCCGCCTACCATATAGGAGGTCCAGGGTTCAAACCCAGGGCCTCCTGACCCATGGTGTGAACTGGCCCATGCGTAGTGCTGATGTGTACAAGAAGTGCCATGCTACTCAGGGGTGTCCCCTGCGTACGGGAGCCCCCCACACAAGGAGTGTGCCCCCACAAAGAGAGCTGCCCTACACGAAAAAAGTACAGCCTGCCCAGGAGTGGTGCCTCACACACGGAGAGCCGATGTAGCAAGATGAAGCAACAAAAAAGAGACACAGATTCCCAGTGCCACTGACAAGAAGGCAAGTGGACACAGAAGAACACACAGTGAATGGACACAGAGAGCGGACAATGGGGGGGAAGGGGAGTGAAATAAATTTTTAAAATAAAGTAAAATAAAAATCTTAAAAAAGAACAGGCCAGAAGAAAAGGCCAAGAAGGCATGGTCAAAACAGGAGAGCGAGACCCTGAAGACACCAAAGGAGGGAAATGTTCTGAGGAAATCAAAGGCCACCATGGGTCAAGTGATATGTGTTGTTGGGTTTTCATTGGAGAACTCAACAAGCACAGGCTCCACAACTCACCGGGGCCAGCAGTCTGACTGTATGAGGCTGAGGAATGGCCAGAAGGCAAGGACAAAGCAATCCATTTGGCTGGAGTTCTGCAGAAGGCCTGGCTCAATTCCTACAAGTTTCCAACAAACAAATCAAACCCAAGATTAATGACTAGAGCCATCAAATCCCCAAGATTGTGTGAAAAGAATTTTTAAAAACCAGGTTTTCTTTTCTTTTTCTTTTTTTTAAAAAGTATTCAGACTCCTTTGGAAAAGAAGGAGGAGGAGGGAGTAGTTTCATTTTGGCTTATTTTTTTCTCAACCTATTGCTGGAACAGGTCACAGCTACTGTCAGGAAGCTGAGTTCTTACTAATAGTGAGAACTGACTCTATACCAAGCCTGAGGAATTTGGCAGCCACTTTGACAAAAGTTTATCTGCTGAAGAGAACAGGTGACATCATCTTAACATGCTTCACTGAATTACTGAAGCAGACATCATTTTCTCATGGGGAACAGGAAAAGCAGAGAGAAGGCCATATTCATTCCACAAATATTGAGTGAACACCTACTTTGTGCTAGCCCTTGAGAAGGTACCGAGAAAAGACTACAAAAGTGACTATAATATAACTCCAGGGTTAGGCAAATAGGCCAATGGAACAGAGTAAAGAGCCCAGAAAAAGCCCCACTTCCATATCTAATCTCTGACAGAGAGGGCAGTGAAGGTCAACAGGAGAAGATGGACTATTCATTAAGTGGGGCTGGGTTAACTGGTCATCTGTATAAAAAAATTGAAGTTACATTCTTAGCTCAAACCATACACAAAATCAATTACAGGTGAATTAAAGACTTAATGTGAAAGGCAACATTTTAAAACATTTAAAAGAAAGTCTTATAACCCTAGGAAGGGAAGGATTTCTTAAGACATACGAGTCACTAACTGTAAATGGAAAGATTGATAAATTCAATAAAGTAAAATTAAACACTTCTATTCATCAAAAAATACTGTGAAGAAAATAAAAAGACAAGCCAGAAACTGGAAGATGTTTGCAACATATAAATTGCTGAAGTTCTTGTTACCTAGATTATGAAAAGAACTCTTTTCCATTAATGAGAAAAAAGGGCAAAAACAACCCAATGGAAAAATGGGCAAAGTCACAGATGAGAAAACATGAACAATAAATATATTAAAGGATATTCAAGCTTTCATCAGAATAATGCAAAATAAAATCTTGGTGAGGTATCAATTTACCCACTAGTTTGGCAAAAATTAAAATCAGACAATGCCAAGGGTTGATAAGGATATGAAGCAACAGGAACTCTCCTCCATTGCCAGTGGAAGCCTAATTAGCACCGTCATTTTAGTAGACATCTTGGCATTTGTTACATACCTTACAAACCAGCAAATCCACTTGAGTTTTGTGCCCTAGAAAAACTCTTACACAATATACCTGGAGCATGTTTGTAGCAGTATTGCTCATTAAAGTAAACAACTGGAAGCCATTCAAATGTCCATCAGTAGGTGAGTGGAATAAATAAATTATGGTACATTCATTTTATGAAATACAATATAGGAATGAAAATAAACTATCGCCAAATGTATCAACATGCATGTTGAGTGGGAAGACAGCAATTCATAGAAGAACTTGTTGCATAACAAGTTTTTCCCAAAACTTCACAGCTTAACACTACAAGCATTTACTAACTCACTGTTTCTAGGAGGTCAGGAATCTAGGTACAGCTTTCCTGGGTGCCTCTGGCTTAGAGGCTCTCATGAGATTGCAGTCAAGCTGTCAGCCAGGGCTGTGGTCTCATCTGAAGACTCAATTTAAAGGGCACCTGCTTCCCAGCCCACTCATGTGGTGTTGGCAGGTTGTGGTTCCTCACCATGTGGGCTTCTTCGCAGGGTGGCCTCCTGACATGACAGGTGGCTTCTCCCAGGAAGGGCGATCCAAAAGAGGACAAGAGACAGCGTGGCCAAGACAGAAGTCTAATCTCAGAAGTGATGGCCCATCACTCCTGCCATCTTTTACTTGTTAGACTCAAGTTACTAGGTCCAGGCCACAGTCAAGAGAGGGGATTACAAAAGAGTGTGAATACCAGGAGGTGGGGGACTATTGGTGGCCACTTTAGAGGCTGCCAGCCACACTCATGTGACATGGTTTCATTTTTATAAAATTCAGAAACAGGCAAAAGTAAAGTGTATATATTGTTCCTATGTGGAAGCACTATGAAGAACAACAAGGAAATGATGAACATGAAATTCAGGATACTGATTATCTCTGGGGGGCGGGTGGGGGGCAGTCAGGGTAAGGAAGGCACCCAAGTAGATAAACCAGGTTGGTGTTGGATGGTGGGTTCATGGGTGTTTATGTTATATTTGTGCTTTATACCTTAATCTTAGGTTTATTTTTGCTTTTTCCTCTTTGGTTTGGTTCTATGTTTGATTTTATCTGTTATATCCACATGCACTTCAGAGCTGATCTGTAGAATTTGCTGTCCTCCTCATGCTCCTCCCATTTTCCCTTCTGCAAAGGCAGCTACCTTTACTTCCTTTTGCTAATAGTATTTACCTCCATGTCTCTATATTACATGCTTGTCTTGTGACACTCCGATGCTTTGATTTTAGGCATTATCTATTGACTTCCTTCTATGGAAGATAAGGATTTAGCTCCCTTTCTTCCTCTCTAACTCTTCCTGTTCCCCCATCCTCCTTTCATCATAATTTTGGTTAGATCAGTAATCAGTGTTTACATTAATCAGTTGCCACTAAACTGACTATATTCATAGTTGAGCCTTGAGAATAGTATGGTAACTTGTGCTTTCCTGCGGAATGTTCTTTTTTCCTCTGGAGTTGTTACTTATCGAGTTTGTTTGCTTAGTTTCCTATGTATTTATTACCTGTTCACCTCCAAACTGCCAGTTGTCTAAACCTCCTCTCGGGCTGCTCAGGCTCATCAGGTTTTCAATCATTCTCATCTTCTTGGAGAACTTTCTTCCAGACCCTTCTGGCCTGTGGCGTCTAGACGTCGCCCCTGCCTGGTGCCTGGCTGCCGTTCAAGCACCCCCATGCGCGTCACCCTGCACCGGCCCTTTCCCCTGTTGGATCTGGATCTCCAGTCTCCTATGCCCCATGCCTTCCTCTTTTTAGTTTACTCCTTTGTTTTGGTGAGTCATATCCTCTTGTGGTTTGCTGAGAAAAGGGCGCATGAAAGGTAACTCTTTGAGACCCCTGCTCATCTCAAAATGTCTTCATTCCGCCCTCATACTTGACTGATAACTTTGGCTGAACATAGAATTTTGGTTTGGAAATAAGTTTCCTCCCTTATTCTGTGGACTTCTAGTTTCCAGTGTTGCTGTGAAAAAGTCCAAAGTCATTCTGATTCCTGGTTCTTGGTGTTGGATCTCCCTCTCCCCATTTTCTCTCTCTCCCGTCTGTCTCTGGAATCTTTATAGGATAGTGTCCTTTCCCCCCAGTGTTCTGAAATTACACAATGATGCACCTTGATGTGTGTCTATTTTCATCCACTGTGCTGGGGACAGTGAGCCCTTGATCTAATAGAAACTCCTCCAGTTCTGGGAAATGTTTTTGGATAATTTCTTTAATGGTTATTTCTCTCCTTCTCCTCCTTCTTTTGTTCCAGTTCTCTCTTTATGGGACTATTATTATTTATATTGGTAGAATGGTTCACTGATTTTCTCATATTTTTCCTCCTGTTTTTCACTTCTCTCTGCCTGTTTCTGCCTTTTGTGAGACTTCCTCAATTTACCTTCTAGCCCTACTAGGAGACGATCTGTGTGTGTGTAGCAGTCCGTTCTTGTTTCGTGGATATAATATCTTATTTTATTTCTCTGAAAAAGTTTATTGTAGGATTTTTTTTCTTTCAAGTGTTCTTCTCCCTGAGTGGTTTGTGTTTGATCCAACGTCATTTTCCTTTGTTTGGTTGACTGCTTGAGGGGCGTCTTTTATGTAGAGACTTTCCTCAGATATCTGGGGATTCCTGGTTGTCTGCTTCATTTTAAAAGTGGGGGACTAAAGATAGCTGTTTGTGGAGTGATCTGAGGAGAGAGCAAAAGTAGACACAAATGTTTAAGCTTTCATCTTCATCAGGTCATATGGTCTTCTGTATCTATCATTTATTTCATAACATTAAAAAGTGAAAAAAAAAATAGTCCACACCCAGAAAGATAAATTAATAGCTGTAATAACTGCCCTCATCAGCTCAAAGAAAAACTATACCTTTTCCTCCTCAGCTATTAAATAAATCATTGAACTATCCCCCCCCCCCCAAAAAAAAAAGAAAATTCTCTATTGCAAAAAATAGCACAAGATGAACACGTGAGTTTGTGAAATGTGTAAACCACTCTAAACTTATGAATAGGTTTGGAAACAATTTCTCCCTCCTCTCCACTCCCACAGCCCTGAATCACCAGCCCGGCTTTCACGCTCGTCACTTCCTGCTTGGTGAGTTGCATGCGTGTTTTATCTCCATGACGATGGTCCAAGCCTCTGGAGAGCAGGGTCCGTGTCCAATTCATCTCGGCATTCCCAATAGTCCCTGCCAGAGGAGAGCTCATTGAAGGTTGACAAGCGATGAATGAATGAAATCCTCAAGATCTGCTTCTCTTAACACACACAATTAGCACCAATGGGCTCTTATATGGTCACTGAAAAAGAAACCCACAAAAACATAAAAGGGAATTCAGAAAAAAATTAAGTCGTAAATCAGACATCAACGTTAAAAAGAGAGGCAGATCATCTGTTGCTTTCTACTTAATTCCACTTTGATTCCCTCTGATCTCTTACATCAGAGTCAGCCCACATATGAGTAGGATGGTCCATGATCCTGAGGGCAGCTGAACAGCCAGGGGCACATGTTTAAGTCTCCTAGTTTGCAAGGAAAGGAGTATCGTGGGGACCCACGGGCACAACAAAGCAATTAAATGCAAATCCCGTGGTTCAGCATCCGATACTCTTCTTCTCTCCTTCCTGGGTTCCTGCAAACCTTCTAGCAGTTTTCCCTGTCTGGCACCTCAAGTCAGTCTTGCACATAGTGGCTGGAAGGATTATTCTCAAATACCAAGGGTCTTATGTCCCTTCTTTGCCCCCAGAACTTCCAGTAGCCTCCTTTTGTCCCTGTATCAAATAGTTCCCAGCCTAAACTTCAAGACATCCTCACGAACACCTCGGCACTCCACTGTTGGGGCTCCCTCCCCACTCGACTTGTCGCTCCCTGCCCTGTATTTTCCTATATATTGTTTCCCAGGATGAAAGCGCCTGCCCCCTCATCAATATGTGCTGCCATTTAGTGAGCGCTGACTCTGGGCCAAGCAATGTGCTCGAATTGCTCGTGGATTATTTTCCTCTATCCTCCATCAGCAGATAAGGAAACTGAGTCACAGAGAGGTTAAGGCACTTGCCCACAGCTATGGAGCTAGTTAGGTGGAGCTGGAGCTTGGCTCCAGGCCAGCCAAGTCCAAGGCCACCTGTTCACCTCCTCACTACTAAACTGCCTCAATCTCATCATGGTCAGACCTGGCCCCGACTCCCCCACATCTGTCTATGTGGGGCTGGCTCGTCACGTGGAGCCACCTTTTGGTCTCCCCCTTCTGGAGTCTCCCCTCTCCGCCTCCACACTCAATCTGTCCCTGAGTCCTGCTTCACATCCCTCCTGGGGAACGATTTCCCCCCACCACCGCAGCACAGGCCCTCGGAGTCGGGGTCTGTCACCCAGACGAGCAGCCTCCTTTCCTCCCTGCAGGAGAACAGCCTGCCAGGAGTGGAGGGGAGCGCGTCAGCCCAAGGGGCTGGCACCGGAATCCCAGGGATGTGGGGAATGGAGGGGCAGGGCAGCTGCCTGTCCGAGGCCATCAGAAGTGGCGTGGGGCTGACGCACTGAGCCAGAGTCGGGGGCACGCTCAGTCCTGGGGGTCAGAGTTGGGTGGCGCCAACCCATCCTACTAAAATATGGCCAGAGGAGCAGGCGCAAGGCCCAGCCCTAAGGAATCGAGGCCGACCGAACAGGTAGCTGGCCAGGGGCCCTCAGCACAGCAACGGAGGGTCTTTGGGAGCAAGCAAAGCTGGCGGGGAGGCCAGGTCAGGCCCAGCAGGGCTTTGGGGAAGGAATGCCTGCTCTTCAGATGCCCCCCTCCCCAAGCGCCACGCACCTTGCCCTTGTGCAGACCACTAAGAAAGGGCTAATGCCACACCCCTCCAGCTGGGAGAGGACCCCAGGAGGGGCTGGACAGCCTGCCAGTGGTGGAGCAGCCGGGGCCAGCTAGGGCCGGGCTCAGGCCAGGGCTGAAGGCTACCGCCTGCCACCTCGCCCAGCTCTGCACACCTGCCTCTGCCTGGCTACCCTTCCTCTGTGTGCATCTTTTCACTATGTCCTGCTCGCCCCCTGCAGACCTGCCTTCCAGGCAAGCCATGTCATCTTGTCATTCCCCTGCTCAAGGACCTAGAATGGCTTCCAAGGCCTCTAAGACCAAATCTAAACTCCTTATCCTGGAATCCAAGGTCTTCCAAAATCTGACCTCTGAGCTCCAAAGCCACCTCACCTGCTACTGGAGCCCCTGTGCCCTCCGCTCACTAAACTTCCTCATCAACTCCACCCCCTCAGGACACAGGTGCCACTCCTGCCTCTGTGATGCCCAGTGAAGCAGCAAAAAGAGCATGAGCTTTGCTTCACTTATTTCCTGTGTGTCCCTGACCAAGTCACTCCGTGTCTCTGGGCATCCAATTGCTCACTTGTAAAACACCGCTCTGGATGGTGTAAGAATGAGAGTGTTTATATGTCAAGTGCCAACCACAGGGTATGTGCTCAATAAATGATATCCATCACACCATGCTCACGTGTTCCCCCACTTATGTACCCCTCCCCTCCATCCTGCCCAGCAGCGCTTCTGCCTCCTTCCATCGCCCAGCTGTGCCTACACCTGCAGCCTTCCCTGCACATGTGGCCTAGAAACATTTGCCAGTCCCCCGGTAGCCATGGGGCCCTGTGGCAGTATGGAGAGGACTGACGTACTTCCTGAGGGCCTCCTGTGTGCCAGACCCTGTCTTGAGCACATTACCTGCATCACTTCGTGGAATCCTTATTAATGCCTGGATTCTATGGACTGAAACTCCCAAACAGCTTTCCTCTCTCTCCAGCCAGGTTGGTTTGGTCTTCTTGGCCCTCAGCTTCGCCCATCCCGCGGCCCCCAACCGGCTGCCTGGGAGACTTTATCAAGGGGCAGTTGCCCTACAGGATAAAATGTGAGTCCATTGTGTGTCAATCAAGGTCCTTCTCAAGCCTACCCTGTTAGAGAACATTTGGAGAAAGGACCAGCCTTTACAAAGCAGCCCTCCGGCCCGAGGCCAGGCTGCTGCTGTGTCCAGCCCTGGGCTCTCCTAGGACGTCCTCTCTGCCGGGAACACCCTTCCCGGCCTGCCTGGAACACTCGAGCCTTTCTCCTCGGTGACTCCTGCTCCCACCACTCCCCTTGCATTTGGGTCAAGTTCATTACCCTCTCCTCTCTGGCCCCCAGGTGCTTGTTCACCCACTTACTACAAGCTCCTGCAAACGTCTGCATCCTCAAAGGACTCCTGCCTTGCGCCAGGAGCCCGAGGGCAGGGGCCGTGTCTAGTTCACTGTTGTATTTCAGTACGTGGCCCAGAGCCTGCCTGGCACGCAGTGGACCTCGATCTCGGGAGGGAGGGAAGGGGGAGAGGGTGGAATGGGCTTTCCAGGCAGCGGGAGTGCTGGTGCCCATGTTCCCAGCGGGTTCCCCCGGGACAGACAGCCACGAGCTCAGGACAGACAGCCACGAGCCCCATGCAGCTCAGAAGGGGAGGCCGACCTTCTGTGGAGACCCCAGAGCCCCCCCTGGAAACTGCGCCCAGGGCCCCCGGTCACCGCAGCCCCCACCCCCTGCCCCAGACACCCGGGAGATGCCAGCCTTTGGGATCCCTCAGCTTCCTTACAGGAAATTGCTAAATGTATTGGGTGATTTTTTTTGACATTTTCCCTATTGAGGAGCTTGTGATTTCAGATTAATCACATTCACATACATTTAGGCTGTCGACTTGGAAGGGAAATTTGAAATTTTATTACTGCATGATTTCATCCAAAGCTATTTTATCAACACCAAAAGGATATCTACAGAACGGTGCAAAGCATGACAAAACATTTTGCCTCTGGGACCAAGGTCACGGCGGGGGGTGGGGGAGGACCAGGGCTGGGTGGGAGCGTTGGGGCACCTCCGACTGCCCGGAGAGATCCGTGTGCGCCCCCCTCACTACTGCCTCCTCCTCAGCGAAACATCCGATTTCCTCCCCCCTCCTCCAGGTCTGTCCACAGCCTTCGCTCCCGGGAATGGTGGTTCTTCTACTAATGCCTGTGTTCCCCTCGCAGGTACCATGACCAGCAGGATGTAACTAGTAACTTTCTGGGTGCCATGTGGCTCATTTCCATCACATTCCTCTCCATTGGTTATGGGGATATGGTGCCCCACACATACTGTGGGAAAGGTGTCTGTCTTCTCACGGGCATCATGGTGAGTACTCGCTTCTGCCCATTCCCCTACCCTCAAAATGCGGCAAAGAGCATTCCCTGCTCTGGGAGCGCCGGGCGGAGGGGTGGGTGGCTGGGTGGCCCGCGTCCACGGCCCTGCACAGAGGAAGGCAGGCGCGACTTCCGCGGCGGCTTCTGGCTTTTCAGTTGGCTTTTCTAAGGGAGGAGCGAGGCCCTGGTTGGTGACCGTGAAAGGTCTCTCCACAGCCCACCAAAAATGGGCTGAGCCAGGCCAGCCGAGGGTCCGGCTGGTGGTTTATTGTCCCCCTGCCTGTCCCCCAGACCCTGGCATCATTCCTGATGAAGTTTAGCTGGAGCTCGTGGCTGTGAGGACCGGGGAAGGGCACTGAACTGGCCGAAAAGTCCTGTGTCCCAGATGGGTTTGGCCACCGGTCGGGCCCTGGTTTGGCTACGGGGCCCTGGGCCATCCCGCGTCTGTGTATCCGGATGCTGGCTCTGAGTGCCAGGTCCTTTCCAGCGCTGGCGTCCGGCAAGGCTGTGTCTCCATCCCCGTCTCGCCCCAGTGCCCGCCGGCCGCGCTGCATCCTTTCCAGGTGCAGGTCTCCTGCCCGGTGCCCCGTCCCCACATGCAGAGGGCCCCCCTGTCACAGCGCCAGCCTGGCGGGATGAAAGGGAGGGATGTGGCATCTGGAGGCGGAGGCGGGGCCTGGATTTCCACGCCGGCGGTAGCGCGGCGTCGGGGCGGGGCACCCACCTGTCTGGACCTCCGCGTTCTCAAGAGTAAAGTGAGGTGGAAGGGCTGCCCCGCCCTCGTCCCTCACTTAGGACGAGGCCCCACGCGGGGATTTATGTAAGTGCTGTGAGCAGCGGGGAGCCACGGGGGCGGCCACTGTGGCTGCGTCCTCGGCGTCCCCAGCCCCGTGACAGCTCCTCCGCTTGCGAGCTGGTGAGGGGCTCCCTTGGCCCGGCAGCGCCGTGGGGCCAGGGCTGGTGGCTGCTGCAACGGGAACCCCTCCTAGAATCCTAGAACACGGCGACA
Organism: Dasypus novemcinctus; assembly: GCF_030445035.2. Taxonomy (NCBI): domain Eukaryota; kingdom Metazoa; phylum Chordata; class Mammalia; order Cingulata; family Dasypodidae; genus Dasypus; species Dasypus novemcinctus. The sequence goes on along the minus strand of NC_080685.1, from coordinate 30,299,269 downwards.
CAGGCCTGGGGGGGACCCTGTCTTCAGGAGAGGAAACTGAGGCTCCTCTCTAAGCCTGGGTAGCACCGGGGTGGGTGTGGGGTGGGCAAGAGGCCTGTGGCTTGGTTCCAGGGCTCCTTGGCTAGACACTGCAGCCCTCCCCAGGGTAGCCCTCCGTCTGCACCCCGCCCTCCCCATTGCACCCATCACCCCATTTCTCCTCTAAAAGGGAGGTGACTCCTTGTAGAGGAAAGCAGATCCCGGCTGCCTCCTCCCCAGGGGTTGAGGGCCCCTCCTGTCTCCCCCTACCCGCCTGTTGACCACTGTGGGAGGGGTCAGGGCAGGGGTGAGGGGCTCTGTGAGCAAGAGGGGCAAGTTCCAGACTGAAATGCAGGGTGGGCCACGTCTGCCGGCCCCTCCAGACAAAAGCTTCGTACCAAGGTGGGGCCACGTCGTCCCGGGGGTGTGGAGGGCTTTAGAACAAACGCCTCCCAGCGATTAGTGGGAGTCTGTCTGGCTCTGCTCCAGCTGTCACCAGGAAACCAGGGAGAGAGTCTTCCCACCAGACAGCTCCGAGATGCCGCCCTCCCCAGGGCCACAGCCTTCCTGTCTCCCTAGAGCCACCCCTGGGGCTTTGTGCCTCCGAACCCATCCCTCGGGCCTGCACGGAGCCCGCTGCCAAGAGCCTCGGGTATTTTTAAACGCCAGCCGCTCTCCCTCTTGGCCCAGGGCAGTGCCCCGGCCGAGCAGCAGTCCCAGGTCCACCGCTTCACGGGCCCCCGGGCCTCCCGCACCGCCTGCTCCTGCCCTGGGAAAGCTGAGGGGAACGCACGGGGCCCGCAGCCGCCATCCGGCCGGCTCCCCAGCGCAGTTGGCAGGCTGCGCGGCCTTTCCAGCCCTCTCCTGCCGCCTGGCTCTCCGGTAGCTCCTGGGAAGGGGGTGCTTTGTTCCTTGTGGAGAGAGCTGTGACCAAAGAGGAGAGAGCAACAAACCGAGGAGGAGGAGCCGATGCCAGCCTCCCCATTAAAAATATAGCACATGCCTTTCATCTTCTTTCTGCGGGAGACCCCCTGCACGCAGAGAGGCAGGAACGGGAGCTTTTCTCTTTCCCTCCTCAGTGTTTATACCCCAATTCTAGTCAGATGCCTCACCCTGGGGTCGGCCACAGTGAAGAACCCTGGTGGCGTTTTTCTAGCCAATGTGATTTTCTAGCTGAGTCACTCCTCCCACGGTGCGGAGAGCCCCTCCCTCCCCATCCCCCAGCCTCCCAATACTATGTAAGTCTCCTGATTAGTATTGCAAGGGCCTTTACTAAAGGTAGGGCTTCCTGTTTGGTTACCATGGACACCAGGAAGGCCAAGGCCAGGCCTGCTTGGGAAGGGAAAGGAAGGGTTTGTGTGTGCGGGCTGTAAATAGTCTTAATCATTGTTTTCTCTTGGCAGCCCCAGTAACGGTGTAATTATCAGCCATTAGGCAGGGTGTATAATTGTCTGAACAACTTGACATTGCTGGCACAGACCTGGTGTGTTGGAGGGATTTCACCCACAAAAGCTGATAGATCAAAGTCCTGCCTCTTTCCATAAAGAATTTTCAATGATAACGCTTACAGTACGGTAGAGGGAGAGTAGTCAATATTCAATATCCAGAATTAGAAATAACCATGAAGCTTGAAGAGCCAGGAAGACCCAGCCGCCCCTCTGCTTCCTGGAAGACATTTGGGGGACGCCAGGTCTGGTCGGTAGCAACCTCATTTCAGTATCGCCACTTTCCAAAGCTGGACTCATCCTGTGGAACCTTCATGACAAATAGACAAAAGCTTCCAGGGTATCTTTGAGGGACACAGCTTTTCCCCAAAGATTTCAGGAAAAACACCTCTTTGAACTGCAAAAGGAAAATGATGATGAAGTAAAAGGTAGCTCAAATTGAGTCATTTTGGGAGGAGGGAAAAAGAGGGCTCAGCAAGACATCTGCTTAATGTCAGTTTTAGAGGATGAGCTTCTCCCCAAAACACCTTGGTTTTAAACCAATTGATGTTATTTTAGTTGTTACATGGAATCTGTTGAAGAAACAGAATCCAACTGTAAATCCTCCAGGCTTTCCTCCTCCATTTGTCACTTTCATCTATGTTTTATTTTGTGCTTCTTTAGTTAAGAATACCTCATCTTTTCCCCCTTGGGATGCTTGTTTTTCCAGATTCTAAGGTTTTCCAACTGGAAATTGTCTCTTGGAAACGAGAAGTAGGAAGATGGGTGTGGAGCAGTCTAGGTGTCTGATTTGGGTCCAAGTCTATAGATGAGTTAGGCATGTTCCCCCATCTCCACTCCTCTTTGCTTCCTGCTCACCCATGCACCTTGGAAAGCAGAGCCTCGATGGAGGTGGACCCTATCCCCACCCCCCATGGAAATAGGAACTGGGCAGAGAAGACCCAGGGAATACAGTTGGTGTCAACTGTGATTCAGAACTTGGCATGTCTGAAGGCAAAAAGTCTGAGTCATGGATTTGCTCCACAGTCTGACCCCGTGGAAGTCATAGCAGCAGCTGCTTACCCTTTTCTGTCCCACTCCCTCCTCTCCTCGCATGCCCTCTCTGCCCACCAGCCATTTCTCAGATTCCACACTGGGACAGCATGAGCTCTCACACGCCAGAATTAGCCAGATCTTTGGCAGTTTGTCTCTTAAAACCCACGTACAGTGATGCCACATCACACAAGGGCCTCCCGGCTGCTGACATGGCCCTGTCAGACTGGTAAGACCACCTGGGTAAGATGGCCCAGCATCCCTGAAGGAACATAAGTGGTCATTATGTCACTTAAAGATGAACATGGCAGGGGGAGGGGGGAGGGCAAGGATCCATGACGCTTCTTCTATGTCCTCTAATGAGCCAAAATTGACCATTGACTTCTGACTCAAGTCTTAGTCAATATCCTCCTTCTTCTACCTTCCTTCCCCTCTCGGTCCCATTAGCCCATCCTTTTGTCTTATTCCTCTACTTCCTCCTTTCCCCTTTCCCTATTCTGTCCTGCGCTATTTAGGATGTAGCACAATTTACTCCCTTTCTTAGTCTCCAGCTCTCTCTCTCCCTACCCCCATCTCCCCCCCCCCCCCAGCATTCTGCCCAGCACTTTCTGAAATTTGCTGATCTCTGACCCCGTCTTTACAAGGTTGCCTGTTTAATGGAAATGGCCAGGTTAGGCTTTGTTATTGGTGACCTCCCTAATCACATCCAGAGGATGGAGTTTCTAAAAGAAAATAAAGCTGAGAGTATCCACTGCTATCTATTTAAGTTGGAATTAGGGGTTAAGAACCCAGCATCCTCCAGAGAAATATACAAGGGAGTCTTGACATCTTTAATTTCAAAGAAACTGGGAAATGCCATCTAGTCCATCCTCCTGCCTCCGTGTAGAAATTTCTCTTAATGATAGAGGGCAGATGGTTCCTAAGTTAAAATGCTCTTGTTTCCAACTAGAGGCCCCTTGTGTTCAACTAACTAGACTGTGAACCATGGCACGAACCTTGGAGCTTTCCATTTAGACTTGGGAAATTCGGGATGGTGGGTGATTGGTATTTTAAAAACTCAATTTCCAAATGACCTGGTGGGCAGAGGGGACTCCTTCTTTGGGCTTGTTCTGCCCCCAGCTCTCAGGAGTGATGTGTCTGAACCCAGGGAGATGAAGGAGAACCGCACCTGGGGGAGGCCCCTCCATCTGATGTTCCATTTTTAATTCTATGATGTAGCCCCCTTTTTGGGCTTTTTGCCCAAAGTGCTTTTGGAATACCATAGAAAGGAGAGGGGTTATACTTGTTTGGGTTGAGGGGAAGGGAGCACACAGCTTCCCTCTAGAACAGCTTCTTTTAAGCTATTTTTTGCTTTTGGAGACCTGGTTCAATTGATTACAGCTATAGGCCAGGCTGTCCAACTGGCTATCTCCTTTGAAAATTGGACACAGAGTCTCCTGCAAGTCACAGGTGCCAAGAAAATACAGCTGTCCCCAGACCTCGGAAGAAAATGAGGTCAGGAAAGGAAAGTTCACAGATTTAGTTCTTTTCAACTTTGTTTTGCTAGAAATGGGTGGATGACCAAACGCACAAAGAAACACTGGATTGTCTTAATGGGAAATCTTGTGAAAAGTGAGGGGACGGCCGTGCCAGCTTCAGCCATGCCAAAAAGTTGCACAGGCTAGCCTTTGTCTGCCTGTGGGAAAGGAGAGAAAGCGATCATAAAGGGGAGAGCAGGGAACTGGCCTGCCCATATGCCTTCCTCCCAATTCTGTGACAGGGGACAGCGCCTTCGAAAAACCCTCCTTTCTGCCCCTCCCACATTTGGAAAGACCCGATGAGCCCCCAAAATGTTACTGATCGATTAGTTAAATCCTCAGACCCCAAACTGCTCAACCGGGCTCTGTGCAATTGTAATGACTGTTTGGCATGTGGAGGGTCAGACTTTTGGCTTTAATAAGCTTATCAGGTCCTTCCCTGAGTGCAGCTCAGGGAAGTGCAGGGAGAGGGAGAAGGCCCCTGTCGGGAGCACATGCTCTGCTAAGCACAGGTCAGGACAACGGGGGCTCCCTTGGGGCCTGCAGAAGCCCAGAGAGGAGAGAGTCCCCCACTTCCCCTAGTGCTCAGAGGCCGATCGAGTACAAGGCAGAGGATTTAAAACTCCAAGGGGACAATGTTGGAATGTGCCTCTTTCCCTTCCTCAATTATGTCCTGGAGAGAAAAAGTGAGTCCCGCTGTGGTTGAAAAGTGGGCGAAGCCCTCTTGCTTTCACTCCTCCCCCACGCTCCCCTGGAATGGACCCCATGGGCAGAATAGGGACGTTGTTCTAGAAAATCCCGGGAGTGGAGGTGGGATGTGGGTGGGGTTTTCCACGGGTTCACAGAAAATCCCAATTGTAGGCAGAGTGGTGTTGTCTTTAAAATTTCTGCGCGATGGTGAATGCATGAACCTCCCGCTGAAGGCAAGACAGGCCAGTCCTTGGTGCTGAGTCAGAGCCTAGAAATTTAGGTAAAGAGACCCGACTGCAAGAGCCTGCGCAGGCACTGAGTGCACCTGTTCTTGCCAGCCCGCATTCCCTTTCAGAAGCAGTCTTTGGGGAAAATGTATTGCCTCTTCATTAGATTATTTACTGGAAAACTCTTAACCCTCAGCAGGTGCTTCGCCCATATTCTAATTTATGCACGGCCTTCTGTCTTCAGGGGGGCCACCAATCTGCAGCTGGCAGTGGGCTGGGACTTGCTGTAGGGAGAGGGCCCGTGTGTGCTGGTCCTCTGTCTTCTGCATGGCCTGGTGACTCTCCATTGTTGTAAATGGCCCCAAACCTCGGTCCCCACCCAGGGTCCCGCTCCGTTAGGAACTGGCCAGTTCTGAGAAGGTCCAGTCTCGCAGAGATCAGCTATGGAGCACAGGCCAGGAGGCGTCGTAGCCCCTGGGCGGGTGACCGGGGCCCCGACAGGTTTCATGGCTTGGTCATGGCCAGCTGGAGATCTTGAGCCCTGCTCCACTCCTGGGAAACCCCTGCTGTGGGCTGGGGCACGTGGAGGCTTTCGCCTGGGCCTTGCCCCCTAATGATGTGCTCTCTCCCCTCTGGTCCTCTCGCTGTCCCCCCACAGGGTGCAGGCTGCACTGCCCTGGTGGTGGCCGTGGTGGCCCGAAAGCTGGAACTCACCAAAGCGGAGAAGCATGTTCACAACTTCATGATGGACACTCAGCTCACCAAACGGGTAAAACACCATTTGGGGGACTCGAGACCAAAGTAGAAGCCAATCCACAGGTCCACACCTTTAAATGGGGTATTGAGGGAGCCCCAGACACATGCAAACAGCCTGCGCAAAATGGGCGCAACGCCTCGACTCTCCAGAGCCTGGCTTCTGTTAAATCACTGTGCATGGTTCAGGCAACCAAAATAATTTTCCTGATAATGAAATCTATAGCAGACAATCGTGTGACCTGCCCTGTTGCCTAACAGTAACAAATAAATCACCCAGCATGAGATGTTTTTGTTTATGCTCCAATGTTTTCATAGGAAGGACAATAGAGGGTCTTAAAATCATACTGGAAATGGACCTAAATCCAATCCTTTAAAAAAATCATTAAAAATGATCATTCCAGTAGAACCTACATTCCTAAACATTGTTGCTCATCAAAATGTCATCATCCAGTGTTCCCCTTTTGGGTGTTTCTGGATCATGTTTCTCACTTGTACCCTTATGAAAGTGGTTAAGGAGGATGAAGCACAGAAAATACGCCAGAGTGGGGAGATCATTTAGCAGCTAAAAGTCTGACGCCCCACTGAATTGTCAGAGAAGAAAAGGCCCATTTAGAAGAGGCAGAGACGAGTCTTCCAGTCTAACAGCAGGCCAAATGAGCAAGGCAGGAGCTATTTATTTAATGACAGCTCTTTTGGAAAATTCTTTAGAGCTGCAGGCTGAACCAAGGTCAAAGTGTGTTTTCTGCAAGACTCTCTTCTCCCTGAGATGAGAGAGAATCAAAACCCTGCACTGGGGGGTCTCGGCCTCCGTAGCAAGTCCTCCTTATCTAGGTCTAAGGTGGGCTAGGGAATTCATGAGCAACCAAATTTTGATTTGGTTTTTCTGAAAGCTAAATAAAATATTCAGTGATTAATGCCACAGAGCAGTAAAAATATGTTAGAAATGGAGACAAAGGCAGAAAGGGAGGACAAAAAGAGAGAGGGAGAGTGACAGAGAGGGAGAGCTCGAGTGTGCTCTCAGGGAAGGCAGAGGGAGAATGTGCAGGTGCCAAAGCCTCTCCAGTTTCTCGACAGAATTATTTATGGTGTTTGATTGTTTGGTCTTTGATTACGTGTACTGGGTTCTTTAGAGAACCTCCACAGATGTTAAAAGGAATGATTACAGGAGAGGCAAATATTCTTCTGTTGTTGACATACAAATGGTCAAACATGGGACCTCACGGCCCTGTGCTAGCGGCTGTACAGAAGAAAACGTGATACATAGCGTTGTGATTGCAGAGGCTGAAGGCTATAACCAGGGGTCAGGTCGGCCCGGGTTTCCCACAGAAGCCTTAACCTGGCCATTCTCCTCAGTCCCCTCTACCCTGCGTTGAAAAGCCATGCTCGTTATTAAGGAGATTATAAAAGTTACTGGAACAACTAAAATGCAAATATATTTGCATCTATTATCCTGAAACAATTTAGTGAGGCAATTAACTGCATACAGTGAGGAGAGAGATTTGTGTCTCCACAGCCTCCTCAGAAATTGTTTACCTAGAATGGACACATTAACAGTCTCTCTGTTTATTCTGAGTTGACTTTTTAAACCAAGGTTACACTTTGTATTTCATGTTATCCCTTTGTCCTCTCCATTTTTCATTCAGTAAATCAGACACTAGAGGAAAATTAAGCCGAAGAAAGCCAGCTCCCTAATAAAACCGGGAAAATAAGCAATTTTCCTGCAATATAATATAAGATGATTGCTAATTTCAATGTTTCAAAAATAATTCTCTAAAATCCTCCTCATGTCCACTTATTTCTTGAAAAGTAAGGCTGAAAATCAAATCAACAAATATTTATTGCAAATCCATGAGCGCAAGGCACCTTTTTAATTGAATAACATCTCACTTGTCTGAGAACACTTTTATCTGTTGAAATGTCCCTTTAATGTCTAATATCTTCCCAGAGAAATAAACAACACAAAAGGAATAGTCCTTACAGAGAGATTTTCAAAGCTGGCAGTACCAGGAATTCTAAAGGTTCTTTTGCATAACCTTAATTGAAATGAAACTGAAGGCTTTCTTGGCCTGCTGTGTTTATAGCTGACTTTGTCCTGCTCACAGGAGACGCTTTCTTCTCCTGGCTGTGCTAGTCTATCCTCTATCCTCTCTAAATGGCCCATCGTGTCCAGCTGGAGTGGGTCAGAGAGATGCTAAGCTCAGTATATTCATAAGGTCTCAGAGGATTCCCAAAGAAATATCCGATGGTGCCAAGAGCCCATTGTGGCATAATTGCAGACTCTCAGGAGCGGGCAGCAGAGTTAACCGATCAAAGCAATCTCTTACAGGTACACAAACCCTTAATTCTTCAAACACCTAAGCAAACATGAATGGAGGACTTGTAACCCATTACTCATAAAAATAACTGACAATGCTCTACTATTTATTCACTCTGCCTGTCTTACCGTCGCGGCCCAGCCTTTATCGTTAGAACCAACACGATTTTTATTGATTTATTTGCAGGGGGTGCAGGGTGGGGAGGTCAGATGGCCCAAGATAAGAACTCAGTTTCCGATTTTCCCGAATCCCATGGCCTTTCTTCTTTCACTTGCATAACTTGTCAAGCTCAGTGGCAACGTCATTTCTGTAGGCAACATCATTTCTGTATTTAATGCAATCTGATCTTCCCACGCTTTGCAGTGTTACTGCCTTTGTTATTCTATAATTATAACTTATTGCTAACCTCTGGGCTACCAGATAATATATATGTAAATGGCATACAGGGAGACTGGAAAAAAATACAAGAGCCCCACTGCTCTCCTGCTCAGAGCCCCATTGTCCCCACCTTGCTGTTTTCTGTAACTAAGTACGACGATCACAAGGGTCACTCCCTGGGTGCCACACTTGTGCTCAGCTGGGGGGACACCCAGATGTATAAGAGGTGGTCCCTGCCCGCACACTTAATCTGGTGACTGACTTCCCCCAAAGAGTATCTCTCTTTTCTAAAAGAGAAGCTAAAAGGCAGGCTGCCCGTGGACACAGTTGGCTTAGAATGTGCCACGGACAGGAGATGTTCTTTTGCCACCTGCTCTCCACCTTGGTGACACGATGCCCTCAGACAGCACGCCAGTGTGTGCGACTGGCAAAGACTGTCTCCTTCTTGTCACAACAGCTTCTTGCCCCAGAGAGCTTCATCCAAGCACCTTTCCCTGTCAAGTCAACGAGTCAGACCCAACAAATCCCAACCCACATCTTCCCTAAACCAGTTCCTTCTTCCTTCCCTGGTCTGCAAATGACGTCGCTATTCTTCCAGGCTCCAGGACTGTCTCTGAGTCCCCTCTGCCCTTGACCTCATAGGAGTCTGAGCAGTTTCTGAGCCTGATCCAACCTTGATGTGGCTGTTCACACCCCTGGCCTCCCCAGGCCCTCTGCCCCCGTGCCAAAAGCCGCCGGCTCTCAGTCTTGCACCGTCACAACAGCTTGCTCCCTTCTCTCCTCACTTGGGCCCCCCTTACCCCAGTCACCCCACACTTTGCTTCCCTGTGGACCTCTTTAGGTTCCAAAGCTTAGCTCCAAACATATTGCCATGTTGCTCAAAAACCTTAAGGAGTCCCCAGTACCCACTAGCAATGCTGAAGAAAGCTTTTCTTTAATTATAAGCATATGTCAAAAGTTTATCACAGTCTTCCTGGGAGAAAAAAATAGCCCCCTAGACTAATTTAAAGATTCACTCTTGGTCGGAATGTTTTATAGGAAAAGACAATGGTAGTCATTGTCATACTGGATACAGAATGTCTGGCTAAAAGAAAGTAAACTCCTGACCGACAACTGGTTGGATAGGCCAGTGGACTCCCAGAACAAGTCTTAATCTCTTTCAAATTTATCAGCTAGTCAATTGAGCATTATCAGGAATGCTAGTTCTCCCCAGAGGGAAATTGTGTATTATATCACCCACAAATGTTCTGTCCCAGATAGGTCTGGTGCAGTTTTTTTTTTTTTTTTTTTTTTTTAAAGATTTATTTTTATTTTTTTAATTCCCCTCCCCTCCCCCGGTTGTCTGTTTTCTGTGTCTTAGTTTCCTGCGTCTTGTTTCTTTGTCCGCTTCTGTTGTCGTCAGCGGCACAGGAAGTGTGGGCGGCGCCATTCCTCGGCAGGCTGCTCCCTCCTTCGCGCTGGGCGGCTCTCCTTATGGGTGCACTCCTTGCGCGTGGGGCTCCCCTACGCTGGGGACACCCCTGTGTAGCACGGCACTCCTTGCGCACATCAGCACTGCGCATGGGCCAGCTCCACACGGGTCAAGGAGGCCCGGGGTTTGAACCGCGGACCTCCCATGTGGTAGACGGATGCCCTAACCACTGGGCCAAAGTCCGTTTCCCTGGTGCAGTTTTTCTTGAACAACGGTCATAGAAAAACAGCTTTGGAGCTGGAAGGAGCCTTAAGAATGAGCCAGTGCAACCCCGATAAGAAAACCCAGGCCCAGGCAGGGGAAGGTGGGCCCATGGCCGTGCCAGCTACAGCTCTTGTGCTCAGGCCAAGGGGGCAACTCTCCTGCCAGGACCCAATGGGTTTTTCAGGGAAGTCAGTTCCTTGGAACTCAGAATGGTGGCTAGGATCCCAGGCCTGCTGGAGGAAGAAGCCAGTTCAGCTGGCATCACAGTAATGGGACAACGGAATCCGCTGCCATTCATTACCATGATGCTGCGGGGGAAAGAGCTTCAGGGGCCAACTTTGAACCACAGAAATACATCTCCTCCTCTCTCCCTGCCCCAATTTCCAGCCAGCCCCAGGTGGAGCCCCCAGTTCTAAGCACTCAGGGACGGCCTCCGGGTGAGGCAGGCAGAGAAGCCTAAAATAGGAGCGTGGACTAGAATGGGGGAAGGAAGGAAATGGCATGTAAGAAGAGGGATGAAAGAGATGGCAGCCCCCGGAAGGCAGCAGGGAGGTCTGTGGCCGTGAGCTTGAGGGAAGAGCGGGGCAGAAAGGATAGGGCCCCCCTTTTCCCCATCCTGAGCAGATGCCTTGGGTCAAGCGTCGAAGCCTGAGCTGGCCTGCGGGTCCTCGGATCCTGATCTCGACCACCCCTCAGCTCCTCTCAGCTCAATGGGCCTCATTCCTTGAGCTACTTAAGCCACACCCACCCGCAGGCCTGCTCTGCCTTCCTCCTTGCCCTGACTCCGGGCAGAACACCCCGTCCATCCCGGGGCAGGGTTCTCTTCTGGGGCTTCTACCCGCAGGCTCCTGGAATCGCTCTCCCAGGGCTCACGGGGCGTTCTCATCCACCTTGCACCCCAGATCCAGGTGCTCCCTCTGCAACCGGCAGCCACCCTGTGATGTGGAGGGGCAGGTTATCATTGCAGAGGTGGCCAGAGCAGGCCATTGAAATGCGCTGCTGCAGCTAAGAGTGCACAGGAACAGACGTGTTCTGTTTTATGTTTTCTTTTGTTTGGCAGGGGGGAAGGGAAGAGGAGGGGAAAAAACTGACATTCACTGGGGGGGGCATTATTAATAAAGCTATTTATTGAGGCATATCACAACCAGGCTCTATGCTAAAGGTTTTTAAGTGCATTCTCAATTAATCATCACGACAATCCCCATTTCACAGATAAATAGTGCTCGCTCTCTAGCTCCCTACACAGCTTCGTTTTTCTTGGCAGCACTCATTGCCTGATACTAGATTACAAACTGCAGGTCGCCTGTCTCCTCCACAGGATTATAAATCCCATGAGGGCAGGAACTTATTATTTCTTCCACAATAGTCCCAATTCCTAGAACTGTGTCTAGCCCATCGTAGGCACCCATTTAATGTTTTTTTGAATGAATGAATAAGGAAATCGAGTCTCAGAGAGGTTTAATAATCCGTCCAAGGTAGAGATAGCCATTACCATATATTTGTGAGTTTTGTCTGAGGGTTAATGATACAAGGCAGACAGAAAGTGTTTAGCACAGAGCCCGGCACATAGTAAGTGCTCAGGAAATGGCAGCTGTTGTCATGATTTGCAAGATCTGAGTTGGATGACTTTCTTGCAGGGTCCCATTCATCTAAGAGCTCTTCCTAAAGGATGGAGGTCACTGAACCCACCCTCTGGCTCCATCAGAGTGAAAGTTTAATTGCTGTTGTTTTTGTTAGAGAATTTATGGACCCACAGAAAACAGTGAGCCTGTGTGCTTACGGGCTTTGGAGATGGGAGAGCCAGCCTTCTGTGCAAGCGTGGTCCTCTCCTAACCCATGCAATCATGGCAGTTTTGCTTAGCCTTCCCCAGCCCTTCCCAGGGTGCTACTGCCATCCCCTGACCCAGCCCACCCCCTCCGCTCCGGGAGTGTCTTGGCCCGGCGCCCCTGCCCTCCAGGAGAGCACCGGGAGATGCTGCTCAGGAGCCCAGTGAATTCCAGGAGGGGCACATGGCCTCATCCGTCCTCCACCCCAAAGACGCTCAAAGCCTTCAGCCAGGAGAACTGGAGAGAGACTCTGGTCACAGTAGCATTTACTGTCCACCTGGGAGAGCACAGTGCCATTAAAAGCCTATTGCTTTTTCTCTCACAGACATTCATCGACTCAGCTTTGTGCCAGGTTGATGGTTGGCCCTTAATTTTGGGCTTGTGTTTAACGTCACTTTCCCAAATGCATGGGCACCTGCCCTTCAAACCCCTGAGGACGATGGGACCGCCTGCCTCAGCTACCCAGGCTGTCCGGTGACGCCCGTACCTTACATAGGGGCTGAAGTTACATGTCGGACATGGACACCCTGTTCTGTCACCTTGCTAAATGAGGGCTCTGATGAATAAAAAATAAATCCTACTGTCCTTTCCAATTCCTTCATCCAGGAAAACAGGAAGAAGCTTTGTTTGTGAGATGAAATCTAGTCAGGGCTTTCCTTCAGACCACATAAAAACCTTATGTTCTCCTTGGACCTTCGCTCTTAGCTAGCTGCACGCTTCCGGCACTGCCGTCCTATCTCTGAAGCTGTTTCCTCATATTTGAGGTGGGGGGCGTGGACTAGATGATAACTAATCTCTGAATGGTATTTACAAACACAGGGACTCAGTTTACCAGCATTTCTAGCTTTATGGTTGTGCTCTGTGCCTCTCGGTTTCTTCACTGTAAAATGGGGACACTCTCACTGCCTGCCTGTTAGGGCTGTCGTGAGGATTGCCCAAATTTCTCCACGTGACACACTCAGACCCGGGCTGGCTCCCAGTCAGTCCGGCTGCTGTCCTCTGCGCCACCGTCACCGCCCTCGTTCCTCGTTCGGGCCTCACGACAGCCCTTCAGGTCAGGGTTTGTTTTCTCTACCTGGAACGTAATTAAGATTCATTCCCAAGCCGCTTAACAAGTGGCGGAACAAGACCCCAACGGCAGGCTTGGCGGCCCCCCGTGTTTGTCCCGCTCCAGCACGGAGGCGACTGTCAAAGGCTTTGGCATTCCGGGGCTCTGTTGGTATTCCAGAGAGGGCACTCATGTCGCCCGGGCTCCTCCCGAATGCCGGGGCTGGGTTCTTCCCTCCCATTTTCCTCAGAGACTTTTCTTGGAGGCTCAGTACCTGGGGAAACAAGAAATCACGAGTCACATTGCCCTGTCTCCCTACCCGGGGACGGCAGCCGTGTGCCCGGTGCCAGGCGCCACTGTTCACTCCAGCCCCAGAACAGAGGCCCGGGGGCCTCCGCCTCCTCGGCCTCCCCTCCTCGCCTGGACACCCACCACTTCCAGCTTCCACCCACCGCCACCTGCTTCCTTTCAGGCGAGAAAGCACCAGAGGTGGGCAATTAAGTCACTTAAAACCATATTCACGGTGGATTTTCACTGAACAAAAAAGCAATATTTATGTCACTTAGACATTTCTGAGAAGACTTAGCTGTTCTTTTAAAAACATCACTTCAGCGCCAATGAAAAATATAATCCAGCCTTGGTAATAAATTTTTAAAACATACACAGGCAAAAGTTATCAGCCTGCAAAACAATGTTTCCTAGGCCTTCCCACACGTCTCAGTATTTTAACAACGTCCCATCTGTTGATGTCAGTCTGAAGAAGCAGGTCTGTACTTTCCAGTTTTGTTAAAATCCTTTCTGGCTAGTAACCTGATTTCTCCTGGGCCGGCCAACTTACTTCCAGGCCCTGGGCCTGTGGCCCTGGGCCAGTTTGCATGGCTGACAGAGATGGGAACAGTTAATCAAAAATCTGTTTAGCTTGTGCTTAATAAGGAATGTGTTCCTCTTGCTCTTGTTACTAATTGCTGAAGATGTCTGTGTTTGGATTAAAACTTTGTCCCCTGCCATCTGGATGCCATTGATATGTCTCAGCTCAGTCATGAGCTGGGTGATATCAGCGGTTTCCATGTCAACGGATGACAGCGTCATATGTTGAAATGTGTGATTGCGGTGCTCGGCGAAGGAGCCAGCCTTGGGGGAGAGGCAGCTCTGGTTTCACACCTAAATATCTTCACTGATTTTCAGACATTGCTTTGAAATTATCTCAGTTTTATTCCAATTGCTCTTACATGTAAAACTGCAGCGGGACTGTTTTGGCCCCTTGGGAGAGGGAACGGTGGACTTACACCTAGAGTTCCATTTGGTGGGAAAGACGTCTCCTCCAAGAGACCTTTTTAACCCTCCAGCTGACAGGAAATCTATTTACTCTCCGAATCCAAGAAATTTACCACCTGCACAAAATGGAAATCGCAGGTAGAGTGTGGGATTCCACACCCGGAGCAGCAGTAGTGTGTGTTTATTTATTCCAAGTGTACCCTGGGCCTCAAGGTCTTGGTAATGGAGCCTGTCTAAATATAGCATCAGCAACAGCAGTGGCAAGGAAGTACTGAAATAACTAAGCCAGTGACAAGAAACACCCCTCTGCCTCGAGTTCCAGATTACAGGGTCCCATACGGGATTAGTAAAAGATGAGCTTTAATCATCTTTTCTCAGAGTTCATGATTTTGATTAAGCAAATAGATCAGTGCAGAATCGTTTCCATGGAAGATAGAGTATATTAGCACACAAGAGGAAAGATATGTCATGCGAACCTCGGGAAATTAACCAGGTAGCGCCTGCTTTATTTATTTTCCCTTAGATCAAGAATGCCGCAGCCAATGTTCTTCGGGAAACGTGGCTCATCTATAAACACACAAAGCTGCTAAAGAAGATTGACCACGCCAAAGTCAGGAAACACCAGAGGAAGTTCCTCCAAGCTATCCACCAGTGAGTCTGCCAGGCGGCTGAGCCATCGCATGACCAAACGGGGGGCGGCAGGACCCCCAGCCCTATCAGTATCGCCTCATGTACCCCCATTCTGCTCCATGGGGCATCTCAGGGCCAGACCCAGGTCAGTCAGTCTGGGTGTCCTATTCCCTTTGGGGCACTGCCCTGTGCCAGGCATTGGGCAGAGGGCCGTGCACGGCGTCAGACACAACAACTCAAGTAAGACCCTCTAAGGGCTCTCACCATCCTCACATACACAGGTATCACATCACACACAGTACAACCCAAAGCAGAACAACTGATGAGTGCTTTCTGGAGTAGAGGTATTTAAAAAGTACAGTGAAAAAGCAGAGGATGACCACATTTGTTCCGACGGGGAGGTTTTGGGAAACCCTGGAAAGTGGTGAGGAGGGCGTTCGAGGGGGAAGGCACAGCTTCGGCAAAGGCAGGGACGAGGGAGATGGGTTCAGAGGAGTGAGGAGATTGGGATCGAGGGACCCGAATTTGAGGAAGCCCTTGATGCTGATCAGTTTGTCCCCCATGTTCAAGATCCTCCTGCTGGGTTCCAAATCAGATTCAAGGACACAGATGCCGGGACAGCTAGTGGGGTTGGAGCTTCCCGTGCACTCGAAGGGCATGAGGGTTCTGGCTCTTTCCCACAGGCTGAGGAGCGTCAAGATGGAGCAAAGGAAGCTGAGTGACCAAGCCAACACCCTGGTGGACCTTTCTAAGGTGAGTGGCAGACTCTGAAGACGCCAGGAAGAGTTCCCTGGTCCTGGCCTTTAGACTTCTCAGCTGCAGCCGTGAAGACGTGCCTGTATCCAGGCTGTACAGTACAGGGCCAGGAAAGCGAAGGACACTTTCTCCTTGGTTAAAAAAAGAATAATCTAGGTTCGAGCTCTTGACGTTTGTAGTCTACCAGCTTATCTTGTTGCCTCTTTAAAATTTAGCCTTTATCTCTGAAGTTAAATAGCTCGGATTCGTCTTTGCTTGGGATTAATTAGCCGACCTACTAAATCTTTTTTGGTGTGTTGTTGTTTTAGCTGGCGTTGAGGGGCTCCTAAAGATGAGCTTGCTGTCACATAGGGGTGCGGCACAGAAGCAAGGACAGGGGCTGTGATGACAGGGATGACCATGGCCGAGGCTGCACTTAAGATCATTCCCGTTTGCTGTTAAAATTGGAAGTTTCTTTTCCTGCCTCCTCCAATTCTTACAACCCACTTTTCTGGCCCCACATGGGGGTGGGGTGCATTTCTTTGACTTCTCAAGAAGCAGTCCCTGATGAACATGAAAATGACCCCCCCAAAATGAGAGGCTCCTCTGAGAGCCCTCAGGCTTGATATGACACTGTCAGTCTGTATTTCTGGCACTGAACTGCTGTAAATACCGCAAAGAAATGTGCTCCTCTTGCAAATCACTAAAGGGAAGGCACGAAGGCTGCACTGCCGGCAGAGCTGAGTGTGGGCGCCATTGAAGAAAGGGGCCTCCTCCTCCTCGGCCCCCTCTCCTCATTGCTGTTTGATAGAAACTGTATATCAAGAGTACAGCCCAAGGCCAGGCTGGCAGAACATTCCAGCAGATGTCAATTATCATAAAGGAACATGTTCCCTGGGTGAGCCAGAGAAACTCCCTCAGGCAAATTAAGTCCCCTTTGAAAAGAGGGTGCAATCAGAGAAATTGCTGGTTGTTGGACCACGTGCACGTGCCTCGTTCAATAAAGGGAGCAAGGCAGAGAAAGGGCCTTGGAAGCCGGTGAGGGCTTTAATCAGGGGACAAGTGGCTTGGCACAGTGGGGTAGAAGCCCACAGGCCTGTGTGCCTTTCGAAGAGGGGTGCTTAGGTAGAGTGTGGGGCTCCCGGGCCCGCCGGCAGGGGGGCAGGGTGGGAATGAAATGTGCCCAGAGTGCGGCGAGAATGCCCCGCGCCGTGGGGCGTGTGGGCTAATACCCTTGGGTTCCAATATCACACTCCCACCAGGCTTTGGAAGGGAGGCATTTCTTATAAGGATACTAGGCGTCTCATTCCAGGAGGAAGCTCAGGCTTTGGGAAAGAACTGGCCAGAACGGGGAAACCCTCACCACCCAGGAAGTAGCCTCTCGCCATCTTCTCTCTCCCTCTGTTAAGTGCCTGCTTCAATTCTTTCTCCCTCTCTCTCGCTCTCTCCCCCCCACTTCCCTTACAGCTTTCTGTGCCTCCTGCCTCCATGGCAGACCATGGCAGGCCCCAAGGCTGAGAGTACATGTTAGTACATATTATCATTCTAGCCACGGAAAGGACCAGTCGGCCTCCTCTTGTTCTTTTTTTTTTTTTAGATTTATTTTTTATTTATTTCTCTCCCCTTCTCCCCATTGTCTCTCTGTGTGTCCATTCGCTGTGCGTTCTTACATGTCCGCTTGTATTCTTGTTCGCGGCACCGGGGATCTGTGTCTCTTCTTGTTGCATCATCTTGCTGCATCAGCTCTCCATGTGTGCAGCAGTACTCCTGGGCAGGCTGTGCTTTTCTCATGCTGGGCGGCTCTCCTTGAGGGGCACACTCCTTGCACATGGGGGACACCCCTGCGTGGTACGGCACTCCTTGCACACATCAGCACTGCGCATGGGCCAGCTCTCCACCCGGGTCGGGAGGCCCTGGGTTTGAACCCTGGACCTCCCATGTGGTAGGTGGACGCCCTGTCCATTGGGCCAAATCCACGTCCTTCCTATTGGACTTAATTCTAAATTGTCAGGAGAGGTGACGTGATTGACCAGTGTAGGTCATGTGTCCACCCTTGGCCCAGTCAGCTGTGGCCAGGAAGAGGGTCCCGTAGGGCACAAGCTGGTGTGGGCGGGCCCACTCCATCAGTGAGGAATACTTCTCTGAGCCCCAAGAGTGCCCAAGAGCCCGGAAGACCCCCCAAGACGTTTCTTCTACAGCTAGCACTCTTTCCTGCCTCACCTCTCACCTGCCGGGACACCCTGAGGGGGCCACAGGCCAGCGGGAAGGTCAGGCGAGCTGGACTCTCAAGGCTGCGTTTGGGCAGTCCGGCCGCTGCCGCTCACAGAGACGGGCCCACGTGGAGCCAAAAGGACGAGCAGAAACCCCAGGGAATTCACGCACACGTGAATGAGCTTGGGAGTGTGCAGGAAAGGGTTAAGGGAAGATTTCTGGAGGGCCCTGGGGGTGGCACAGGGAGACCTGGAGAGGGGTGGACTGACCTCGCTCCTGGCCTTGTCCTTTCCTCCCGGGAGAGCACCAGGGTCCTGGCGGCAGGTGGGCACGGTGCCCACTGGCGCAGCCGCCCTGGCCCACGGTCATCCAGAGCGGGAAGGGACGGCGACGGCGCCCGGCTCCCTCCCTCTTCCTTCTCCGTGCTTCATCCTCCCAACTCCCACCCCTGCCCCCCGGTCCCCTCTAGATTAGGAATAGGGCCTGCGGCCTCCAAATATACTTTTCTATCGTCCAGGGGGACGGAGCAGGGAGAACTTGGACTCTTTATTTGATAGCTTCAACCTCTTCCCCTGAAATGTAAAAATCATTCCTACCATCTGAGGCCCAAAACGCTTGGTGAACTCTAAAGGGCTTTGCACATGGTTCCGATTATGATGATAGATGAGGAAACCGAGAGCCACAGGAACAGAGTGACGTTGCAAGGCAAGACCGCTGGCGAGTGGCAGAGCTGGACGGAAGCCCAGGTGCCTGCCTCGGAGCCCAGAGCTTCTCGGGAAGCCCCTCCTGTCAAATAAATCTGTGGTTTTGTCCCCTGGGGGGGGGTGTGTGTGTCTTGAGGCGGTTCTGAGAATGTTAATTAATGAAGAAAGCACTTTCACTTCTAAAGTCACCCTCTCCTCCCAGGACATCTCGATGACACGGTGCCCAGTTCTGCAGGCAGAGCTCACAGGAGGCGAGCTGCCTTCGTCCCACCTCTTTTGCTGCCCCAGTTACTTCCCCTGTTGGGCATGGAGTTAGGTGGGGAAATTTCACTACCTTGTCAACTCCCTTTCCCCCATCCCCTCTCCTTCTCCCATTTTGTCTTAGTTTTGCCACCTTCTTTTACGCCTCTTTTTTCTCTGGCTTTATTTCCTGCTCTGCTGGCCCCTGGGGACCTGGATGGTTTCTGCACTTTCCTGGAGTGACTTGAAATTTAAGGTGAAATAGGATTGGGGCCCCAGCAGATCACAGGCAGCCCAAAGAATCACAGTCCCTCAGGAGGGGGATGCAGAGTGACACCCCCGTCCCTCACCGCAGCTGCAGAAGCCGCCTCGCTCACGCCCCGGGAGCCTGAAGACGCACAAAAGTCTTGCTCCCAAGACGGATGTTCAGAGCCGGGGTGTCCTTTGTTCATTTGCCGGGAGGAATAGGGCTGTCACACAGACTAAGATTCTCTGCAGACCAACCTGGGAAGGCAGATTAAAACCAGAAAGTCTCCTGATAAGAGCGGAGTCAGGGCCACGGGTCAGATGGGTACGACGCAAGTGCATCGCGGCATCTGTCACCGTGGCCTGCTGGGGGGGCCGGGGACTGCTCTGAGTCCATCAGCCGAGGCACCTTCCCCAGCGGGCACTGGCGTGAGCAATACCAGTGTGTGCTTCGGCACCTCTCCCTTTTCCTCTGCTCTCTTTCCTCTCTCCTTTTCTGATTCCCTTTATCTTTCTTCAGTCTGTTAATTCAACAAATGGGTACTAAGCACCTACTGCTGTACACAGCGCAGTCAGAGCCGCAGGAGAGCTGAGCGGGGCTGGGAGAGCAAGCAGGGGGCCTGCCCAGGGGCCTTGGGAGACCCCCAGGCTGACTAGGAACAAACCAGGGGAAGAGCGGGGGGCGTGTGCTCTCAGCAGAGGGGACAGCTGGGCTAGGGGCCCGAGGCCGAGAGGGCAGCAGTGGTCCAGGGAGCTGGAGTAGGGTGCGAAGGATGGAGGAGGGTGGGGAGAGCCGGGCAGAGACAGAGTAGAGGACTTTGCCCCCCTTTATCCTGAGGGCAGCGGGCAGCCAAGGAAAGGTCTTAACAGTAGAGCGGCTTGTCCAGCTCTGTGCTTTGCAAGGAGCAGCAGGAACTCTGGGAGGTTGCTGCAGCAGCCCAGGTGGTGGCAGCAGGTGGAACTAAAGCCCTTCAGGTGTCATTCCATGAACTGACTGGAGGACCATTTAGAGGTAGTGTTGGCCGGACTTTTTTTTTTTTCATTGTGACCACATATGAACAACACACCATTTCTCATTTTAACCACTATCTTGGCAGGACTTGGTGCTGGGTGGGATGCGAGGGATGAGGGCGAAGAGGTGTCTCCAGCCTGGACTACTGAGTGAAAGGCAGTCCATTCCTGGAGACCAGGGGCCCTGGCAGGAAGAGCAGACTTGAGCATGAGATCCCTTTATTTCGCTCTGCTCTCACCTGCTGGTATGGCATTTTCCATTCTTTTTATTTCTTTATTTTCTATTTTTTAAAAAGGTATTTAGATGACATAAATGTTACATTAAAAATATAGGGGATTCCCATATCCCCTGCTCCCCACACCCCCCACATTTACCCGTATTAACATCTTGCATTACTGTGGTAGTCACTGCAATTGATGAGCACGTTTGGAGCACTGCCACTGAGCACGGATTATAGTTTACACTCTCTCCCACACGGTTCTGTAGGTTACAGCAAGATATATAATGGCCTGTATCTGTCATTGCAATGTCATTCAGGACAATTCCTAAGTCCCGAAAATGCCCCTGTGTTACACCTGTTTTCCCTCTCCCTGACCTGAGAACCTCTAGTGGCCACTGCTTCCACATCAGTGATATAAGTTCTTCCATTGCTAGAATCACAATAAGTTTAGAGTAGAATACGATACTAGAATACTATGGACCCTAGTCCATAGTTCATCCCCCAGTCCTGAGGACTCTGGGATGGTGATACCCTCTCCACCTCTACTTGAGAGGGGGCCTCAGTCCCTACAGCCAATGACTGGGACCCCCTTGCTTGCTGTAGTGGACTCTCTCTGTTCCCTGGTGTGATGGTTGTCCATCATCACCTCCTTGTTAGTTATCCTGGGTGAGTCCAGTGAATATTTTATTCTTATGCTTCATTCTAAGTTTCCTGTGGGCACCCCATTTTCACTCCCATGTGCCCATCACCTCCGTCAGTACCATTCACAAAACCTTAGTGAACATTTACTCCCCAGAAGCAGGCCCTGTGCGAGGCCCCCTCAGAAGTATTCTCCTCTTTTCTTCAGTCACTCAGAATGGTCTTGGGGCAAGCACTGAGAAATCTTTTAGATATGTAGAAATATTTGGGGGCACAAAAAGTTTTTCCCCATCAGTCAAAACTTCTGCCTTGGCCAAAGGATGGGCGAGAAAGTGGCTTTTGTCCTGTGCCAGTACTTTACTCATTCATTTGGTCTACTACAGGGTGTCTTAACCTTCTTTGTTCCATGGACCTTTTTGCCAGTCAGATGAAATGAGTACTACTGTAATTTATTTCCTGCATACATTCATAAGTGAAGGAAATGCTAGATTTCAGTTAGAAGTCAGAGAATAAAGATAATAAGTTGACTTTTCTTCAATTCAAGCTCACAGACCCCCTGAAATCTTTGGGTCCCTGGACCCCTGGTCAAGAACCCCTGATCCAACATCTTTTAGTGCCAGTCGTGAGCAGACAGATCCCCTGGCTCAGCGTGTTTGCCCACAGCCATCCATTGACAAGTGTTAAGTGAGCCTCTCCTATGTGCCAGCCATCGTTTGGGACCCTTGGGATACAACAATGAACACAGCAGGCAAAGATCCCTGCCCTCAAGGAGCTTACCTTCTAATGGGAGATGACAATAAATGATGAATATAGCATAAGCAAATTATCTGGTGTGTTAGAAGATAAGCGCCCTGTAAAAAAGAAAAAGCCCGGACAAGTTCGTGCAATTGGGAATGGCAGAGGGGGCCGAGCTGCAGTTTCAGATAGAGCAGTCAGGGAAGGCTTCATCGAGAAGGTGATACTTGAGGAGAGACATGAAGGAGGCGAAGGCTTTGGCCATGGGACGTGTGGGGGAAGAGCATGGCTAATGGTCAGCTTCCCTGCACACTCTGAGGTGGCGTGGAGGGCAGGAAGTGTAGTGGGCAGAGCCCTCGGGCGACACCTGTCAGGAAAAGAGGAAGCAGGATTGGGCTGGAGCGGTGACACCGCCAACGACAGCCTCCACTGACCCACGGGGAGCTCTGGAGATGGACTGGCCCTTCAGGGATGTCCCAAATTGTGGCGAAGGGGACCGGCCTTTGAAGCTCCCCATTGCCCGGCAGAGGAGGGGCGGGGACCTCGAGGGATGCGTCTTCTTTGAGGAGGGGCTCACGGTGGGCCATCAGCAGACAGCACAGCCAGTGCCTCAGCCAGGAGGGGGGCAGGCAGTTCTCCCCAGCACTCGCCACAGGCGTCCAGGCAGAGGGCAGACCCTAGAGCCAGGAGCTGCCACGGGTACAGAACCAGCAGGGCAGTGGGAGCAGGGTGAGGTGCCGGAAGGGGGAGTTACGGGTAAGCGCGCAGGGCAGGGATGAGGAAGCAGGGCGGCCTCCGTCAAACGCCGCCTCCGACTCTGGCTCTGAGTCGTTCGGGGGCCATCGCAGGGTTTGAGCAGAGGAGTGACATGATGTGACTTGCATGTTACGTTCCGGCTGCTATGTTAAAAACAGAAAGGGAAGCAGGGTGGCCATAACTTCCTAAGTATTGGTAGTCATTATTGATTCTCATTTTCCTCACGTAGGGAACCCGAGGTTCAGAGATTCTGAGTGGCCTGACAAGCGTAGGTTGCTAGTGAACAGCAGACTTGGTGTTTGAACCCTGGCCTACCAATTCTAAGCCCATCACCTCCTCTTCCCCACCGCCGTTCCCTCTCTTTAACCGTTAAATGGCAGCAGCCGTGTGAGTGGAGAGGTTGGGAGTGGTGAGACTGTTAGGAGAAGTTAGCGACTCCATTTAAGAAAAAACTGGCTGCTGCTTTTCCTTTATGCATATTTGTAATTTTTCATAATCAATACGCATTACTTTTGTAATGAGAAAAAAGTAAATGTGGTGCCTACGTCTCCAGGAAAGCTAAGGAAGTTGTTTCTCCTTCCTTGGCCAGCTCAGGCACCAGAGAGCTGGTGTAGATGCTGCTCCTGCTGTAATTTGGAGACGCATTTCCATTTCCCCACTGCAGAATCCCCTGTGATGACCTGTCGCCTGTTTCTCCACACAGATGCAGAACGTCATGTATGACCTGATCACAGAACTCAATGATCGGAGCGAAGACCTGGAGAAGCAGATCGGCAGCCTGGAGTCCAAGCTGGAGCACCTCACGGCCAGCTTCAATTCCCTGCCGCTGCTCATCGCCGACACCCTGCGCCAGCAGCAGCAGCAGCTCCTGTCCGCCGTCATCGAGGCCCGAGGCATCAGCGTGGCAGTGGGCACCACCCACACCCCACTCTCCGACAGCCCGATCGGGGTCAGCTCCACCTCCTTCCCGACCCCGTACACGAGTTCAAGCAGTTGCTAAATAAAACTCCCCCCCACCCAGAAGCGTTACCCATAGGTCTTAAGATGCAAATCAACTCTCTCCTGGTCACTTGGCCATCAAGGAACATTCAGACCAGGGAACGTAAAGAAGAGAGACCGAGCTAATTAACTAACTCATGTTCATTCAGCGTGCTTGGTTCGATATGCCTTGAAACCAGAAATCTAATCTCTGTTTAGGTGCCTCTACTTGGGAGCGGGAAGAGGAGATGACAGGAAGCGACGCCTCTGGCAGGGCCCTTGCTGCAGAGTTGGTGGAGAACAGAAATCCACGCTCAATCTCAGGTCTTCACGTGGGGGGGTGGGGGTGTCAGGTGCACTGAAGTAGCCAACAGCGAAGCAAGCCCAGAAGAGGGTCCCACTGGGGGAGGGGGTCGCGTCAGGCGTGGGGAGTGGGGGCCTCTCCCCGGGGCCCTCTCTCCTTTCCGTTTGTCTAAGGAAGCCTCTGGATGACAGAAGTACAAGAGGGCTGCCCACAACTTGCCAAAAGAGACATTATTTCCTCCCATATCTTTTACATCCTAAAGCCCAATCTAGACAGAAAAATAAAGAAGCCAGATTTTTCCATCCATTATGTATACCCATATAAACCTGTGTGTTTGCACACACACACACACGCCACATTCAGCCCAGGTCCTTTCTTGTTTGAACTTAATCCAAATAGGAAGGGACCTGGTACCTTACCCTGCACACAGTAGGCACTCTCTAAATTTGCGTGGGGTGCTTTCAATTAAGTGGGTTGTTCTGAGCGCCCCTGAAGTTGCAGGTCCCTTCCAACACAGTCCAGGTTGCTTTGCCCTGGAGATGGACCATGCTAGGTGTGAGAGGAATGGCGAGCCCAGAGTGCTGGCATTCTGGAGGGAGAAGCAGGTTTCCCGACAGCTCCTGCAGTGTTTACTTCTTAGGTCCAAACGAGCTGTGCTGTGATGGACCACGTGTCCAGGTGTATGCTTGTGAGGGAGGGGTCGGGGCCTGTGTGCGTGTCCACACATATGCACAAGCAGGCACAAGCCGGGAAACCCTAGTGACTAGGAGATTTGCCAAGCTGCATGTATCCAGCCACAGGTTTCCAGCCCAGGTGTTAGGAGATCAGAGAGGTCAAGTGCCTCAGCTGAGAGCTGCTGTGCTGGGAGAAGTGATGGTGAATGGCCCGTGTGGTCCCTTCTGACCGAAGTCCCCTCAAAACGAAATATTACGAGAATAAAGAGAGCCCTTAGGGAAGCTTGCGGGTCAGGCGAGATGACAGGGTCCATCAGGAGCCTGTTCCCACTGGGCCATGTTAATCTTGGTACAAAGTCCGTCCTCGTACATCTCAAACCCCAGAAGGCTTCAGAAACACCACGACCCAGGGTGGGGACAGGCACCACGCCGAGGCACATGTGGGGGCAAGAAGTTTTCATTGTCCGTAATCCGAGCTTGGGTTTATTTGCGTGGAGAAAGCCAGCCCACCGTGCCATTCATCACTCTTCTCCTTCTGAGGTCTTCGACTTCTGCTACGGGGAATTAAATGATACTGCGTGGAATATTTCATCTGTTTAGGGTGAAACAAAAGGGTGTTATTTGCTTATGATTGGTGTGGGGGGTTAGCTTTGCAACAAAACATCGCCACCATCCCAGAGCTGGTGTCTGGCTGTGGGGAGTTTTCCTCTGCGGCTCTGGGCCTGGTCTTCTAAGGACAAGGGAATTACTGAACAGAAAAAAGTAGAATTGCTGTTGTTACTCCTTTGACAGTCCCTTGTTGATCTTGATAACTCCTTCCAGCCTTGGCTTTGGCTGTTTTGCATCCCACAGATGCCACACTTGCTGTTGCTTTTTTCCCCTTGTTCCTTTGACTTTTGTGTATCTGAAAGATCCTCCCCCCACCACTTTTTTTTTTTTTTTTTTTTTTTTCAAGAACGGTGCTACTGTTTTCAGTGGCAGTTCAGCAAAACGTATAACAAATGTATAAACGGATGAAATAACCACGCAGTTCCTTTGTGGTATTAGTCCATTTCACAAAGGGGAGACCACTGACTGGTTAGCCAGTCCTAATCATTTAACCTACAGCCCTCAACCACTGACTTCTATTCGCCCTTCCCATTCTTCCGTAACCCCGTGAGGTGTGCGCGCGTGTGTGTGTGCGGGTAGGGATTTAGTTGTCATTTCAAACCAATGACAGGCAAACGTCCACTGCCATTCCTCCTGCCCCAAAGCATACACAGACTGTCCCTGATCCCTCGTGGTCTGTGGGTAATCCTCCTGTAACCCATCATGAATGCCGCACACTTAAGTGAACCCTGACGACCAAGCTAGCGACACTAGCCAAGGGAGGGGTCAGAGTTATTTCAGGAGCAGTAGCCACTGGCATCCTAGAAACACATGGGCATTTGTAGCATGACTTGACCTATTGGTAGTGCAATAGCAATGTGTGGTTTTTATCCTTGGCAAAGATATATATATACTCACTCGTCAAAAACCTAAGTCATCTAATCTGCATGCTGATCCTGCAATGGTAAACAGGAGGCTACTTTTCCTTATTAGCATTTGAGCTTTATGTGGGAAAGTTACCCATTCTTCTGCAAGTACAATCAAACCTCGATGACTTATCCAGGGTGTAGGTCACCCAGATTTTTCTTTCTACAGCCCATCCTTTGGCTAATGCCCCTGCACATCAGCATCCCAGTCAGATGGGAAGAGAGGGCAGGTGGATTACTGCGCCTTCTGGTTCCTTACTTTCAAGTCTGGCGGTGGAGGAGGTTTAATTATCTATTCAAGAATTGGCTCCACTTGAAAATGAATGGTCGTAACCTCACTCCCATACTGAACAGATCAAGTTCTGCCCTACTCCTGAAAGGCTGACCCAGTGGCAGAGCCCCTCCTAGAAGCTTTCTGATAACTCAGTGACAGGTAAAAGCACCCTAATATTCTCTAAAATATCTAGACACTTGAATTTGAAATACAGAGCCACCCCCCTCATCGCTTAAGCCATATTATAGCTTCATGTACTGTAAAGTCGGGGACGAACTGTGATACTTTAAGACCACTAATCTCAGTGGAATTTCAGGACCTAGCATTAGTCGGTAAACCATACCAGACTAGGGGCTCACTCCTCCTTAGATTGAAGTCCAAATAAAAACCTGCCCATGTGGTCAAAGGCCACGTATGTGCGCTCATCATCAATAAACTGTCATAAAGTGTCTATAAGCCACGCTGGCCATCCTCATAATATGTAACTCCATGACATTACATCTCTAGAAATGCTTGATACCATCCAGAATACCAAGAGGAAGTCCCTGAGGCCCCCACCGACTGTGTGACCTCAGTGGGGACAGGTGGTATAACAGCCACCTGCTAAATTAGGAGGCATAGAAATATATGTGAAAGGAAATTCTAAAGTGCTCTGCAAGCGCAAGGTACTGCTGTTGCTAAAGGCTAAGAAGGAACAGCATGTTCATGTATTGGGGGCTTTCCCCTTAATTTTTCCGTAATTTCCTTGAGAATAAGCCATTACGGAGAAGAGAGCTAGACATACAGAATAAGAATAAATAAAACTCTGACTCTGGATCCATTTTTTTGGCCAATTAATAATAACCACCTCATACCTCAGTCTGTACTTAAAATGAAGATACTAGTGAATATTCTTAAGTGCAAAGTATTCAAAAAGTGGAATGACTCCTGTCAGCAATAGCCGCTCAGGTCTACCTAGTCCAGGCGTTGATGTTGCATTTGAATGCATTCAGTAGTTACCAAAAAGTAATTATTATGTATGACATTGGTAGTGAAATTAGCAGGGAGAAATATGGGGTTACTGCAAAGTTCCAGGAGCTCCCTCCTTCAGAGTGTCACTCAACAAACAGCACACCCCCTGCTGAGAATCAGTGTTCTAGCCCAGAGCAAACGGTGTTGTTACTACCACAAGGGAGACATGGTGAAGTCATTGCACTACCAGTAGGTTGCTACTTTTTGTAAATTACTCCTTTTAAATCCCAAAAGATGTCCGCCGTTTTATATGGTCATTCTTCCCTGAACGTTGCTAGAAGCAAACTGAGGATTCCTTAGTGGTCATTTTGCTGTCCCTGTTGACTCCGCGGCGCTCGATTTCAGTACCTTAGACAGCTATCTGGTGGCTTCCCCCTAGGCGAGGAACAGCCCCTCCTCTCCCCCTGCAGTCTGTCGGCTGGATGACGCCCTGGACAATATCCCTTCCTTCTCTACTGCCGCCAAAGTAAACATCACAGGAACGGGATAAGGGCTCCGACTAAGAGAGGAGAGTATTACAGGGATAGCAGTAGGAACTGTCTGCCTCCGGTCATAAAATATAGGTGAGTGCTCTTCCGCCTGAAAGCCTGTGCCAGGGTGCATTAGGAGAAATTACCATTATACTCCTGCCAGACAAGTAATAGGTAGATTTTTACCGCCATAGACCGAAGCTTATTAAAAAGTGCTCAGTGCAATGGTATATAGATATATACAGATAGAGAAAAATAACTGTGATCTTTTTTTTTCCTTACACCATTACTGGAAACCCCCAAACATGAACTGGAGTTAACTCTGAACAAAACCATTGTCAAATCTTCAACGTACGACCTCCAAATCTAGGTGCCAAGTGCCCTGCGACAGTTGTTTACACACGCGAGAAATGCATTCTGGAAGCTGTAATCTTCGGCCTGGATCATGTGTTGAAACTAACAAAAGAGACATCGTGACCAACCAAGCTGGTGGAGAAAAAGCACAAAATTCAACATCAACCTAGAGTTAATAATCCCAAAGAGATGCTGATATTTACAGCCAAAAAAAAAAATCAATTGATGAATCAAATGTGAATCTGATTGGAACAGCCAGCTTCCAGCTTCTCAGAAGAAGGACAGGAAGGAAACAACATTCTCTAGCTGTGTTATAGTGTCTCCATTTTTTAATCTCAACCAGGACTGCTCCACCTTCATCAGAAACATTTTTTTAATGGCGCAAAAACTCAATTTTGGTTCCAGACTCTCCATTCTGCACTGGCCACAAGAGAACAACAAAAGAGAGTGATAGAATGTTCATGGAGGAAACATTTTCATGGCAAACTCAGAAACTGAAGTGTTTATATTCAGAATCAGACGAGCTTCGATATGAATTTGCATCTTGCCTCTCTGTACTGCTTGCTATTTTTTATTGATAGGAGAAAGCATAAGTTTATTTTAACTATGAAATATATTGCTATATTATAAAATATATTGTAACTTTCAATTAACATTTTGTAACAAACTAGTCTTTAGCAGGTCCAGCGTCAGCCTGCTCTCCCAGTGACTGTTTCTGAGTACACATCGTGCTTAGTGATTGCCTGATGCCACTCCTCGTACCACAGCCTCCATGACTGCCATGTTCTAATTCTCCAAGACCCGAGTATTAGAGACAAAAAGAACATTATTCCAAGCTTAGAAGAGTAATTCTATCCTAAATTCTATCAAGCCATTTCAGAAGAGATTTTAAAAGCCATTACTCCTTCAGTAGCTGTGCAAAGCCAGTTTAATAAAAGTGCAGGCTCCTTTTATATAAATGCAAAGAGCCTGTTACTTAAATTATATAAATCTCTAATTCAAACCCGGCCAGCCAGTTCTTCCTTTGGAAATGCCAAAAACTCAAAATTCTAGGCATTATGAGTGTCTGTGTAAGAATAAAAGTGAGACTAGAGTTCCGTTTACGTGGGGCCAAATGAGACCCTGACACGCAGATGTGCTTTTCTGAGCTGCTGGTATCCGGGAGGGCAGAAGGTTTTCCCATGTTTATCAACAACACGGAGCACAGCTCCTAAGGGCACCATAAGAGAAGGCAGGACAGGTACCCGCAAAGAGATGGACTTTCTTTGCTGCTAGTTTACTCTAGCTGGGAGGAAACAATTTCTATGGTGATGTTGTTCTCTGTGACAAAATCGTGGGAAATTCCATACTTAAGCAAGTCATGAAATCCATTCCCTTCCTCTGATATAGAAGCCGAAACGCAAATGTCGGCTTTCTCAGTCCCCTCCTTTGAATGGCCAAGGGACTATTACTAGATGAAAATGGGATGTTTTGGCTGCAGCACAAAGGTTTCCTAGAATCTGTGAACCTACTCCCAGTGACGACCCTCATTTGCTCATCACTTTGATGTGAGCTGGTCTCAGGACACGCCGAGTCCCGTTAGGGTAGATGGGACTTGGCCTGTGTGTCCCTTCCTCCACCACCAACCCTGAAAATGCACACAGATATCCTAGTAGTGCAAAGCAACAGGATTTCTCCAGGGTGAAAAGACTGCAGTCGTCTCCGTTTATTCGAGCTGAAGTGTAGATAAGGCTTGGGCCTCGGTGGCATTCATTATCCAGGCCGAATGAAAGAGAAATAACATCTAAATGCCCGGCTTCCAGCAGCCCGTGTCACTGAGACTTTCCCTGTTGACGAGTTTTCTTTTTAGTGAGCTAAATTCTCCCAGTGCCTGCGTTGCTCCCCAGTTCCATGTTAGGCTGAGCTCCAGTAAAGCCATCAGAACTCCAGGGTACCTGTTCTGAGCAGCTTCCTCACTCACTGGGTAATGGAAATTCGTTTATTCTCAATTTTATAATTGACCGATGACTGTCCTTCGGCAATTGATTTGTCTCTTAATGCTTTTCTGCTGCTAAATTGAGTTGTCCCTTTTGGCTTTTCCTTCTAGTACTTCACAGATTGACTAAGACTTTTATGTGTTTAAAGAGTAAGTATGTTCTGACCTTTCCCCCCCGGAGTTGTTAATCTAGAATCAAGGAAACCCACACAAATTCCTGGCTTGTGCAACCACACCTCTTGACAGTCGTTCAGCTGTATGCCGTCCCCTGCATGCCACCTGCAGATCAGCAGGATCAGAACTTGAGCACCCGTGGGGAGCGCATTAGAAATGCAGACTCTCAGGCCCCTGCCGGACCCACGGCATCAGAATCAGCATTTTAACAAGATCCCCAGGTGATTAGTAGGCACATCCAATACTGAGAAGCCCTGGCCTCACCACACTGCGATGGCCACCCACCGCATGAATAACTGGACAATTAAACCATTTCTTTCTTAACCATCATTTATGGAATAATTTGATAAAGTGTGGGGGGGGGGAATCCGTGGTCAAATCGGTACTCTACTTGTCCCAATTTTTAAAAGACCCTGTGTAATCATGGGTTAGAGACAAATGCTTTTTAAAATTCCACTTGACAGTTATGTAGCATGTACACATGTACTTATGGGATACGTAAAACAGAATAAAGTCAATAGGAGGCAGCCTTTTTCCAGCCAGCTCTTAAAAGTGCTAACTTCATAATCTTGAGCCCCCTCAAAGCCCCTTTTTAGGCTTTTCTTTTTAGCCTCTGCTGGCAGGGCCATCGGAATATCAGGCGACTCCCCCAGGCAGGTCCCCGAAAAGCCACACGGGTCCCTGCTCAGCATAACTCAGAAACAGCTGCATCCGTCGACCGTTCTTGCGTTTCTTTCTCGAACTCAGCATCCCACCAGTAAGAACTCTCCTCCACTAGAGGAAATTAGCAAGAGAAGTTTAACCATCTAAAAACATCCCTAGTCTCCTTTTTAAGCCAGTTCTCTTATTCATCACACAACCAGAGACACTCCAAGGTGGGCAGGAAGGATGCGAATTCTGATATTGGGGCCATAAATCGATATGTACCCAGAAACAGTTCTGTTCTAAATTAATGGCTTTAATCTGTTCATTGTAAAAAGTGCCTTGGACTTCAATCTAAAGAGGTCAGTATAAATATATATGTGTGTGTGTGATGTGTATGTAGGCAAATATTTACATATTTATACATACATAGGTGCACACACATATACCCGCACATCATATAGAATATATACATACATATATAAATGCTTCATAATATATCATATTGCTATTCGCAGCTCCATTTCTTTTGTCTGGTCCTATGTTCATTTGTTTAGTGAGAACTTTACATAGAGAGGTTCTATTCAGGACATTAATGTATTTTTTGTTTGTTTTTTACTTTTTATTAAAAAGGAAAAGGATATTAAAAAAAAAAAGTCAAGTGCCTGAAGGTTTTGAATGGCGTTGTGGTAAACTTTCTCAGGTCACCAAAGAGGAAACGAATTTTTACTTTGGGAAAACTTTTTCTGTTTCTGTAACTTTGTTTTTCCTTGGTGGGAGTGCATAAATAAGAGTGGTTAAGGTGCTTTCGTGACTTTCATTACAATCCATTTCAGTGATTGCCGTAACTCAACAGCAACGATTTTGTTGGGTCTGCACCCATCAGCACCCGCAGTGCCTGGCCTCCACGTGCTCGCCGTGGTTTTAGAGGTGCTGGTTCCTGCCGCTTCCTGAGGCAAGGCAGGCTGAACTGCAGGGCCCAGGACACCGCCTTCTCTCAGGGGCGCTCACAGAGGGAGCTTGAGTAGGAAGTCCTGCCTGTGTCTTTGGAGGCTGCCAGCAGAGCCCTGTGACCGCGCCAGGGCGCCGTGGGCCCCGCCTTTTTACAATCACACAGTCACCTGCATGAATCCGCCTCTCTCTACCGCAGCCCAAGGTCTTCTCTTTCTGTGGTGTTACAGCTTGTAACAGACCAAGCCCCCCTGCTCGGAAGACCCCAAAGCCCAGTGGGAAACTACGGGTTTCCACTGCTCTGCATGGGAGCTCAATGAGCCACTGTTCCTTCTTTAAACCAGCTAAATCTTCTCTTCTCTCCCCGCCTCTGTGGCAACGACCTCATGATAGCCAGGGCCGGGCCAGGCAGGTAATGCCCTGCTCGAAATGTCCATCAGAAGGGACACTGCAAATATCAAAGAGGATCAGAAAGACAACCAGGCTCTCCAGCTGTCCCCACTCTGTGGCCACATTTGTGGAATCCTAAGCAGGAAGACTTGGCAGCCAGGGGATGGAAATTAAATTTCCCAAGTCTATACCCCATACCCTCCCCTTCCTTCCCAGAAGCTTTTCTGTAGCTCTAGACAAACACACACGCACACAATTTAGGTGTTTCAGAAAGAGTATCTAATATTTAGGACTTTTTCTAAGTTAATTGAAAAAGTAAAAAAAAAAAAACTTTCCAAATATATCTAGCTATATTTCTCTTGCTGTTCCTTCCTTAAAGCCCTCTTCCAAAAATATCTTCTGAATGAATACATTTACCAACTAAGTGATTACTAAATAATTTTACTTTGTACTTATAAATATCTTTCATCTAAGAACATCAAATGTCAGTAAATTATGTTATCGCCCTGTGAGATGGATGACAAATATCCCCACTATTCTCAAGGAAAAACTGGGCCATAAAAAAAAAAAGAAGCCTGAGCAGTAAATGATTAATCTAAGTCGAGTTAAACTAAAAATGTAATTTAGGATTTCTTCACACACTTTGGGGATAAATGGGATCTTAGAGGACATCAGTGAGAATTTTTTTTTAAGTTGGTACCGATGATTGAGCCAGGACATGAGCTCCATCCACTCCCCAATGAGAGTTGGTGTTTTCGTTTGCTTGTTTTGTTTTTAGGAGGTCCTGGGAGGGAGGATATGGGAAGCAGGCACTCATCACTGGACTCCATCTGCTCCCCAGTCAAAGTTGTCTTTTTCAGGTGCTCAACCACTTGAGCTATACCCGCTCCCCAGTGAGATTCTTGAATTCCACTGGATCGGGTAAGACCTGGGATGTGTGTTGATCATGTATTCTTGAGATCCAGGTCTAGGGCATTTAGAGGGTGAGTGGTGGGCTGGTTTGGGGGTTCGAATGGGAGCCTACCTTTCCTTTGTTCCAAGTGTGGAAGGTGGGCTTAGTCTGGGGCTCTCCCCGTTCCCTGTTGAACTGAAATTGGAGAGTGTGGGCATTTAAAAAATGCTATGGCATATGCTGATACAGTATGATGGCGTTAAATAAAAGCAAGAAGGGAATTGATGAAAACTGAAAACCAAAAATGAAAGCGGCTGATCTCCTTTAATCTTCTTCCTTTGCCATGTCTGTAGTTGGGTAAACAGGAATTTTTAAAAAGAAGGATATCTGAATTTAGATCAGAAACAGAGTCCCCTGGAAAAGTTTGCCTCTTTAAGCGAGGCCAGGATTGCCCTCGTTTTAACGGCACTGCTTGACTCAGGAGGTTGGCACCATCCACGCAAACACAGATGAAAGGGCTTAATACCTAACCCAGTTTTAACCACCAAGCGGGAGTGAGAGCCGTGCCGCAGGTGAGTGGCTGTTCATCCACCAGAATATATAGACACGCTGATGTGTGATAAGGCAAACTTGCAGCTATGTTTAAATAAAGCAGCAGGCAGTTAAACACTACCAACCTTTCCACTTATCAAAACCGAAGTGCTCAACCTTTGCTTCACAGTAGAATCGCCTCAGAAGCTTCGAAAACCATCCAAGGCTGCCCCCCAGCCCCTCCCTGGAGATTCCGAAGACAGAGTCTGGGGTGAAATGTGGGCATCCACGCTTCCGAGGCCCCCAGGTGCCTCGAAGGGGCGCCCAGAGTTGCGCACTGCCGACGCAGAGCTCGCTGAGGCCGCCAGCGCCCAGCCCACCAGGTGCTCCCACCCCACCACCACCCACCTCCCCCAGAGAGATCAATACCCAGGGCTGGAGGAAGAAGCAACCCAGGACCCCGAGTCCACGTCAGGGGCTGGGGGAGCCAGGTTGGGGGTGGTAAGATTTTTATAAAGAGGACGATTTGCTCAAAGCTCAGTTCCTTTTCATCTTGGCCTCATTTCTTTTCGGTCCTGGGCCCCAGAACCTGTGCTCATTTGCATTCACGCTCTCCGAGTATTGGCAAACAGCGCTGCGAGGGTCATTACTCACCCGGTACTTCTCTCGCACACTGCCGCAGCCTCCTGCTTTCCCCTGGCACTCAGGCTGTCTGGGCTTAATGTCTTTCTTTGGGCTTAGCTCTGGGCAAGGATCAGGAGAGAGCCATTCCAATGTTTTTTATTAGGCTGAAAGAAAGTTTAAAAATTTTTTAAATGACATGTTGTCCTTGCTAGCAGGTATCTCACAAAACCTAACACCAGAGTCGGCTAGCCTGCCCTGTTAAACCCGTTTATCTTTTCCTAACTGAAGGTAACCATTAAATAAAATCTCATCTCCTATTTTAAAGGTCTCTTGACCGACTATGCGTAACTGTGAAAGCTGGAAACCAGAACATTAGAACTCAAGGTGGGCCTGTTCTCTGCCTCCACAATGCTGCTGAATTCGGGGGTCTCTGGATCAGCACGCCCCCTGCAGTTCAGACTGAAGTAGAGCAATCTGAGGGAAGCATCCAGCAGGCCCATCTCTATGTCGGTCAGAAAGACAAGGTGTTACCGCAGCAGGTGGATGCAGGTGAGCACCTCGTTGTGCCATCCATTTTAGGTCACATCTCTTGACTTACACATAGAAAATGGAGGTCCATGACAGACGATTTGCCCTAAATCTCGAAGAGAGCCAGCTGCAGACACTGAACGGGAGCCCTGTCATTCCATGCTGAAAAAGGCCTTCGGTGCTGGTGTGGAAAGCTGAGGCCTCCCAGAGCCTCTCCATGCTCTTTCTAGATTCATCCTCATAGAATAGTCAATTACTGGTTTTGCAAACATTCGATAAAAAGAAAAGGCCCCTCCTTGCCCTCCCCTGCTTCCTAAAACGCACAGACACCACTTTATCAACCTCTCACTGAACACAGAGATATGCATATTGTGACTGGTTAGATTAATTCCTCATGTATTTTTATATTCTAGAGATGTTGATCATTTTCAAGGTTATCTGCCTTCGGTTTGAAGAACTTGGAGCTAATACTTGCAAATCTACAAGAACCCCCACTGGTTAGGAAACATTAAATCTGATTATTAAAATGATGCAAATTTATATCCAGCATTACAGTGGATTATGCTAATGGTGGTCAGGGTTGTTAATCTTTATTTCAGCCTCCCCTGCAAATAGTACATGATGATTAGCCAAAATTAGTTTAATCTTTTTTGTAACATGAATTTGAAATTTACACTCTTTTTCTTCTCCCCAAGTCTCGCTTAATAACATCTCTTAAAAATGCAGTCCTGTTCCCTGGGAAACCAAAAGTGGCAAACATGTATGAAATATGTTACTGCTACCTACCAGTGATTTCCTCTTTACTTAGGTGAAACTTCTTTCCAAATCTGTTCTGCCTCCTACTTTCAAACACTGGCATATCACTTTAAAAGCAATCAAGTGTTTCTCAAGAAAGAATACATGCAGCAGTGGGCACCCGCCCCAGTCACTCATCAAGGGAAATGTCAGGTCTTCTGTAAGCACCTGTAAGCTGTGATTCAATTGCCCTTTCTTTGAACACCCTCTTCACCTCCCACCTCTTGGAATGAGAAGAAGATACATAGCTCAGGCTGAACTTTAGAATTTGGGAATCCTGAAAAAAAAATTTTTTTCTTCGGATTTCCTCGAGACTTTTTCTAAGAATGACAGTGCAATGTTTACTTAAATAACAAATTTGGGAACCATTCCTAAGACCTGTGTGGTTTTGGCTCGGATGAGAAAACAAGCATCTAGCATTGTCAGAACATCAGCAAGAGGAGCAGGCACCCTCGGTTTCTCTTTGGGAATATGGTGAGAAAAAGCCATAGGGGACATTTATTCATTATCTGCACAGTGCCCATTCCCATGTTTTGTGGCCAACAGTATCCCAATTTTTCTTGGGTGAACTCACCGTTTCCCACATCTCTGCTATGTATTCAGGTAGGAATAACCCTACTCCTAGACCCATGGTTAGCCATGGTAGGCTTAAGCCAGTCAGAGTACCTCATCACCCTAACCAAGTGATGTGCACCTAACCTGAATCAGGTCAATGGGAACAAATGAATCCCAGAGCTCAGGACTTGAGCAAGAGCTGCCAGCAAAGACCCTCTTCCCTAGGAAGATGTGATGGGAGAAGTTGGTCAAGAGTGTTGCAGCCATTTTGTTCCATGCGGGGAGGAAGGGAGTTATAGTGGGTCACCATGTGGCGCATATGGACAAATCTAAAACCTCAGACCATGGAGGAGAGAGGAGAGAAATGGGGACCTTGGTAACTTCCTTAAAGCCACTGGATCTTCTACTTACCTGAGACAGTAACTTTGATTTATTAATGAAGCCAATAGGAAGTGAATTTTCTGTTATGGTCAACAAACAGTCCCGATAATGAAGAACCAACCCTCTACACACATAGCTAGTTTCCCACAGGAGTAACCAAAATGAGGATTAAAGGGAAATGCCTACTTAGTGGTTCTGACTTCTTAAAACTTTAAAATTCAAAAATAAGAAGATTGAGAATGTCAAAATTGACTCTAGACCAGCAAGTTAGAAGGGTGATGGAGGAAAAATGAGAGTCTGTTAAACAAACCAACTTGGTTTTTACTAAAAGAAGAGACTAAAGCAGGAAATGAGCTATCAGTCAGGAGGGGATGACAACTGGAAGAAAAGTAATCTGGGATCTTATTATTGTTTGGAAGGAAGGTAAATTGCTTAAGAATTTGAAAATTAAATTTATAAATAATCAATATAGAGTCAAAATAATGTCTATAATTTCAAACTAGTAAAGGTTTTTAAATGGGAAAAAATAATCCAAAAGAAGGTAAGAAATGAGAAAAACACATAAAAGATTGAACAATTTGAAAGGACAAACTAAAATGGTATACATACATCCATAATCATCATGAAAGTAAATGGACTAAATGCTCCAGGCAAAAAGAAAAAAAGTATTGTCAGATCAAATGTTTTAAATTATCTAAATAAATGCTATTTATATAAGATATTTCTAAAACATGAGAATAAAGAAACATTAAAAGAAAAAAAATTTAAAGATATGCCAAATATAGCCTAACTAAATATCATGTAAATATCAGACTTTAATGTAAAAAGCAGTGACACCATCAAGAAATACAATAATTCTAAGTTTAGTGCTCACTTCAGCAACACATATATTAATATTGGGGGAAGTGGACTTGGCCCAGTGGTTAGGGCGTCCGTCTACCGCATGGGAGGTCCATGGTTCAAACCCTGGGCCTCCTTGACCCATGTGGAGCTGGCCCATGCGCAGTGCTGATGCGGCCAAGGAGTGCTGTGCCACGCAGGGGTGTCCCCCGCATAGGGGAGCCCCACACGCAAGGAGTGCGCCCCGTAAGGAGAGCCGCCCAGGGTGAAAGAAAGTGCAGCCTGCCCAGGAACGGTGCCGCACACACAGAGAGCTGACACAACAAGATGACACAACAAAAAGAAACACATATTCCCATGCCGCTGACAACAACAACACACGCGGACAAAGAAGAACATGCAGCAAATGGACACAGAGAACAGACAACTGGGGCAGGAGGGGGGAAGGGGAGAGAAATAAATAAAATAAATAAATCTAAAAAAAAAAATTGGAATGAAGCAGAGAAGATTAGTATGGTCCCTGCACAAGGATGACATGCAAATTCATGGAGTTTTCCATATTAAAAAAAATAATAAATTTATATACATTCAATAATATGGCCTCAAAATATAGAAAGCAAAAATTTATGGAACTGCAATGAAACAGACAAACCCACAATTACAGAAGGAAATTTTAACACATCTCTCTTAGTGAATAGTAGATCAAGCAGATTAAAAAATCTAAAGGGCTACAGAAAATTTGAATGGCACAATTATCACAAAATCTATATTATGCACTTTTTCCTGGTGCATAGAACATTAGTGAAAACTGACCATTTAGTGGTCCATAAAGCAAATCTCAACAATTTTTAAAGAAATGTTACCAAACAAACATTCTTTCATAGATACAAAAATCAGTCTAAAAAGTATAACAAAAAAAAACCTTGGAAATTAAGAAACATACTTATAAATAATTCATGAATCAAAATGGAAAAATTTTTAAATGTGAAACAGAACATTAATGAAAATACTACATTTCAAAATGAGTTGCATGTAGCTAAAGTCCAGCTTGCCTGTTTATAGATTTAAACGCTTATATTAAAAAAGAATTAAGGCTGAAAACTAATGAGCCAAATAGCCATTTAAGAAATTAGGAAAAATAATGAAATAATCACAGACAAGCAAAAAGCCCAGAATGGAAAATTAAAAATAAGAGCAGAAATTAATAAAATAGAAAATAAGAATACACTCTTTTTGAAGCCAAAAGTTGATCTTTTGAAAACATTAATAAAATTGATAAATGCCTAGCAGGATTTAACAAGTAGAGAGGAAGAACAAAGAGCAATATTAGGAACTATAATACAAACAATAAAATGATAATAAGAGGATATTTGAAAATAAATGAAAAAGAGAGATTCCTACAAAGAGATTACTTACCAAAACTGACTTAAGAAGAAATAGAAAACTCAGTAAAAAATTTATTTTTAAAAATTTTAACTCAGAAGTCATAAAATCATTTAAAATAAATAAATGAACCTGATAAGGATATTACAAAAAGGGAAAATTATAGACCAATCTTACTCATGACTGCAAATGCAAAAAATAAAATAAAAATCCTTAACATACTACTATCAAACCAAATCTAGAAATAAGATGTAAAACACTTATTAAATTCATCATATCAACAGACTGAAGGGGAAAAATATCATTTAAAATAGTAATTGATTTTTAAAAGATTAATTAAACTCAACGTCAGTTAATTTTTTTTAAAAACTGAGCAAACTAGGCATAGCAGGTATGGTGGGCACACCTTGCA
The DNA here is from genome assembly GCF_030445035.2 of Dasypus novemcinctus. Lineage (NCBI taxonomy): Eukaryota > Metazoa > Chordata > Mammalia > Cingulata > Dasypodidae > Dasypus > Dasypus novemcinctus. The sequence continues at coordinate 30,260,286 of NC_080685.1, read as the reverse complement.
CAATCCCCCTTCCCTTGAGTGGGCCAGGACCTATGACTTGCTTCTAGCCAGTAGAATATAGCAATGGGATGTAATGTCATTCCCACAGTTATGTTTTCTTATGTATGATTCTGTCTTAGTTTCCAGGCTACTATGACAAATAATAAACAACACGAATTTACTGTCTCCCAGTTTATGGGGTAGGGAGCATTCTGACTGGCCGACAAGCCTTGGGTTCCTTGGTTTTCCCATCACGTGGTATTGTCCTCTCCTTTCTCCTCCACATTCCCATGGCTTCCAGCCTCTAGCTCCTATGCATGGCTTTCTCTATTTCTGAATTTTTTCTGCATATAAAGTACTCCAGTAATCTGGATTAAGACCCAGCCTCATTCATTCAAATCACCTCGTAACTAAACACTGAACATCTTTCGTGTTGAGCAATAGGCTCACACCCACAGAGATATGGATTGAGACCAAGACCATCCAGAGTACAAGTGGCTCATGCAGCTGAGTATGGGCTTCCCACATGGGAGGTCCTGGGTTCAGTTCCTGGTGCCTCCTAAAAAGAAAACCAAACAAAAACAACAGCAAAAAACAACTCAGGGGAGTCAATATGGCTCGTGGTTGAGCACCGGCTTCTTCACACTTATGAGGTCCCAGGTTCAATCCCCTGCCCCAGTACCTAAAAAAAAAAAAAAAAGACTAAGAGCGTGTCTAAATTTGGGGTACATAAGCCACCATAAACGCCATCCTAGCAGACTGGAGAGCATCTCCTGCTGACCTTGAGGAAGCAAGCAATCAGGTGGTACCTATGAATCGGCCACATGGCAAGGAACTACAGGTGGTCTCCAGGAGCTCAGAGCAGCAGACAGGAAGAAGCTGAGGCCCTCGTCATAGAGCCGCAAGGAAATGAATTCTGCCTACAATTTGAATGAGTTTGAAAAAGATTCTTCCCCAGGGAGTCTCTATAGGAGAACATGGCCCAGTCAACACTTGATTGCATCCTCGTTAAGATAATGAAGCTGGAGACCCAAGTAAGATGTGCCCAGACTCCTGGCCCATGGAAGTAGGTAAGATAATAAATATGTGTTGTTTAATAAAGCTGCTTAATTTTTGGCACTTTGTTAAGCAGTAATAGGAAATTAATACAAAAGGGAACTCCCTTAACCCAATAAACGATATCTACAAAATATCTGCAACAACACGTATCAAACTTATGGTCGCATACTTAATGATGAAATCAAGACGCCTTTTATTACCACTTCTGTGGTGGAGATCCTCGCAGTACACTATAGCTAGAAAAAGAATCAAGAGGTAAAGGATTAGAAAGGAAGAAAAATTTGTCATTATTTGCAGCTGATATGACTGTCTACTCAAAACCACCTAAAGCAGGGGTTCTTAACCAGGGGTCCGGGGAACCCCAAGGGGTGCACAGAAAGATTTCAGGGGGTCCATGAGCTTGAACTGAAAAAACTCAACTTATTATCTTTACATTCTCGAATGTCCAATGTTGAGTGACATAAAACTACCTGCCGCTACATTCTGAGAAGGGGTCCGTGGTTTTCACCTGACTGGCAAAGGGGTCTGTGGAACAAAAAAAGTTAAGAACCCTTGGCCTAAAAATAAGTTCTTAGAATTGTTAGAAGAGTTAGCATGGTTGCTAGGTATAAATGCAATATAGAAAAATTAATTACATTCCTATACCTTACCAATAAGAAACTAGAAAATGATTTTATTTTAAAAATTTACAACAGCATCCAAAAATATTAAATACCTAGGAATAAACTTAAAAAGTTGTCTTAGAGCTTTACAGAGAAAAATTATGAAATGTTATTGAAGGACAATAAAGAAAATAAATGGAAAACTATCCATGTTCAGGGTTGTAAAGATGCTTATTCTCTTTAAATTAATCTGCAAAGTTAATTCAGTGCTCATCAAAACCCCAACAGGTTTTTTGTGAACCATGACAAACTGTAAAATTTATATAAAAACATAAAAGGCCTTGACATTTTTGAAGGAGTGCAAGGTGAAAGGACTTGCCTTCTTGCATATATCAAGAATGTTTATCATAAAGCTCTAGTAATTAAGGTAATGTGGTCCTTGTGCAGGGAGAGGTAGACAACTTAAACAATGGAACACAAAAGAGAGCTGACAAGCAGATATAAATTTATGGAAGGGGGGTTTCTTACAGAGCTGGCCTTGCAAATCAGTTGGAATAAAATGGGCTATTCAATAAATGGTGTTGGAACAATGGTTATCTAAATTCACACACAAATGGAGTGCGTGGCTGGATTTTAAAAGGCTAAATGTAAAGAAAAATTGTGGAGCTTTCATGAGACAATGGAAAAGATTTCTCAAACATAACTCCAAAAGCTTAAGCCGAAGGAGGAATGGATGACAAATTTGACTATATTAAGATCTTGTTAAAAAAAAAAGATCTTCAGATTTATCAAAAACAAAACAAAGAAACAGTAAGAAGATAAGCCACAGATTGGGAGATACAATTTACAAAGCAAGCAAGCCAATAGGGAAAAAAAAAACAAAACAGACAAAAGAAAGAACAGGAATTTCACAGAAAAGGAATCACAAATGGCCTGTAAAAATGAAAAGATGGTCAACCTCATTAGTGATGAAGAAAATGCAAATTAAAATCACAAGATAACATTTTAGCACTAGAGCGATTTTAAGAAAAAGAAAAGAAAATCAGATAATACCAAGCATTCTGAGCAGGTGGAACAACTGGAACTCTCACCCATTGCTAGTGGAGGTAGAAATCAGTCCAATCACTATGGAAGACGATTTGGCATTATTTGTAAAAGTTGTATATATACATACCCAATGACCCAGTATTGTTTGTCAAAGCAAAAAACAAAATCTAGAATCAGCCCAAATCAAGAGTACAATTGGTAAATAAATTATGGAGAGTCACCCAATAGAATATTGTGACGCAATGAAAATGAAATTAATGAACTACAGCTGTGTGCATCAGCAGGCGTGAATCTCAGTCACATAGTATTGAGGGAAGAATCAAACCAAAGAAGAATATGTATACTGCATGTTTCCAGTTAGATGACGTTCAAAAACAGGCACAGCTTGAGAGGAGGCCTCCGGTATTCCAAACAGGCCTCACTATTGGCCCGCACCATTGCTGGGCTAACCACTAACAGCGGAGGCCCCTCTCCTTAGCCTTGGCAGAGGGAGGAATGATTAACAGCTTAAGAGGTAACCACACAAGGCAGAGCTCTGCTCTCTGCCTAGAGGAGCCCACACCAAATCTCAGTGCCTATTTCCATCCTTCTCTCCCATTTCTCAGCAAGCTCTGTTCCTTCCATTTCCCAATAAATTCTTTTTACTGGCCAGAAACAACAACAACAACAACCATAAAAAAACAGGCACAACTAAATAATAGATTGTTTAAAGTTACATACATTTGTGTGTTGTGGTTCCCTCTAGGGCAGGGGTTCTTAACTAGGGGTCCGTGAATTGAAATTTAAAATAAAAAAATTTGTTTTTAATTTTTAAAAAATTCTATGAATTGGAATTTTTAAAAATTTTTTAAAAAACAAAACATTTTTCTTGTGGGGAAGGTGTTGGTGCAGGTGTGATGTATTTATTAAATAATACACAGTATCGGAAAATGGACTTGGCCCAGTGGTTAGGGCGTCCGTCTACCACATGGGAGGTCCGCGGTTCAAACCCCGAGCCTCCTTGACCCGTGTGGAGCTGGCCCATGCACAGTGCTGATGTGCGCAAGGAGTGCCCTGCCACGCAGGGGTGTCCCCCGCGTAGGGGAGCCCCACGCGCAAGGAGTGTGCCCGTAAGGAGAGCCGCCCAGCACGAAACAAAGTGCAGCCTGCCCAGGAATGGCACCACCCACACTTCCCGTGCCGCTGACAACAACAGAAGCCGACAAAGAAACAAGACGCAGCAAATAGACACAGAGGACAGACAACCGGGGGAGGGGGGAGAATTAAATAAAATAAATAAATCTTTAAAAAAAGAAAAAAAAGAAAGGGGAAGTTTTAAAAAATAATAATAATAATATACAGTATAGTGTGGACTTAGTGGTCAGTGGTTTTCACTTGACTGGCAAAGGGGTCTGTGGAACAAAAGAGGTTAAGAACCTCTGCTTAGGGGAGGAAGAGGGATGGGATTGGGGGGCGGGGATACCAAGAAAATTCTAGGCCTGAAAATGTTCTAGCTCTCCACCTGAGAGAAGAACACACAGATTGTATTATTCCTCTTTAAACTGTACAAACGTGTATTTATACACTCTTTTGTATGCATGCTGTTTTTTCTTTATCATTTTAAAAGTTTTTAATATAGCAGCATCCCAAAAATGCCAGGAGTTTCCTCTGGTCCAGCGCAGCTGGTTAGCATAAAGAATAGCAGTAACATCTACGATAAGAAATAAGGACCTCCAGGACAGCAACGTGAAGCTGCAGATAAACCCCTGGAGGACTTCGATTCATTGGACTTCAGACAGCAAAAGAGACACCCATAAATGACACCCAAACATCTTCAGTTAGGAGCAGGGCGTTGATCTTCAGAGAACTTTGAACTGAAAACTGAGACCAAGGGAAGAAGAGGAAAACAGTCTTTGCAAGCGCCAGCAGGAGGCGGTTGTATTTCCATGAGCTCACCCAAAGGCGGGCTACCGGTAAAGGCGCGCTACCATAGTTGGTCCATCAGGCCTACGTTCTCCTTCTGACTGAGGTACTTACTTGTGGACAGAATGTCTGAGAAAGCCCCTTCCACTTTTTTTTTTTTTTAAGATTTATTTATTTATTTATTTCTCTCCCCTCCCCTCACCCTGGTTGTCTGTTCTCTGTGTCTATTTGCTGCGTCTTCTTTGTCTGCTTCTGTTGTTGTCAGCAGCACAGGAATCTGTGTTTCTTTTTGTTGCGTCATCTTGCTGCATCAGCTCTCCGTGTGTGCAGCACCATTCCTGGGCAGGCTGCACTTTCTTTTGTGCTGGGCAGCTCTCCTTACGGGTGCACTCCTTGCGCGTGGGGCTCCCCTACGTGGGGACACCCCTGCGTGGCAGGGCACTCCTTGTGCTCATCAGCACTGCACATGGCCCAGCTCCACACGGGTCAAGGAAGCCCGGGGTTTGAACCCGGACCTCCCATGTGGTAGACGGACGCCCTAACCACTGGGCCAAGTCCGCCTCCCCCTTCCACTCTTAACTTCAGTTTCCCCATCTGGAAATCCCACAGTAGAGTCAAAGGTTTGCTGTGAAGACCGAGGTGACACACGTGAAATCACGTCCCACCAGCACACACTTTGCTGAGTCTTGTACCGCGTGTGTTGTGATGCTGATTTCCAAAGCTTTGTGCTCTCCCCGGAGGGCGCTAACATGGCTTCTTCTCATCGAATGATCATGCTTTCTAGTCCCCGCCATGCCTTGATCCAACCGATTCTATCAGCACAAAATAAAGAGGGCTGGAAATCCCCAGAGTCCCCAGGGCTGCAAATCAAGAGCGCGACTCCCGTGACGCCCCTGGAGTCTGAAGCACATCTTGCTCGGTGATTAACAAGAGACTTCACTGCCTCCAAAGCACACTCCTGACAACCGTCCCAATCATCCAGAAGTCATTAGAACTGACAAATATTTCCTCCCAAGCTCGTTTCACAGAGATCCGCATTTCCTAAAGAAGGGCCTTCCGGCGGGAAGCGCAAAACTCTCCAGGAAACCGCGACGCCCCCGACGCCCCGGCAGCAGCGGCAGGCCCGCCACCTCCCCGCACAGCCCCGCACTCGGTCCCGGGCGGGCGGGCACTCCCGCTGCTCCCGCTGCTCCCGCTGCTCCCGCTGCTCCCGCTGCTCCCGCTGCTCCCGCTGCTCCCGCTGCTCCCGCACCGCCCTCCGCAGCCCCGCTCTCGGGGTCACCCTGCCTCCTCCCACCCGCTGAGCCCAGGCACAGAGATTGCTTCCCCCATGCCTGCCTCCACAGCCTGCGTCGTGAAAAAAATACTCTTTCTCCCTTTTCTCCGCAAATGAGGTAAGTCAGCGAAATAATAGCCACTTCACAGTGCATTCCATTTTCAACAAGCTACTCTCTCACCAAAAGCGTTACACTGCTTCTGGGCTAAATCAATTATAAATTGTGATCTTCCCTTTCCTGGTTAGGCGCAGTTTCCTCCAATCTGTCAAAATTCTCAGAACCAAAAAGATACGCTGTTCAACCACTAGAACTCAAATTATAATTCTCACCGCCATAAAAACCCTTCAGGGGCTCGCGCTGTGGGCAGCAGAAAATGCAAATGCCTTAGCATGACCTCTAAATCCTGTCAGCGTCCTTTAGCCTGAAAGGCCTTTCATAAGCCTGCCTCATTCTTCCAGCCTCAGCTTTACGTCACCTCCTTAACAAGTCACCCCTGGGGGGCGGATGTGGCTCGGGTCGTTGGGTGCCCATCTACCCTACCAGAGGTCTGGGGGTCGGTGCCCGGAGCCTCCTGGTGGGACGGGGCTGTCCCTGGGGGCTGGCGCAGCAGGATGGTGCAACAAAGAGAGACACAGAGGTGAGACAGTGGGAGATGCAGCACACCAGGGGGCTGAGGTGGCACAAGAGAATGATCGATTCCAGGGGGTCCTGGTATCAGTGCCCCAAGCCACCCAAGGAAAACACAAGCAGACACAGAAGAACACACAGGGAATGGACACAGAGGGAGAAAATAAATAAAATCTTAAAAAATAAATAAATCCTGTCAGGTGGTGAGCCCAGCCCACCTTCCCAGCACCCCCCTTCCTGACTTTCCTCACCCCTCCCTCCCTCTCCAGGCACCCTGTCTCCTACACACACACACAGCTAGGTGGCATAAACTTTCCTTCCCTGCAGCTTTCCACAGGCTGTTGGCCCTGGCTGGACTGCTGGCACTTCTTTTTTTTGCTTAGAAAACTCCTTCATCCTTCAAGACCCACTTCTGGGCCTCATCCCAGACCTACTGAATCAGAAGCACCCAGGGTAGGAAGGAAATGCTTGTCTTTTTCCACAGCTTCACAGGTGATTTTAATGCACAGCCCCAATGAGAAGCTGTGGGGGGCGGGCGAGTTAGCAGCTGAGAACAACGGGCTCTTAAAGTCACTCAACTTCTCTGTGCGGTAAAATAGGGATGGTTATTAGGGTGGTTTAAATGAAAGAATACATGAAAAGTGTCTGGCGCAGTGTAAGTGCTCAATAAATGTTAACTACGTTTGGGCCTCCCTAGCATACGTTTCAAATAATCTTCACAATAACGCTGTTGTGTTTTACAATGAGGAATCTGAGGCTCAAGAGAGACTGAGTAAAACAGGATTCACCCCAAGGCCTGCCTCACCTCATTCCAGGAAACCAAGCAGTGCTTTATATCGAATCACCTTTTGGGTGGACCGCTTGACACTGGATGTCAAGTCCCTTGAAGGCAGGGTCCATGTCTTGGGCATCTTTATATTCTCGACATCTAGTAGGCCCTCAAATGTTGGTTGAAATATGAATTAATGCAGAAGAGAAGGCAGCAAGAGACAGACCGAAAGAAAGAAGAGAGCATGTGTACAGGAGAGAGGTCAATAAAGCTATAATGGTACAAGTGTCCTTGAGAAATTCCTGAGACCTTGGATTGTACCGTGCCTCATCCTTTAGAGAAATCTTCACAAACATTACCTCCTTCATGCCCCATTGGGAATCCCCACTGGAAGGTGAAAGGAGTATTATTATCTCCATTTTAAAGATAAGAAAATAGAGAAGGGTTGTGGCTAGTGAATTGCTTGATTTCTTATTTTATATAGTCTATTTCATCTGTGTTTTAATCTGGCAAACCACTTCCAAATCACCTATGAAAATAATTAGTTTATAAGTCAGTTAATAGTTTCATTATTGATGTTGTTTTCAGCCAAAATTACCTCCTTGAGAGAAGTGGTAAAAGACTGAAATTCCTATTTGCTGATGCTCCCTAATTAATAAAAATGCAAATATTTGTAATATAACCACCAGACATCCAAGGAATCTATCTTTGGGAGGGCTTGAAGAATTATATGTTTAAAGAAGGGAAGTGGCACATGTGTTAAACAGAGGAGGCATGTGCATGAGTTTTGGGAATTTCACTCACCCAGGGTTGCCTGGACGGGTTGCTGACCAAGGTAGCAGCATCAGCAGAATCTGAGTTGAATGAAAAAGTATCATTGTCTGGCAGATGAAAGCCATGTGACTGCTGTCCCACTGGCTGGGAGAGCAAGGGTGACCTCCCCTGGGCCTAGAAACAGAGCCCGGGATACCTGCTGTATCAGTCAGCCAAAGGGGTGCTGATGCAAAATACCAGAAATTGGTTGGTTTTTATAAAGGATATTTATGTGGGGTAGGAGCTTACAGATACCAGGCCATAAAGCGTAAGTTATTTCCCTCACCAAAGTCTATTTCTTTTTTAAGATTTCTTTTATTTCTTTCTCTCCCCTTCCCGCCATTGTCTGCTCTCTGTATCCATTTGCTGTGTGTTCTTCTGTGTCTGCTTGCATTATCCATCAACACTGGGAAACTGTGTCTCATTTTTTTGTTGTTGCGTCAGCTCTCCATGTGTGTGGTTCCACTCCTGGGCGGGCTGCACTTTTTTCACACAGGGTGGTTCTCCTTACGGGGTACACTCCTTGTGTATGGGGCACCCCTATATGGGAGCGCCTCTGCATGGCACCCCTATATGGGGGCACCCCTGCGTGGCACAGCACTCCTTGTGCACGACAACACTGTGCATGGGCCAGCTTACCACGCAGGTCAGGAGGTCCTGGGGATTGAACCCTGGACCCTCCATATGGTAGGCAGACGCTCTATCAGTTGAGCCACGTCTCTTCCCATATTTTCAAGTCTTGGAGCAAGATGGCTCCCAATGTCTACAAGGGTTCAGGCTTCCTGGGTTCCTCTCTTCCAGGGTCTTGCTTCTCACTGGGTTCAGGGTTCCTCTCTTCCCAGGGCTTGCTTCTTCCTGGGCTCAGTGTTCCTCTCTGGGGGTTGCTTCTCTTTCCTCTGTAAGCTTACTTCCCAAGGCTCCAGCTTAAGGCATCAGTATCAAACTGCAACATCAAAAACCCTCCAACTCTGTCTTTTACCATGCCTTTTATCTGTGACTCCCCACCCACCAAGGGGTGGGGACTCAACGCCCTACTGAATCCAATATAATCTCACGTGCCCAGAGGAAAAGACCAGTTTACAAACATAATCCAATATTTCTTTTTGGAATTCATCAATAATATCAAACTACTACACCTGCCCCAACCCTGCCCTACGATGCCTCTGTGCTGCAGGGAGTTGTGTTAGAGCTCAGTTGCTAGTGAAGCACCAGAAGCCAAGATTGCACTCCACTGTCAGAAAGGCACACGCTATGGTTGCCAGCCTCCAAACTACCAAGAACCCTTAGGAATTTTCTCCCCAAGGATTCCATACCTTGAATGCCTTTTTCTACTAAATTGCTTTCATTACTAAATTGCTTTTATTAAATAATCATTCATTTCCTCCCAATCCATCACCTCCTCTGAGCTTATTTTTTTCAAATAAGAATCAGATTTCTGACCAGCATGAGCAAAGCAATATTAATATCATGAATGCATATAATTTCAGGCAAAAATTAGAGGAGCCAGCACCTCTACCTCCCTCTATTTATTTATTTATTTAAATTTTTGCCTAGCTCCTCCAGGAAACTTATCCTGATTTCTTTCTTGCAATAACCCTCCTCCCCCAAATCCCATCCCACACACATCATTGGGCTAAGTGCCCCTCCCCTGTGCTCCTGAGTCTCCTTGCTTCTCTCTGTCACAGACCTCACATTGAATTATAATTGTTCTATTTATGTGTTTCTCCCCCAGATTAGATTACTAGGGCCTTAAAAGTTAGGATTGTGTCTACCAACTCTAGTAGAGTACCCAGCTCACATTAAAGTGTTCAAATGTTGGTTGAATTGTTTAGTTAATATAATGTGGCATTTTTGGAACCTTGACCATCTTATCCCAGGTATGGCTTCTATTCACACACTCAATGAGTTTAACCCATTTATATTTATTGGAATTACAGTTTTATTAAGACTTATCTTCTAGCATTTTCCTATATTCTATTTCTCAAATGTTTTCCTTATTTCTTTTTTCCTCCTTACCTACATTCCATTGGAAAGATGGATTTTTTTCTTTTGTTGCTTTTAAAGTTATAAATTCTATTTTTATTCTTGATGCATACTTTATGTCTATTTCCTTCTAATTATCCTAATTAAATGTCTAAAATTTTCAATATCCATATCTTCCATCAAAATGAGTGTAGTTAGAGATTTGGGGGTAAGTTTTGTTCTTTTTTTTTTTTTTTTCTTCTTTTTTCTTTTTGGTCTTTGCTTACTTAGACAACTTTACAAAGTTATTTATTCATCATCACATCCCAAAAATCTTACAAAATCCTCCGGGATATATTTTCCTTTTTGCCATTTACTTCCTCCAATAGTGTTGTCAAAGAAAATATTTGGCTAGATAAGCTTTCTGAAGCCAGGTAGAGTTAAGAATATTTTTATTTCGCCCCTGAATCCATACGATAGTTTAGCTCAATACAGAATTTAGTGTCAAGGTTTTTACCTTTAATACTTTGAAACTATTACTATAATGTTTTTTCACAGCTAGTGTTTGATCTGATTCTTTTCCTTTGTTGTTAGCAACTCTTTCCTTTTGGAAGCTGTTAGAATTTTCTCTTTCTTTGATGGTTTTAAAATCTCATTATAATGTGCCCAGATGTGAGTTTCTTTGTTTTGTTTTGTTTTGTTTTACATATCCTGTGTTTCATCACTTTTTAATTTTGGAAAACTCTCTGTAGTGATTTTTCCAAGATTTTCTCGCTTTACTTATTTTTTTCTCTACTTGTAGTACTCCTGTTAGAAAGATATTAATACTTCTATCCTTCATGTCTCTTAACTTTTATTTTATATTTCCTTCGCTTTTTGTCTTCCTTTTGCTACTAGGGCAGCTCCTTGGCTGGGTTTCTAGCTTTACAAATTCTTTCTTTAGTTATATACATCCTACTAGTCAACCTATCTATTAAGTTCTTTATTTCAAGCACAATTTCTGCTTTGTCTGGTACTAACTTTTAGTTTACGGTGTTCTTTTACAGCATTTTGATCTTCACAATCTCTATTTTTCCCTGTGAGCACACATTCCCTAGGAAGTGTAATGCGTAGTGGGTGAGGGGACTAAACCCAAGTCCTGACCTTGTCCCTCTTGGTGAGGTGAGGTGAGGTGGCAGGGGTGGACTGGGAGGGCAGGTGATGCACCTCGGGTCACGCCTCTAGCACATAGTCTGTTTCCCACTTCCACCAGGTGACCCCACTGCTCCCCAGACAGAGGCTTTTTTTAAAATTCTGAATTCTCAGTTATAACCCCTTTTGAGGAAGGAGGTAGGAGGAGACTTCTAGACCCCTTAGGTCTGGGGCAGACTCTGGAAGTTTAGCTCACACCCATTCTAATGACCTAGTTTCTCTTTAGAGACAGCTGGTCTAGGTAGCAGGGAGGGCAGTGGGCAGCATGGTTGGGTCCTCTCTAAAGTAAAGACCAGTTACCTACCTCTGCCCTCTATGAACTACTCAGAAGGCCTCTTTGGCTGCATTTTAAAGCCCAGCATGATAGGAAGCAGATGTGGCTCAAGAAGTTGGATGCCCACATACCCGATGGGAGGTCCTGGGTTCGGTTCCCAGTGCCTCCTAAAGAAGACAGACAAGACAACGAGGTGATACAACGAGATGATGCAACAAGATGACACAATAAAGAGACCCAAGGAGGAAACACAATGAGAGATACAACAAGCAGGGAGCAGAGATGGCTTAAGCAATTGGGCACCTCCTTCCACCAGGAGAGGTCCCAAGTTTGGTTCTTGGTGCCTCCTAAAAAGAAGGCAAACACACAATGAACAGACACAGAAAGCAGACAGTGAGTACAAACAATGAGGGGGGAGAAATAAATAAAATAAAATTTTTAAAAAGCCCAGCATAAGCAAGCCTGTTCCATTTGGACCCACCAGGCGAGACCTAAATGCAGAGGAGAAACAGGAGCCAAGCAGGAGAGTGGCCAAAGGAAGGAGAATGTTTTGCTTGGCCTTACTGGAAGCTGCAGCTTCAGCAGAGGTCATCTCGGTTTTCCTCCATGTGCCACTCCCTCTCCACAAATATTTAGAATAAAACCCATCCCTGCCTTTGAGACATCAGGCTTAATATATTTTATATAAAATTTGGGAAGGGAGTGTTAGAAGAAAGTTTGCCTGAGTAATAAATTTAGAACAGACTCTCAGTGCATCTTAGCCCGACACATCAGAGGCTCAACATTTGCTGGGACCGCCAGCAGAGCCATTAATTTGCTATTTCGTTTCTAGAGAAAGCCCACCGGTTTTGATGACCTTATTTATTTCCACAGACAAACTTTGTCCTCTGTCCATGGGCAGGTTCGTGGGTTTTTATAATTACTTACTTCTGCCTTACTTTCACATCATTTTCCAGTTTCAAAGTTGGCATTTGATGATTGAAATGCCAATAACTTCAATATATAGTTTAAACTATATATTGTTTAAACGCAGAGTGAAAAGTATCACGTCCCCTCATTCGCAAATGCATCCATTTTTGGCAGTTTGTGTCATTGCTTTCATACCAGAGGAATTGCAAAGATTAATTATTGCTAACTCTTTAAAAATTAAAAGCTTTACACTGGTATTGGCATTGCTTCATCATTTTTATAGAGCTTTATGATTCCGAGAAACCTCAAAAGAATAAAGCCATTCCCTTTTTTTCTTATGGAATGGTGCTATAGCCAGAGCAAGGATTTGGAGTCAGACCAAACAGTGTTCAGATTCCTGGTTCATTTCCATTGGGTAAATTATTTAAGCTTTTTGAATCTCAGTTTTCTAATCTGCAAAATGCAAACAGCAATACCTGAGTCAAAGGGCTGCTGAGGAGTTAATGTCACTGTTTACATCAGTAAGTGTGGGCCCCAGACCTGTAGCATCAGCTTTATTTGGGAATTGGTAAAAAGGCAAATTCTCGGTCCTCATCCCGGATTTACTGAATCAGAAACTCTGGGGGGAGGGTGATTCTGATGCCCACTGAAGTTTGAGACGCCCTGGTTCAAAGCACACGGCGTACAGCAGGTGCTCCGTCTTTCCTTCTTCTCCCTTGTCTTGAACCCCAACAATGCTTGGCATCTAAGGCTTTGTACGGGAAACGCGCTGGTCTTTAGCCTGCTGGCTCCGTTTGAGCTATCACGAACTTTACACCTACAGAAGCCTTCGGGGGACGGCTGAGACAGAGGCCCACGTGAATGGAGGCGAAGACTGGAGCTAGGCAGCTGCCAGCCGAGGACCCCCGAGGTTTGCCGGCAGCCCCCACAAGCCAGGGGAGAGGCGTGGAGCGGCTTCCTCCTCGTGGCCATGGAGGGAACCAGCCCTGTTGACGCCTCGGTTTTGGACCTCTGCCTTCCAGAACCGTGAGGGAATACATTTCTGTTGTTGTAAGCAGTCGCCTTCGGCGTGCTTTGTCAGGGCAGCCCTGGGAAAGGAGAACACAGATGTCTCCCAGGGCCGCCGCGAACCAAGACCCGGAAGAGGTCACCGTCCCCGAAGCCGGCTGAAGGGAGAGCAGGCAGAGAACACATGTTATTTCATGGAGCAGTCCCGACAGGAGGGGCCCTGAAGTGCTATTTTTATTTCAGGAAGAAATCAGGTACTTTCAAATTCCCAACCTGAGCCGGGACCAGGGGCTAGAGCCTTGGCTAAATGCTGCCCTCCCGTGGGCAGAAACGAGACACAGGGCGCCACCTCCCGGGCCCTCGAGCCGGCACGTTCCGGGCGTCTACAGCCCACCAGGCAAGAAACTGGGTGCAGGCCGGCTCGAGGGGGCAGATGTCGCAGTCCCCGGCCTGAGGACGTGGCTGCAGAACTGTGGAGAAGACGAGCTCGTAAACAGGTAAGGGTGGACCCAGGGCCCAGAGGAGAGAGATGCTCTCTGCAAAGGCAATTTAAATAGACAGTCTGTTCCCTAAGGGCATCAGAGACTCTGCAGAACTATTAATAAATTTCCACAGAACAACAAATACACGGATTTGTTCCTGAGGAACTGGAAATTAAGAATACTTTTTAAAAATTGCTATTCATAAAGCTCGGTTTCTAATTATAGTCTCCTAATGGGGAAAACATGGAACAGATTCATTTCTCTTGATACAACAGACGCTCTGTGAGAGCTCCCATTGATAAATCAGCGCTCTCATTTATGCCACATGATTTTAAATTCTGGGAGAATATTTCATTTTAACATAAAATACCATCCTTTGAGCAAATGCAATTAACTCAAATTCTACACATTCTTAATTTAGCCTTTCAGATAAGTTAAGAGTATTTATCCATCTTCCAAAACAACATGCCAACTCAACTCTCCTCCAGAAAGATTTATAGGCAGCTTCCGTTTGTTGCTGCTTTTCTCACAGAAGTGAGTTCTACAGCATGGGGTAGTAGAGCCCAATGGGTAAAGATGGCATATGGGCAGAGAAGGGGTTGGCAATACAGATGGGAGAGTGGTTACATTCAAGGGAATTGATCAAATAAGAAAATAGATGAAAGATAAGGGGTACCAGCTTTCTCACTGGGACTTAGAAATATGGAAAGGGTGAAAGCAAGAATGATCCCTGTGGTTTTAGATTGGAATTGAAAAAAAAGACAATTTATTATGAAATTTTTTTAAATAAAAAAGTTTTTTAAAAAAAGATTGGAATTGGAGGTCAGTGTGAACTTATATTTTAAAATACAGAGATATAGAACAAACTATATTTATGTCTATGTCTATGTCTATGCCTGTGTATGCTTGACTATGTATACATACATGTATTCCCTAGCTCTGTCCCCTGAGAGGGCCTGGGAGCAGTGATACCCCAAGGGCAATGGGCTCACCTAGCACCCAGATCTTGGTTTTTAAATATCATTTGCCAATAAAAGGAAACAGGGCTCCTTGACAAGTGGCTGATACCACAGCTGGGAAGAGAAAGTACAAGATGAGCCTTGAACATCTTATTTCAAAAAATAAGGAATTGCTTAAAAGAATGACAGGCATGCCAAAAAGATATGGAAGCCAGCTAGAAGGCACCACCAGTGGTCAAACCTAGAATACTTAGGACTTCAAAATGAGTATTGATGTAACAGGTTATAATCCATTGAAAAAAAATAGAAGACGTATGTCTATAATGATTAAATAAACAACATAGAAAGTTTGAAGAATGAGATATTTACATAGCTTAAAATGCCACCCCATGGGAAGCAGACTTGGCCTAGTGGTTAGGGCATCTGTCTACCACATGGAGGTCCGGGGTTCAAACCCCAGGCCTCCTTGACCCGTGTGGAGCTGGCCCATGCATGGTGCTGATGCACGCAAGGAGTGCCGTGCCATGCAGGGGTGTCCCCCACATAGGGGAGCCCCATGTGCAAGGAGTGTGCCCTGTAAGGAGAGCCGCCCAGCGCAAAAGAAAGTGCAGCCTGCCCAGGAATGGTGCCGCACACACAGAGAGCTGACGCAGCAAGATGATGCAACAAAAAGAAACACAGATTCCCAGTGCCACTGATAAGGATAGAAGCAGTCACAGAAGAACACACAGCGAATGGACACAGAGAACAGACAACTTGGTGGGGGGGGGAGAAATAAATAAAAAATAAATGTTAAAAAAAAAATGCCACCCCGCAAAATATTAATTACAAAGGGAAAAGGAGTAACATTATAGTGAAAAAGCCTGGCAGGCATCACCTAAATCAAGTGGTCAAAGTGAACCTTATCAATGATGGGACAAACCAGATCCTTGTTTCACCTGATCTGCTGCAATAGGGATGATCCTGCCAAAGATGCATAACCTGGATCTAATCATGAGGAAACATCAGACAGACTCAAAATGAAGGCCATTTTGCAAAATAATTTGTAGTCTTAAAAAGTGTCAAGGTCATGAAAGTCAAGGAAAGCCTGAGGAACTGTTCCAGACTGAAGGAGAGAAAAGAGACATAAGGACTAAGTGTACCATGTGATTACAAACTGGATTCTTTTACTATAAATATCATTTTTGTGACAGTCAGCAAAACTTGAATGGGGGTCTGAGGATTAGTGGTAGTTACATATCAATGCTAATTTCCTGATTTTGATCGCTGTGTTGTGGTTAAGTAGGAAAATGTCCTTCTTTGTAGGAATTACACACTGAAGTATTCAGGGGTGTTGGGACATCAGGTTGTCAACTTACTCTCCGGTGGTTTGGGGAAGAAAGTTCTTTGTACTATACTTGTAACTTTTCTACAAGTTTGTGATTATTTTAATTAAAATGAAAAATAAAATTATGAAAAAGAGAATATCTAGGAAGTGGATGTGGTTCAACTGATAGAGAGTCCATCTACCATATGGAGGGTTCAGGGTTTGATCCCCAGGACCTGACCCGTGTGGAGAGCTGGCCCACACACAGTGCTGCTGTGCACAAGGAGTGCCATGCCATGCAGGGGCGTCCCCATGTAGGGGAGCCTCAGGAGCAAGGGGTGCACCCCACAAGGAGAGCTGCCCACGTGAAAAAAGCGCGGCGCACTCAGGAGTGGCACTGCACACATGGAGCACTGGCGCAAGATGACACAACAAAAAAGAGACACAGTTTCCCAGTGCCACCTGATAATGCAGGCGGATGCAGAAGAACACACAGCGAATGGACACAAGAGCAGACAACGGTGGGGAAGGGGGAGAGGTAAATAAAATAAATCTTTAAAAAAAGAGAGAGTATCTGTTCTAGAATCAGATTCCTTGAGTTAGAATCCAGGGTCTTCCCCTTAGCAATTATGTGATCTTTAACAAGTTGCTTAACTACTCTGTGCCTTAATTTTCATATCTGTACAATGATTAGGTATCCTGGTTTGAGTCTTTGGTGGACCCCAGAAAATCATGTTCCTAAAGCAAACCCACTCCTGTGCCTATAAACTCACTGTGGACAGGGCCTTTTGATCAGTTTGCAGGACCCAGGTGGATGTGAATCCTTTACTGGAGTCCTATATAAACGGAGGAAAAGCTGCCATTTTACCTTGCCATGTGAGAGAGGACTCCAGGATCACCTGCAGCTGCACAAAGACAGAGAAACCACAGACCAAGCAGCCTGAAGCAGAACCCGCCACAGGAGAGGGCGAGACGAGCAGGCTGCCTTTGTGTCCTGCCCTGTGCCTGACCGCCCGCAGCCACAGCTTGGTGAGACAGCATCTCTTGATGACGCCTTGATTTGGACATTTTCACAGCCTTGGAATTGTAAGCTTCGACCCTAATAAATTGCTTTAATAAAAGCCAATCCATTCCTAATATATTACACAGGCAGCCTGTGGCAAACTAAAACAGTAGGAATATTAATATCCATCTCACAGTGTTGTTATGAGGATTAAATGAGAATAATAACTGTTATATATTCATAGGGTAACATTATTTATGATAATAGGGGTCATTTAAAAGTGTGTCAACTGCTCACGCCCCAAAGACATCAGCAAATAATTTGTTTATCTGGCAAAGCTAAATTTACTGTTTATTCTGGCAAGGGTAGTCATAAGGTTTGTGGGGTTCTGGTTGAAGTTGGATCTTTTAATGCAGGGACCAGGAGGAATAAGCAGCTATTTAGTAAGCCAGTTGAATGATTGCGCTCTGAGAAGGGCACTCTATCTCTGATAAGGGCTAGCAGAGTAGCCCAAGATCAGATAAATATATTTTCTAGAAGTTCCTGAAACAAACAAAGCTATTTGCAACTTCATGCTCCTAGGAATGAGTTTCCTGGAAGCCAAGTCATGTTCTTCGTAATCCTATTAAGTTGTGGGTGTAGACGGTTTCTATTCTCCAGACAAGACTTGGGGACAACAGGCTTAAACGAGGATGTATGGTCACCTACCTACCACTGGGCAGGTACCAAATCCCTATGGTATATGTTTCTTTGTTTTGGTTTGTTGTTTGTTTTTAAGTACAGCTGGTGTCCTGTGACACGAGTTTATTACAGGGGGCCAAAGCGCGGGTCCCAGTTGCAGACTAGGGGAGAGAGGCAAGGGGAGGGCAGCACTGTCAGCCTGAAGCCAGCGAGACGGGAGGCCAGCGCGGCGCAGCCAGCAGGGCGTTGGGTCAGGGGGCTGGCAGCCCGCGGCTCTTCAGGCCACTGTGCTGGGGCCCGGGGCCCGGCGGAGGCTCCCCGAGGATGCAGAGGGTATGGGTGCCTGGTGCCGTTTGCAGCTGTGGGGGCAGGACAATGAGGAAGCCCCCATCCCCGGGTCCTCGTCCACCCGAGACAAGCAGGGAGGGAGGGAGTGCCGTGACACTCAGGGGTGGGGAAGGGCCCTGGAGGACTCGGCATTCTGCAGATAAGGCAATTAAAGCTTGCAGCTGTTAGCAAGAGCAGCTAAGCTTCAGCAGATCCAGGAAGGCTTCCCAGAGGAGGCTAGAGCAGGTTTAGTTTGAATTATTCGCAGGAGCTCATCAGGTGACAAAGGGAAGAGGGGAGGGGGAGGGTGTAAAGAGTACCCAGCAAAAGTAGCCAGGGCTTCCTCCGGACCCAGCCTGGGAAAGCTGGCGTAGGAGGGAGGAGGGGCTGGAGAAGAGGCCCTGGGGCGCCTTGCTGTGGAGTTTGGACTGTATTCCAAGTCTTTGGAGGGTGGTAAGCGGGGAATGATATGCCTAGATGGGCGTATTAGAAAGTTAAACAGCTGCAGCTATGGAAAGATGAATTGAACAGGATCAACAGTTAAGAGGCCGTCTCATTAACAAAGGAGAGAAATCAGGAGGTCATGAAATTAATTAGAATGAGCGAGAGGGGCCTAATATTGTATGTTATTGTACATGGTATCTTAAAAGCCTCAATTCTCTTTCCCAAGCTGATGAGCTGAAAGGCAGCTATTAACAAAATGGCCTGTTTTATCAATGGGCCAGAGGCCCGGCCACTTTGGGACTCCAGCGTTTAAAAAAAGAACCACACCATGTGGGGTGGCAGCCAAGTGGCCAAATGGCAAATTCAGCGGATTCCCTGACTCCTTTCCTCAAAGACAGCAACCACTAGCAGATGTGAAAGCTGTAATCAACTGCAGGGAAGCCCTGAGCGCAACCTCCAAAAGGGGGTGAGAGAAAACGCCAACACCCAGGAAAAAGAGCAAGCTTCTGAACGATTTCTTTCCAGGAAGCGGCATGCTATTTGTTGAAGTATAGCTTATTATTAGCAGCAGGCAATGAGGAAGGTCTTTGACTCACAATAGACTGCCAATTGCATAAGGGAAACACATTACCCTTGGATATCTAAATCTGCAAATTTCCGCATCTCACTGTTTTGTTTTTAATTATTTACAGAAAGCTGCTCTACTGAATTTGCATAAAAGTAATTGGCCCTTGTGTTGTAAGTGGCATTTTGGTAATGAGATGTATAAGTTTTAATGAATGAAGGAATTTTTCAGAAACAGCCCTTTGTTGCTTCTAAAGCACTGTCCTATCCATTATCTCACTTGGCACTCACAACAGCCCTATGAAGTAAGCAAGATTTATGCAGGAAGAAACTGAGGCTCAGGCAGTTTGTCCTTGTGGAGGCTGGCACCTGGGAAAACCAGGACTCCAAAGGCCAGGACCTTCTGGAGACACGATGCGGCCCTTTCGGCTTTGCCTGTCCTATAGAAACCTACCCTCCAGATACAGGGGTCTCTTGTCAGCTTGAAAATCAGATATAAATATTTCCTGAGGTGGGGGGACCAGAAATAAGCCAACAGACAGATATCAATATCACTGTAATTTTTGGGCAAACACTTTTAAGAGTGTTTTGCCCCATTTATTATTAAGTCACAGGAAAGCTTATGGTAAAGGTTTTCTCAGGAGAGCTGACTTGCCACAAAAAAGTGAATTTTTCCTCACCTGGCCTTTCTGAAAACCAATCACGTTCACTGAGTAGCAACTCTTAGCCCCCTAAAGCCATGGACAACGTTCAGGTTGGGGTTGATCCTCCGTTAAGTTTCTGGAGCCGTGAACAGGCCCAACTTCCACCACAGAGGATTCTTGATTCTTGGGCTGGGGAGACAGTTTGAAGTTTGTCTTACTGTTATTAGATGAAAGAGCAGGTTCTTCCCTGTCATAATTACATTACTTCCTGTAGAATATAGATTAAATGGTTCTTCCTGGAATAAAATACAATGGAGAAAATGTGTGCCAGAAGCCAAATTAGCTTAAATCTTTTTCCAGAAGTTTGGAGACTTATGTTTTTAAACCCTTGGGATATTAAAAGAAATTAAGTACGAAGAACACAGTAACAAGTAGATTTAATCTACAAGCTAAGTACAAGAGAGCAATGAGGGACTAATTTGAATGATGCAATGGAACTATTTGGATTAAGTCAGTTCACTTCGAATCTATAATAAAAGACAATAGTTTTCATTATTTCCACTGTTTCTGGTGTTATTTTTCTTCAAAAGTGTTTTCCCCCACATAAAAGGATGTTTTGCTTACAAATCAGTCTTCCTTATTAATTTCTTCCCCGACTAATTTAAAGAATGGTCCTAAACATATACTTAGGGTTTAAACTTTTTCTGCTCAAAAAAAATTTAAGGAGCTTTATTTGCTTGGCTGTTTCTCTGGTTAGACATCAGAGGTGACTTTTAGCTTTAAGGATAACTGACTAAGTTACTCTGGATACTTAACCTCAAGTTAAAATAGCAAACACAGGGAAGTGGATGTGTCTCAGGCAACTGGACTCCTGCCTACCACATGGGAAATAGCTGGTTTGGATCCCAGTGCCTCCTAGAGAAGACAGTGAGTTGGCACGTTGGGGAGGCATGGCAAGCTGACGCAACAAGAGACGTGGGGAGGAAAAACAGAATGAGAGACACAACAAAGCAGGGAGCGGAGGTAGCTTGAGCAATTAGGTACCTCCCTCCCACATCACGGGTCCTGGGTTTGGCTCCCCATTTCTCCTAAAGAAATAAGGAAGATGAACAGACACAGCAAGTGAAAACAAGGGGGTGGGGAGAAATAACGAAATAAACTCTTAAAAAACAAAAATAGCAAACACAATTCCCTCAACTTCTTAATGTTTTCAAACATTTTGTTTAATTTTAATTTTAAAGGTCTTTTAAGAAACTAGTGTTCCAGGAAAGATTTATCTGAAGCTCAACATCTCTAACATCTCTTCCACTTTAATTTCGATTTTGCTTTGTTTCTGCTAAATTCAAATAAAGTTTAATAAAATACCTGGATGCACAATGACAGAAACTTAAGCAACAAAAGGGAATTTGCTGGCCCCCAGAGGGGCCCCAGAGGCCAAGGACACCTCTGGATTCTAATAGATTCAGGCATCAGTGATGTCCTCAGGGCCCCCTCTGCAATCTTTATATTCAGTTTATATATCCCTTATTGACTTCATTCTTCAGATAGTCACCCTCCGCATGGTGGTGAGATGGCCCCTGGAAGACGTGCCCACCATCCTAGGTTAGCAACCTGCAGAAGGAGGCGATCTTCATTGGCTCTCTCTGCAAAAGACAGGGAGGACTCTGGTTGGTCCTGCTTGACCAGGGTGGAAAGCACAGCCTTGACCCAATCTGGGGGGCAGAAGAGTGGAGGAGGGCTCTGACTGGCCAGATTTAGGTCATGTGCCCACCCCTGGAGAGGGGCAGCTCAGCCCAACTTGACTGCGTGGGGTGAATGCCTCACAAGAAGGAAGGGCTCAGAGGGGGCCAGAAGGGGTTTGGGACAGCCCAAAGCAGACATTCAGTTCCATACTTCTAGTATTTATCTCTGGATGTTAGGAGCAGAGGCAAATTATTTTTCTTGATACTTTTCTTGTATTTCAAGTTTTCAACTAAGACCCTGTATTTTATTTTCTTTTTTAGGAGGTTCTGGGGATTGAACCCAGGACCTTATACATGGCAAGCAGGCACTCAACCACTGAGCTAAACCCTCTCCTCTGTATTGTTGTCTTAAACAGGAAAAAAAAGCAAGAAATGTAACTTATATTTCCAAAAGAGTGATAGGGGAGCCAGGGGCTCAGTGGTTGAGTGCCAGCTTCCCACATATGAGGTCCCAGGGTTCAATCTCTGGCCCAGTTACCTCAAAAAAAAAAAAAAAAAAAAAGTTATAGATTTATATAGAAAGATTAGTTGTTAAGTGAAAGAAGGTAAAATGTAGGGCAATATATATAGTATGATCCCCTTTGAGTTAAAAAAAAAAAAAGGTGTGGCTATACATATGAACAAACACTTCTGAAGGATACATACAAAATCTTTAGCAAGGTCTACCCCTAGAGAGTGGACAGGAAGCCATTATAATGGCTACTATTTTAAAAAATGAAAATTAGGAAGCGGACTTGGCCCAGTGGTTAGGGCATCCATCTACCACATGGGAGGTCCACGGTTCAAACCCCGGGCCTCCTTGACCCGTGTGGAGCTGGCCCATGTGTAGTGCTGATGCACCAAGGAGTGCCCTGCCATGCAGGGGTGTCCCTGTGTGGGGGAGCCCCATGCGCAAGAAGTGCGCCCCGTAAAGAGAGACACCCAGCACGAAAGAAAGTTCAACCTGCCCAAGAATGGCACCAGCCACATGGAGAATTGACACAAGATGATGCAACAAAAAGAAACAGAGTCACGTGCTGCTGACAACAACAGAAGCAGACAAAAGAAGAACACACAGCAAATAGACACAGAGAACAGACAACTGGGGTGGGTGGGGGCAAGGGGGGAAGGGGAGAGAAATAAATAAATATATCTTTTTTAAAAAAATGAAAATTAGCAAGTGTTGGAGAAGATGTGGAGAAATAGGAACTCTCATTCATTGTTGGTGGAAATGTAAAACAGTGCAGCTGCTGTGGAAGACAGTTTGGCAGTTCCTCAGAAAGTTAAGGATAGGATAACCAGTATGACCCAGCAGTCCTCCTTCTAGGCATATACCTGAAAGAAGTGAAAGTAGGGACTCGAACACATATTTGTACAACAGTGTTCATAACAGCATTATTCACAGTTGCCAATAATGGAAGCAGCACAAGTGTCCATCACCAGGAAAACGGATAAGCAAAATGTGGTACAAGTAGTTACAGTTACAAACGTCAACTGAGGGAGTGCCGAGTTCCTACCCAGGGGAGCTCTGTCACACTCCCCAATGGAACAACAATAATTCCCCAAGTGCAACGGCAAAAACCAACAAGGAAGAATGGTCCAGTAATGAGCCCTTGATACTGATGGCTATGCTTATGAGCCTGTGCACCTGAAATAGGAACTAGGCCTAGAGCTGCAGGGTGCCTAAGAGTTACCTCCTGAGAGCCTCCATGTTGCTCATATGTGGCCACTCTCTAAGCCAAACTCAGCATGTAAATGCATTACCTTCCCCCCAGTGTGAGACATGACTCCCGAGGATGAGCCTCTCTAGCACTGAGAGATTACTACCAATCACTAACTGGTGATGCAACTAGAAAGAGACCTTGAATAAAAGGGTCAACTCAGACCAGGAGAATACCTCAGCCTACATATTGGATCAAGTGTTAAAAACTGCTTTTTGACCTTGAATAAAAGGGGGAAATGGCAAAGACAAGTGAGTTTATATGGCTAAGAGTCTTCCAAAAAGAGTTGAGAGGTCATCAGAGGGGTCACGCTTACACATACCTCAGCAGGACCCCAGAGAGAGCCAAAATAGATACAACCCTAGGTACTGGTTCTCCTGAAGGCTATGGAGAGCCACAGGGTATATGGTCATGGCAGATGGATTTGGAGTTCTGTGCCATGTCAGAGGATCCTACTTTGGAATTTGTGCTCCTGAGTGTGATGGAGCTGGACTCAGATGTGACCTTCCTACACATGTCTCTTCTGTCACTTTTACTGAATGTGTGGTTGGTGCTAGAGATGGTGCATACTCAGGGGACTTGAATCTCTGGACTGTCCATGTGCCAGCTGGGCCCTGAGCCTCAGCAGAGTTGCAACTCCTACTTTCTGGTTCATTGGACTTACCCAGGTCAGCTAACAGAGAGGTGAAGATGGTCAACCACCACACCAGAGAATCAAGAGTGCCTACAGCTGCAAGCAGAGGAATTGCATCCATCATCCATATGGAATCTAAGCCCCCTCTTGATCTAGAGGTGGAGGGGACATCACCATCCCAGGGTCCACAGAATGGAGGAATAAAATATGGACAAGAGTCGACTTACTGATATTCTACTATAAAACTATTGTGTCTAGTAATAGAAGAAATTGTAGCATTGAGATTAAGAAAGTGACCACAGTAGTTGCTGAGGGCAGGGAGAGGGAAGAAGAGATGTGATGTGGGGGCATTTTGGGGACTTTGAGTTGTCCTAAATGATACTGCAGGGTCAGATGCTGGACTTTATATATCCTGCCTTAACCTACTGAATGAACTGAGGGACAGTGTGCACTACAGGGTAAACTATTATCTATGTGGTACAGCAGTGCCCCAAAATGTATTCACTGAGCACAGTGAGTGTGCCACAATGTTGGAGGAGGTTGTTGGTGTGGGAGGACTGGGGTGGGGGGTGGGGGATATACCGAAGCCTCTTACATTTTTTAATGTAACTCTTTGTGTGTGATGTATATATCTTCAAAAAAATACAATTTATAAAAATGATGGGGTGAGTGGCTGGGGAGTGGGGTATATGGGAACCTTTGATGTTTTTTATGTTTTTTAATGTAATGTTCTTTGTGATCTATTAACTTTAATTTTAAAAGTGTAAAAAAATTTAAATAAATTTACATTAAGATGAGTCATCTTGGCATCACTAAATCAATTAATTTAATATTTAGTGTGTACCTCCTAAAAAAAATGTGGTATATACATACAATTGAATGTTATGCAGCTGTAAAATGGAATGAATGATGTTCTGATACATGCAACAACATGAATGAACCTTGAAGACATCATGTGGAATGAAGTAAGCCAGACACAAAAGGATAAATAGTATATGGTCTCACTGATATGAAATAATTAGAATAAGCAAATCCGAAGGGTCAGAAGCTAGAATACATGTTTCCAGGGGCCAGGGAGGGGGTAGGAAATGGGGAATTAATGCTTAATTGGTACAGAATTTCTGTTTGTGCTGATGGAAACGTTTTTTTTGGTAATGGATGACTGTGATGGCAGCCCAACACTGTGAAGATAATTAACACTACTGAACTGCATATCTGAATGTGGTTAAAAGGAGAAATTTTAGGTTGTACATATGTTAGTAAAATAAAAATTTAAAAAAGGAAGAAAGAAATGGAGCAGAAAAAGGACGGCTCCCACTTCTCTTTCTCTCTCTGCCTTGCAAGACAATAAATGACCACTCGAATCCTCTATCCGTCTGGCCCTAGAAAGAACAAACTACGGCCTCCTCATTGCAGTAGTTGTAGTTAACCCACCACAAACTGACATGAGTAATTAGGCCTCAAGCTGTTTTTTTTTTCCTCTCTCCTGAAATTGAAAGTCTGGGAGGAGGGGTACCTCATAAATATGGAAAGTCTTTATATTCACTGCCTGAAAGCACTGCCGATGCTCTCTTGTTAATAGACGTCTCCAGAGTGAAGCAAAAAGAAACCCTAATAACTCAGGAACTTATTTTTAAAAAATACTTTCCAGTAAACTGAAATTTTAGCTTTGAGTGTATTTTAAAATACCAAAACTGAGAAAACATAATGATGGCAAGTATAGAAATTTGTAAATGATCTTTTTAGGAAAGAAATGATTTTAAGTTGAGCAAATGACTCCCAAGAGAAACAAAAACCTAGATTTTGCAGGTGCATTTTCTTTCCACACATTTCTAGACTATTACAGATAACTGTAAAATGATCAAATTAAAATTTTCTTTTGAAATGAGAAAAGGAAAGATAAAAATGTATACACTTACGGTTATAAGACTCAAAACGCATAAATCACAAATGAAATGATTGGTAAATTTGACCAGTTCAAAGTTAAGCATTTTTGTGTATCTCAAGACACTACAGAGAGGATAAAAAGCTACAAATTAAAAGATTCTTGCAATACATATTAGCTGACAAACTATTAGCATGCAAGATGGATAAGAACACCTAAAACTAATGAGAACTATATATACAACTCAAATAATGGAGAAAAGACGTGAACAATTATTTCACAAAATAGCAAATATAAATAGACAATAAATAAATAAAAAGATGCTCTACCTCATTAGAAATCAGAGAAAGAAATGTAAATTAAATCACAGTAAGATACTATTTTATATTTGCCAAAGCAGGAAATTTTTTAAAGTATGACAATTACAAGTGTTGGAGAGAATGCAGAGCAATCAGAACTCTTATACACTGCAAATGAGAGCAAACATAGTATAACTGCTTTGGAAAACAATGTGCATTATCTGGTAAGTGTAAAGATGAACATACTTTATAACAGCAATTCAATTCCTGAATATATACCCAGGACCAGAGACTCTCTTACACACGTGCACTAAAAGGGCACTATCTAGAGCAGCCGTATTTTAATAGCAAAAACAAGCCTGTTATATTCACATAGTTGAATACTATACAGTAGTAAAAATGAACTATAGCCTTTTAGTTCATCAGGAATATTTGTATAATCATAATGTGAAGGGAAACAAGTCACCAAAAAATATGTTCAGTTCTATTCCAATAAAGTTCTCAAAGATGCAAAACTAAACAATGTATTGTTCAGGAATACATAGAAATGTATTAAAACTACAAAGAAAAGTGAGGGATTTTTTCAAGGATAAGAAAAAAAACCATGGCAGTGGTTATCTCTGAGAGGGAAAGAAGGAAATATAATCCAGAAGGAATATTCAGGAGGCTTTAAAAGTAATCTCTCTCTCAATATGGGACATGACTCCCAGGAATGAGTGTCCCTGGCACAGAGGGATTCTTACCAAGCACCAATAAGCGATGCATTTGGAAAAAGACCTAAACCAAAAGGGGGAAATAATAAATACAAATGAGTTTTTATGGCTAAGAGACTTCAAAGTGAGTCAGGAGGTCATTCCAGAGGTTATGCTTATGCATATCTCAGGGGGCTCTCACTGACTGCCATAGTAAACAGTGCCTCAATCAGGGGCACTCCTGAGGGCTCTAGAGACATCTAGACACTATAGGCAGGGCAGACAGCCCCAGGAAATTGGCCCTCCATTGGTGAGTCTTATCTTGGAATATATGATAACCTATCTCCCCAGTGTATCAGAGTTAGACTCATTTATAATTTTCCTACACATGGATCTTCTGCCTTTTTTTTTTTTGAACCTATAATTAGCACTATAACCATTAAATATATGTCCTGGAACTTAAATCTTCTGGCTGTTCATATGCCCGTTGAGTCCTGAATCGCAGCAGAAGTTGCAGCCAACCTCTACTCTTAAGTTCATGACACTCACCCAGGACAGCTAACAAAAGGATGATGGTGGACAATGCCCATCCCCAAAAAACAGAGACGATCTACAACTGCAAGCACGACATTTCCATCTATCTTCCCCATGGGATCTAAGCCCCGTTTCAATTGGAAGCAGAGTAGGCAAAATCATCCCCAAATCCTCAAGACTGAGGAATGAACAAACATAAGGTTGGAATGCAATTATGGACTAAAGCAGACTTCTTATAATTGCAGTAGCAGAAGAACTTGTAACACTGATATAAAGGCAGTGGTCACCAGAGGTTCTGAGGGGTGGGGGAGGGAAGAATAGCTGTTAACATGGGATATTTGGGGGACATTGGAATTGTTCTGCATGATATTGCAATGATGGACCCAAGCCATTATACATTTTATAAAAACCTATAAAATTGTGCAGTGCAAAGTGTAAACCATAATGTAAGCTATAAATGTTTAGTAGCAATGCTTCTATATATGTTCATCAATTGTAATAAATGTACCATACAAGTGAAAGATGTTGTTAATGGGGGAAAATGTGGGAGGGGGAAGGGTATATGGTAATCCCCTATATTTTCGATGTAACATTTGTGTAACCTAAAGCTTCTTTAAGAATAAAAAGAAAGAAAGTTTTAAAAAGTTTCTTAAAAAGTAATCTTCTTATAAACTGGGTGACAGTCACATAGTTGTTTATTTTATTATAATTTATTATAAGTCTTCATTCTTTGTATATATGAAATATTAATTTTAAAATGTGTTCTTTTAAAAGAACAGATGAGAAATAAGAAATTGGAAAGGATTTGTGTTGGCGAATCTTTTTTAGAAATTTGGTCCTGAAAGGGGTAAGAGAAATGGTAAAATACATATTACCAAATGTATAAAGCCTGAATAGATAATCACTAAAAAAATTTAAATTGTAGTCAAAGATGTACCCCAGTTGTTTTACAGGTGAGTTCTACCAAACTTTCAAGGAACAAATAATCCCTATATTATAAAACTACTGAAGAGCTTAGAAAAAAGATGGAAAATCTCCCATTATTCTGCTAGCTTAACTTAACCCTAGTACGAAAACCAGACAAGCTTACCTCAACAAAAAATTAAACTTATTATAACCTTATTTATGAACATAATGCAAATGTCCTAAATAAAATAAACCGAATTCTATACAGCAATGCTTTAAAATCATGATGGATCATGACCAAACAGGGTTTATCCCAGAAATGTAAGGATGGTTCTGTTACTGAGCAAAGCAGGTTTTTCTGCCCAGTGGGTTTCGATAACCAATTCCTGAGACACCAGGATTCCAAAGACAGAAAGAGCTTATTGCTAAACACAAAGCAAGGAGACAGGAGGGCCTATTGACCTAAAATCCTTCTCTGAACTATAGAAATTCTGATAGTTTTATAGTAGCAAAAAGACAGACAGGATGATGCTGATAAGATGATCTGATTATTGAACATGTACAGATTAATTACATGAAGCTACTCAGCATGTCAGATGGGTCAATTTTGGTTAGATCTAGCTTCATCTAGTAAGATAGTTTTAAGAATTGGGGTGGGTTAGTTTTGGGTTGATTCTAGTTCCTTCATTAATATACTTCAGGAGCTGTCTTGTGATCATAAGACTTCAAAGTTGTAAAACAGGGACCAGTCACAAGGCTTTTACAATCAGAAGATCAAGGTCTTATAATTTTAGAATTATCATCAAGGCATCTGAGTTCTAGTTTAGCAAGTTTCAGTAACTTTGGGTATTTAGTTTTGGCTATTCTACAATATACTAGAAAGTTTTTTTTTTTTAGAAAGACATCTATATAATGATTCAGTAATAATAATCATTTGTTAATTCTTAACTTTTGGTTACATTTCAACATTAAATCTTTTCAATTCAATTTATGAACTGATCAAAGCAGAAAAAATATTATTTGATAAAACTCAACATCTATTCCTGATACTAAAAATAATTCTTTTTAAAATCCCTCAAGCTACGGAGACACGCAGGTCCTACAGTCATGGCAGATAGCTCTGGAGTTTGGTGCCTTGCCACTGGACCCTACTTTGTAGTTTATGCTCCCGAATGTGATAGAGTTAGACTCAGATGTGACTTCTATACACATGCCTCTTCTGTCTCTTTTATTGAACCTATAGTTGGCGCCGGAGTTGGTAGGTATATGTCCAAGAAACTTGACTCTCTGGGCTGTCCATGTGCCAGGTGGGCCCTGAGCCTCAGAAGAGTTGCAACACCTGCTCTCTAGTTCATTGGACTCACCCAGGACAACTAACAAGAGGTGAGGATGGACAACACCACACCAAGGAACCAAGAGAGTCTACAACTGCAAGCAAGAGAGTTCCATCTATCAGCCATATGGGATTGAAGTCCCCTCTCAATTAGAGGTGGAGTGAGCATCACCATCCCAGAATCCTCAGAATTGGGGAATAAAATATGGACTAGAGTGGACTTACTGGTATTCTACTAAAGACTTATTGTGATCCTAGCAATAGAAGAAATCATATCATTGATGTGGAGACAGTGGACACTGGAGTTGCTGAACACAGGGAAAGGGAAAAAGAGGAGTGATATGGGGGTATTTTTGAGACTTGGAATTGTCCTGAATGACATTGCAAAGACAGATACAGAACGTTATATATCCCCCCATAACCTACGGAATGGAGTGGGAGAGAGTGTAAACTACAACGTAGACTTTAATCGATGGTGTATGGAAATGCTCCAAAATGTGTTCATCAATTGCAATGTTGTACACTAATGAAAAAAGTTGTTAATGTGGAAAAAGTGGGGTGTGGGAAGGGGGGCATATGGGAATCCCCTATATTTTTTTATGTAACATTTTATGTTATCTTTATGTATCTTTTAAAAACAAACAAAAAAAATATATATATATATATTTTAAAGATTTATTTTTATTTATTTAATTCCCCTCCCCTCCCCCGGTTGTCTGTTTTCTGTGTCTTTTTGCTGTGTCTTGTTTCTTTGTCCGCTTCTGTTGTCGTGGGCGGCACGGGAAATGTGGGCGGCGCCATTCCTCGGCAGGCTGTTCCCTCCTTCGCGCTGGGCGGCTCTCCTCACGGGCGCACTCCTTGCGCGTGGGGCTCCCCTACGCGGGGGACACCCCTGCGTGGCAGGGCACTCCTTGCGCGCATCAGCACTGCGCATGGGCCAGCTCCACACGGGTCAAGGAGGCCCAGGGCTTGAACCGCGGACCTCCCATGTGGTAGACGGACGCCCTAACCACTGGGCCAAAGTCCGTTTCCCCAAAAATATATTTTTAAAAATCCCTCAATAATCTAGAAAAAGGAAACTTTCTCATATCAATAAAGGGTACTATTAGAAACCTACTGTAATCATTATAATTAACGATCAAGCATTCAATTTTTGCTGGTAAAATCAGGATACCCTAGAATTGCTCCTAATTGGCCACTATTTTCTCAGTCTCTCTGGATTTCCCTCATTGTCACAATCCCAAAATATCCCAGAGTCTACATCTACTTCATCATGTTGCCAGACCAAAAGCTAGGGATTCTCACTGACTTCTCTCTTTATCTCATACCCTGCATCTAAACCATCAGCATGTCCTCTTGGCTATGGAAACATGTCTGACCTAGCCTTCTGAAGAAGAAAAGACACTTAGAATAGAGCCCTGTCAGCCAAGTTGTTCTAGCTGAGTCCATCCTCAACCAGCCTACAACCAGATAAGCCTCAGGTATGTGAGAAAGCCTAGGCAAGATCGGCAGAGGCTTTGGGCAACCCAAAAGTTACTGCAGACACAAGATCAAACCATGCCAGGTTAGCTAAACTCCACAGTTTCGTGAGCTAGTAAATGCTTATTGTTGCCTGCCGACTGAGGTTCTCAGGTGATTTGTTAGGCAGCATTTCTCTGCCAAAAAGTAACTGAAACAACTAAACAGAAAATCAGCAAAGATATAGAAGACTCAGTACCATAAACCAAGTAGACCTAGCATCTATAGAACACTCCACTCAGCAATATCAGAATACAAGGAGTTGGTGTCGCCATTTCTTCTGCTCTCGGCCTCTGGGCTTTTCGCAGAGCCGCCAACGGCGCCGTGGTGGGGCAGGGCTTCCGAAGGTCACGACCTCTGTGGTCCGTAGGAGCCACTGTGAGGAGGGTCCAGGGAAGAATTTCCCTTTCCAGTGGAAAATAAGGGGCGGTTATTAGTTATAATGACTTTGTACCTTGGATCCGGATTTGCCGCACCTTTCTTTGTAGTAAGACACCAACTGCTTAAGAAATGAGGATATTTTAGTCAATCCAGAAACAGCAACGGAGAGGAGCATTTTTAAGAAGCTCAATCCTGAAATACAGATCATCCTCTGTTAAACTTGGATAGCATATTGGATGTGTTTGTAAATAAACTTACTACATGAAAAAAAAAAAACCAATATCAGAATACATATTCTTCTCAAATGCACATGCAACATTCTCCGGAATAGACCACATGTGAGCCGTGAAACAAGCCTCAATAAATTTAAAATGATTGAAGTCATATACTTAGTATTTTCTCTGATCACAAGAGATTAAAATTAGACATTAAAAACAAAGATATTTTTGGGGAATTCACAAATATGTGGAAATTAAACAATACACTCATAAATAACCAATTAGTCAAAGAGGAAATCACAAAGGAAACAGATAATATTTTGAGGCAAATGAAAACCAAACCTAAAATTCCCAAACTTGTGGGATGCAGTGCAAGCAGGCTTAGAGGAAAATGTATAGCTGTAAACACATATATTTAAAAAGAAGATCTCAAGTAAATTAATAAACTTTCCCCTTAAGTAATTAGACAGAGGGACTTCCAGGAAGATATAGATGAGAAAGACACAGGACTCTTATCTTCCAGAAAAATAGCTAGAAGATGGGCAGAAATGGTCTGGAAAAAGATCATCTAGGGTTTAGGACACGAGAGAAAGGTTGGACACTGCCCAGAGGAGAGAGGGACCAAGGAAAAGAATTGCAACAGCAAAATTGTGACTTGAAAGCCACAGCTGCAAATGCTTGCACTCTCCCCACCCTATAGACACTTTTGAATTCTCAGGCCTCAGAGTCACTGGCTAAAGGCAAAGGGGGCCCCAGGAACCCACCTTCCCAGGAAAGGGGTCAGAGAGGGACACAGCCTAAGGCTGGCTCAGCTTCTGACCCACAGATTTGGTCTGCTGTGTCCCATGAGCACTTCCAGGCCAGGTAGGGCATCGCCATTATTTGCCCTGGAAATTGACAAGGGACCAAGGAGATCCAACCCTCTCTATCTCCCTCTCTACTGACCAGGACTGGTTGTTGAGGATGCAGAGGGGAGTGGAATTACTTCCTACCCAGGAAAAGGGAGAGGACTGCTAGCAAAGGCTGGAAATGGTCTCTGAAAAAGGTTGAATTACGAGGGTCTTAGCCTCTAGGCAGGAACCTCTGTCACACTGACTTGGTCTCTGGTGCAGCAAACACATCCAACCAGGTAGTGAACTGAGTGGACTGCCAAAGAGCCCCATCTGCTGGCAGACCCAAGAAGTGCATGCGAGGAAATTAAAAGTGAACAAGGGAAACGGACTTGGCCCAGTGGTTAGGGCATCCGCTTACCACATGGGAGGTCCGCGGTTCAAACCCCAGGCCTCCTTGACCCGTGTGGAGCTGGCCCATGCGCAGTGCTGATGCGCGAAAGGAATGCTGTGCCATGCAGGGGTGTCCCCCGTGTAAGGGAGCCCCACGCACAAGGAGAGCGCCCGTGAGGAGAGCCGTCCAGCGCGAAAGAAAGTGCAGCCTGCCCAGGAATGGCGCCGCCCACACTTCCCGTGCCGCTGACAACAACAGAAGTGGACAAAGAAACAAGACACAGCAAAGAGACACAGAGAACAGACAACCGGGGGAGGGGGAGGAATTAAAGAAATAAATAAATCTTTAAAAAAAAAAAAAAAGTAAACAAGAGGCTTTTTCCACCCTTTACAGTTTCCCTCCCCAAAGCCCTAGGAAGCAGGTCTGCAACCCAGTACTGGGTCCAGGGCCCAGATTTGAGCAACTAACAGGGGCAATTCTAAAGACCCAGAACAGATTGAACCAAGAATCAAAGAATAGCAGTAACACACTGCCTCCTGCCACTAAAACCCTATAAATGAGAGAGAAATCAAGGATATGAGTAAAATCACCACCAAATCAGCAAAAAACTATAAGCCATTCTAAGAAAATGGAAGAAATGGCCCAAGAAAAGTACCAGAAGAGACACAGGATTTGAGACAACTAATCAATGAGATACACAGAAATTTCCAAAATCAAATTAATGAATTGAAAGACAATATGGCTAAAGAGATAAATGACATCAAGAAAACATTGAACTAGTGCAAAGAAGATTTGAAATCCTGAACAGAAAAGTAACAGAACTCATAGGAATGAAAGACACAATAGGTGAGATAAAAAACACATTAGAAGGAAGCAGACTTGGCCCAGTGGTTAGGGCGTCCATCTACCACATGGGAGGTCCACGGTTCAAACCCCGGGCCTCCTTGACCCATGTGGAGCTGACCCATGCACAGTGCTGATGCACGCAAGGAGTGCCGTGCCATGCAGGGGTGTCCCCCACATAGGGGAGCCCCATGAGCAAGGAGTGCACCCTGTAAGGAGAGCCACCCAGCACGAAAGAAAGTGCAGCCTGCCCAAGAATGGCACCACACACATGGAGAGCTGACACGACAAGATGACGCAACAGAAAGAAACACAGATTCCCAGTGCAGCTGACAACAACAGAAGCAGACAAAGAAGAACACGCAGCAAATAGACACAGAGAACAGACAACCGGGGCAGGGGGGAAGGGGAGAAAAATAAATAAATAAATAAGTCTTTTAAAAAAAACACATTAGAGGGAAGTGAATGTGGCTCAGGCAACCGAGCTCCCATCTACTCCATGGGAGGTCTGTGGTTTGGTTTCTGGTACCCCCTAAAGAAGGCAGCAAGCTGGCATGACAGGCAGGCACTGTAAGCTGACACAACAAGATGATGCAACAAGAGACACAAGAAGAAAAACATAATGAGAGACATAACTGAGCAGGGAGCAGAGGTTTCTGGTGCCTCCGAAAGAAAAATGAACAATACAGCAGGCTGATACAATGGGCAGGCACAGCAAGTCAACATAACAAGATGACACAAGAAGAAAAAACAATGAGGGATACAACAAAGCAAGGAACAGAGGTGGCTCAAGTGATTAGGCACCTCCCTCCCACATCAGATGTCCCAGGTTTCGTTCCTGGTGCCTTTTAAAGACAAAGCACACAGCAAGCTCAAACAATGAGGGGCTGGGAATAAATAAATAAATTTTTAACAAAACACATTAGAGATATACAACAGCAGACTCAAAATGATAGAAGAAAGAATAAGTGCTACAGAAGGCAGAATAGCTAGAAGAGAGAAAAGGAAAGAGTGAGGAAAGAATGGGAAAAATTGAGCAGAGGCTCAGAGAGTTGAATGATAACATAAAACACAACAACAAAAGTGTCATGGGAGTTCCACAAGGAGAAGAGCAGGGAAAGGGTCAGAAAGAGTACTTGAGGAAGTAATTGCTGAAAATTTCCCAACTCTCATTAAAGAAATGGACTTACAAGAAACACAGCATACCCCAATCAGAATAAATGTGAATAGACACACTCCAAGGGACATACTACTCAGAATGTCAGACATCAGAGATAAAGAGAACATTCTCAGAGCAACAAAGGAAAAGCGTATCACATACAAGGGATGCCCAGTTAGGCTTAGTGCAGATTTCTCATCAGAAATCATGCAAGTGAGAATGCAATAGTATGATACAATTAGTATACTGAAAGAGAAAAACTGCCAGCCAAGAATTCTTTATCCAGCAAAACTGTCCTTCAAATATGAAGGTGAGTTTAAAACATTCACAAACAGAAAATAAGAGAGTATTTGCAGGAAAATATCAAAGGAAGTCTTAGAGCCTGAAAGAGAAAAACAGGAGAGAGAGGCTTGGAGGAAAGTATAGAAGAAAGAACAGCAAAGGTAACCAAAAGAGTTAAAAAAGTAAAAAAGACAGATGAAAATGAGCGATGACATATGAAAAAATAAAGAATAAAATGGTGGAAGTAAATAATGCATTTACAGTAATATCATTGAATGTGAATGGATTAAACTTCCCAATCAAAATATATAGGCTGACAGAATGGATTAAAAAAACATGAATCATCCTTATGCTGCTTACAAGAGACTCACCTTACCCAGGTATACAAATTGGCTGAAAGTGAAAGGTTGGAAAAAAATACTCTATGCAAATAGTAGCTGAAAAAGAGCAGGGGTAGCTATACTAATATCAGACAAAACAGACTTTAAATGCAAAAAAGTTATAAGAGATACAGAAGGCCATTATGTATTAATAAAAGGGACAATCCACCAGGAAGAAATAGCAGTCATAAATATCTATGTACCTAACCAGGTGCCCCAAAATACATGAAGCAAACTCTGGCAAAACTTAAGGGAGAAATAGACATCTTTATAATAATCACTGGAGACTTCAACACACCACTCACATCATTTGATAGATCAACTAGACAGAAGATCAATAGGGAAACAGAGAACTTGAACAATATGATAAACAAGATAGATCTAATAGACTTATAATGAATGTTGTACCCAAAGTCAGCAGATTATACATTCTGCTAAAGTGCCCATGGCTCTTTCTCCAGGATAGCCACATGTTAGGGCACAATGCAGGTCTCAATAATTATAAAAAGATTTAAATTATACAAAGCACCTTCTCAGATCATAATGGAATGAAACAGGAAATCAATAATAAGAAAGGTAAATTTGCAAATGTATTAAAACTAAACAACACACTCCTAAATAATCAGTGGGTCAAAGGAGATATTGCAAGTGAAATCAGTGAATACATTGAGACAAAGGAAAATGAGAATGCGGTCACCCCTCGGGCTGAAGTGTGGTTTGCTGGCAGGGGAGCAGCCGCGGCAGGCCAAGCCGCTGCCCCCATAATAGGGTGGCTGGTCGGACTCACCACCACCCCTGAAGGGAGCTCGGCATGGGCGCAGAGTGCCCTCGGGTCTCCCCTTCTCGGCAGCCATGCTTCCGCGGCCGCCCCTCCTCCCGGATGGCGCCACACGACGCCTTGTGGGGCGGCACCCTTCTTCTTCTTTCTCCCTGAGCAGGCGCAGGGCGGAAAAATCCAGTCTGCCCTTTCCCCTCCCCCGACAGCAGCAACAGCCAGGAGTGGGCGGAAAAATCCAGTCTGCCCTCTTCCCTTCCCCCGACAGCAGCAACAGCCAGGCGTGGGCGGGAAACTCAAGTCTGCCCTCCACCCCAGCAACAGCAGCCACCAATCCCTAAACCCTGCCCCTTCCCCCAGCAACAGCGACAGCCAATCCCTAACCACCACCCCTCCCCTGTCCAGTACCGCCCACTGACCTTTCTCCGGCAACCAATCAGAACAGGGCGTGGCTTCGACCAATCAGCCTTCCCCAGCCCCTATAAAACTGTTGCCTCTCCCTCAATAAAGTGGACTTGCGTGTTTACCTTGTCTCCGCGGTAGTTCTTCTGCCGTGCGCCCTCCAGTCCTGAGAGCCCCCGACAAGGGCCTGGCCTCCCTTGTCCCCAGTTCGTCGCCTGCTTCTCCGGGCGACCCCTTCGTTGCCGGCTTCGCCGGGTGACCCCGTCAGCCGAACCACGCAACCCCTTGTGAGACCGATCCCTCGTCTGCTGCCGGACCAACCCCTCGTCCCAGGTGGGACCGACCCCTCGTCCCAAGCGGGACCGACCCCTCGTCCAGAGCTGGACCAACCCCTCGTCCGCAGCCAGACCCCACCTCTACTGACCGAGCAAGCCGTCGCATGAGAATACAATGTATCAAAACTTATGGGATACAGCAAAGGCAGACTTGAGAGGGAAATTTACAGCCCTAAACACCTTTATTAAAAAAGAAGAAAGAGCTAAAATCAAAGATCTAAATGAAAAACTGGAGAAACTAGAAAAAAGAACAGCAAATCATTCCCAAAGCAAGCAGAAGGAAAGAAAAAATAAAAATGAGAGCAGAAATGGATAACAAAAAAAAAAAAAAAAAAGAGAGAAAATCAACAAAACCAAATGCTGGTTCTTTGAGAAGATCAATAAAATAGACAAACCCCTAGCTAGACTAACAAAGAAAAAAAGACGGAGGATGCAAATAAGTAAAATCAGAAATAAAGGGGGGTAGTTACAACTGACCCCACAGAAATAAAAAGAATCATAAGAGGATATTATGAGAAGCTGTATGCCAACAAACTAGACAAACTAGATGAAATGGACAAATTCCTAGAAATGCACAAAACTCACACTGACCGTGCAAAAGAATACAAGAATTTAACAAACCAATCACATTTAAAGAGATTGACTCTGTCATCAAAAATCTCCCAACAAAGAAAAATCCAAAAATAGATGTCTTTACAGGTGAATTCTACCAAGCATTTCTAGAAGAATTAACACCAATCCTGTTTAAACACTTCCAAAAAATTGAAGAGGAGGGAAAATTACCCAACACATTTTATTAAGCCAACATACCCTAATACCAAACCCAGATAAAAACACTACCAGTAAAGAAAATTACAGACCAATCTCTAATGAATATAGATGCAAAAATTCTCAACAAAATACTTGCAAATGGAATCCAACAACATATCAAAATACTTATATACATCACAACCAAGTGGGATTTATTCCTGGTATGCAAGGTTGGTTCAGCATAAGAAAATCAATCAACATAACATACCACATTAACAAATTGAAGGGAAAAAAAACATGATCATCTTGATCGATGCAGAAAAGGCATTCGACAAAAGCCAGCATCCTTTCTTGATAAAAGCACTTCAAAAGACAGGAATAGAAGAATTCCTCATTATGATTAAAGACATATATGAAAAATCCACTGCCGACATTGTACTCAACGGGGAAAGGTTGAAAGCTGTTCCTCTAAGATTGGAAGGATGCCCACTGTAACCATTGTTAAATTATTCGACATTGTACTAGAAGTTCTAGCTAGAGCAATTAGACAAGAAAAAAAGCAAAGGCATCCAAATAGGGAAAAAGAAGTAAAACTCTCACTATTTCTGGATAACATGATCCTATATTTAGAAAACCCTGCAATGTCTACAACAAAGCTATTGAACTAATAAATGAGTTCACCAAAGTGGCAGGATACAAGATCAACATGCAAAAATCAGTAGTGTTTCTGTACACTAGTATTGAACAATCTGAGGAGGAAATCAGTGGGAAAATTCCATTTACAATAGCAGCAAAAACACTCAAGTACATGGGAATCAATTTAACCAAAGAAATACGGGATCTAGATGCAGAAAACTACAAAACAATGCTAAAAAAAAAATCAATGAAAACCTAAACAAATGGAAATGCATTCTGTGTTCATGGATTGGAAGACTAAATATCATGAAGATGTCAATCCTGCCTAACCTGATTTATAGATTCAATGCAATACCAAATCAAAATTCCAATAGTCTACTTTACAGACATAGAAAAGGCAATTACCAAATTCATTTGGAAGCAAAAGTGTACCCAAATAGTAAAAACATTCTAAAAAAGAAGAATGACATGGGAGGAAATTCACTGCCTGCCTTTGAAACATGTCACACAGCTATAGTGGTCAAAACAGTATGGTACTGGCATAGAGATAGACACATTGATCAAAGGAATAGAATTGAGAGTCCAGAAATAAACCCTCTCCTCTATAGCCAATTGGTTTTTGACACACCTACCTAGTCCATCTTAACAGGACAAAACTGCCTCTTCAACAAATGGTACTAGGAGAACTGGATATCCATAACCAAAAGAATGAAAGAGGACACCTATCTCACTCCCTAGACAAGAATCAACTCAAAATGGATCAAAGACCTAAATATAAAAGCCACAAAAGCCACAGGACCACAAAACTACCAGAAGAGAATGTAGGGAAACATCTTCAAGACCTTGTAGTAGGTGGTGGTTTCTTGGACCTTACACCCAAAGCATGTGCAACAAAAGTAAAAATAGATAAATAGGACATCCTCAAAATTAAACACTTTTGCACCTCACAGGACTTTGTCAAAGGGTGAAAAGGCAGTCAACTCAATGGGAGAAAATATTTGGAAATCACATATCTGATAAGGGTTTAATATCATGATATATAAAGAGATGCTACAACTCAACAACAGAAAGACAAATGACCCAATTTTAAAATGGGCAAAAGACTTGTATAGATATTTGTCCAAAGAAGAAATAACATGGCAAAAAACATATGAGATGTTCAACATCTAACAATTAGGGAAATGCAAATCAAAACTACAATGAGATATCATTTCACACTTATCAGAATGGCCACTATTAAAAAGTCAGAGAACTACAAGTGTGGGAGAGGATGTGGAGAGATAGGAACACTTATTCACTGTTGGTGGGAATGCAGAATGGTACAGCCACTGTGGAGGACTGTTTGGCAGTTCCTAAAGAAGCTGAATATAGGCTTGCCACGTGACCCTCAATACCACTACTGGGTATTTATCCAGAAGAACTGAAAGCAGTGCCACAAACAGATATCTGCACACGGATGTTGAATGAAGCAAGCCAGACACAAAAGCACAAATACTGTATGTTTGCGCTAGTATGAAGTAAATATATTGTGTGATCTCATGGAGTTACTAACTTGAATATGGGTCACCAGAAAATAGAATGAGTTTATACAATGGGAAACTGAGGGTTAACTTATGCAGAATTGATTTTTTAAAAAGGATGTGTATTAATTTTTGGAAATGAATAGAAACGATGAAAGCCCAACATAATGTTTGGAACTAGCAGAACTATTATGTTATGTGTGTATGAAAGGGGTTTAAAAGGAAAATCTAAGGTCATGAATATTACTAAAAGGAAAGCTAACATATGCAACATGGAACTGTATAGCATAGTAAAACAGCGTGCTAAATATGAATATGGATAAAATTGCATAGATAAGACCATTTTTTCTTTGAGGCTGAACAAATGTGTTAATACTACAAAAAGTTAATATCAGACAAAAAAACATTATGCTAAGTTGTTGTGGGAAACTGGCTTACCTGTTTGTTATTGTAAATGTTACACCTGTTAAGTGTAGCAGTTGTTAGATGTTGCAGTTGTTCCCTGTTATTGTAAATGATGTTGCAGTTCAGATAGCAAACAGCTGCTTGGTAGTTTCCCAATAAATGCGATGGGAAACCTAGGATTGAGGCTCTCAGTTCCAGAAGCTGTGAGTCCCCTGGTTCTGGGTTTGTCTCCCCTCTTGTGTCTCTACCTTTATTTCTGCATTGCCTTCCCTTCCAGGCAACCTATTGTGAGCTGAATGCAGCAAGTGGCACCCAATGAGGGGCCCAAAGGGAAGAAGACTCGCTTGGAGGGAAACTAAAGGCGTTCTTATGGTGCAGATCCCCGAGTGGTTTGGAAGGACTTCACAAGTCCTCAGTGAGTAAGGGCACTCTTGGGTATTTTAGCAGGGTTACGAGGGGAAACGGAGACAGTTCAACAAAATCTCACCCATCTGTCAGTCTCCTAAAAGAGCTCCTTAAAGCAGGAGGAGTCAAGATCAGTGAGCCTCATATTTTAGAATTCTTACAGATTACAGAAACCACTTTGACTATTGTTAAGTCTATTTTAGAACCCTTATAAACAGAAGATGAAGAAGAGAAAAATGAAAATAAAGAATGTGAGGAAGTTCCTCCTACTGAATTTTTTGATGATACTAAACCTGAAGTTGTTTTGCCTTCAGCTCCTTCATTAACTGACTTTAGAAAGTCATTTTCCTCCCCCTCCTATACCTAGAGACGCTCAGCCAAAGTTGTCAGCTTTACGAGAGGGCATTTTACAGGCTAGAAGGCAGGGTGACTTAGAGGCGCTTCAAATGGCCTTTCCAGTTACCATACAAGAAAGAGTAGCTCCTGGAGTTGATCCTCAAAACCCAAATGGAGTTTACAAGTTCACTCATAAAACTTTCCCATTTAAAATTTTGAAAGAGTTAAAAGCAGCAGTGCAACAATATGGTCCAAGTTCTCCTTTTCCCTATGGAGCAGTGCAAGGTCTTACTGAAGGCTCTAGGCTGATCCCGGCTGACTGGTCTGTGTTGCACGCACCACCCTAGGGTCTGGAGAGTTTTACAATTCAAAACCTGGTGGTCAGATCATGCAGAGACTCGGGCTGCTCATAATAGAGCCCATAATATGCCCATTTCCTAGGATCAGTTAGTTGGGGGGGGGGGTGGAATTGGGCAGGAGCGGAACAGCAATTAACAATGGATGATCAA
Source organism: Dasypus novemcinctus (assembly GCF_030445035.2). Taxonomy (NCBI): domain Eukaryota; kingdom Metazoa; phylum Chordata; class Mammalia; order Cingulata; family Dasypodidae; genus Dasypus; species Dasypus novemcinctus. The sequence goes on along the minus strand of NC_080685.1, from coordinate 30,218,654 downwards.
GCCATCGCACAGGTTCGCTGCTATTGCTTAAGGGCATGGGGAAAAATTGAGGCTGAAGACCAGCCTCTGGTGTCATTTCAAAAAATATTACAAGGACCTAAGGAATTTTACCCTGACTTTATCGCACGGTTACAAGAGGCTATCAAAAAACAGGTCAATAATTTAGAAGTTGCTGGTACTATTTTGCAGCTAATGGCTTATGAAAATGCCAATCAGGATTGTCAGAAAGCTATTAGGATTATGAAAGGTAAAGTGGATTTGACTGGGTATATTAAATAGTGCCAGAACGTAGGGACAGAGGGCCACTGCGCTACAATGATGGCTCAGGCTATGGCAGGGATGAAAATCAGTAAGAGGCTCTCTGGAAAATGTTTTAATTGTGGAAAAATTGGTCACATGAGAAAAGATTGTTGGAAAAGGTCTGAGGGAAAAACAATGCTGCTTGGACAGAATATTTCTGCTCTGAAACTGATGTGGGCTATGGGTGGAAGGCTTTGTCTCTTCAGAGATAACCTAAGCTGTTTGACTTGTGGGTATGGAACGGTTAAGAGGCTGCAGTCCTGCCCTTAGTGACAATGGCAACGACTCCAGTCCCAGGAAACAGTTTAGCAAAGCAAGGGCTATAAACTTTAAGTATTTAGGGGAAATGCAAACAAAATATGCTAAAAGCTTATCTAGAATGTCTGGAGTCCATGCTAAAAGCTTACCTAAGATGTGGAAGATATATATGCTAATTGAAGCCTATTGAGAACTGAAACAAGGGGACCATTTGGCCTTTCCTCTCTGTATAAAAGACATTTGAAAATCTTGTTCAGGGCTCGGGATTCAAACAGAAAGCTCCCGAGTCCGGCCAGCCATCAATAAACCATTTTTCCTTCTCAAAATCATTCCTGAGTCCTGGCCTCTCTATACACAAATAATTGAACCTCTCTCAAATTCTACAACATTTTTGGCGACCACGAAGGGACTGCAAACGAAGGCCAGAGATGGTAGCATTTTGCTGCCCCTTCCAAATCCCCAAGGAAGCTGGGAAGACTCGGCTGAACCCCAAATCTGGGCGCCCCTGGATTAAATTTAATCCAGAAAAGATGTGGGCTCCACCAGAATCTTCCCGACAAAAATCGAGGGCAATGGAAGGTCTGAAGAGAAAGATTCTGGGAACGAAAAAGAACTCCGAACATGGAAGAAGGTAAGACTCCCCGGGTGAGCACAGTCTGGAAAGCCCTAGCTTTAATTGCTAGGAAGGGGAGGCTGATCACCTCCCGAGAGAACCCTAGTAGCCCCAGAAAGTTGGGGGGAAGCCGTTCTCTCTAGGCTTGGGAAAAGGAGAAAAACCGGGGAAAAGCCCTGGTGTTTTGGGTTTGTCTAACTGCATGTTAGAATCTGGTACTAGTCTTATATCCACTAAAGGAGTGGAGGCTTGATTTTAATAAAAAGGGCTATTTATAGGTTCAAGTTCTAACGTCCTGGAAATTGGTCTAGATTTTAAAAAAAAACAAAAAACTTGGTTACAGGAAAATGGATCGGCTTTTCTAGTGGAGCTCGGTCTGGGTGTCAAGTTTAAACAGTGGAAAAAGTCTAGCTGAAATCTTTTGTTATGGTGCTAAATTGTGAATGAATTCACTTTAGACCAAATGTTAAATGTTCTGAGGTTTGTGATGGCTGTGGGGGCAGCCATGGTGAAAAAAATATATATAGAACTTGTGGTTCAGATTAGTGACCTTTGTGCTTCTTTATGTGTCAGCTCAATGCTAGTGTTGGAGTTGTGTTGTTATGTAAAGTAGAATTCAGTGGAGCTGGAGAAATGATTATGGGGCAAAACTGAGGAGTCTGGATGTTTGCGGAGTCTAGATGTTTGTGCATGCTCTGCTGTCTTGTCTCTGGTCTGCCCTTTGCCGGGGCTTGGAGGCCGTCTGTGTCTGCGCCACGCACCCAAGTTTGTTGGGGCTGCCCCAGGCAGGGTGGCTGGGTCCCTGGAAGAGTTTCTGTCTGCTCGTTTTGGCTGAAAGCTGGAAAGGGGGGAGGGGCTCGCCCCTTTCCAGTGAGTCCACACCTTCTATTCATAAGCCACATTCCTGTTTGATTGTTGTGCACCTGACTGCCTGGAAGGGGGGAAGTGAAGGGGGTGAAAAGCAGAATCAGAATAAATGCAGTAAAGTTCCCTCCAAAGTGTGTCAAAGCCAAAATATATTTGCATTCTGCCCAGGTTCTTAGAAGGTATTGTAATAACTTTAAGTAAGAGAATGTGTTCTGTGAAGGTAAAATTTGTCTTAAAGGTATAAATAATTATAAAAGTTTTACAAAGCATTGTTTAAATTAAGGTATTTAAATGACTAATTGCAGAAAGTCATTATTAAACAAAAACTGAATTGATAATAATAATAATAAAAAGTAATTTTATAACAAACTTATTCGGCAGCCAGCCTCCCTTGCCAACTTGCTTCCAAAGAAACTGTTTCTTGTATTACATGCTACTAAGTATTTAAAGTGAAGAAAAGTTCATTATTTTAACAAGCTTGTTTAGTATTAATGGCAATTATATGTTGTAAGAAGTTTGCCTGGGAACTTAGTATGTGGGATATATGGAATGTGTTTTTATTGTTAAGGAAACAGAAGATGATTTTGTCCTAAGATAAAATGATTGATTATTAGAAAGAGTAGAGTGTGGGACAAAACCTGAATGAATACTGAAAGTGTAGAGGGTTTGTGGAAGGAATTTTTATGATTAAAATTGAGTAAGATCAGTATACAAAAAATCCGTTTTATCAAAATAGCTTCTTGTGCTTTAACCTCATCATTTCCTTAGTGTTTGAAGAAGAAAGGGTCTTAGACTTTTTTAAAAGATCATTATGTTCTAAAAATCAAATCCCAAAAAGTAGCTTTTTATTTCAAACTAACTGCAAGAGATTTATTCTTTTACCTTAAAAGAAAAACTAAAGTAATAGTTAAGTTCATTTAATATGTTATAAGTCGAATAAAAGGTGTTTAAAGGTGTTACAAAATTAAGTTTTTTTTTAAAAATTAATAAAAACTGTAACTAAGTTAAAATCATTTATAAATGCATTTATATTATAAAACAGTGGAAAGATAATAACTGAAATTATAGCTGGGTGAATTTAGCCTGAAATTGTTATTTAAGTGTAAACTCTAAACTTAACCTTTCCTTTGTTTATGGTTACTTCAAGCCTAACCTCACCCCTTGCCTTTGCCTGTGGGTATTTCATAATAGCTTCTGCCCCTACAGGCCAGAGAAGAGCTGGGACATCACTGTCTCCTGTCCTGGTATTAGTAACCCTTTCTCTCATGAATTCAAGTGTAAACTAAATAAATGGCTGCCTGATGGAATAAGGTTAAATGAACACTGGAGTTTTATTATCTCCAAAATAAAAAAGGGGAGTGAAGGGGGAGAAGTCTCCTGCCTTAATGGTCAGTGTTCCTAAGAGTGGCAATTCATGAGAGAAACCAGTCTGTCTCCCTGAGGCTTCAAATAGCCTCAGTAAATATATATAAGATTAATCTTGTTGCTTATCCAAAATTCTGCTAATTTCAAAGTAAAATATAAAGTTCTAAAACAAAATGGTGCTAAAGCATTGAGAACATTTTGGTTATTACAATCCATTAATTAAGAAGGAAAATTCTTGTGTAAAACTGCATGGTCATAGTGTAAAACTGCACAGTCATAGTGCAAATTAAGAAAAGTTTCAGGAGTCTTTGAAATGTTTTGCAGTCACACTTGTTTTGTAAAGATTATAAGTTTAAAGTAACTAAAGTTATGTTTTTGTGTCAAACTATTCATGTCTGCCTATTTGCTCAAATTGTTGAGGTTAAATATGCAGTTATATAAGTAATATGTATTTCTGGACCCCAAATTAAGCTAAACAGTATATAAAATAATGCAAATTATAAGTAATATCAATGAGTTGTGTTTCTGTGTCTAACTCTGTCTGCCCATTTGCTCAGTGTATGTCTTCATACATCAAGATAATAATATCAAATTAACAAATGAAAATTCTTAAAAGAGCTCTATTCAAATTGTTAAAAATTAAATATGCAGTTATATATGTAAATATTCTTAAAGCCCAAATTAAACTAAGCAGGATGAAAAAGTCATATAGAAATCTAATTACAAAAACAATTGGGAAAAGGCCTCCTCTTTGCAAGAGCTTTAAAGGCAAGATTAGGTGTGGCAGATTAAACCTATCTACTAGGCTAGGGAATTAAGAATCAGTTTGCCCGGTAATTTCCCAGTTTAAACCTTTTGTCAAACATAAAATGTAAAAAAACAAAGATTAGGTTGGTTTTCACATAAAGGAAAAAAATGTTGATTGGTGTAACCTGGTGGCCTGCTGCCTCAGTCTCCCACTCCCGGGTTGGACAGCAGTGGAGGAGACCAGCTTAGGCCAGTCCTACGGGCAGTGAAAGGATGCCCAAGAAGGAGCTAGGTCGGTGCCATTTCAGCACTAAATTCTATTCCTTATTTAACAAAGGAGAACAGGTAAAAATTAAAATGGTTGGAATGTGAGATAGAAGAAGCAGTTAAATCACAAACTTTTGCGCAGGAAAGTTAAATCTCAGATAAGCTTTAACTTCTGAAGTATCCAATCTATGGAAAAACAGAGGAAGAGCTTGTGTGCTAGGCTTAGGGGTATAAATTGTGTCATTTTTCTTTGTTCCGGGCGCCAGCCATATCTGGCTCTGTGCCCCTTCTTGCAAGATTGAGAATAAATTATTTTCTTCTCCACAATCTGGTGAGCCTTATTTACTTCCAGAAGATTTCTTTCCAACAAAATAAAAGTAATTAGTGGCTCTATTAACAAATTTCAGTAAGTAAAGAAAAGTGCATAAAAACTATGGAAAGATCTTTCCTGGGTTATGATTAAACAAATTAAGTAATTGTGTAATGTGTTTTAAAACCTGGTAGTCAGTATGCTTTAAAATTGTTCACTTTCATAACTTAAACAAAGAAAAGAAGTTCTTAGCTTCCTGTAAGGGAAAAAGAGAACATTCCTTGCATAAACTATAATGGTTTCAATTTTATTTAACTTGAGTGTAATCTCCCATAGTTAATTTATAAACTAAATTAACATTATGTACAAAATCTTTAGCGTAATGAAAATTGTAAGTTCACATTGGTGAAATTAGGCTAAAGGAAAAAGATTGTAGATATGCTCTCTTAAATAAATAGAGTAGATTTCTTTGGTAATTGTAATTTAATAAGTTTATTTAAACATGAGGTGGCTAGTCAATGTGGTTATGGTCAATTATAAAGAATTTGTAAAACATCTTCCAAACTAAAAACATTTAAATAGTTCTAGTTCTAAAAGTCATTGTTAACTAAAACTTAGATTGGTATTGGTTGCAAAAAATAACTTCGTGATAATAAAACCTGTCTGAAGGCCACCGCAAGGTACATATTTAAGTAAATGGTAATAAAAAGTTATCTTGATTCTATTGGAAACATGCTGTTTTCATTTTAACAATGAAAAATAATTTTTTCCCTCTATTACTAAAGTACCTACTGTTATCTTCATGGTAAAAGTGTGTAAGTAAACAGTCATTTGATATATGATGTGTTGCATTAAATTGTTTAAAATATATATATAAAAACAAGGAATAAAATTTAACATTATCAAACTCTTTTGTGCATTCAAACCAGGTCTTGTATACATTGCATTTTGCCTCTCCATGTGAGTTATTGGCTAGGCTGGTCACTGACCCCTCAATTAAAAATATTTGCTATGTCAGCCTCTGGTTCTGCTCCTGAAGTCGATGGAAACTACATTGCAGTTTCAAGCTCCTGCAGCAGCCAATAATGACTCGGTACAGCCAAGTGTACAATGGATATCGCCTCCAGACTGGCACTGTTCCATAGTGCCAGAGAGCACTATGCACCAGGCTAGTAGAATACTGAAAATCTCTCTAAGATCAAGGATGCTGCGACTTGCTCACTGCGTTGAAGAACATGCTAAGTGGAGCCATGATACCAGGATACTGTAAGTAAAACTTAAACACAATTGGCATTATGGCCTGCTCCCATGGAGAGATAACATGTAAAGTATTACAAACCTGAAACTCAAAACTAATAATTGCAACTCTGAATCCTTATGCATTAAGTAATACATTAGTTAATATTAAGTGCTGTACTTTTATCCTGTACTAAATATATGCCTAATAATTATAATGTTATCTTTTCTATTTTGGATCAAGTGCAAAAGTATATTAAACATGTTAAATTCCTGGTAAAATCATTTTCTAAACAGTTAATAACATGTCTATAGAATAAAGTAGCAGTCTCAGCCAGTCTCAGTCAACTTCTATATTCTACTGTACTCCGCTGTGTAGCAAAGGTGAGGCTTGCTTGCTCATGGTGAGTCACCTATTGAACAAGTCAAAATTGCTAGAAATTGTACGATTAAAACCAAGGAGTAAAAAACCTTTATTCTGCAGTTCTGATCACTCCACAGGTGAAAACCAGGAAAATTTCCAACTTAATGTTCTAATCCTGAGTGAAGCCAGTTGCCCAAGGAGTGCCAGTTGACCAGAAGCATCTGACAGAGCGAATGAGTGTCAATCATTGAACAGCTTGGAATATGTCTTCAGACAAAGCTAAGTGTCTGTTGCAAATTCTCTCTAAAGATGAATAACTTAAAGAAGAATATATATGCTGTTCCCACCAGCTTTTAAGAAGGAGCGCCATCTTTATAGGCACCTAACCTTGTCTACCTCTGTAATCCAATGTCCTCTTTTAAAAATGGGTATTCCAAATTTTTAATTAAGTTTGTTTCTTTCAGAGTGAACATCTTATTAACCATATGAAAACTTCATCCACCTTCGTACAGAATGTCAGATCCATCTTCCTCCAGTTAAAATAAATTAATAAGAGTTTTACACCTTATTAGGCAATGACTACAGCCCATGGCCAGCAGGAAGCAGTTACAGAAAAGAGATCATCTCCCTTCAGCACCCCTTTTAAATTAAAGGTGTAAACTCTTCAAGGGTAAAATAAAATTAATAGATGGATCTGGAACCTGACTGGAAATCCACGTGAGTGCCAGTGGCAGCAGGATAACTGCAGGAGGCCCCTGCTCCAAGATTCTGCTGTCCAGAATGAAAAGTTCTAAACTTCTAAAAACAGTCCTGGATGCTGCACTGAAGACTGATAATTAATCAATCAAAACAACAAACAGCCATCCACCTCATAGCTCCAACAATAATTATGCCAAAGCTTAGCAAGTTAAACTTTGGCAAAGGGGGGAAATGATGTGGGCTATGGGTGAGAGGCTCTTTGTCTCTTCAGAGATAACCTAAGCTGTTTGACTTGTGGGTGTGGAACGGTTAGGAGGCTGCAGTCCTGCCCTTAGTGACAATGGCAACGACTCCAGTCCCAGGAAACAGTTTAGCAAAGCAAGGGCTATAAACTTTAAGTATTTAGGGGAAATGCAAACAAAATATGCTAAAAGCTTATCTAGAATGTCTGGAGTCCATGCTAAAAGCTTACCTAAGATGTGGAAGATATATATGCTAATTGAAGCCTATTGAGAACTGAAACAAGGGGACCATTTGGCCTTTCCTCTCTGTATAAAAGACATTTGAAAATCTTGTTCAGGGCTCGGGATTCAAACAGAAAGCTCCTGAGTCTGGCCGGCCGTCAATAAACCATTTTTCCTTCTCAAAATCATTCCTGAGTCCTGGCCTCTCTATACGCAAATATTTGAACCTCTCTCAAATTCTACAACAAAACGACCTGCGCTGTGTCCCCGCTGTGGTAAAGGAAATCATTGGTCTAGCCTATGTCGGTCTAATTATCATAAGGATGGCACCCCCTTTCAGGAAACTTCCACCTGGCTGGCTCCCAGCCCTGCTCAAAAAGGGGGCTTTCCTGGTTCAGCGAGCAGTCCCAGCACTCCCCGATTCTCCGTAGTGCCCTGGATTTATACCCAGCCACAACAGGAAGTGCAGCCCAGCCACAACAGGAAGTGCAGCCCAGCCACAACAGGAAGTGCAGCCCAGCCACAACAGGAAGTGCAGCCCAGCCACAACAGGAAGTGCAGCCATAGATATTCCTATGGCAGAACCTGTTATTCTGCTTCCAAAAGACACCCCCATCCATGTAAAAATGGGAATAAAGGGATCTTTACCAATTGGCATGGTTGGACTTCTGGAGAGAGGCAGTCTTATGTCACAGGGAGTTAGAGTGCATACAGGAGAGATTGTTTTGTTTTCGTGCTAATTCTGACCGGGCCTATTTAGCCAAATTAATAAAATTAGTACAAAATTTTTATCACGGTGTTAAAAGGAATTTTTGGTTTTGAATCAATAGCTCACTCCTGAACGTCAAGTCTTAGTGTAGTCTTAAAGAGTAGTAATCCAAAAAATATGTGTTAACTGTCTGTCTAAACTGTTAAATAAGCGCTTAAGTTCATTTACGCTGCTCAGGTTATCCTAACTGGTTGCTGATTGCTAATAAGTTTTTCCAAGAACAAGCTTGCATGTTACAGGCAACATGATTCCAGAAGAAATTCTAAGATCAGTAAAATTTAAGATGTGAAATGATGGAGAGCAAAAAAAAAAAAAAAAGGCTATACCAGAAAAGTAAGAATTATGAGTCAAATTGTAAACTTTGTTTCTGTTGGTGTGTTGTAATTGTTTTTGTGTTTGTCTGTTTGTTCAATGATGTCAATGTATATTTTAATACCTCCGGATGGTATAAATAAAAACTTCTGAAAGAGCTCTATTCAAATAGCCAAAAAAAAAATTTAAATAAGCGTTTATATTATCTAAGTTTGAAGTGTTAATGAGATCTCTATAGTTGTATAATGGATACGTATATAGTTGATTAATAGAATTTCTATAAGTCTCATCATAAAAAAACAGTTCTTAAATTGAGATGAATAATTTATTTTTCTTCATAGGATAAAATGAAAGAAGTAAAAGTTAAGCAAATATTGAAAAAGGTAAAAAGTTTGTGGGTATGCTAACTGAAATTTAGTAAGGTGTATTTTGTCCTAAAATAAAATGGTTAGTTTTATAAAATCAGAAAATGGAGATATGCAGAACAGAACTAGTATGCATATAGCAAGTTGTAAAAGCATTGTGGTAGCATTTAGTGAGATCATGTGTTTTCTAAAAGTAAAACAAACCTGAATGAATACAAAAAGTGCAAAAACTGTATGAAAAGGTCAACAATGGACTTTTGCAGTTCTTGAAGGCTTTCTGCCCTGGCCTGATGGCAATGAATCCTGCTGCAGAGAAGAAACCTGTGGCAGTGACCTTACTGAGAAACATCAGAGACAATGGTATTTTAAAAGCCTGGAGGAGGCAAACAATTGAGACAAGCTCTAAGGTCCCTTTTACTCTATCAAATTTTTAAATGTTGTTTGGTTGGATAAGAAAAAAACTGTACTCTCTGCTGTAATTGATAAAGTACAATGTTTTCTCATGTTAAAAGAATTTGTAATATTGTTGGAATACTAAAAATCTTTTATCCCTCACTGAGATGTGTTAATTGGGAAAGGTCCTGCATGGGAGTAGGAGGACCTCCAGCAGGCTGCTTTAACAAAAACAAGAAGAAAAAAGAAGGTGGCTATTGACCTAGCCTGTGAATTGGATGTGGCCAGTACCAGTATTGGCTTTGGGTGGGGTTTGTGGCAAAGGCAAGATTCTAATTGAGTACCCCTCAGGTTTTAGTCACAACTGTGGGAAGGGGCTGTAAGTACAATATTAAAAAAGTAATTGTGTGCAGCTTAGGAAGCCCTGCTGAAAGTGAAAGGCTTAACCCAATAGTGTCTGGTCACTCTGAAGACTGCCATCCCTATCCAGGGGTGGACTGCAAATACTAAAAACAAGACAAACAATGGACTTTTGTGAATCACTCTCCATGGGGGAAAGATCTGTGGAAGAACATCTGGGACACCTGCCAGCAGTGACAGGCAACTGTCTGCCATGTCCCTGCCCACTTCTCCAACATCCCTCTCAGGACTGTTGAGGCAGATGCCTCATGAAGATCCAGAGCCATGAAACTGGGACCTGAGAGGAAGCAGAGTGGCTCCACTGGAAAAGTGAACATCGTGAGAACCAGACCTTGGGGTGCCTAGCGCAGCAGTTCCTGCTGCCTGCTATTCACCAACAGCTTGTGGCCTTAATGTTCACGTCAATGACTGTGACATCAGCACCCTCCTGCTCCTGGGAGGGGCAAAATATGCTTTCACTGCTACAGACCCTGCATCGGGACTCTTAGAACAAGCCAGCTATTGTTTTCTGCCTGAAAAATGAGTCCTCGCAATGATGGACTAAGTCTATATTCAGCACTGAGTTGTGGCCCCAGGTCCAGGGAAGAGGCTAAGAGCAGGACCAAGGAAGGTATTGGAGTTATGTGATAAACTTCCAGTTTCCCCACAGCCCAAAATGGGGAAGTAAGAATTTCATTGCCTATGCCTCAAACTATGCAAATTGGGGAAAATGAGGTCATTTTTGATCAAGTACTGGCCTATATAGCCTTGCTGGTAGGAAATCTTAAGCCCGTGAAAAATGAAAGTTTAGCCATTAAATGTCTGCTAGTTGGAAGTATTATTGTTTGTGGTTGTATAATCTGTGGTAGTTATGGATTATGTATAAAATGCTTGAATACTAATCAGAATTTTAATAATAAAACATAGTATACTTAAGTGATTTGATGAACTGTAAAGTGTTATATAAATGTGTCTTGATGTAAATCTCTTGTAAGTTTGAACAATCCTGGGACTGAATATATTGGGGGGAAAAGAAAAAAAAAAGTACTGTTCAAACCTGAAAGTGAAAATATCATGCAGGAAGCTTTGTTAATCAGTGAAACGTCATTTGTGTAGACTTCGCAAAAACAAAAAGGGGGAAATGTTGTGGGAAACTGGCTTACCTGTTTGTTATTGCAAATGTTACACCTGTTAAATGTAGCAGTTGTTAGATGTTGCAGTTGTTCCCTGTTATTGTAAACGATGTTGCAGTTCAGATAGCAAACAGCTGCTTGGTGGTTTCCCAATAAATGCGATGGGAAAACTAGGGTTGAGGCTCTCAGTTCCAGAAGCTGTGAGTCCCCTGGTTCTGGGTTTGTCTCCCCTCTTGTGTCTCTACCTTTATTTCTGCGTTGCCTTCCCTTCCAGGCAACCTATTGTGAGCCGAATGCAGGACTAAGTGAAAGAAATGACACAAAGTTCTACATATTATATGATTCCATTCATATAAAATGTAAATATAAATCAATTTATAAAGATGCAATTAGATTAGTGGTTAAGTAGGGCTGGGGAAGGGTAGAAGGATTGAGAGATGACTGCTAAGGCGTGTGGGTTTTTCTTTTTGGAGTAATGAAATTGTTCTAAAATTTTTTGTGGTGTTCATTGCACAACATTGTAAATATACGAAAAGCCATTCCGGAAGCGGATGTGGCTCAAGCAATTGGGCTCCTATCTACCATATGGAGGGTTGCAGATTTGCCTCCTGGTGAAAAGCAAGCTAACCTGCACAGAGCAGAGAGCTGGCTGGCCAGTACGGTATGGAGAGCTAGTGCAACAAGATGACGCAACAAAAAGACAGAGGAGAGACAGACACAACAAACCAGGGAGCTGAGGTGGCTGGGCAATTGAGTGCCTCTCTCCCATGTCAGAAGGTCCCAGGGTCAGTTCCCAGTGCCTCCTAGAGAGAAACTAAGAAGACAGGCAGACACAGAAGAGAGAGCAGACAGCAAGCACAAGTGGTGGGGGTGGGGAATAAATCTTTTTTTAAAAAAGCCATTGATTATACACTTTGGATAGATAGTATGATATGTGAATATAGCTCAATAAAACGGCTTAATAAATGTGCAAGAACAGCTAAAAATAGCAACTATGTACAGCAGGGGAAATAGATGGAGAGATGAAGAATTTTCTTGTTTGCTTTTTTGTTTCCTATATCACATTGAAATAATGAAAATGTTCTAATGATTAAAGTGATGAGCGCACAACTGTGTGATTATATTAAATACCATTATTTTACACTTTGGAGGAATTGTATGCTTTATTAATATGTATCAATAAAATTGATTTGTTTAGAAAAAGAATAGAAAAAAAACAAACTAAACCCAAAACAAGCAGAAGAAAGGAAATATTAAAGATTAGAGCAGAAATGAAATAGTGAATAGAAAACAAAGTAAAAGCAGCAAAATAAAAACTTGGTTCTTAGAGAAGATAAAAAAAATTGTCAAACCTTTAACTAGACAGACTAGAAAAAGAAAAAGAAACTAGAGGGAGAGGGGAGAGGGAGAGAAGAGGATTCAAATTAATAAAATTAGGAATGCGAAAGGGGCATTACCAACCATATAGAAATTTAAAGAATCTTATGAGGGAATAATATGAACAACTGTGAAGAAACAAATCAGATGACTTAGATGAAACGCTCACAATTCTGGAAAGTCATAAATTACTAAGACTGACTCGAGAAGAAACTGAAAATCTGAATAGACCTATGAAATGTAAAGAGATTGAATTATTAATTTGATAACTTTCCACAAAGAAAAGCCCAGATGGGTTTACAGGTGAAATCTACCAAACACTTAAATGACAGTTAACACCAGTCCTTCCAGAAGAAGAGAGAATACTTCCCAATTCATTATTTGAAATTGGTGTCATCCTGATGCCAAAATCAGAAAAAGACATCACAAGAAAAGAACTGTAGAATATAGATGCAAAAATCCTCAACAAAATACTAGCAAATTGAATCCTGCAACATTTTAAAAGGATTATATGTCACGACCAACTGAAATTTAATCCAGTTATTTAAAATTAATGTAACATTCCGTATTAGAATAAAGAACAAGGGAAACGGACTTTGGCCCAGTGGTTAGGGCGTCCGTCTACCATATGGGAGGTCCGTGGTTCAAACCCCGGGCCTCCTCGACCCGTGTGGAGCTGGCCATGCGCAGTGCTGATGCGCACAAGGAGTGCCCTGCCACACAAGGGTGTCCCCCGCGTAGGGGAGCCCCACGCGCAAGGAGTGCGCCCGTGAGGAAAGCCGCCCAGCGTGAAAAGAAAGTGCAGCCTGCCCAGGAATGGCGCCGCCCACACTTCCCGTGCCGCTGATGACAACAGAAGCGGACAAAGAAACAAAAGCAGACAAAGAAACAAGACGCAACAAATAGACACCAAGAACAGACAACCAGGGGAGGGGGGAAAATTAAATAAATAAAAATAAATCTTAAAAAAAAAAAAAAAGAATAAAGAACAAAAAACACATGGTCATCTCAAGAGATGCAAAAACGAAGCGTTTGGCAAAATCCTATACTCTTTTATGATACCACCACCCAGCAAACTAGGAATAGTAAGGAACTTCCTTACCCTGATCAAGGGTATCGATGTAAAACCGATAGCTAACATCACACTCAGTGGGGACGACTGAATGTTTCCCTGCTAAGATCAGGAGCAACACAAGGATGATGGCTCCCTGTTCTTGCCACTTCAATTCAACATTATACTGTACAACCAGGACAATTAGGCAAAAGAAGAGGAAGGGAAGGGAGAGGAGGGGAGGGAGAAAAGACTTCCAGTTTGGAAAGGAAGAAATAAAATTGACTCTATGCACAAGTGAAATTATCTTGTATATAGAAAATCCTAAGGAATCCACTAAACACTATTGGAACTAATAAGTTCAGCAGACTTGCAGTTTATAAGATCGATATACAAAAATCAACTATATTTCTATGCATTAGGAATGAACAACCCAAAAATGAAATTTAAAAAACAATTCCATTTATAGTAGCTTCAAAAAGAATAAAATACACAGGAATAAATTTAACAAAAGAAGAGTAAGGCTTATATACTAAAAAGTACAAAGCATAGTTGAAAGAAATCCAAGATCTAAGCGTATTTAATGTTCATAAATAAGAAGACTTAATATTATTAAAATGGCCAGCCACCCCAAAATGATCTATAAATTTGATGCAATCCCTAAACAAATCCCACCTGGATTTTTTTTTTTTTTTGTAGAAATTAACAAACTGATCCTAAAATTCATATGAAAATTTAAGATACTCAAAATATCCAGAGCAATCTTGAAAAAGAAAAACAAATTTGGAGGCCTCACATTTCCCAATTTCAAAACTTAGTACAAAGCTACAGCAATCAAGAGAATGTGGTACTGGCATAAGGATAGACATATAGATCAATGGAATAAAACGAGAGTCCAGAATTAAACTCTTACATTTATGGTTGTATCAGTCAGCCAAAAGGATGCTGATGCAAAGTACCAGAAATCTGTTGGCTTTTATAAAGGGTATTTATTTGGGGTAGAAGCTTACAGTCACAAAGTCATAAAGAGTAAGTTACGGGAAGCGGACTTGGCCCAATGGATAGGGTGTCCGTCTACCACATGGGAGGTCCGTGGTTCAAACCCTGGGCCTCCTTGATCCGTGTGGAGCTGGCCCACGTGCAGTGCTGATGCGAGCAAGGAGTGCCGTGCCACGCAGGGGTGTCCCCCGCGTAGAGGAGCCCCATGTGCAAGGGGTGTGCCCCATATGGAGAGCCGCCCAGCACGAAAGAAAGTGCAACCTGCCCAAGAATGGCACCACACACACAGAGAGCTGACACAACAAAATGACGCAACAAAAAGAAACACAGATTCCCGGTACTGCTGAGAAGGATAGAAGCAGTCGCAGAAGAATACACAGCAAATGGACACAAAGAGCAGGGGAAAGAAATAAATAAAAAATAAATCTAAAAAAAAAAAGTAAGTTACTTCCCTCACCAAAGTCTGTTGCCCCATGTTGGAGCAAGATGGCTGCCAATATCTGCAAGGGTTTAGGCTTCCTCTTCCTCTTAAGGCTCCATGGTCCCAGCTTCTTCCAATATCAGCTGGAGGCTGGGATAAGTCTCAGCTCTCTCCCGGGGCTGGTTTCTTTTTGGGCTCAGCTGCTCTGCTCTCTGCACAGGGGCCTCTGCCATGTCCAATGGGGCCTTTTCTCTTTCCTCACATACCTGCATCTCTCTGTATTTACTTCCCAGGGCTCCAGCATTAAAATTCTACTTTATCCTCTGCCAGGTTGTTTTTTCTGTGAGTCCCTGCCCACCAAGGAGGCTGGGATTCAGTCCCTACTGATGTGGCCCAATCAAGGCCTTAATCATTATTTAATCAAGTAAAAGTGAAACCTTTGAATCCAATCCAATCTAATATGCCCAGAGGAAGAGACTAGTTCACAAACATAATCCAGTATCTATTTTTGGAATGCATAAACAATATCGAACTGCCACAATGGTCAATTGATTTTTAATTCTTTTTTTCATTTATATATATATATATTTTTTTTTGTTTTTAGGAGGTACAGGGAATTGAACCTGGGACCTCATGCATGGGAAACAGGCAGTGAGACCACTGAGCTACTCCTGCTCCTATGGTTAGTTGATTTTTGACAAAGGTACCAAACAATTCAATCTTTTCAATGAATGGTGCTGGGAAAGGGGATATCCACATGCAAAAGAATGAAGCTGGACCTCACGTCATACACAAAAACTAACTCAAAATAGGTCTTTGGTGGTTTGGGGTTACATACTCCAGAAAAACATGTTTTAATCTTACTCCATTCCTGTGGAGGTGAATGCTTTGAATTTAGGACCTATTGATGAGGTTAAAGGTGGGTATGGCCCAGGAGAATCCGAATGGGTCTTACTCTTATTCCTGGAGGCCTCATAGAGAAGGCCACAGAGAGAGATGCCACAAGGAGCAGGCAGAAGCTGGAAGTCCATGGAACCAGAAGAGGAAGGAGAAGACGCCACCATGTGCGTTGCCACGTGACAGGAAAGCCAAGGAACCCCGAGGATCCCCGTCATACTCCCCAGAGCACCGCCGTCTTCAGGGAGAAAGCATCGCCTCGCTGGCACCTCGAGTTTGGGTTTCTCCTTGCCTCAGAACCAATAAATTTCCATTGTGTAAACCAACCACTTGTATGGTGTTTGGTTTAGGAACTGAAACTATGAAACTCCAGAAAAAAACATAGAACCAAAAGGTCTTTTGTTGGGCAATGATTTCTTAGATAAGACCTAAAAACTACATGAAATTAAATTAAAAATTGATAAATCTGATGTCATCAAAATTTAAAACTTTGGGCATCAAGAAAGTGAAAAGGTAATAAACAAATTAGGAAATATGTGTAATCATATGTCTGATAAAGGACTTATATCCAGAATATTAAAGAATTCTTACAACTCAATAAGAAAAATAGCCCAATTTTTTAAATGGGCAAAAGATTTGAATAGCTATTTCTCCAAAGATATACAAATAGGCAAGATGCTCGGCGTCATTAGTCATTACAGAAACGCAAAGCAAAACCACTATGAGATACCACTTGACAGCCACTAGGATAGCCACTATCATAAAGACAGGCAATAGTAAGTGTTGGTGAGGATGGGAGAAATTTTTTTTTTTAAGATTTAGTTATTTATTTCTCTCCCCTCCCCTCCATCCTGGTTTTCTGTTCTCTGTGTCTATTTGCTGCATGTTCTTTGTCCGCTTCTGCTGTTGTCAGTGGCACAGGAATCTGTGTATCTTTTTGTTGCGTCATCTTATTGCATCAGCTCTCTCTGTGTGCGGTGCCATTCCTGGGCAGGCTGCACTTTCTTTCGCGCCGGGCAGCTCTCCTCATGAGGCGCACTCCTTGTGCATGGGGCTCCCCTGTGTGGCATGGCACTCCTTGCACACATCAGCACTGCACATGGGCCAGCTCCACACGGGTCAAGGAGGCCCAGGGTTTGAACCGCGGACCTCCCGTGTGGTAGACGGACGCCCTAACCACTGGGCCAAGTCCACTTCCCGAGGATGGGAGAAATTGAAACACATGCACATTGCTGATGGGAATGTAAAATGGTACAGTCACTCTTTAATCAGTTTGACAATTCCTCAAAATGTTAATTATAGAGTTACAAAATGACTCTGCAATTCTACTCCTTGGAATATACCCAAGAGAAGTGAAAACTTATGTTAATATAGCAGTATTATTCATAACAGCCAAAAAGTGGAAACAACCCACATGTCCACCAAGTGATGAATGGATAAACAAAATGTGGCATATCCATACAATGAAATACTATTCAGTAATACAAAAGTATTAAACATGAAATACTGATATATACTACAAGGATGAACCACAAAAGCATTATGCTAAGTCAAAGAAACCATCACAGAAGACCACATCTTATATGATTCCATTTATATGAAATACCCAGAATAGACACATCTATAGAGACAGAAAATAGATTAGTGGTTGTCTAGGGCTGCGGGAAATGGGGAGTGACTGTTAATGAGCATGGGGTTTCTTTAGGGGGTGATGAAAGTGTTCTGAAATTATAGTGAGATGATGGTTGTACAACTCCAAATAAACTAAAAATCATTCAATTGTACACTTTAAATGGGTGAATTTTATGGTATATAAATCATATCTCAATAAAGCTGTTAAGAAAAGAAAACAGATATACTTTATATCCTTTCTCCCACTTCATTTTTTTCCTATTATACCCCCTAGCATTATATGTTCATTTATTTCTTTTCTGTCTCTCCACACCTCACACCAAAATATAATTTTCATCAGGGCAGGGATTTTGTCTATATGTTAACAGCTGTATCCCCAGCAGGTAGAACTGTGCCTGACACATAGTTGGATGCAACTAGAAAGAGACCTTGAATAAAAGGGTCAACTCAGACCAGCAGAATATCTCAGCCTACACGTAGGATCATGTGTTAAAAACTGGTTTTTGACCTTGAATACAAGGGGGAAATGGCAAAGACAAATGAGCTTATATGGCTAAGAGTCTTCAGAAAAGAATCAGGAGGTCATCAGAGGGGTTGTGCTTACACAAGCTTCAGCAGGACCCCAGAGAGAGCCAAAGTAGATACAACCACAGGTACTGGTTCTCCTGAGGGCTACGGAGACCCACAGGCTCTATGGTCACAGCAGATGGCTGTGGAGTTCAGTACCATGTCAGTGGGCCATACTTTGGAATTTGTGTTCTTGAATGTGATGGAGTTGGACTCAGATGTGACCTTTCTACACGTGCCTCTTCTGTCACTTTTATTGAACTTGAGGTTGGCACTAGGGTTGGTATATACTCAGGAGACTTGAATCTCTGGACTGTCCATGTGCCAGCTGGGCCCTGAGCCTCAGCAGAGTTGCAACTCCTACCCTCTGGTTTGTTGGACTTACCCAGGTCAGCTACTAGGGAGGTGAAGATGGTCAACCACCACACCAGGGAACCGAGAGTGCCTACAACTGCAAGCAGAAGACTTGCATCCATCATCAATGTGGAATCTAAGCCCCCTCTCAATATAGAGGTGGCGTGGACACCACCATCCCAGGGTCCACAGGATGGAGGAATAAAATATGGATTAGAGTGCACTTACTGATATTCTTCTATGGAACTGTTGTGACTAGTAATGGAAGGAATTATAGCATTGATGTGGAGAAAGTGGCCACAGTAGTTGCTGAGGGCACGGAGAGGAAAGAAGAGATGTGGGGGCATTTCGGGACTTGGAGTTGTCCTAAACGATATTGCAGGGACAGATGCTGGACATTATATATCCTGCCATAACCCACTAAATGTACTGGGGAAGAGTGTAAACTACAATGTAAACTATTATCCATGCAGTGCAGCAGTGCTCCAAAATGTATTCACCAAATGCAATGAATGTGCCACAATGATGGAAGTTGTTGATGTGGGAGGAGTGGGGTGAGGGTGGAGGGTATATGGGAACCTCTTATATTTTTTTAGTGTAACATTTTTTTGTGATCTTCAAAAAAATACAATTAAAATAATTGATGGGCGTGGGGAGTGGAGTATATGGGAATCTCATGTTTTTTGATGTAACATTTTGTGTGATCTATTAACTTTAAAAAAGATAATTAAAAAAATAAATACAAAAAATGAATTCAAAAGAAAGAAAGAGAGAGGAGGGAAGGGGGAAGGGAGGAACAAGACAAGAATATCACTATTATAAACAATGGATTATAGTTAGTAGTATAATTATAATAATATTGTTTCATCAATTGTAACAAAAGTACCTCATGAATGCAAAGTGTTAGTAATAAGGAAAACTGGGTGTGTGGGAGGGTATATGGGAATGCTGTACTTTTTGCAAGATTATTCTATAAACCTACAACTTCTCTACTATTAAAACTATATCACTATTAAATTGTACTGGTGATCTCAGACAATGCCACAAGCTAGGGGTGGAGGAGGAAGAGATCAAAGGAGAAAAGATGATCCCTACTTATGGATGATTTTTTCTACACACAAAAAGCAAGACTATCAATTGAAAAATTACTATGACTAATAAGAGAGCTGAAAAAGTTAGCTCAGTAAGAGATCAACATTCAAGAATCATAATAAAAGCATAACACAATGGGAAAGGTTTCTATTCAAAATAGCAATTTTATAAAATATAAAATTCATATTAGTAAATTGACAAAAATATTCAAGAACTATGTAAACAAAATAATAAATACCACTAAAGGACATAAAAGAAGACCTGACTAAATTGAAAGGTGTACCATGATAATAATTGGTAGCACTTATTGAACCCTAAGCATGTATTTATCTTACTAAGTGTTTTATGAGGATATTTTCATTTTTTGAAGATGGGACTATCATCATCATCTTCAGTTTTATAGATTAGGAAATAGGTTTAGGGAGATCGATAGATCATATATTTAGCAGATGAGGGACTCAAGGTGACTATGTTCCTGAGTGGCAAGACCCATTCCAGCCCTCCAAAAAAAATTACTAATAATATACAAGATCAGTGCAATCCCAATCAATTTCACAGCAGTATCTGTTATAGATTTTGACAAGCTGATTCTATAATTCATATTAATTAAAAACTGCAAGAATACCAGGAACTTCATAAAAAAGAAGGACATTAGCAACAGGGTTAGAGGGACTCAACCAGCAAGATATTGAAAAATATTCTAAATCTATAGCAATTAAAACAGTGTGGTATTGGTATGAGAATATGCAAAAATCAATGGAACTGAAGGGAATCCATAAAGGGAACCATGCATGCATGGGTATTTAGTTTATGATAGTTTATGGCATATGAACGTGACAATTCTGATCTGTGAGGTAAGAGAGGAAAGGATGGCTCACAATAAACTGTGATTGGAACAACACAACCAAAACAAAAGAAAAAGGAAAGATGACCATATTTGACCTCATTATAATTTAAACAATAAATGATGCCATAGACAATGTTAAAAGTGACAGACTGTGAGAAACATTTACATGTGAGAAGGAAACTGATATGCACCCCAGAAGCCCCCAAAACTCAGCAACTGAGCTAGAAACAACAGACAGACAGCTCAACATTGTTCTAGTAAAACTTTGGAGCAAGCTCCTTAAGGACAAGAGATTTACAAAACGGTCCCCTCAGAATGCTGGGAGAGAAGGGAAAATGGGAAAAAAAGCTGCCACCCCAACTCCAGGAACCTTCCACTCCCCCATGGAAGCCTGGCAAGCACCCTCCCCCTACCGTAGGGGAGGGGTCAAGATCCCCCGGGAAGAACAACAACAGGGGAAGCAGATGTGGCTCCAGCGATTGGGCTCCCGTCCAGCAGATGGGAGGTCCAGGGTTCGATTCCTGGGCCTCCTGGAGAAGGCAAGCTGGCCCGCATGGCAAGCTGGCTGAAGTGGAGAGCTGGCATAGCAAGATGACACAACAAAAAGACACAGAGGAGAGACAATAAGAGACACAGCATAATAAAAAAAAAAAGTGTAAAAAATAAAATAAAATAAATTTTTAAAAATTTTTAAAAAAGAGACACAGCGAACCAGGGAGCTGAGGTGGCACAAGAGATTGAGCGCCTCTCTCCCACTCTGGAAGGTCTCAGGATCGGCTGCCACCTAAAGAGAAGACATGCAGACACAGAAGAACACACAGCAAACAGACACCGTGGGGGAATAAATAAATAAACAAATCTTTTAAAAAAAAAAAAGCAAAACAGTAGCTGGGGACCTGGGAATCGAAGGCCACATGTCGAGCTAATGATTGGTCCCCTACTAATCAGCAAAGGGTGTCAGCCTTAGTACTCATGGGAGCCAAATGTACTTTAATTCCACCAACCACTGCTGGCTAGACGCGGCTATGGGGGAAAAACAATTTATGCTAAGCAACAAAATTTAGTTTTACAAATTGGACTGTTACCTCCCCAAAGGTATACACTGTTTATTTCTCCTATACCCAAATTTATTTTAGGAACTGACATTGTCCAGAATGCCACATTACAGACTACCCTAGGAGGATTCCACCTCTGACTCAGAGTAATAAAAGCCGTGCTAAGGGGACAAGCTAAATGGTCCCTGGTGAAGGTGTCCTTACCCCAAAGAATTGTGGTGATCAAACAATACAAACTCCTGGGGGGGCACCAGGAAATTACTGCTACAATTAAGGAACTAGGAAGAATAGGAATAATAAAAACTACCCATCATCCTTTCAATAGCCCTGAATGGCCAGTACGAAAGCTTGATGTACATGGCATGTGACAGTAGATTTCATGAATTAAACAACACTTCCACTGTATGCAACAGTCCCAAACATTGCTGGTTTATTGCAAGAAATTAGTACACAGTTCTGTCACTATCACTCCATTTTAGATCTTGCTAATGCTTTCTTTAGTCTCTCCTTAGACAAATCAAGCCAGCCTGCATTTGCTTTCACATGGAAAGTCCAACAGTGGACTTTTACATTGCTTCCCCAAAGCTATGTGCATAGCCAGACCATATGTCATGGCCTCATGGCGAAGGATCTGACCGTGTGGAAGAAACCTGTGGCTGTAACCCTATTTCATTAAATTGATGATATTTATGTTAACCAGTAATTCTCCTTCGGAATTAGAAGAAGCATCAGAGGCAACACCATCTCATCTTGAAATCTGGGGATAGGCAATCGGGACAAGCTGCAAAGCCCTGGCTGCTCTGTCAAATTCTTCAGTATTGTTTGGTCAGGTAAGACAAAAACTATACCCTCTGCTACAGTTGATGAAGTACAATGATAGGAAGCAGATGTGGCTCAAGCAATTAAGCTACTGCCTACCACATGGGAAGCCCCTGGTTTGGTTCCTAGTGCCTCCTAATGAAGACAGCCAGCTGGCACGACAGACAGGCACAGCAATCTGATGTAACAAGGTGATGCAACAAGAGACACAAGAAGGAAAACATAATGAAAGCCACAACAAAGCAGGGAGCGGGGGCGGCTCAAGTGATTAGGTACCTCCCTCCCATATTGGAGGTCCTGGGCCTGGTTCCTGGGGAGTCCCAAAGAAACAAGGAAGACAAACAGACACAGCAAGTGCAAAACAACAAGGGGGTGGGGAGAAATAAATAAATAAAATAAATCTTGAAAATAAAAAAAATACAATGTTTTCCCACACAACAAACTCCAAAACAATTAATGGCCTTTCTGGACTTTTTGGGGTAATGGAGACTGTTCATCCCTCATTTAGGGCAAATATTAAAACCATTGTATGTACTAATCAGAAAGGTTGTGCATGGGAATGGAAGGACCCCCAGCACGCTGTTGCTTTCTTTTCTTTTCTTTTCTTTCTTTCTTTCCTTTCTTCCTTCCTTCCTTTTCTTTCTTTCTTTTCTTTCTTTCTTTATTTTTTGAATAAAAACATACATTTCTCAAATACACTGGATACATATAAGTTGTTTTTTTAATCATACAATATGTTACACCATATATTTGGTTCATAGTAACGCAATCATACAGTATTTGTCCTTTTGTGTCTGGCTTCTTTACTCAACATAATGTTCTCCAGGTTCATCCATGTTGTTCTATGCTTTCAGACTTCATTTCTTCTTACAGCTGCATGATATTGTATCAGGTAAATACACTGCAGTTTGTTTATCCATTCATCAGTTGATGAACACCTGGGTTGTTTCCAACTTTTGATAATCGCGAATAATGTCACTATGAACATCAGTGTGCAGATGTCTGTTTATGTCTGCTTTCAGTTCCTCTGGGTATATACCCAGTAGTGGTATTGCAGGGTCACATGGCAAGTCTATAGTCAAGTTATTTAGAAACTGCCCAACAGTCCTCCACAGTGTCTGTACCATTCTGCATTCCCACCAACGGTGAGTAAGCGTTCCTATCTCTCCACATCCTCTCCAGCACTTGTAGTTCTCTGTTTTTTTAACAGTGGCCATAAAATGATATTTTATTATAGTTTAATTTGCATTTCCCTAATCATTAGTGATGTTGAGCATTTTTTCATGTGTTTTTTCATTTTTTGCCATTTGCATTTCTTCTTTGGACAAATGTCTATTCAAGGCTTTTGCCCATTTTTTAATTGGGTCATTTGATTTTTTGGGTTTTTTTTTTGTTTAATATCCAGGGTATTAAATCCTTATTGTACATGTGATTTCCGAATATTTTCTCCCATTGAGTTGGCTGCCTTTTCACCCTTTTGACCAAGTCCTGGTGATGCAAAAGTATTTAATTTTGAGGAGGTCCCATTTGTCTATTTTTCCTTTGTTGTATGTGCTTTGGGTGAAAAGTCCAAGAAACCACCACCTACCACAAGGTTTTTGTTTTGTTTTGTTTTGTTAGTTATGCCAGGAAAAGAGTTTATTGAGAAATGAGAGAAAAGGAAAGAAATACACAGCCAGATGTGGATGTGGGTTTCTCCAGGCAAGGTGAGAGCATCTGGGGTTGAGGGGCTGCCTTTGTTAAAACCATTGTTTCACCACAAGGTTTTAAGATGTTTTCCTACATTTCCTTTTCTTTTTTTTATGGTTGCATTTTTTTCATTGTCTTTTTTTTTTTAAAGATGAATAGATCACACAAAATACATTTTCTTCTAGGAGTTTTGTGGTCTTTGTTCCATTGTGAGTTGATTCTTGTATAGAAAGTGAGATAAGGGTCCTCCTTTAATCTTTTGGTTATAGATATCCAGTTCCCCCAGCACCATTTGTTGAAGAGACTGTTTTGTTCCATTAACATGGCAGGTTTGTCAAATACCAGCTGGGGGAAGTGGACATGGCTCAACTGATGAAGCATCTGCCCACCATATGGGAGGACCCAGGGTTCCATACCCAGGGCCTCCTGACCTGTGTGGTGAGCTGGCCCACACGCAGAGCTGCTGCAGGCAAGGAGTGCTGTGTCACGCAGGGGCACCCCCGTGTGGGAGTGCCCCACGTGCCAGGAGTGCGCCCTGCAAGGAGAGCCACCCCGCGTGAAAAAAGTGCAGCCAACTCAGGAGTGGCACCACACACACACACACACGGAGAGCTGATGCCCCAAGATGATGTAACAAAAAAGAGACACAATTTCCCAGTGCAACTGAGGGTGCAAGCAGACACAGAAGAACACACAGCAAGTGGACACAGAGAGCAGACAATGGGTGGAGGGGAAAGGGGAGAGAAATAAATAAAATTAATCTTTAAAAGAAAAAACAAAAAACCAGGTGGCTGTAGAGGTAAGAGTTTATTTTTGGACTCTCAAGTCTATTCCACTAATGAATATGTCTATCTTTAGGCCAGTACTGTGCTGTATTGACCACTGTAGCTTTGAAATATGTTTCAAGGTCAGGCAAAGAAATTCCACACATGTCGCTCTTTTTTTTTAGAATGCTTTTTGCTATTCTGGTGCACTTCCCCTTTCAAATGAATTTGGTAATTGCCTTTTCTATTTCTGGAAAGCAGGCTGTTGATATTTTTATTGTTAATGCATTGAATCTATAAATCAGTTTGGGTAAGTCTGACATCTTCACCATATTTATTCTTCCAATCTATGAACACGGAACGTCTTTCCATTTGTTTGGGTCTTTTAAAATTTCTTTTAGCATTGTTTTGTAGTTTTCTGCATATATGTCCTGTACTTCTTTGGTTCAATTAATTCCTAGGTATTTGAGTCTTTCAGTTGCTATTGTAAATAGATTTTTTCCCCTGATTTCCTCCTCAGATTGTTCAGCACTAGTGTTCAAAAACATTACTGGTTTTTGCATGTTGATTTTTTTTTTTAATTTTTATTTTGCTCCCCTTCCCCCCAGTTGTCTGCTCTCTGTGTCCATTCACTGTGTGTTCTTCTGTGACCACTTCTGTCCTTATCAGCGGCACCAGGAATCTGTGTTTCT
Organism: Dasypus novemcinctus; assembly: GCF_030445035.2. NCBI lineage: Eukaryota > Metazoa > Chordata > Mammalia > Cingulata > Dasypodidae > Dasypus > Dasypus novemcinctus. The sequence continues at coordinate 30,193,537 of NC_080685.1, read as the reverse complement.
TTTTGCTGCTGCATCATCTTGTTGTGTCAGCTCTCTGTGTGTGCAGCGCCATTCTCAGGCAGGCCGCACTTTCTTTCGCGCTGCGCGGCTCTCCTTATGGGGTGCACTCCTTGCACGTGGGGCTCCCCTACGCGGGGGACACCCCTGCATGGCACAGTACTCCTTGCACACATCAGCACTGTGCACGGGCCATCTCCACACGGGTCAAGGAGGCCTAGGATTTGAACGGCGGACCTCTCGTGTGGTAGGTGGATGCCCTATCCATTGGGCCAAGTCCGCTTCCTGCATGTTGATCTTGTATCCTGCCAATTTGCTGAATTCATTTATTAGCTCAAGTAGATTTGTTGTGGACACTTCAGAATTTTCTAAGTACAGGATTATGTCATCCATCAACTGTGAGAGTTTTACTTTCTCTTTTCCTATTTGGATGCCTTTTTTTTTCTTGTCTAATTGTCCTAGCTAAAACTTCTAGTACAATATTGAATAACAGTGGTGACAGTGGGCATCCTTGTCTTGTTCCGGATCTTAGAGGGAAAGCTTTCAACCCTTCTCCATTGAGAATATGTTGGCTATGGGTTTTTCATACACACCTTTTATCAGATTGAGGAATTTTCCTTCTATTCCTATCTTTTGAAGTGTTTTTATCAAAAAAGGGTGCTGGAGGGAAGTGGACTCGGCCCAGTGGTTAGGGCGTCCGTCTACCACATGGGAGGTTCGCGGTTCAAACCCCGGGCCTCCTTGACCCATGTGGAGCTGGCCCATGCACAGTGCTGATGCGCGCAAGGAGTGCCATGCCACACAGGGGTGTCCCCCGCGTAGGGGAGCCCCATGCGCAAGGAGTGTGCCCGTAAGGAGAGCCGTGCAGCGCAAAAGAAAGTGCAACCTGCCCAAGAATGGCACTGCACACACAGAAAGCTGACGCAACAAGATGACACAAGAAAAAGAAACACAGATTCCCGTGCCGCTGACAACAACAGAAGTGGACAAAGAAGAACACGCAGCAAAATAGACAGAGAACAGACAACTGGGGTGGGAGGGAGGGGAGAGAAATAAAATAAATAAATGTTAAAAAAAAAAGGTGCTAGATTTTATTGAATACCTTTTCTGTGTCAATTGAGATTATCATGTGATGTGGCTTTTTTCCTTCAATTTGTTAATGTGGTGTATTACACTGATTGATTTTCTTATGTTGAACCAGCCTTGCATACCAGGAATAAATCCCACTTGGTCAAGATGTATAAGTCTTTTGATATGCTGTTGGATTCTATTTGCAAGTAATTTGTTGAGAATTTTTGCATCTATGTCCATTACAGAGATTGGGCTGTAATTTTATTTTCTTGTAGTGTCTTTATCTGGCTTTGGTATTAGGGTGATGTTGGCTTCATAAAATGTGTTGGGTAATTTTCCATTCTCTTCAATTTTCTGGAAGAGTTTAAACAGGATTGGTGTTAATTCTTTTCAAAATACTTGGTAGAATTTCACCTGTGAAGCCATCTGGTCCTGGACTTTTCTTGCTGGGAGATTTTTGATGATGCATTAAATCTTTTTAAATGTGATTCATTTGTTAAGTTCTCATATTTCTTGGAGGGTCAGTGTAGGTTGTTTGTGCATTTCTAGAAATTCATCTGTTTCATCTAGGTTGTCTAGTTTGTTGGCATACAGTTTCTCATAATAGCCTCTTATGATCCTTTTTATTTCTGTGGGGTCAGTCATAACTTTCCCCTTTCATTTTGGACTGTATTTATTTACATCTTCAATCTTTTTTTCTTTGTTACTCAAGCTAGGGGGGTTGTCAATTTTATTAATCTTCTCAAAGAACCAACTTTTGATTTTGTTAATTTTCTGGGGTTTTTTGTTCTCAATTTCATTTATTTCTGCTCTAATCTTATTATTTCTTTCCTTCTGCTTGCTTTGGGATTAGTTTGCTGTTTTTTTTCTAGTTTCTCTAGTGTTCCATTAAATCTTCGAGTTTAACCCTTTCTTCTCTTTCAATATAGGCACTTAGGGCTATAAATTTCCCTCTCAAGACTGCCTTCACTGTATCCCATAAATTTTAATATGTTGTGCTCTCGTTTTCATTTATCTCCATATATTTTCTGAGTTCACTTGCAATTTCTTCTTTGACCTACTGATTATTTAGGAGTGTGTTGTTCAGCCTCCACACATTTGTGAATTTACTTTTTTCCTGCCTATTATTGATTTCCTGTTTCATTCCTTTATGATCTGAGAAGGTGCTTTGTATAATTTCAATATTTTTATATTTATTGAGAACTGCATTGTGCCCTAACATGTGGTCCGTTCTGGAAAAAGATCCATGGGCACTTGAGAAGAACGTAGAACCTGCTGAATTTGGAAGCAGCATTCTGTACATGTCTGTTAGGTCTAACTCATTTATCATATTGTTCAAGTTTTATTTCCTTGTTGATCTTGTATCTAGTTGTTCAATCTAATGATGTGAGTGGGGTGTTGAAGTCTCCAACAATTATTGTAGAGATGTCTATTTCTTCCTTCAGTTTTGCCAGTTTGTCTCATGGATTTTGGGGCACACTGGTTAGGTACATAGATACTTATGACTGTTATATCTTCCCAGTGGATTGTCCCTTTTATTAATACATAATGGCCTTCTGTATCTCTTATAACTTTTTTGCATTTAAAGTCTGTTTTGTCTGATATTAGTATAGCTACCGCTGCTCTTTTTGGGTTACTATTTGCGTCGAGTATCTTTTTCCAACCTTTCACTTTCAGCCAATTTGTATCTCTAGGTCTAAGGTGAGTCTCTTGTAAGCAGCGTATGGATGATTCATGTTTTTAAAGCCATTCTCTCAGCCTATGCATTTTGATTGGGGAGTTTAATCCATTCACATTCAATGATATTACTATAAATGCATTATTTACTTCCACCATTTTTTCTTTGGTTTTCATATATCATCTTATTTCATCTGTCTTTTTTAGGTACCCTTTCTGCTATTCTTTCTTCTATACGCTCATATTATTTTGAGCCTGCTGTTGTATGCCTCTAATATGTTTTTTTTTTGTCTTTATTTTTTTTTAATATTACATTTTAAAAATATGAGGTCCCCATATACCCCCACCCCCTTCAACCCACTCCTCCCCCCATAACAACATTCTCCTCCATCATCATGACACATTCATTGCATTTGGTGAATACATCTCTGAGCACCACTGCACCTCATGGTCAATGGTCCACATCATAGCCCACACTCTCCCACGTTCCACCCAGTGGGCCATGGGAGGACATACAATATCCGGTAATTGTCCCTGCAGCACCCCCAGGACAACTCCAAGTCCCGACAACGCCCCCACATCACATCTCTTCCTCCCACTCCCTACCCCCAGCAGCCACCATGGCCACTTTCTCCACACCAATGCCACATTTTCTTCAATTACTAATCACAACAGTTCATGAATAGAATATCAGGAAGTCCACTCTAATCCATACTCTATTCCTCCATCCTGTGGACCTTGGAATGGTTGTGTCCACTCCACATCTATATCAAGAGGGGCTTAGATTCCACATGGATGCTGGATGCAATCCTCCTGCTTTCAGTTGTAGGCACTCTTGGCTCCCTGGTGTGGTGGTTGACCTTCTTCACCTCCATGTTAGCTGAGTGGGGTAAGTCCAATAAACCAGAGTGTTGGAGTTGCAAGTCTGCTGAGGCTCAGGGCCTGGCTATCACACGGTCAGTCCAGAGATTCAGGTCCCCCAGGCATACATTAAACCCCAGCACCAACCACAGTTCCGGTAAAAGTAACAGGAGAGACTTGTGGACAAAGATCACATCTGAGTCTAGCTCCATCACACAGAAACACAAACTCCAAAGTAGGGCCAACTGACATGGCGCTGAACTCCATCTGCCATGACCATAGAACCTGTGGGTCTCTGTAGCCCTCAGATCTAATATGTTTTTTATCTCACCTGTTCTGTCTTTCATTCCCAAGAGCTGTTACTTTTCTGCTCAGGATTTCAAATTCTTCTTTGCACTCACTCAATGTCTTCTTCTTTTTTTTTTTAAGATTTATTTTTTATTTATTTTTCTCCCCTTCCCCCCACCCCCAGTTGTCTGCTCTCTGTGTCCATTCACTGTGTGTTCTTCTGTGACTGCTTCTATCCTTATCAGCGGCACCGGAAATCAGTGTTTCTTTTTGTTGCATCATCGTGTTGTGTCAGCTCTCCATTTGTGCAGTGCCATTCCTGGGCAGGCTGCACCCTCCTTTGTGCTGGGCGGCTCTCCCCACGGGGCACACTCCTTGTGCACAGGGCTCCCCTACACGGGGGACACCCCTGTGTGGCAGGGCACTCCTTGCGCACATCAGCACTGAGGGGAATGGACACGGCTTACCCTGTGAATTGGGTGTGGCTAGCACCGATATTGACTTTGGGTGGGGTTTGTGACAAAGGTAACATTTTAAGTGAGTACCCCTTGGGCTTTGGTCACACTTGTGGAAAGGGGCCAAATTATGATACAGCCCCTTAGAGAAGCAACTAGGTGAAGCATACTACTGCAATGCCCTCGCAAAGGTCCGGAACCATACCACTGAGACCCGAGAAGTAGCAGAATGGCTCCACAACAAAAAGTGGGCATCGTGGTTACCAGACCTTGTGGTGCCTCTCCCAGCAGTTCCAGCTGCCTGTCACTCACCAGCAGTTTGTGGCTGTCACCCATGAGTGTCCCTTGTGCTCACTCCAGTGACTATATGACAATTACCTCACCAGACGGGACATATTGGCAAGCCCAGACCCTAATAACATGATGACAAGTGGATTACATGGGTCCCCTCCCGCTGTCGAATGGGACAGGTCATGCTTTCACTGCCTTAGACACTGCCATGGGACTCTTGTTGGCCTTCCCAATAGGAAAGGCCAAACAGCAGGCCACTATTCACTGTTTAGAAAATGTATGTGCCCTTTATGGGGTGCCGGCCCAAATTGACAGTGACCAAGGAACTCCATTTACCAGTCATCTCATGTAGTCTTGGATGATGGGTCAAGATATTGCTTGGACTTTCCATTTACCCTACAACCGCACAGGTGCAGGCCTTATAGAATGGATTAATGGTCATTTAAATGAACAAACAAAAGGCAATAAGGCATCTTTATAACAATGGACAAAGAGACTGTATCCAGCCCTGACCTGTTTAAATTCAGTGCCCTGGGCTGCAGCGCCTGCTCCAGTTGAAATGCTAACAGCAAGACCAATGCCGGCATTGACAAGGTAAAGGGCCAGCCACCCTGCAGCCCAGGAGGGGAAGTACTAATAACCTGTTGTTGCCTACGCCTCAAGTCGTACAGACAGAGGAAAATGAGGTCCTTTGGCCATGGTGCTGGCCTGCGCAGCCTCACTGGTTGGAAATCTCAAGCCCATGGGGAATAGGAGTCGCCTAAAACATTGCTGTAAGACCACAGTTTGTACCCCCCAAAAAATGCCAGTAAAAATCTTTATTAATAATTTGGGGACTGCTATTCCCCCTGGGGACCTATGTGTGCTATGAGGACTCTCCTTATGTCTAAACTTGTTTTTAATATTACCGTAGAAAACTCAGAAAATTTAGAAGGGGAAAATAGATGGTATTGGAAGGGTCCTCATAAAACTCCGCTACTGGTACTTTGTTATCTACTAATGGAAATGTTGCTTGTATACTGTTAGACCAGCATGATCTGCCCCTTACTGTTGCCCATAAACATCTTCCTTTTCACCCGTAGCACTCTAGCCAATACCTTTCTGCAGTGGGCCTCGGCAGTAACCCCTGCACATAATCAGCCCCAGTGTTGGATTTCCACAGACCTGCCATCCTCAGGTGCTACTGACCTTCCTTGGACCGTCACTCCTGCAAATGGGACCATGTGGAAACCTTACATACATGGACCCATCAACAAGTTTGGAACCAGACCTTTTCCTTTAAGATTGAAATCCAGTTGTTGTCTTGTAATGAGACTCTCTCCTAATCTGGTTTAATTCCCTTTGCTGGCCCTGGCGACATGTTTCTGTAGATCTACTAGCTTTTGGTGGAGGACTCTTACTATTCTGTTACACTGTTACTTGGAATATGGATGCAACGTCTGTCCTGTTGTCAAGGGTGGACTGTGGGAACCCAGGGCATGGGCTACCCCTCCTTAAATGAAACAAAATCCATAGCACGTAGCCACCTGCATTACTTGGATATAATTTAAAGATTAATGACCCTCCCCAGAAGGAAAAGAACATACAGATGGTATCGTAAACTGTAATCACCAGGCTGTACACATCCTACAATTAATACCACCAGACCCCATTTGTGTGCTTCATGTGACCCTAGCATAATCTGGTGTAAAATGTCTTTGTTCTGAGATGCTTTATATTGCTGCTCGCTCATTTCTCTGCCTCTTTGCAGAGCCCTGCCTTCATTCTCTGGACTGCTGCCACTGGAGTCTCCTGTTTGTAAGTTCCAATAAAGCTTACATCTGACTCAGTGCCAAGTGCATTCTTTGGTCTTGTGGAAGTACCAATCCATGCCCTTCAGGAGTTGGGTTGAAACACTGACAAAGAATTAGTATACAGACTATATAAAGAATTACAATAAATTACTAAGAAAAAGACATTTCAAGAGAGGAACTACAGGAATTTTTTTTTTTTAAAGAATATATATTTTTTTAAATTTTGGGAAGCAGATGTGGCTGGAAAAGTTGAGCAACCACCTTCCATGTGGGAGGTCCTGGGTTCAGTTCCCATGGCTGTTAAAGAAGACAAACAAGCAAACAATGAGAAAATATAATGAGCAGACAAGGGAAAATCAACAAGTAGACAATGAGCAGACAGTGAACAAAAGCAAATAGCAGGGAACAGATGTGGCTCAAGCAGTTGAGCATCTGTCCCCCACATGGGAGGTCCCAGGTTCAGTTCCTGGTGCCTCCTAAAGAAAAAACAAGCAGACAACGAATGCAAACAATGAGCAAAAACAAATAAACAAAAAAAACTATGAGCAAAAGCAATGAGCAAACAGATGAGGGAGACATCTGGGGGTGGGGAGGAAACTTGGATGGTCAATAAAGATTTGAAAGAGAGGCTAAACCTCAGGATATGCCAATTAAGCCATTTAAGCCCCAAGAGGTGTGAGGTGTTAGAGAAGACATGGGTGCTGGTAGGAATATAAACTGCTACAACCATGGTGGATAAAAATTTGGCATTATATGCTATTAAAAAGTCAGAAAACTGTTAATGTTGGAGAAGATGTGAAGAGATAGAACGCTTACTCACTGTTGGTGGACTGTAGGCTGGTACAGCCACTGTGGAGGACTGTTCGGCAGTTCCTAAGGAAGCTGAATACACACTTGCCATGGGACCTGGCAATACTAGGTATATACCCAGAAGAAGTGGAGCAGAGACATGAACAGACATCTGCACATGGACATTCCTAGCGACATTATTCATGATTGCTAGAAGTTGGAAACAACCCGGGTGTCCATCAACTGATGAATGGATAAACAAGTTGTGGTGTACACACATGATGGAATATTATGCAGCAGTGAGAAGAAATGAAGTTGTGAAGCATATGACAACATGGATGAACCTAGAGGACATTATGTTGAGTGCAACAAGCCAGACACAGAAGAACAAATACCATATGATTGCACTATAATGAACTAAATATATTGTATAAACTCATGGAGTTAATAAGTTGAACATGGGTCACCAGAAAGTAGAATGAGTTCAGTGAATGGAGAGCTGAGGGTTAATCTATGCAGAATTGGTAAAAAGGGTGTTTATAAATCTTTGGAAATGAATAGAAACGGTGTAAGTATATCATGGTGTTTGTAACTGGCAGAGCTATTATTTGGCTATGACAGTGGTTGAAAGGGAAAGCCTAAGGTCATGTATATTACCAGAAGGAAAGCCAAACACTAACATGGGACTGTCTAAATAGTAAAACCTCATGTAAAACACAAATATGAGTGATATTGCATATGACTGTTTTTACAAAATATAAACAAATATACTAGAGAGAAGGAAAATGAATAGCACTATGTACAGCAGGGGAAGCATAGCAAGATTGAGAGATGATGAGTTTTGTTTGTTTTTTGTTTATTATTATTGGAATAATGAAAGTACTTTAAGAATGATTGAAGTGATGAATGCACAAATATGTGATTATACCAAATATCACTGATTTTACACTTTTGATGGATTTATGCCTTATTAATATTTATCAATAAAATCGATTTGTCAAAAAAATTGGCATTATATTGTTGTGGAATTTAAGAGAAGTTCAATTATTTGAGTATAGAGAGGCCAGGACTCAGGAATGATTTTGAGAAGGAAAAATGGTTTATTGACGGCCGGCCGGACTCGGGAGCTTTCAGTTTGAATCCCGAGCCCCGAACAAGATTTTCAAACGTCTTTTATACAGAGAGGAAAGGCCAAATGGTCCCTTTGTTTCAGTTCTCAATAGGCTTCAATTAGCATATATCTCTTCCACATCTTAGGTAAGCTTTTAGCATGGACTGCAGACATTCTAGATAAGCCTTGGTTTTTGCATTTCCCCTAAATACTTAAAGTTTATAGCCCTTGCATTGTTAAACATTTCCTGGGACTGGAGCCGCTGTCACTGTCCCTAAGGGCAGGACTGCAGCCTCTTACCGTTCCACACCCACAAGTCAAACAACTTAGTTATCTCTGAAGAGACACAGAGCCTTCCACCCATAGCCCACATCATTCCCCCCCTTTTGCCAAAGTTTACTTGCTAAGCTTTGGCATAATTATTGTTGGAGCTATGAGGTGGATGGCTGTTTGTTGTCTTGATTGATTATTTATCAGTCTTTAGTACAGCATCCAGGACTGTTTTTAGAAGTTTAGAACTTTTCATTCTGGACAGCAGAATCTTGGGCAGGGGCCTCCTGCAGTTATTCTGCTGCCACTGGCACTCATGTGGATTTCCAGTCAGGTTCCAGATCCATCTATTACTTTTATTTTACTCTTAAAGAGTTTGTACCTTTAATTTAAAAGGGGTGCTGAAGGGAGACGATCTCTTTTCTGTAACTGCTTCCTGCTGGCCATGGGCTGTAGTCATTGCCTAATAAGGTGTAAAAACTCTTTAATTTATTCTAACTGGAGGAAGATGGATCTGGCATTCTGTACGAAGTTGGATGAAGTTTTCATATGGTTAATAAGATGTTCACTCTGAAAGAAACAAACTTAATTAAAAATTTGGAATACCTGTTTTTAAAAGAGGACACATTGGATTACAGAGGTAGACAAGGTTAGGTGCCTATAAAGATGGCATTCCTTAAAAGCTGGTGGGAACAGCATATATATTCTTTTTTAAGTTATCCATCTTTAGAGAGAAATTGCAACAGACACTTAGCTTTGTCTGAAGACACATTCCAAGCTGTTCAATGATTGACACTCATTCGCTCTGTCAGATGCTCCTGGTGAACTGGCACTCCTTGGGCAACTGGCTTCACTCAGGATTAGAACACTAATTTGGAAATACTCTTAGTTTTCACCTGTGGGAGTGATCAGAACTACAGAATAAAGATTTTTACACCTTGGTTTTCATTGTACAATTTCTAGCAATTTTGACTTGTTCAATAGGTGACTCACCATCAGCAAGCAAGCCTCACTTTTGCTACACAGCAGAGTACAGCAGAATATAGAAGTTGACTGAGACTGGCTGAGACTGCCACCTTATTCTATAGACATGTTATTAACTGTTTAGAAAATGATTTTACCAGGAATTTAACATGTCTAATATACTTCTGCACTTGATCCAAAATAGAAAAGATAACATTACAATTATTAGGCATATATTTAGTACAGGATAAAAGTGCAGCACTTAATATTAACTAATGTATTACTTAATGCATAAGGATTCAGAGTTGCAATTATTAGTTTTGAGTTTCAGGTTTGTAATACTTTACATGTTATCTCTCCATGAGAGCAGGCCATAATGCCAATTGTGTTTAGGTTTCACTTACAGTATCCTGGTATCATGGCTCCACTTAGCATGTTCTTCAATGCAGTGAGCAAGTTGCAGCATCCTTCATCTTAGAGAGATTTTCCAGTATTCTACTAGCCTGGTGCATAGTGCTCTCTGGCACCATGGAACAGTGCCAGTCTGGAGGCGACATCCATTGTACACTTGGCTGTACCAAGTCATTATTGGCTGCTGCAGGAGCTTGAAACTGCAATATAGTTTCCATCGACTTCAGGAGCAGAACCAGAGACTGATATAGCACATATTTTCAATTGAGGGGTCAGTGACCAGGCTAGCCAATAACTCACATGGAGAGGCCACCTGTAATGTATACAAGGCCTGGTTCGAATGCACAAGAGTTTGACAATGTTAAAGTTTATTCCTTGTTTTATATATATTTTAAACAACTTAACGCAATACATATATCAAATGACTATTTACTTACACAATTTTACTATGAAGATAACAGTAGGTACTTTACTTTAGTAATAGAGGAAAAATATTTTTCATTGTTAGAATGAAAACAGAATATTTCCAATAGAATCAAGACAACTTTTATTACCATTTACTTAAATGTGTATTTTGCAGTGGCCTTCAGACAGGTTTATTATCATGAAGTTATTTCTGCTACCAATACCAATCTAAGTTTCTTTAGTTAACAATGACTTCTACAACTAGAACTATTTAAACATTTTCAGTTTGGAAGATGTTTTACAAACTCTTTATAATTGACTATAACCACATTGACTAGCCACCTCATGTTTAAATAAACTTACTAAATTACAATTACCAATGAAAGAAATTTACTCTTTATTTAAGAGAGCATATCTACAATCTTTTTCCTTTAGCCTAATTTCACCAATGTGAACTTACAATTTTCATTACTGTAAAGATTTCGTACATAATGTTAATTTAGTTTATAAATTAACTATGAGAGATTACACTCAAGTTAAATAAAATTGAAACCATAATAGTTTATGCAAGGAATGTTCTCTTTTTCCCTTACAGGAAGCTAAAAACTTCTTTTCTTTAAGTTATGAAAATTATTAATTTAAAAGCATAACTGACTACCAGGTTTTAAAACACATGCATACTGACTACCAGGTTTTAAAACACATTACACAATTACTTAATTTTTTAAAAATCATAACCCAGGAAAGATTTCTCCATAGTTTTTATGGACTTTCCTTTACTTACTGAAATTTGTTAATAGAGCCACTAATTACCTTTATTTTGTTGGAAAGAAATCTTCTGGAAGAAATTAAGGCTCACCAGATTGTGGAGAAGAAAATAATTTATTCTCAATCTTGTAAGAAGGGGTGCAGAGCCAGATATGGCTGGTGCCACGAACAAAGAAAAATGACACAATTTATATATACCCCTAAGCCTAGCATGCAAGCTCTTCCTGTTTTTCCATAGATTGGATACTTCAGAAGTTACAGCTTATCTGAGATTTAACTTTCCCACGCAAAAGTTTGATTTAACTGCTTCCTCTATCACATTCCAACCATTTTAGTTTTTACCTGCTCCCCCCTTTTTCAAATAAGGAATAGAATTTAGTGCTGAAATGGCACCGACTTAGTTAGCTCCTTCTTGGGCATCCTTCCACTGCCCATAGGACTGGCCTAAACTGGTCTCCTCCACTGCTGTCCAACCCGGGAGTGGGAGACTGAGGCAGCAGGCCGCCAGGTTACATCAACATTTTTCTTATGTGAAAATTAACCTAATCTTTGTGTTTTTTTTTTTTCAATTTATGGCTGACAAAGGTTTAAACTGGGAAATTACCAGGCAAACTGATTCTTAATTCCCTAGCCTAGTAGATAGGTTTAATCTGCCACACCTAGTCTTGCCTTAAAAGCTCTTGCAAAGAGGAGGCCCTTTTCCAATTGTTTCCATAATCAGATTTCTATGACTTTTTCATCCTGCTTAGTTCAATTTGGGCTTTAAGAATATTTATAAATATAACTGCATATTTAATTTTTAACAATTTGAATAGACCTCTTTTAAGAATTTTTATTTGTTAATTTGATATTATCCTGATGTATGAAGACATACATTGAGCATTTTTTTTAAAATGGGCAGACACAAAGAGTTAGACACAAACACAACTCATTGATATTACTTGTAATTTGCATTATTTTATATACTGTTTAGCTTAATTAATTAGGGGTCCAGAAATACATATTACTTATATAACTGCATATTTAACCTCAACAATTTGAGCAAATAGGCAGACATGAAGAGTTTGACACAACAACAAGACTTTAGTTACTTTAAACTTTTCAAAGACTTTTGAAACTCTTCTTAATTTGCACTATGACCATGCAGTTTACCACAAGAATTTTCTTTCTTACTTAATGGATTGTAATAACCAAAATGTTCTCAATGCCTTAGCACCATTTTGTTTTAGAACTTTATATTTTACTTTGAAATTAGCAGAATTTTGGATAAGCAACAAGATTAATTTTATATATATTTACTGAGGCTATTTGAAGCCTCAGGGAGACAGACTGCTTTCTCTCATGAATTGCCACTCTTAGGAACACTGACCGTCAAGGCAGGAGACTTCTCCCCCTCCACCCCCCTTTTTGATTTTGGAGATAATAAAACTCCAGTGGCCATTTAACCTTATTCTATCAGGCAGCAATTTATTTAGTTTACACTTGAATTCATGAGAGAAAGGGTTACTAATACCAGGAGAGGAGACAGTGATGTCCCAGCTCTTCTCAATTATGAAATAACCATAGGCAAAGGCAAAGGGTGAGGTTAGGCTTGAAGTAACCATAAACAAAGGAAAGGTTAGTGTAGAATTTACACTTAAATAATAGTTTCAGGCTAAATTCACCCAGCTATAATCTCAGTTATTGTCTTTCCACTGTTTTATAATATAAATGCATTTATAAATGATTTTAACTCTTAGTTACAGTTTTTATTAATTTTTTAAAACCCTGTTAATTTTATAACACCTTTAAATACCTTTCATTCGACTTATAACATATTAAATGAACTTATTACCTTAATTTTTCCTTTAAAGTAAAAGAATGAATCTCTTGCAGTTTGAAATAAAAAACTACTTTTCAGGATTTGATTTCTAGAACATAAATGTTCTTTTAAAAGAGGTAAGACTCTTCTTTAAACACTGAGGAAATGATGAGGTTAAAGCACAAGAAGCTATTGATAAAAGATTTTCTTTGTATATTGATCTTGTTCAATTTTAATCATAAAAATTTCCCTTCCACAAACCTTCTACACTTTCAGTATTCATTCAGGTTCTGTCCCACACTCTACTCTTTCCAATAATCAATCATTTTATCTTAGGACAAAATCATCTTCTGTTTCCTTAACAATAAAAACACACTCCATATATCCCACATACTAAGTTACCAGGCAAACTTCTTACAACACATAATTGCCATTAATACTAAACAAGTTTGTTAAAATAATGAACTTTTCTTCACTTTAAATACTTAGTAGCATGTAATAATACCAGAAACAGTTTTTTGGAAGCAAGTTGGCAGGGGAGATTGGCTGCCGAATAAGTTTGTTATAAAATTGCCTTTTATTATTATTATTATCAATTCAGTTTTGTTAAATAATGACTTTCTGCAATTAGCCACTTAAATACCTTAAACAATGCTTTGTAAAACTTTTATAATTATTTATACCCTTAAGACAAATTTTACCTTCACAGAACACATTCTCTTACTTAAGGTTACTACAATACCTTCTAAGAACCTGAGCAGAATGCAAACGTATTTTGGCTTTGACACCCTAAGGAGGGAACTTTACTGCATTTATTCTGATTCTGCTTTTCACCTCCTTCACTTCCCCCCCCCCCCTTCCAGGCAATCAGGCGCACAGCAAACAGGAATGCTGCTTATGAATAGAAGGGTGGACTCACTGGAAAGGGGCAAGCCGCTCCCCCCTTTCCAGCTTTCAGCCAAAATGGGCAGACAGAACCTACTCAAATTTGGCAACTCTCCCAGTGACCCAGTCACCCTGACTGGGACATCCCCAACAAACTTGGGTGCGTGGCGCGGACACAGATGGCCTCCAAGCCCCGGCAAAGGGCCAGACCAGAGACAAGACAGCAGAGCATGCACAAACATCTAGACTCCACAAACAGCCAGACTCCTCAGCTTTTGCCCCAGAATCATTTCACTCCCTTGCCAATGGCAAGGGAGGGCTCCAGCTCAGCTGTAATTCCACTTTACATAAGGACACAACTCCAACACTAGCTTGAGCTGACACAGACAGAAGCACAAAGGTCACTAATCTGAGCCACAAGTTTATATATTTATTTTCACCATGGCTGCCCCCACAGCCATCACAAACCTCAGAACACTTAACATTTGGTATAAAGCGAATTCATTCACAAATTAGCACCATAACAAAAGATTTCAGCTAGACTTTTCCACTGTTTAAACTTTACACCCAGACCAAGCTCCACTAGAAAAGCCGATCCATTTTCCTGTAACCAAGTTTTGTTTTCCTTAATCTAGACCAATTTCCAGGACATTAGGACTTGAACCTATAAATAGCCCTTCCTATTAAAATCGAGACTCCACTCCTTTAGTGGATATAAGACCAGTACCAGATTCTAACATGCAGTTAGACAAACCCAAAACACCAGGGCTTTTCCCCGGTTTTCCTCCTTTTCCCAAGCCTAGAGAGAACGGCTTCCCCCCAGCCTTCTGGGGCTACTAGGGTTCTCTCGGGAGGTGATCAGCCTCCCCTTCCTAGCAATTAAAGCTAGGGCCTTCCAGACTGTGCTCACCCGGGGAGTCTTACCTTCTTCCATGTTCGGAGTTCTTTTTCGTTCCCAGAATCTTTCTCTTCAGACCTTCCATTGCCCTCAATTTTGTCAGGAAGATTCTGGTGGAGCCCACATCTTTTCTGGATTAAATTTTAATCCAGGGGCGCCCAGATTTGGGGTTCACCCGAGTCCTCCCGGCTTCCTCGGGGATTTGGAAGGGGCAGCAAAAAGCTACCGTCTCTGGCCTTCATTTATTGCCCACCCAGGGACGCCAAAAATGTTGTGGAATTTAAGAGAAGTTCAATTATTTGAGTATAGAGAGGCCAGGACTCAGGAATGATTTTGAGAAGGAAAAATGGTTTATTGACGGCCGGCCGGACTCGGGAGCTTTCAGTTTGAATCCCGAGCCCCGAACAAGATTTTCAAAAGTCTTTTATACAGAGAGGAAAGGCCAAATGGTCCCTTTGTTTCAGTTCTCAATAGGCTTCAATTAGCATATATCTCTTCCACATCTTAGGTAAGCTTTTAGCATGGACTGCAGACATTCTAGATAAGCCTTGGTTTTTGCATTTCCCCTAAATACTTAAAGTTTATAGCCCTTGCATTGTTAAACATTTCCTGGGACTGGAGCCGCTGTCACTGTCCCTAAGGGCAGGACTGCAGCCTCTTACCGTTCCACACCCACAAGTCAAACAACTTAGTTATCTCTGAAGAGACACAGAGCCTTCCACCCATAGCCCACATCAATATAAAGTTGAACAAAACTATACTCAAGACCCATCAATTCCACTCCATGGTAAATACACCCAAGAGAAATTTTTGTACAGGGTCACTGGAAGGCAACGTTCATAGCAGCATGTTGGAAATAGTAAAACAAAACAAAACAAAACAAAACTAGAAATTGCATGTAAGTTCAACAACTGTAGAACGGGTAAATAAATTACAGTACATTCATATAATGGATTATTACATGGAAGTAAAATAAATTAAATGCAACTTCCTTCAACAAGAAGGATGAACCCTAGTGTATTATTAGTCAGTCAAAGAAGTACTGATGCAAAGTACCAGAAATCTGTTGGTTTTTATAAAGGGTATTTATTTGGGGAAAAGCTTACATTATAAGGCCCTAGAGTCCAACTCAAGGTACCATAAGAGGTACTTTCTCACCCAAGTCAGGTGCAATGCATTAAATAAGATGATGGGAGTGGTCTCTCTTTTCTTTTTCCTCTGAAAACTCCATGGGCTCAGCTTCTTCTGATCTCAGCTGTAGGCTGGCATAGAGTTTATTTCTTTCCCTGCTTCCTCAGCTCAGCTGCTCTGTTCTCTTCAGCTGCAAACTATCAGGCAAATGGCTCATCTCTTCCCAGTGCTGCAGGATCAAAGTTCTCTCCTCTGCTGTGTCTGTGGAGCTCTCTTTCTTCCTGTATCTTCTTCTGTGTCTTCTTAAAGTGATGTGGGCTATGGGTGGAAGGCTCTTTGTCTCTTCAGAGATAACTAAGTTGTTTGACTTGTGGGTGTGGAACGGTAAGAGGCTGCAGTCCTGCCCTTAGGGACAGTGGCAGCGGCTCCAGTCCCAGGAAACAGTTTAACAATGCAAGGGCTATAAACTTTAAGTATTTAGGGGAAATGCAAAAAGTAAATATGCTAAAAGCTTATCTAGAATATCTGGAGTCCATGCTAAAAGCTTACCTAAGATGTGGAAGATATATATGCTAATTAAGCCTATTGAAAACTGAAACAAAGGGACCATTTAGCCTTTCCTCTCTGTATAAAAGACGTTTGAAAATCTTGTTCGGGGCTCGGGATTCAAACAGAAGTTCCCGAGTCCGGCCAGCCGTCAATAAACCATTTTTCCTTCTCAAAATCATTCCTGAGTCCTGGCCTCTCTATACTCAAATAATTGAACTTCTCTCAAATTCTACAACAAAAGGAGTGCGGGTTTTTATCAGCCCACCAAGGGGGCAGGATTCTTAACCTGAGTTACACCCTACTGATGTGGTCAAATCAAAGCCCTCATATCAAGCCCAGAGGAACAGACTATAATCCTTATCTTTTTGGGGGGTTCATAAATAATCTCAAACTGCCACACTTAGTAACATGTTCGTGAAAATAAAAGTCTCAAAACACTAGGTGAAAGTTCAAACACAAGCAAAAATCCAAAATAGAAAAAACACTTATTAAATGTTAGTGTGAAAAAATTAAAGCAAGGTAATGATAAACACAAATTCAGGATGGCTGTTACTTCTGAGGGGCACCCAGAGGGAAAGGATGAGAAGATTTATAAGCGGAACAATGTTATTGGTAGCACTTTAGTGCTTGAGTGGGGTGGAGAGTTAAAGGATCTGTTCATTCGATTATTAAAAATAAATTTATTTAAATGTGCCATTCAAAGACCACAGATCATAGTGTATTATTTAATCCTGTGTACTTGATGTCTTTTTTTTTTTTTAAGGATTGTACCTACATATCCTCTCAGGCCTGCCTGCCCAAACATGTTAATAACTGAAGAGGAATAATTAAAGCCATCAGCAAAAACTCAGCATCCGAAATCCAAGTACCTACTCCCCACCGTGCCCACAACAACGCTGCCCGCAAATCTGTAAAAACCGATGGAAAACAGTTATCAAACAAGCCACTCTCCTAAGACGCTAACAAAAGAGGGAAGGATCACGTGGCACGCCCTCCCACGCCCGGCGCGCCGATGATGTCACCAGCCCGCGACCCGGCCATTGATTCCGGACTGAAGATAGAGAGGGCTACGTGGTGGGGGAGGGCGGGGGAGGGTTCTGGCATCTGCTCGTGTCCCGAGGATTCGCGAGGCCCGGTAAGACGCTTTCGGCTTCTCCGCCATCACCTTCCTCGGCCGGAACGCCGCCTCTCCTGACCCCGGCTCTAGAGGAAGGGAAAGCGCGGGGGCGCCGCGGCGGGTGAAGGGGGCGGCCGGCCCGGGCAGGGATGCGGCCCGAGGAGGACAGGGGCTGGGCCGGCCGCCGCGGGAGGAGCGGGCGCCCGGGGCCGTGTGCTGCGTGTGTCCGCCTGCGTGTGCGCGGGAGGAGGCGGCAGAGGCTGCGCACGGATGCTCGGGCGCTGGCGCCGGCCGGAGCCCAGCAGCTGGGTACCAGAGGCCCTCGTTTCCCTCTCTGCAGCTCCCCCGCCTCGGAGGGGGACTGGGGAGCGTGGCGCCTGGGACTCGTCCTGGAGGCCTTCTTCCTGCGCCTTCTCCCCTAAAGCTTGGAGGCCGGGCCGGCTCTTCATCTCCGAAATAATATCCGCCGCCCTTGCCTCGCCTTACCCACCGGGAAAGTACAGGCGTCCACCGGGGACCGGCTCGCGGCCGCCGCGCTCAGCCTCAGACCGGCCCTAGTGCCCGAGGCCTAGTTGCGTCACCTCTCCTTCCTCTGAATGTCTGGCTAATTCTTGCCCCCACCCCCCCCCCCCCGGGGGGTAAGCCTGCTCCACGTGTTGGTGTTAGAGTATGGGAAACTTGCAAAAAAGGGATACCTGTCATTGTAAATCCAATGCTTTTTGGGGAGAGTCCAGGCATGTTTAGCTAAGGAAGCAGTATAGAAGGAGGGAGACTTGCACACCGAGGCCTTCACAGTTAACTGGAGTGGGAGGCAGGATTGCTAGAGCAGGGCCTCTGAAGTGGAGAACGCAGGAGCATCAGATTGCTGGGAAAGCGGGAGTGATGATGCCAACGTCTTTCTCTCCCAAGAGGGCTTGTTTCGGGTTTGTTGTTGTTGTTGTTACTGTTGTTGTTTTAGGTTCTGACATACCTTTTTCATTATTTTCATTTATTTAACAGTAATGGGAAGCAGGGAAATAGAGTGAAAGGGGGGGCATGAACTTTAGAGTCAAGCCTGCCGCCACTTACCAGCTGTGTGATTGTTGAAGGAGTTATTTAACCTCTCTGCTTCTACTTGGTCTTATCTACAAAACGAGGATAACTATATCTACCTTGCAGGGTTGTTCTCAGAATTTGAAGTGTCTAGTTATTATTAGGCCCTAGCACCCAGGCACTTGAACTTGCAGGCTTGCTAAAGGTTTCCCACTGATACAGCTGCCTGAGAAGCAGGGGAACTTTTTGCTATTTTGGATGTTTGCCATTCTACCAGATATGATAAATCAGACTGGGGGTGGGGAACTCTCAAAACCCATAATCACAATAGACTTCCTCAAATTTTAGAACTGGAAAGAGGTTAAGGCCTCACTTTATTCAACGAATTATATTTCTCTTTATTAAGCACTTGCTGTATGCCTGATATTGTGCTAAGCACTTTACGTACACTAAGTCCTGCAATCCAGTGCAATGAGTGGGTATCATCCCCATTTTTAAGGTCCGGAAGGTGAGGCTTGGCCAAGGTCTTGACTCTAGTTAATGGCACGGCTGGAACTTGAACCCAGGCCTTCAGACTAGACTGTGTAGTTTAGGTTTTGTTCTTTTTTAGCCACTTGTGTCCTAGCAATGTGAACCCGATTGGGGGGGGCAGGGGGTATGTGCAGAGTTTCGAGCACCAGCATGTGGTGCAAGAATAACATCTCAAATTGTCCAGTGATACAGTATCTTTTATTTTACATTTTACCCAGCATTGTCCAGATGTGAACCGACGTCTGGTCTTTTCACCCAGAGAAAAAGGAAAGGCTCATGGGCACACAGTGCTGGGATCGTGGGCACACAGTAGGTATTTGGTAAATATTTGTGGAAAGAAGGGAACAGTCTTGAGGCATTATTATTTCTGCCAGAAGGAGGCCTACAGAAAGCCTTCCTGAAGTTAGCTATTTTTATAATGTAACAGTACAATATGAACATCGTTCTGTTTTATGGATTTAAAGATTTGAGCTGTGTTTCAGACCAATTGGGTATCATTATCTGTGACTAACTGATTAGAGTTTTCATATGTGTGTACAACAGAATCGGAGTTTCGGGGCTTCTGTAGTAATCTCTTAGAGCAATTTGTTTTGCTGTAATGTTAGACTTGGACCATGATGGGTAAAGCTGCTTGAATTATGTTTTCTTGAGAGCACCAGATAAGTTTGGCATCAAGGATAAAAGAGTTCAAAATATTAACTTTCTATCAAAATTTAATATTTGGGAAAGGTATGTGACTGATGTGCATTAATGTGGGAATAGTAAACTGGTTTTAAACAAGTGATATTCTTGGATTCTCTGGAGATGACTTAGGGCTGTGTAGTGATCTGTGAGGGACCTGCACTGTTTATATAACCCTACAATATAGACTGTGACTTACGTGCCCACTCAGTTCCTCCACCCAAGAAACTTTAGCTGCTGCTTTCATACACTCCCAGCCGCTTTGAAGCCACCTCTTTTACCATCTTTATCAGGCTTAAAGGGAGAGTCACTCTGACATCCATTCTCCTTTTCCCTTTATACTACCCCTTTCCTGCACCCTCTCCAACACATAGTGAAGCTCTTTCCAAAACAAAAGTATATTAATCTATTGTAAGTGACGGAAAACCAATAAACCAATGTAAACTAACTTAAGCAATAAAAGGTTGTTTTTTTGTTTTGTTTTGTTTTTTTTACCTTTGCTCATTTAACTAAGAAATCCAAAGATGAGCTTCAGGTATGGCTGGACCCAGGACTTAAATGGTGTCATGGCTCCGCCTTTTTCTGCTGCTTTCTTGTTTATTGGCCTCATTCTCTCCTGCTGCTTTCTTTATACCTGGTGAAAAAACTGACTACTGGCAACCCCAAGCCTGTGACTTTACAGCTCTCTTCTAGCATTGTGAATGAATCCCTGGGGACAGGCTTGGGTCACAGGCCAACTCCTGGGTGAAGGAGTCAACTGCCCCTCCAGAATCACATGGGATGGGGAAACGCAGAGGCACTAGGCAGGCAAAAACAGCAGAGGGCTGTTACAGGTGTGTGTGCGCATACATGTGCATGTACTTGGCACATGACTGCTCATCTCCCGCTCTCGTGAGACCCTTCCAGAGCCTTCTAAGTGGAATCAATTCGCCTGGTTTGTGTTCCCATCACACATTATTTTTCTGTTATAGCGTCCATCCTGTGCTCTCTGCCCCTCCCAAGCCTTTGCATCTGCTTCCTGGGGTGCTCTTCCACACTGCTTCATCTGGCTGGCTTCTGTATATCTTTTTGGATTCAGTTCATGCTTGTCCTCGAAGCCTTCCTTGACCTCCCCTAATGGGTCGGGCAACCCTTCTCTCTGTTCTCACAAACCCCCGAGCCCCACTCTAAAGTAGATTATATTTCTCTTCAATAACTGACTGTTTCCTGGTTAGTTCTCCTTTAGACTGAGAGCCCTTGAGGACAGAGATGAGTTCTCTTTTCTTTTATTCCCCACCTTCCGCTCTTAGCTGGCTTTATTTTTCTTTATAGCACTTACAGCCAATATACAGTGTATATTTATTTTATTTCCTTTTTCTCTTCACTAGAATGTCCACTTCCCTAGAATGAGAACAAGGGTTTTTGATTTGCTTACTGCTGTATCTCTAGAGCCTAGAACAGTGCCTGGCACATAGTAGGTGCTCAAGAAATGTTTATTAACTTTATGAATGAAAATCTGCCCACAGGGAAAAAATGCTGGCATCAAGTGGATGAGACTTCCAATTTGCTGATGAGTACAGGTCTCACTGGAATTGCCTGTAGAGTCCAGGGTAATTCGGCCCCAGGGAGTAGCGACCTGGAAAATGCCACCCTGTGAGATGTGTCACTCCCTCCAGTCTTTTCTGAATTATGATAGTTGCATATAAAGGCTATCCCTCTGTAATGGGAGTCTTTTTCTGTAGGGTATTTATTTTTAAAACATTTACATGAACACTTAAAACATGCCAGGCACTATTCTAAGCACTTTATAAATAACAACTCATTCTTCGTCTGGAGTTTTGGGATCCAGGATTGTGATCTTAAGAATGCTTTTTCTTTTTAGATTCAAAAAACCTCAAGAAAGCCTTAAAAAAGGGGGGAGGGAGCCTTTTAAAAAGTATAAAGCTAGGAAATGAGATCACCCTTTAGCTGGTCCTATCAGCGGGTCTCCTTCCCGACCTCTCCTTGGGTTTTCACAGCCTTCGCTATATAGATACACTACATCTTGTTTTGTTGCTGTTGCTTGGTGTTCTCCCAAATGCAGCCACGTGTCTGTACCCCGCCTTTTCCACAGCTGTCTTCAGGGCGCCTTTGCTGTTCCTACAGCAGAAGACTGGGGCGAAGGCGACCTTCCCAGGGAAAGCCGCCCTGCCTCAGCACGTGTGGCACAGCCGCACTGGGGCCAGCAGCTAGGAGCACCGCCTTTGTGCTCAGGAATCCGGCTGCTCAGGTCTGCCTTCAGCCCTCTGCCAGGCAGGGCCACACCCTCATCCTTGGGCCTGCGGAGCACGCATCCAGCAAAGCTCATCTGTCTTGCAGCAGTTTCTTGTTGTGCCTTATCTTCAGGAAACCTTACCCTTGCCATAGCACTCCCATTTTCAAAAGAGGGAGACCCTTATCTTTCTTCTTTTAACAATAGAGCTTGAGGTGACAGGATTCTTGTTTAACCCCACACTTAACCTGGAAACATTTCCTAGCCTCTTTCCAGCCTAGGTGCTCTACCCTGTAGAAGGCCTAAGTCCCTGGAGTGCTTTAGAAATTCACTTTCTAAAAAGCGAATCCCAGTTTATCCTGCTGGCAGCAATGCCTGAGTGCTCATTGTGAGTCCTTCTCACCCTACCCTCTCCAGAACCGGGTACAGAAAGAAGGAGACCTCTTAGCAAAATGAAAAATGTTTAATTTACATTTTTTGTTACAATTTAACTTGAACCCTTTTTTCATATGCTTGCTAACCATTTTTATTTCCACTTAAAATTTTTTCAGTTAATGCTTTGCCTATTCATAGATTTTATGTAAGGTTTTTTAATATAGGAGTTATATAGATGCTCTGAAACGCATGAGTATGTGCTCATTGTTAAAAAACACAAAAAAAACTACTTGCAGTGTATATTTTTCCAGTTTGTTGTTTGCCATCTAATTTTGGCTTTATCTTTAAACATACAAAATCTAATTTTCATTCTTCTGTAGACAGATTTTGTCCTTTTTTATTTCTTCTGCTGCTTGTAGTTTAAAAATGTTTTTTCCTCATTCTATGTTCTAGTTCTTTATGATTTGCCTTTTTATGTCTTTTAAAAGCTCATTTTCTAGTCTTTTATTTCAGATTTTAACAAGATATTTGGTGAAAGTATTACATAATATTTTAAGTAAAATCAGTTTTAATTGAAGTCTATATTTTCTTTAAAAGTTGTTTTTATTACTGTACTTATATATTTTTCCTTTTTAAAAATAACTTATCAAAATAGCAAAGCTTGCTCCACACAACTGAGATTCAGATAGATATATAATTCTCATAATTGTAATGTTCCTAGCATTTCCATAAATTACTGCGTGAAATCATATTTATCTGTGGCTGTCGTCTGGTTTAAGGAAGTGCTCTGTTCTGTAAGCAGCTTCTCGGTATATATCCAAGAAGATGAATTCAGCCTTTCCCAGCATGCTGCCCCACTTTTTCCATAAGACTCTTTATTGGAGTGTAATTATATACAATAAACACAGATTTTAAGTGTACCAGTCAGTGGGTTTGACAGACGTTTATACCCATATCTGCCCCTTTCTAGTTACCACCCTCCCCAAACGCACTGCTGTTCTGGTTTTGATCACCATACATTAGTTTTGTCTGTTGTAGAATTTCATATAAATTGAATTATATACTGTGTACTTTTGTGTGTGGCTTCTTTCAGTGAGGTTCAACTGTGTTCCATGTATTAGTATTCCATTATGTGAATATTCATCAAGTTGTTCATCCATCGGTTGACGGACATTTGTGTTTCAGTTTTTGGCTATTAAGAATAAAGCTGCTGTGGACATTGTTGTACAAGGCTTTTTGTGGCCCTTTGTTTTTCTTTTTCTTGGGTAAGTACCCAGGAAGGTAATTGCTGAGTTTATAGGGTAGTTAGTTGTATATTTCACCTTAGAAGAAACTACCAGTTTTCCAAAGTGGTTGTACCATTTTACATTTCTACCAACAGAGTACGAGCGTTCTAGTTGCTCCACCTCTTCACCAACATTGGGTATTGTGAGTCTTTTTATTTTAACCATTTGATACTGTGAAGTGGTATCTTTTGTGGTTATATCACATCGTATTTCAATCCTTTATTTACATGACTTTCTGTTACTGAACTGTAAGCATCCTAAAGGCAAGGGTTATGCACTACGTAGTTGTTTTTTGTTGTTAACATTTTTCCCCTTAATTTCAGGGTGAGGTATACTTTTATTATAGAAAACTGTAGAAAACTATTAAAAAGCGAATAAAATCACTCATGACCCCACCTTTCAGAAACCATAGGAGACATTTTGGTGTCTTGCCAGTGCTGTGCTGCTTAGGCCCCAGGTGGAGC
The DNA here is from genome assembly GCF_030445035.2 of Dasypus novemcinctus. NCBI lineage: Eukaryota > Metazoa > Chordata > Mammalia > Cingulata > Dasypodidae > Dasypus > Dasypus novemcinctus. The sequence continues at coordinate 30,169,407 of NC_080685.1, read as the reverse complement.
AGTTCCAGGCTCGTTGACTCAGCAGCTCAGGCTGTCTGCACGGCCCCAGCTCTCCACTTGGCCATTCTCAGGACGTTGACGTCTCCTTGCATCCTGGCCCCCTCGCGGTCTCCAGGTGGCTGCTGCAGTTCTGGGCATCGCATGTAGATGGCACTGTCTGGAGGCAGAAAAAAGGGAAATTGTTTGTTTCGGGATTTTCCCTTTGCATCACTTTTTCACAGCAAGGAACCCTTTTCACAGAAAGCCCCTGACTGACTACTTTTTGTGTTTTGATGGCTAGAGCTGCATCACCTGTATCCCTGGCAAGAGGAATAGAGTTATCAAGACTGAGTTAAGTTAGACCGCTGATCACCATCCTGCCTTTGAGTCTGGGGAAGGGAGCCCGGCATTCTCAGAGGAAAGTAGGTAGAATCAGGGATCTCTCAGAAAGGAGGGCATAGAAGCGGGTCTAAGTGGCCAGGACTAGCTGCCACTCAGCTCTATTGATCTGCACGTGCAAATAATATTGTAAGTAAAATCAGTACTTAAAATTTTATGTTCTTTCACTTACTATAAAATAAACATCTCCCATGGCATTAACTTTTTAAAAATATCACTTTTATGAGCTGTATAACTTACGACCGTACCAGAATTTGTTTGACCATGTCCCCACTTTGGGACATTAAAGCAGTTTTCAAGTTTTTGCTATTATAAACAATGCCATAGTGGACACACATTTTTGTAGTAGATTTCAAATTATTTTCCTCGAGGTAGATTTTTAGATCTACATGGTTAATTACATTTATTATTATATAATAATAGGATTATGTTATAAATAATAATGGCTGTTGATTATTAATTGAGGTTATGGACATTTAAAGCTTTCGACACACATCTGCCTAGCTGCTTTGTAAAAATGTTGTATCCATCAGTTTAATGTTGCCACCAGGATAGGAGAGTATCTATTTTTCCTCCTTTTCCTCCTTTCTTCATTCTTCTTCTTTTCCTTCCTCTTTTTTTAAAATCCAAACATTAATGTATATTCATTTGACAATTGTTTTTGAGCCCCTTCTGTATCTAAGGCACTGAACTGCTCATGGAGGTACAAGACTGGTACTGCTCTAGAGAGGCAGAGAGTATAATTAATCAAGTGGTCACACAAATAAATGTGTGACTGCAAATAGTGATAAGGATTATAGAGAAAGCCTCTTAGGGTTATGGGTTTGTGTATTGAATTTTACATGTCCTGTGCCCTTGGGCATAGGGAAGACAGTGTGTGACTTGGCTCTTTCAAGGCTGCAAGAGTGCTTGCTGTGTGGCCATTGGGCAGCTGCGATGGAGGGTGCCTTTTGTGAAGAGTCTGGGAAAGGGAGGCGAGGCCAGGAGTTGGGAATGTACTTGCGGACCTTAATATGGACCTTTATCCATAGAGCAATGAGTAGTGACTTAAGGGTTTAAAAGGGGAGTGGTCGTGATCCAGTCTGATGTGAGAACAGTTTGGAGGGGGCTAGGATGATTAGTTTTTGAAGGTAACCATGAAGCTTTCAACCAGCATTAGCATTTTTCTAATTGCTAGTATTATGAATGAATACGTAAATTGTATTATTAGTAGTGTGATTGAATATCAGATGGGCATATTCACTTCCTTTTCTGTGAATTGCCGGTTTATTAACTGTGGTTGTAGTGAGGCAGCATAGTATAATAGTTAAGAGTACCCGCTCTGGAGCTGATTTGTAACTGGGTCTGAATCCTGGTTCTGCCAGTTACTGTCCATATGACTTTGGGCAACTTATATGACTTCAGTCTGCCTCAGTTTCCTTTTCTGTAACGCGGGTACTGTAATAGTTGTACCTCTCTCATAGGGTGGTCGTGAGGCTTAAAAAGGCTGTAGTCTTTGTTCACAATTGCCAAAAGATGGAAACAACCCAAGCTTCCAAAAACCAGTGAATGGATAAATAAAATGTGGTATATACATATGATGGCCTACTATGCTACAGTAAGAAGAAATGAAAAGAGGACACATGGTAACGTGGATGAATCTTGAAGACGTTATGCTAAGTGAAGTAAAGCCAGACACAAAAGGACAAATATTGTATGGTCTCACTAATATGAACTAAATATGAAGAATAAACACATGGAGTTAAAAGCTAGAGTATAGGTTATTAGGAGATAAGAGGAGGGCTGTGAAGGAATACTGATGTTTAATGTATGTAGTTTTAATTAACCTGGTTTTAAATGTGTGGAAATGGATAGAGTTGATGATAACACATTACAGTGAGTGGGAGCTGGTTTGGGAGTGGGATTGTGGCTGAAAAGAGTAGTCTAGGGATGTAATGTCAATTGAAAGAAAGCTAGAGAATAACCTAGGGACTGAATAACTTAGTGAGCCCAGAGGTGGGTGAGAATTGTGGTTAATAGTACAGAGGCAAGAATGTCCTTCTGTGAACTAGAACGGATGTACGTCACTTTTGCAGGGTGGTGGGAATGTGGAGAAGCATGAAAAAAATAACAATTAATGTAACCTATGGACTGTAGTTAACAGCAATACTGTAACATTCTTGTATCAGTGCCAAAGATATACACTGTTAATAGTAAGGGGGTATGGAAAAAATATGCCAAATGTATGCTATGGACCATAGTTAGTGGTAATATCTGGTGATAATATTTTATAATCTATAATAAATGTTCCACAACTGTGAGGTGTGTTGGTGAAAGGTTGTTGTATGGGAATTCTACACATGTGCATGATTGTTTTTTTGTTTTTTGTTTTCAAAGATTTGTTTATTTTTTATTTATTTCTCTTCCCCCCCACCCCCAGTTGTCTGCTCTCTGTGTGTTCTTCTGTGTCTGCTTTTATTCTTGTCAGCAGCAAGAATCTGTGTTTCTTTTTGTTGTGTCACCTTGTTGTGCCAGCTCTCTGTGTGTGCGGCACCATTCCTGGGCAGGCTGCACTTTCTTTCGCGCTGGGCGGCTCTCCTTACGGGGCGCACTCCTTGCGTGTGGGGCTCCCCTACGCGGGGGACACCCCTGCGTGGCAGGGCACTCTTTGCGCGCATCAGCACTGCGCATGGGCCAGCTCCACACGGGTCAAGGAGGCCCGGGGTTTGAACCACTGACCTCCCATGTGGTAGGCGGATGCCCTATCCATTGGGCCAAGTCCGCTTCCCAAGATGTGTGAGCTTTAAACAGATACACACATGTATTTTAACTTTGTCCCATGTATGCCTTGCAACTATGAGTCCTCATTTGTTGTTCACTTTTTTTTTTATTTATGGAGTTTTAAAACTTTTTAACATGAAATTTTTCAAATATTATGTCACTATTTTTTGAAGTACAAAACTTTTTCTGCAGTAAACTTGTCTCAGTCTTTTCCTTTGTGATAGCTTCCATTTCTGTGAATCAGATCATCAGGTCATACATACTGACTTTTTTGTTTTTAGTGTTTATACATTTTTACATTTATCCATTAGTCCATTTGAAATTTATTTAGATTTATTAATATAATGCAAGCTATAAAATTTTTTTTTCAAAGAGCCAGTTGGCCCAGTTCCATCTGTTGAGTAACACTTCTTCCACTCACTGCTGTTTTTGGCTCCTTATCATGCACTAGATTCTTGCACATACTAGAGTTGTTTGGGAGAAATGTAATTCTGTTCTTTTAATCTGTAGATCAGTTCTTGTACCAATACTGCCCTGATTTAATTACTATAGCTGTCTTTTAAGTATATTTTCGGGTCATTCTTGCCTGTTTGCTCTTTCCCCCCCCCCCCAAGATTTATTATTTATTTCTTTCTCTCCCCTCTCCTCCCACCCCTAGTTGTCTGCTCTCTGTGTCTATTCGCTGTGTTCTTCTGTGACCGCTTCTATCCTTATCAGCGGCACCAGGAATCTGTGTTTCTTTCTGATGCATCACCTTGTTGTGTCAGCTCTCCTTGTGGGCGGTGCCATTCTTGGTCAGGCTGCACTTTCTTTCACGCTGGGCGGCTCTCCTCACGGGGCGCACTCATTGCGCGTGGGGCTCCCCTACGCGGGGGATACCCCTACGTGGCACAACACTCCTTGCGCGAATCAGCACTGCGCATGGGCCAGCTCCACGCGGATCAAGGAGGCCCAGGATTTGAACCACGGACCTCCCACGTGGTAGGCGGACGCCCTATCCATTGGACCAAGTCTGCTTCCCATGCCTGTTTGTTCTTGCACTTGAAATTTAGATTAATCATTTTGTCAGAGACCCACTCCTTACTGCCCCCAACCTCATTAGAATTTGCGGTAAGCCATTATTTAATTTGGCATTAATTGTCATTCATAAACTTCAGCCATCATATTTGGATCCTGCTTTGTCCTTTTATTTAAGACATACCTGCCTCAGGAAAGTTTTGTAATTTCCTTCATGTAAACTCTTCACATTTTTTAAGATTATACTTATATGTCTCTCTTTTTAAAAAAAAAAAAAGGTTTGTTTTTTTTTTTTTGCGATTAAGAACATAATATCCCCTCCCTCCCGTTGTGTAAGGAAGCTAGTGTGTTTCATATGTTTTTCTTATATCCAGCCATATCCCTTGACTGGTATTGGTTCTGAGAATTTTTCAGTTGCTCTTGGGTCACCTAGAGTTATGATTTTGTCGTCTGCACTTAATCTGTTTTTCTTTCCTTTTAACAGTTTTATCTCATGTCTGTTTTGTACTCTAGCATATGCTAGAATTTCCAAAACAATGTTGAATACTATATTTCTTTGATTCTAAGGCCATTGAGCATAAGAACATGCTCTTGATTTAATAATAGCTTTTGGGGATGTGCTATATTAAATATACACTTATATTATAATTCATATTTCAATATGAGACATGTTAGGATGTGAAAAACTATGCATATCAGAATTAAGGAAATAAGATAATAGTGGTCATGGTGGCCCTCCTTTTATTTCTATTTCTCACTTAAACAGAAATGCCTAACTTACATTGTTAAATATAATATTGGCTGCAGTCTTTGTTATATTAAATAAGTACTTTTTCCCCAAATTTTCTAAACAAGGAGACTCTCTCAGGTGAACACCACCTGTTTAGAAAAGGCATCCTGTTGGTTTAATCAGGTTGGAGGTGAAGGGCAACTAGAGGGGCCATTCTCCCATTCCATATGCAAACCCACCTCTGCCCACACTTCCAGCCTTCCTTGGATTTCCTTTGTTAAAGAGAAAATATAGACTCTGGCACCAGAGAGGAGCACTGAGGGAAAGTGTTAGTGCCCAGCAGAGAACCAGTCCAGCACCAGCGTTGGCCTCTGGGAGCTGAGTCTCACGAGAGGGAAATGAAGTGCATTTTTAAAGCCTGCACAGTTCTGCCCCATAGGAGAGAATTGAAGTCTTTGGTGCCACTGATGGGCAGGTGTTATCTGGGTTAGACCTTGTGTAAGCACCAACCAGAACATTTGTGGGTTTGTCCTATAATAAGTGGCCTCTTGCTATGAATGTGAGTCAGGATTGTAGAGGTTCCAGAAGTTGTTTTAGGGAAGTCCACGGATTTGGCAGCTGTGGTGGGATTCATCACTTTGTAGCTTGATTTTTTAGTGTGTCCAGCCCTTTCCTAGGACTCCTGTTGTCCACTAGAACTCTAGAGAGAAGGGGTGATGAGGGCAGGGGGCCAGGTCAGAAAGCCATGTGCCTGGGTTGAGGTACACCACTGGAAAGAAGACTGCAGAGCAGTGGCCCTTGACTTTTGTTTGGGGTGCACATATCTATCTGGGACTGTGAAGGCCAGGGACTGTGAGCTCAGGGGAAATGCAGGTGTTCATCTTTTTCGATAAATATTTTTGAGCACCGGCTATTATCTGTGTGGGGTCTGTGCCAGCATACACCAAGAGCAAAGCAGGAGTGTAGCCCCTGCCTCGTGGAACTTGTGGTAAGGGGACCAGATAAACCAAAGCACAAGTAAATAAAAAATCACAAGTGTGAAAATGTTCCAAAGGACAGGTAGAGGGTGCTTGAAAGCCTACGACTTGGAGTAGGGGTGGGGGCGACAATGGTTGGGGGGTGCTCCCTGAGAAAGTATTAACTGACCTGAAATCTGAAGCATGAATAATGAATGATCTAGGTGAAAAGGGAGAGAGCCCACCCAGGGAGGGAAACCGCTTGAGGCTGAAGAGAGCCTGAAGGTCTGGAGGAGGAAAAGAAGGCGGGGGAGGCTCCCACAGTGCCTAGAGGTGGGGTGGGGTGGGAGACAGGAATACCTCTGAGCCACCAGGTTCCAGATTTTTGCCTTTATCTGAAGAGCATTGTGAAGCCTTCTGGAAATAATTGTTTATAATGTAAATACTTCATGTTCTTAAAAGAATTCTTACAGCAAACATTCAAGTCATTGAAACACAACAGTGAAACAAATACAATGAACCTAACACCCTGCCCAAACCAGAACCTTATCTGTGTAGCTGAAGCCTCCTTTGTCCCCTCCTGGATCCCATCTCCCTGTCTCCCTTCCCTCCCCCAGTTGCTAGTTTGTAATTTTCTTGCATACCATGACACATCAGATTTTGGTTTCCAAAGATCACTGAGGCTGTGCTGAGCAGACTGGGTGGCAAGGAGGCCAGGATGCGTGCGGGGAAACCAGTTAGGAGACTAGTGTAATCACACAGAAACAGTCACACCAAGTGGCTGCCTGCATTTGTTGTATTGCCTTGGAGATCTATTTCCTTCACATAGGATGCATTTTCATCATTTTAAAAACATAAATTAGTGGCACCTGCCTGGAAAAAAAAAAAACCAAGTCAAATAAAACAAATAGCTCTGATTCTGCTCCACAGTAATGAAAAGGCTCTCCTGTTTGGTTTACCTAAGAAGTGGAGGTTGTGGCTCTGCCCACACGTCTCTCACAGCTGGTTGCTGCACAGGGAGAAGTCCCTGGCTCACAGAGCGCAGTCTGGGATGTCCTGAGCACAGAGCTCCCCAGTTTGCGCTTGCGGTCACGGAGGCGACTGTATCGAGGAGTGCTGGGTTCCTGGAGAGAAATTTGTGTTGCACTGTTTTCCTTGCTCCTCGATTTAGTGAGGTTATCTCTGGCAACATCTACACCATGTTTATTGGCTTGAGAGGTTTTTGACAAGAGTTGTTCAGAGACTCCAGGGGCAGCCTAGAGGATGGTCCTACAGAGCGTTTGGTTATACTTTTTGTTGGAGAAACAGAAGCCCATCTTTATACCTATTTGCCATGGAGAAGTTTATGTACAACTTGGAAGTATTTTTTACTCTGTGGTTGTGGAGGTCTTTGATTCAAAGCCCTGTAGTCATCTTTTATGGATGTTGTTGAAAAAGTGTAAGGTGTATTTTCAAGCTATAGGAAGAAAGGGAAATTCTTGTGAACTTTTTCATGCTGAAGGAATGCTTTAAAAGACAAGTGTTAGGAATGTCAAAGCCATATTAATTGTCTACGGAAAGAAGCTGGTAGACACCTGGAAACGGCTCTAGCTCAGTTCCCAGAAAATCATTTCTTGGAAAGCCAATTTTCACCAAAAGCCCTCTGTCTCGCCCCCATCTGCTGCCCCTCAAGTCTCTACCTCAATCTTCAGCAGCAGGAAGACAGGCAGACATTTTCTTTAAATACCATTATGATAACAGAATAATACTTCGTTAAGACAAGGAAATTTAAAATAGTGAGTTCAGCGTATTCTTTTTTTTAGCAAATTCAAGGAATTGGCTACTTGGCAGGTTGATTTTCTGCACATTGGCTGGTGAAATCGTCTTGCTTCCCATAGAAACGCTGCAGAACTTGGGGGCAGAGGCTGCCTTTGAAGCCTGCCTAGGACAAATCTGTACTTGTGCCCTCTGCCTCCTAGGAGCCACGGAGATAGGAACATTGTTCCTGCAGGAAGCTGGCACCCACCCCAGCCCTCATAGGCTGGGTCCCAGAGAAGTGGGGAAGAGGAGGCAAGAGTGGCTGGGAAGATCCCTTTGTATTCTGACTCAGCCAAACCCAAATACTGGCCAGTTAGCTGAGCCTCCCTGTGCTGGCTAGCACCAAACAGGAATTTGGTCAGCTGCTCTGTGCAAGACCAGTCTAGCATAGAAGACAACATAAGGATGTCAGGATTTAATGTGTAAAACCACAGGTTGTACAGATTACCTTGTGGGGTTGCTATGAGATTAAGTTTACATTAATTGGTTAAACATGCATGCAAAATATTTCACACACGCCTGTTAGCCACTATTATTAGTAGTTTTTGACATTATTACTAATATTTTATCTTTATTATATGACAGTGCCTACTAACACAGTGCTTGGCACCTATAGATACTTGGCAAATACCACATTTCTTCTTTAATTTACTGGACAACTATTGTTGGGTTGAAGTGCTTAATCACTTTTGGAGATCTCTGTTTCTTCTGGAGGTATGTGATGCAGCTCTTGATTTCTTGCAATTTCAAAAACCACTTTTAGGCATTAACGTTAATAAAATACACATCAACAGAGCACTCCTCAGCTGGTCGGGCATCTCACTTCCCTCCCCTATCTACAGAAAGCCTACAGGTTATCAAAGCATGTGGAATTATAGGGAAGACGCTGAGAATTTTTAAAATGTTTGTTGACATGGCAGCAGCTTTTTTGGTGGAATAAAAAAACTCATTGTTAAAGAATTGAAGGAAACAGCAACCAAAAAAGGTTAATAAATTTGTGCCTAGCAACTTTTATGAATTGCTGTTCATGCATTTTCTAGGAGTTAGAAAAAGAACATGATTTTTTATGTATATTGTAGTCTAGAACTTAAAAATAATTCAGTAGTTTATTACTTTCTTTGATAATGTTACAAGTAGTTTAAGTAGCATTTATTTGCAGACAGTACATTTCTGTTGCTGTATCATCCACCGTATGAGCAAACATTGAAGGAGTTTGCAGACATCTGCTTTACAGTAGACAGATGCTTCAAATGGATGCAGCCCATATGTGTAGCAAGATCTGGTTATAGAAATTTTAGACTAAAAAGGCTTGTAAATATGCATTGCTGCAACCAGTAAGTTTTAACAGAAGATCCACCACAAAACAGTAATTATGAAGCCAGTCTAGCAGTTATTTATAGTTAAAAAACAGGAATTGTAGGAATTGGAAACTAAAACCAACTCATTAACCCTAATGATACGTGTCCTGTCCTTCCCTGTAAGTGGGAGGTCTAGAGCTTGGCGGAGCTGTGTGGAAGCCAGACTTCTGAGAATACTGAGTCACAGAGGCATCAGTAAACTCTAGTTTATGAATGTCTTATTTTAGATGGTAATTTTTAGTAATTGAGAAAGTTACGTGTCAGTAGCCCTTGGTTGTAGATACAAATGAGGAACTGCATTTGGGGTTTGCATTTGGATTACTTCATAACCTATTAGAAGACACAGACCAGGACAAGAGCCCTCCCGCTAGGAGGGGGCCACCCGTCCCATCACCAGTGCTTTTGTACGAAGGAAGGGCCCACACTGATGAATTGACAGTGGAGGAGTAAGGGTAGTTTTTATTTTCTTGGTTTTGCTTGTTTGTATTTTCTGATTTTTTTCGGCAATAAGCCTATTGCTTTTGTCTAATTTTTAAAGGGCTTCATCCATTTATCAAATCCTTACAATAGAACAGTGAAAAGATTGACGTCACCACCTCACACCCGTGGGAGTTAAAACAATTACTGAGAGGGAGGAGGTGAAATGTTTATGAATAAAATCGTCTGCAGTTACACGAGCTGCTAAGATTCAATGACAATAGCAGTTGTTCTTGTTTCAAGGCATAAACTGACCCTCTGTTTAGGAAAGAAATTATCCCTTTCTTCTTCACCACCACATTAGCTTAATTAGATTATTAGATTAAAAAGGATGGGGGAGGGAGTAGGATAGGCTGCATTGTAGCTTGCCCTGCGCGCAGTAGTCGTGATTAAAACCTTTTTGGGATATTTCTGAGGAAAGGTTTTGGGATTGTTTAGCCTGAAGGCAAAATGTCAAAAGGTAAGACATAACTCATTTTGTTCAAATGGAGGATAGAACAGGGCTAGACTTGCTACGGAACTTAAAGAATTACTGGAAAGCAAGCATGCACATCGCCACCACCCAGGTCAGGAGCTGAACAGTGCCGGCACCCGCAGTCAGAACCTCTTCCTCTCTCCCTAGGTGTAACCACCATCCTGTCTTTCATACTGTGCATAATATAGTTTGATCTTGGTTTGGAACTTTATGTAAATGGAACCATGCACATATGTTATATGCATTTATGTATACAATTATGAATATGTCTGGTTTCTTTCACTTAATATCATGTTTATATAATTACTGGCCTTGTATGTGGTTGTAGTTCTTTCCATTTTATTTCTGTATAATATTCTATTTCATAGGCATTTGTTACCATTTATCCATTTGTTGGACGTTGGGTTGTTTTTAGTTTGGGGCTATTACAAACAGTGCAACTGTGGACTTCTTGTACACATATCCTGATGTACTAAGCACTTTTCTGCAGCATATATATCTAGGAGTGGAACTCCCGAATGGTGGGGTGTGTATATTCACACCTTTCTGGATAATGGCAAACTGGTTTCCGAGGTGGTCTCAGTACCAGTTAACATCCCACCACTGGTGACTAGTAGCTGCCCCACACACTTGCTCCCACCTGGTCTGGTCAGATGGTTATGTTGCCAGTCTGGTGGGTGTGCAGTGGTACAACTCACTGTGGCTTTAATGTGCGTTTCCTTCAGCTGATGAGGCGGAAGGCCTTTTCATGTGTTAATTGATATTTTTTATTTCCTCCTTGTGAAGTTCCTTTTCAGCTATTTTGCCCATTTTTTTTTCCTACTGTGCCATCTGTTATTCATTCAGCTAACCAGCCCCCTGAAGGTCACTAGGCAGAGGGATATGAAGATGTATAAATTGGCAGCGGACTTGGTCCAGTGATTAGGGTGTCTGTCTACCACATGGAAGGTCCGCGGTTCAAACCCCAGCCTCCTTGACCTGTGTGCAGCTGGCCCATGCGCAGTGCTGATGTGCGCAAGGAGTGCCCTGCCACGCAGGGGACGTAGGGGAGCCCCACGCACAAGGAGTGCGCCCCGTAAGGAGAGCCGCCCAGCGTGAAAGAAAGTGCAGCCCGCCCAGGAATGGTGCCGCCCACAGGGAGAACTGACACAACAAGATGATGCAACAAAAAGAAACAAAGATTCCCATGCCACTGACAATAGAAGAGGACAAAGAAGATGCAGCAGATAGACACAGAACAGACAACTGGGGTGGGGGTGGGAGGGGAGAGAAATAAATAAATCTTAAAAAAAAAAGTATAAATTGTGTTCCCTGTCCTCGAAGAGAAGACTTTGCAGCTGAAAAAAACAGGAAACAAGTATTACCTAATATTGTGATGACTGTTGAGACATCTGTCTTCCCCACCAGACTGGCTGTGGAGCTGAAGGGCAGACCTCTTATTCCTGTCACATCCTCAGTGCTTAAAATGGTGTCTGGCACCTATTAGGTGCTTAGGAAAGTGTTGCTGAATGATTGAAAGAGGCATAATTGTTCCAGTCATGTAATGTGTGGGTGCTCTAGTAGGGCTAAGTGCTGAGTAAGGGAGAAGCACAAAATAAGGAACCACTAATTGCACCTGCTTCCTTGTGCCCCACCCCCACTGGAGTGAAGGAAGGCCTCTCAAGGAGGTAGTGGGTTTTTGTGTTGTTGTTTTCTTAAAGATTTATTTATTTTTATTTTATTTCTCTCCCCTTCCTCACCCCCTCCTTCCCCCTCCCCCCAAGTAGTCTGCTTTCTGTGTCCATTCGCTGAGTGTTCTGTGTCCGCTTATATTCTTGTCAGTGGCACCAGGAATGCGTGTCTCTTTTTGTTGCATCATCTTGCTGTGTCATCCCTCAGTGCGTGTGGCGCCATTCCTGGGAACGCTGCACTTTTTTCGTGCTGGGCGGGTCTCCTTATGGGGCGCACTCCTTGCACATGAGGCTCCCCTACGTGAGGGGCGCCCCTGTGTGGCACAGCACTCCTGGTGCACATCAGCTCTGCATGTGGGCCAGCTCATCACACGGGTCAGGAGGCTCTGGGTTTGAACCCTGGACCTCCCATGTGGTAGGCGGACGCTCTATCCATAGAGCCAAATCCACTTCCCGGTAAAGTGGGTCTTGAAGAATGAATTAGGAGTTCACCAGAAGCCGTGGAGGAATAAGTGCATTCTATGCCGAGGAAAAGACTATGCAAAGGCACAGAGGGAGAAAGAGTCCACAGCCTATACAAGAAATCCGAAATCTGGAGTGACTAACATTTAAGGTGGGTGGAATGAGAGGGCAGTAGAGAGAAGGCTTCAGCTGGAGATGATGCTGTGAAGTGACTGCCTTGTAAATCTCATAAGCAGTGGGATAAAACTGAGGTTTTAAAAGCCTAAGTTAGACACAGGAAAAGAAATTTACCACAGATGACAGAGAGGACTTCCGTTGAGCCTGGAATTGATTTATAAAATCTTTCCCAAAAAAGATATCTTGAACAAAATAGAGCAATTACATATAAGCCTGATCATGAAATTGTTTTGTTTTGTTACCTCTAGAAAAGTGGACCCACTGACAGGAAATTAGATATAGTTTAACCACCAATTCTTTTTGAAAGTAATGGTGTAACTTGGGCAAGGTGTGGCATAGTGATGAAGGGTGGGTGGGCTTTCCAAAGCCAGACGTGGGTTTCACAGCAGTGTGGCCCCAGTCAAGCCGCAGTTTCTGTAGTCTGCCTCCTTGGGCTGTAGTGACATATAATGAGATAATGCATAAACATTCCTTAACCCTTGCTTGGATGAATGTGGGGGGTGGGGTTGGGGATGGTTTCAGGACATGCGTCCTAAATTGTGCATTCTTGTTGACCACTATCTAGCTGTTTGTTGCTGGCGGGCATCCGTTTATATCAATTTATGATACGCAAGGAATATTAATAAATAGCCTACAATGGGGCGGCTAGTCTTGTGAAGAGACCTGACCCCCTCCCTCCTTCCTTTCGGCAGTAGAAACTCGATCTCGTAAACGGGGGCGGAGGTGGAGGGCGGAGCCTCCTGCTGCTCCTGAGCGCGGAGGGCTCGCTGTGGCTCTTTTCCTTGTTGCTTTATCCGAGGTATTCCAGGGAGGGCCGTGTGAGGGCAATCATGAGCTCAGTGGAGTTGTATTTCTAGCTCTTTTCCCCGAAGCGATAGTATCTTCCTCAGTTCTGCAAGCGGAGGGATTAGGCTGGCGATGGGCGTGAAACTACGCTCGGTTTGCCTAAACCCCTCCTCTTGGCCCGACTTTCCAAAGGGGTAGTCCTTCTGGGGAAACGAAAGTGAAATTGAGCGGGAGCCATTTTTGCGCGGCTGAGGGCGGCGTTTCCTGGTGGGTGGCTCCAGGGCCCCTCGCCCGGGAGCGGCCGGGAGTGTGGCCCGGGGGCGCGGGGCGGCGGCACTGCGGGCCCGGGCATGCCTCGGCGGCGCGATGGACCCGCGGCAGGTAAGCGGCGGGACCCCTCCGGGCGCTGGGCGCCTCTGGTGCGTTTCGTGGTTCAGGCCACCTCGCTGCCTGTGGGGTTTGTGTGCACTGGCCCGTTTCCCTCCCGCCAGGTGAGCTGCTGCTCCAGCACTTCGCCTCGTGCTCTTTAATCGGGCAGCATCGAGCAGGCTGCAGAGGAAGTGCTCTCGCGGCGGAAGGCAGAAGCTCCCCTCCCCACCCGCGAAGTTCTCTACTTTCAGCAACCCCCTCCCCACCCTTCCCACCTCCTGAAGACTTTGGGAGACAGGAAGACTAGCCTTAAACTGAGAAAAAAAGTTTATAGTAGCTTTATTCGTCATCAGTAAAAAACGAGAACAATCCGATTACCTTTCAGTAGATGAAAAGATAAACTGTGGTACCTGCACAGTGGAGTACTGCTCAGCAGTGAAAAGGACAAGCTGCTGACGAGGCACCGTGGTCACTCCAGCTGCACTGCGCTGAGCCCACGGAGCCACTCTGCAAAGGCTGCATGCCGTGTGAGCCCCTTTATATGACATTCTGGCAACAACAAGGCTGTAGGGGCCGAAGAGGATTAGCTGTGGCCAGGGCCTGGGTGTGGGAGGAGTTAACTGCTGAGTGGCAGGAGAAAAGTTTTGGGGAAATTGAAATGTATGCCTTGATTGTGGTGGTGCTTAGAAAGCTGCATATGCTTATCAAAATTGATAGACTTATACACCAAAAGGGTTAAATTTATCTTGTGTAAATTAACCCTCAATTTTTCGAAGTCTTTTAGAAATAGCCCTTCTTTAAAAGGATTAGGGACACCTAGCTTGAAGGAAAAGAATTTCTTGACTTGTACTGATTTATTACCTTTTAGAACTCTTGTGGTAACCTGGGCTCCTCTTTTTATCCTAAGTCTGTAAGACCAGATTAAAGTGAAACTTTGTGGATAATGAATGTTAAATGACTTGTCACATTGTATAGTAAATAGGTATGCAGTGCGAGAGTGGAGAATATGAGAGTTAGGAATTATCACCACGGTTTTCCCATTTTCTTGTTTTCACGGAACCCCATTCTCTGTATCCAGATGGCTTTTCTCAAATGGTGGTTCTCTTTAGTTTGGCTTGGCTTTTAGAGGTGCCTTAGGGGACAAAACAAAAAATAAAACCCTTTCTCTCCCTCACATCCCACTTCCAAAAACTAACTTTTAACAAATTTACATAGCCTTCCCCTCTTTCTTTCCTCTGTGTTCATTCTAACAATGTACACAGACACATGAACATATTCATGGATTTTTCTTTCCCTTTTGTGTACCAAAAAAAGGGTTATAGCATACATGTTCTTTGCAGCTTGCTTTTTTGTTTGTTTAATTTAACATTATATCATTCCTAAATTTCCTCCAGGTGAATACAAATAGATCTAACACTTTTTTTTCCAATTGAGAGAGTACTCTTCATATCAAATGTATCATAATTTATTCCATTCTTCTCCTATAGGTGGACATACAAGTATTTCCTGGTTTTGACCAAGTAGTAGCAGTATAAATCTAGAGAGCATTTAGCTGGAAACTGACTTGAGCCACCTTGAAACAAAGTTCTTTATCCCAAGATCACTCAAAAAGCTAATCAGAAAATCCCCTGAAGTCGGGTTCAGCTCTGGGCCTGGCCACTTCCTCTCATTACACAGACACTGTCTGCCTCGCTGGGGGTGGGGGGTCAGGAGTTGGGAGTTGGGGGTAGGGGAGCCCTGTGCACAGCAAGAGGAGCAAGGAAAGAGGTGCATGTGCCTGTGCAGGTGGCCTGTTGGCACAGTCATTAATTCAGCACCTGGTGGATTGCAATCAGGTGTGTGCCAGGTGCTCTCTTAGGCTCCAAGAAGGCAGAGGTGACTGATGCATAGTCCTTGCCCCAGGGAGCTGACGGTGGAGTTGGCTGCAGTTCCCCCTCTATACTGCATATATTGGAAGTAAAGAGTTGAGGACAATTCTAGGGCACCTGAGACTGTTCGCCACCTTTTAGATACACTGTGACCTGCACCTGCATGTGCCATTATTTAAAAGAAATAACCCGGGGGCAGATGTGACTCAAGCAGATGAGCTCCTTGCTTTCCATGTGGGAGGTCCCGGGTTCGTTCCGGTGCCTCCTAAAAAAAAAAAAAAGAACAAACAAATGAATAAACCCACTCTGGGAGCTGATGCGGCTCGGTGGTCGAATGCTGGCTTCCCACTTAACAAGGTCCTGGGTTCAATCCCCAGTCCTCGTACCTCAAAAATAATAATAATACCCAATAGCTAAAACAAAAGGTATAATTAGTTAAGGGAACAGGTAACAGGTGCTGAGTGGGAAGAATTCCAGGGGAGGAAACTCCCATGGGCTGTGAGAGATCTGAAGTCTCCTGAAGAAGGTGGAGCTTAAGGAGATCTCTAAAGAAAGGGTTAGAGTTGTGATAGGCGACTATGGAAGGAGAAGCAGTGGCATTGGAATAGAATGTGGAGAGGTGAAAAGATTAGAGGCTCTTGCAGTAAGTAGTCCAGGTGAGAGATAATGAGGGGCTGGAACTGGAAAAAGACGCAAATAAGAGACAATACAGAGGTGGTAGACAAGGCAGAACTTGGCAAGTGCATGATTAGATGTGGGAGACAAAGGAGGGATGCAGGCAAGCAGCAGGAATGGCTCAGGTGTCTTGCCTTGGCAGTTAGGAGGAGAATGATGCCATCAACAGGTTTAAGAATGGCCAGAGAAGGAGGTAGGTTTGAGAAGTTACTTTGGTTCAGAATGTGTGGAGTTTGAGGTGATGGCAGGATATCTAAGTGGACAAATTGTCCAGACAGATGAAAATTAAGATCCTAACCTTTGGCACAAGGTCGTGGCTGGAGATAATAGATTTGTGTGCTCTTGCTTAAGAGAGCTAGTTGAGGTGGGGCGTGTGGATGAAACCAACCCGGGAGACAAAATGTACAGCAAGAAGAGGTCCTTAGACAAACCTTGGGGAAATGATATGTAAGGAGCAGAAGAAAGGGACAGAGACAGACAGAAGGCAAAAGGTGTAAGAGGAGAGACCTTTGATGTTTTGGCTCCAAAACCTGGGGTAGAATTTTCAGAGGAGGCTCAAAACAAGCCAGTGCATGTTTGTTGAACTGAATTGATCACCAAGTGGCAGTAAAGGCTCAACTGAGGTTCAGGAGGAAGAATTTTTATGCACCCTGTTAGCATGAGTCAGTGTTCTTCTCCAGCACCATTTGGATGTTTTGGAGCAGAAAAGGGGGACATTGGGCTCTGGGTGGAGAAGGGAACTGGCCCTAAGTTCAGGCTGGGTGAGGAGGTATGTGAAGGCAGCCTGGGGAAGATTCGGGCGCGGCCTAGTGGCAACTTTGGTGGGGTCCTGTGCAGAGCAGGGAGTGGAAGTGGTAGGAACACAGAAGTTGCTGTTGGAAAAGGACAGGGGTCAGCCAGCCCTGACCCATGGGCCAAATCCAGCACTCCACTGGTTTTTGTGAACAGGTAAATAAATTGTAAATATCACCTGTGGCTGCTTTTGCACTACAATAGCGGAGTTATCTGGCCCTTTACAGAAAAAGTTTGCCAACCCTGGAAAAGTTCCAGGCTTTAAGGTTTTGGCAGTGACCTAGGATAGAGTAACAGTGCGATTGAAGGGGCCAAGCACATGGCTGAAAGGTAGAGGTGAGGTCGGGATGGACGCTCAGGAACTCCCTGAGAGTGATTTACGAGGCACTGAACCTATTGGTTGTGGCAGGGGATTTGGGAGAGTAGAAGGCGCAGAAGTGCTGCTGAAGCTATTGAAAGGGGGAAAACTGCCCCCAGCTCCCTCTGGCCTTGAGAACCAGAAGAGAGGGCCAGACGCCTGAGGCAATATGTTATGTTGTTTCCAGAAGCCCCAGGGGAAAAGAAGCGAGTTACTGATCACCTCCACCTCCCCCGTACCCCAAGAGCAGGGCTAGCAAATGAATATGGGGTCCTGGTGCCCTTCCCGTGTGATTCTTCCTGTTAAAACCTTGGAGGAAAGGGGTAAACTTTGCTTTTTGTCCTACTCGTCCACGGGAGAGATTTAGGGACAAGGGGTGTGTACCGTGTGAGCCTGACTTAAGGTGGGAGGAGGGGGGGACTGTGATCCTGTCCATTCCTGGTCCCTAATCCCTTGGAATTACCAGACTATTGTTCTGTTTTTCTGTTTTATGTCGTTGTTTTTAAACAAGATAACTTTTATTTGTTTCTCTTTCTCATTTTAAAAGGTGGTGTTTTTTTTTGACAATCAGAAAAGTTCATTCTCAACTCCCTGCATTTCTGTCCTAGGGAAAAGAATAAAGTTAGGTTGCTGGAGAGGCGGAGCTGAGATATCAGAACCCCTGTGATCTGCGGGAACTGTGTTTGGAGGAGGGATTATCATCACAGTACCCATTTTTAATGCCCATTCTCCCTGTCTTGCCCTTGCCTCCTGCTCCCCGCCTTTTCCCTCCGGCGGCCTTCAGCTGGCTTAGCCCACATCTCCCTTGCCTTCCAGCCCCCTTGGGAGTCAGGTGCGGCCCCTCTAGGCGGGAGGCAGGGACAGGCTCCTGGGGCAGTCTTAATACATTTTATTTTCCATCTCCTTGTTCTGCAGGGGTGTTCCCTCAACACATACCGCCTCTATCCGAGTCAAAACTATGAGCACAGCAAGCGCGCACACCAGCAACGGGGGCCCGGATGTTATCCTGATAGTTTCCAACTCCAGCAAATAGAGTTCCTCAAGGGGCGGCTCCCAGAAGTGCCCTTGATTGGAAAGCCGGCACCATTCCTGCCACCATTCGACCTTAGAGTCTTGCCAAGGTTTCCAGGACCACCTACTAGAGGCAGGCAACCAGAGATTTGGAGTGTCCCCAGGGGTGTGGCTCTCAGAAATCAGGGGCTCCAGATAGGGTTCCACCACCCTTCTCTGCGAGGCAGGGTTCTGCCATGGAGAGGTGTTGATAGGCTTTCCTCACATTTCCAGAAACTGAATATCAACCAGGATCTGGAGCAAAGGGTCTTAGAGCTCTTGGAAGAGCTTGGAGAAGGGGAGGCTGCCACAGCATATGATCTGGCTAAGAAACTCGGGACCTCGAAGAAGGAAGTCAATCGAGTTTTATACTTTCTGGAAAAAAAGAAGCAGCTACATTGGGAGGGAGGAACACCCCCTCTGTGGAGAATTGCAGTCTCTGTTCAGGCTTACAACCAGCAGAGCAAAGTGGTGAGACCGGACCATCCTAGCCAGGAAATTCCAAACTCAGAAGCCATTTTGGAAACTGAAGACAGAAGCCCCACCCCTGACTCAGAAGATCCTCCTAGTCCTTGCGACATGGCTGAGATCAAGGAGAAAATCTGCAACTACCTGTTTAATGTGCTCAAATCCTCAGCCCTGAATTTGGCTAAAAATATTGGTTATTCCAAGGCCCGGGATGTAAATGCTGTGCTGATTGACTTGGAAAAACAGGGGGATGTCTACAGGCAAGGAACAACCCCTCCCATATGGTATTTGACTGACAAGAAGCGAGAGAGGATGCAGATCAAGAGAGACACAAACAGTGTTCCTGAAACCATTCCAGCTCCCCCAAATGTAGAGCTCCCCACCTGTAATTTAACCATGTCAGATGCCTCAGACAATGTGATAATCACAGAAAAAGTAGAGAATGGACAGGGACCTGTCGTCAAGTTAGAAGAAGCCACGCCAGAACCAGTAAAATTGAAACCACCTGTTTATGACAATGGCCCCTCAAAAACAGGGTATGTTGACTTTGAAAATGGCCAGTGGGCCACAGATGACATCCCAGATGACTTGAATAGTATCCACGCAGCACCAGGTGAGTTTCGTGCCATCATGGAGATGCCCTCCTTCTACAGTCATGGCTTGCCACGGTGTTCACCCTACAAGAAACTGACTGAGTGCCAGCTGAAGAACCCCATCAGTGGGCTGTTAGAGTATGCCCAGTTCGCTAGTCAGAGCTGTGAGTTCAACCTGATAGAGCAGAGCGGACCACCCCATGAACCTCGGTAAGAGACCACCAGGAATTGTATGTAGGGTTGGGGTCAGGCTCCTGCTCCTGACGCGGTCGCAGCTGACTCACGAGCAGTGCTCTTTGGTGACTCCTGGCTTCCCCTCTTGCTTTCTGCCTTTTGACTGGATCGCCCTTGGTTGGCCCTTTCTCCCAGTGTTGAGCAGGGAACGTAGACCTCAGACCAGCCAGAATCTTGGCTGAGCAAGAGGAAGAATGATTTTTTTTTTTTTCAGCTAAAGCAAGTACCTTTAGAAATTAGTAGTTTCCACACATGAACGTCATGCTGCCTCCTAAGACCAGAGGTAACAAAGACTTGACTCCCTCCCCACCTGCTTCTGTGCACCACCCGTCTCCCCATGCTAAGTTCCCAAGAGAAGTGCAGGCATAGCTGGGTTGGGGAGGCCATTGCATCACAGCTTGTGCTGCTAAGCAGCAGCAGGTCCAGGGTCTCCCCTCTGCTTAGCTCCCGTAGGACAGGAACGGTATAGAGTGTGCACGGCTGCCTCCCTGTTGAAGGTGGTGCTTCTAATTTTATATACCTCCTCTACACATATGGGTGGGCTAGCACTTGCTGCTGCTCCTGAGCTAGGAAATCAGACATCACTTCACTCGAAGAGCTGGCCGGGCCCTGTACCATAGGGCCTACTGGCCCTAGACAGGTTAAGGAAGGCCGAGAGGCCTGGCAGAGGCCGAAACCACTGAAGCTGAGTGGTTGCAGGTGCGGCTGAAGAGAGGGGCCAGGAAGGAGAGGAGGGAATTCTGCCGACCTTTAGAATAAACTAGGCTGGTTTCCAGGGGTAAGGATTCCCAACTGTGGCCCTTATTCCTTACCTTGACTGTCTTAATGACATCAAGATGGCATTGCAGGGAAGCAGCTGTGGCTCAAGCGGTTGAGCTCCTGTTTACCATATGGAGGGACCTGGGTTTGATCCCCAGGATCTGGTTAAAAAAAAAAAAAAAAGAAGGCATCCCAGACCTGCATGGAGAGGCACCAAAAAGATGACGCAGCCAGACTTTAAGAAAAAAAAAAAAAAAAAGGCATTGCAGGAGAACTGCAAATAAAAGGGAGCTTCTCTCTCTACAGGCTGGCAGGACCCAGAACTGGTTTGTTTCTCTGTGGGGTTGAGAGACCGGTGGATGGCATTCTCTTTCTCTTCCCTCCACCTTCCCTTCCCAAAGTTGGGGGAAAGAAATGGGGTTTGTGGCTGACCTTTCCTTGGACTCCAGCTATAAGAAACAGTGGTACCATGTCCAAATACTTCAGAAGTTCTAGAAAATGAGAAAATTGACCCATTTTTCTAATGAGATCTGAAATTGAGCAAAGAGCTGAACAAATACTGAAAGCTTGAACGAAGGATTCCTAGGCTAAGACCAGGGACCTAGACCAAATGCTTTTTGGTTTCGTTAACAAGGGGAAATTCCTTGCGTGTCAGGCTTGGGACAACTAGAGCTATAGGATGATTCAAGTAAATCATAAGAGTGACGCACCTCTTTTGGGGACAAAAACAGGCCCCTGATAAGTGGCAGGTATCTGATCCCTCTAGGTATCTGAGGAGTATGAGATGGCCCAGAAGAAGCCTTTTATTTTTTCTAGGACTCCCCTTCAGGTGCCTAGTCTACCATAATTGCTTAAGTATAAAGGCCTTTTGGTTGCTAATAAGACTGTAATGGTGATTTTAGTTCACTTTTCTGTACAGACTTTATCTTTATTCATTGCTAAGAGATAGTTGGTTTCCCCTGATTTAGTTTTTTGTCACCTTTGGCTATGTTTGCTCTGATGAGCTATGGTTGCTTTGTTTCCAAAAAGAAGTCAAAACCCCTTGTGTAGCAGAGAATTCCAAGGTGAAGATCTCTGAAGAAGGAGAGAAGGGATGGCATAGACTGTTGTTCACACGTCTAATCACTTTCCATCAAGATTTAAATTCCAGGTTGTCATCAGTGGCCGAGAGTTCCCCCCAGCTGAAGCTGGCAGCAAGAAAGTGGCCAAGCAGGATGCAGCTATGAAAGCAATGACAATTCTGCTTGAGGAAGCGAAAGCCAAGGACACCGGAAGATCAGAAGACTCATATTACTATTCTTCAGAGAAAGACTCAGAGAAGGTGGGTGTCCTGTCCTCTGGGAGGAGGTCAGCTCACTTTCAGTGTCTCGGACTATCAGGATTTTCACTGACCCTCCTGAAGCAATCCTGGCTTACACAGCTGATTCCATACCTTGGGGCCAGGCTCCTCCTCATCTGTTTACCCCACCTCACCAGCCTACCTCTCCTCCTCTCGTACCCAGTGCCCCACTCACTCATCTCCTCCTGACTAGAATTACAGAATTTCAGAGTTGAAAGAGACCTTAAAGGTTATCAAGTCCAGTCTCCCTTGGCAGATTAGAAATGAGACCCCGAAAATGTAATAACCTACCCTTCCCTGCAATACCGAGAAAATACCCAGTAGCCGCTCTTCCTTTGGAAAGCCAGCCCCTAACATTTAGTTAGCTAAAGCAATTCTCCCATCCCCATCCCCTCTGGTATGATGGACTAACCATTGTTATCTTAGTGATATTTTTTTTCTTGTCTCTCATTTTCTCCAGACTGCAGAGTCCCAGCCCACCACCCCTTCAGCAACATCCCTTTTTTCCAGGAAGAACTCTGTTACTACATTGCTCGAGTGTGTGCAGAAGTTGGGGAGCTCCTGTGAATTCCGCCTCCTATCCAGGGAAGGCCCCGCCCATGACCCCAAGTATGTCTTATGTGGCATGTATCCCTGATGATTTCTCAAAAAGAGGGAGAGACTCTTTCCTCACCGCCCCCTCAGAAATGGCAGATGATTTCATTTAGCAGTTACTCCTATTTTTATTTTTATTTTTTTTATTTTTTGGTTTTTATAAAGGGTATTTATTTGGGGTAGGAGCTTACAAATACCAGGCCATAAAGCATCAGTTACTTCCCTCACCAAAGTCTATTTGGAGCAAGATGGCTGCTGACATCTGCGAGGGTTCAGGCTTCCTGGGTTTCTACATTCCTGGGACTTGCTTTTCTCTGGGTTCAAGGTTCCTTCCTTCCTTGGGCTCACTTCTCTTTCCTCTGCATGCTGACTTCCCAGGGCTCCAGTTTAAGTCTTCAGCATCACACTCCAACATCAAAACTCCAAAATCAGAAAGCGCCACTCCTGTTTTTAATATGGGAAAAGCAAGGTTGCTGCTTCTAGGTTAGGAATAAAAGAATGAAACAGGGACCAAGTAATATGAAGTCCATGGCTTGTAACTTAACTGTTTTGGGGTCCAAAAGTTACAGGACCTGGGCATATCTGAGAAGCTCTCTGCTCTGAGGCTCTGCAGACTTGCACAGACAAGAGAAGGGTTCCTGGAGGAGGTGGGACCAGGTGGATGCTTAAGTGTTGAGTAGGGGTTAGGTAGGCCAAGAGACGGTGGGGAGGGGAGGTGACTGGGGGCACTGGCTATTCAAGAAGCGATTGCATGAGCCAGAGCACTGAGGTAATATGTGTAAGGAAATTACAAGCTGTAAAGGATGACAAGCTGACAAATGCCATTTACTCTCTTATCAAAACCCTTCTAAACCCACAACTTCTCTTAATTAAAAAGCAACAACCAAAAAAAAAAAGGTTAATCTTTCTAACGCCTTCATCACCTGTCAGGTTCCAGTACTGTGTTGCAATGGGAGCCCACACTTTCCCCACTGCGAGTGCCCCCAGCAAGAAAGTGGCAAAGCAGATGGCTGCAGAGGAAGCCATGAGGGCCCTCCATGGGGAGGCGACCAACCCAGCTCCTTCAGATGACCAGGTGGGGCCGTGTTCCTGCACCGAAGGGCCAGCTCAAGTTAGTAAGCCAGTGGCCGGGGGGTGCCCACAAGTCCCAAGGTCTAGTCCCCTCAGGGTGGCCTTAAACATTTATGGTTCCTCTTTGTCTGGCTAATTCTCCTTTAGCCTGGAGGTACAAACCCAGAATCACTTGATAACTTGGAGCCTGTGGTGCCCAACAAGGTCAGGAGGATCGGCGAGCTCGTCAAGTACCTGAACACCAACCCTGTGGGTGGCCTGTTAGAGTACGCCCGCTCCCACGGCTTCGCCGCCGAGTTCAAGTTGGTCGACCAGTCCGGACCTCCTCATGAGCCCAAGTGAGTACCCCAGTCCTGGCTCTAGGCAGGTGTCACAGGTCTGGGGTGGCCTGTAACTCGGGGAGAGGATGTGCGGAAATGGCAGGCGGGGCAAGTTGAGGGAAAGACTACTGTCACTCTTCCAGGAAGTGTGAGCCTTTATTTATTTATTTATTTATTGGTTATTTTAATTTCAAATATTTTTATATACATGGAAAGTTACTCAAACGGTTTGAAAAAGTATACAATGAAAATCCTCATTTCTACCCTGGACATCTGATAGTCCTCCCCAGATCCATCCATGCACTATTATCAGTTTCTTGAGTCCTAGAAATTTCTATGCATATAATTTCTACGCATATGTGTATAATTCCCTTTCTTTTTGTTTTTTTTTTTTTAAAGAAAAATAAGTATCTCTATCATATCTTCTGTTCCTTTGCTCCTTTACTTACCAGAGTATCTTAGAGATGATTACAAATCACCAAGAGATAGAAAAGACCTTTTCTAAAATGAACACCCATGTGCCTACCACGCATTTTAAAAAACAGAATGTTAAGTTATCTTTGAAGCTCCCTCACTTCACATAATTTATTTAACCAACTTCCAGTGATATTTAGGATGTTTCTGATCTTGCTATTAAGAAACATTCCTGCAGTAAATTTCCTCATACGTATATCTTTGCTGACATGTGAAAAGTTCTAGTATACATTTTGAGGAGTGGAATTTTCTGGCTGTGGGGTATATGCTTTACAAAACTTAAAAAAAAAAAAAACTTCCGTATAGACATTAGAAAAAGAGTTCAGTAATTTGAAAAATATCAAAAACTCCTCAATTTCTTTCTGACCCAGCTGTCACTTCCTTTCTCTCTCTCTTACACATGCAAACATGTAATAACTTTGTTATTATATATCCTTCCAGTGTCTTTATGTAAATACAAGCAAGTATATTTCCCTTTTCTTTACACAGAAGATACGTGGTATATGCATTATCTACAACTTGATTTTATTCAATTAACATTATTATCTTGAAGAGCCTTCCATATCACTTAATATTCTTTCTGTTTAGCCGCAAGCATATTGGTTGATCGTGCTTTATTTAACCAGTCCCTATTGATGAACACTTGGATTATTTCCAAACTTTTGCTATTTTGACCAGTGCGGCAATGAGTACCATGTTTATATACATTTAAAATTATAATGAATATTGCCATATTTTCTCCAGTGAGATTGCACCAGTTTATGCTTCCACCAACAGAATATAAGAATGGCACTTCTACATTCTGACCAATATGATATCATCAAAATTTTTATCTTTGCCATTCTAAAATATGAACAGTGGTATCTCAGTGCAGTGCAAAGATGAGTTTTTGTTAAGATGTTGATTATCATTTACTATAGTAACAGAGCAAAGAAGAAAAACCATATGATCGTCTCCAGAAACTCCAAAAATGCATTTAGTGAAATTCAACATCAATTCAGATTAAAAAAGCAAGCAGTTAATAAAATACACGTTTTGGGAAGTGGACTTGACTCAATGGATAGAGCGTCTACCTACCACATGGGAAGTCCAGGGTTCAGACCCAGGGCCTCGTTGACCCGTGTGGAGAGCTGGCCCACACACAGTGCTGATGAACGCAAGGAGTCCTGTACCACGCAGGGATGTCCCCTGCGTAGGGGAGCCCCACACACAAGGAGTACTCCCCAAAAGGAGAGCTGCCCAGCACGAAAGAAAGTTCAGCCTGCCCAAGAATGGCGCTGCACACACAGAGAGCTGACGCAGCAAGATGACGCAACAACAACAAAAAAAGAGACACAGATTCCTGGTGCCACTGACAAGGATACACGCGGACACAGAATAACACACAGCAAATGGACACAGAGAACAAACAACTGGGGCGGGGAGGAAGGGGAGAGAAATAAATTTAAATATATATATATATAAATTTTGAATTTCTCTTTAGCATGATGACAAATACATGTCTGAAGTCCACAGCCACCAGCTTAATTAATAGTGTGCCTGGAACCACTCCTAGCAGAGTCAGGAGGTAGATGAGGGTGCCAGTATTGTCATTGTTTAACATTATTCTAGATTTATTAGCAAATGCAGTCAGTCAAGAGAAATAAGTGTAGAAAGAAGAAAGGAGGAGGTAAAGTTATTATTTGCAGATCATATGATCAAATACCTCTAATATTCTTGAGCAAACAAGTATTGGAGACAAGAAAATATAGGAAAGTTGGCGGGGGGGGGTGCGGTTTACAAAATATTATTAAGAATCTGGAGCTTTTAGATAATGTAATGGAAGAAAATACCCTATTTACAACAGCAACTAAAAAGATACTTAAGCATAGTCCTAATAGAAAATATGTGGGTGAAGCAGACGTGGCTCAACTAATAGAGCGTCTACCTACCATATGGAAGGCCCAGGGTTCAAACCCAGGGCCCCCTGACCCATGTGGTGAGCTGGCCCACACACAGTGCTGCCACGCACAAGGAGTGCCCTGCCACCCAGGGGTGTCCTCGCATAGGGGTGCCCCCCACAAGAAGAGCTGCCCCGCATGGAATAAGCACAGCCCACCCAGGAGTGGTGCCACACACACAGCTGACGCAGCAAGATGACACAACAAAAAAGAGACATCGTTTCCCAGTGCTGCCTGACAATGCAAGCAGACGCAAAAGAACACGCAGCAAGTAGACACAGAGAGCAGACGATGGGGGAAGGCGAGAGAAATAAATAAAATCTTTTAAAAAATGTGGGATCTATATAGCACCTAAATTACTACCAAAGGATACAAAGGAAGACTTGGCTAAATGGGGAAAAAATACTCTTATTAAATAGAAAAATCTGGTTTAAAGATAGCAGCTGTCCCTGGATCAGTCTATACATTTAATGTGATTCCAATAAAAACAACAGTAGAATTTACTGTGCAACTAGAAAGCTTGATTCTGAAGTTCATGTGAAAAATAAACTTGCAGGAATAGCTAGGAAGATTCTGGAACAGAAGAGCAGTAAGGCACATTGGCCCTTGTAGATAGTAAAATAGTGTTGTATACTGGCATATGGATGGAAATGCAGATCTGTGAACAGAATGAAGCATCTCAAAGTAGAAATGGATATGATGGGAGTTTTGTACATTATCTAGATGAGGCTTCAAATCTCTAGGGAAATGATGCACTATTTGATAATAGTATTGGGACTGCTGACTACCTGTCTTTAAGAAAAAACAAAACTGTATGCCTGTTTTTCTTCAGCCTAAATTCTAATGGACCCAGGGGTTAAATGTAAAATCATAAAATCAATAGATAAAAAGTGAGAATATTTTTTTAGAATCTTGGATTAACAAAAGCCTTTCCAATCAAGATGCAAAACAAAGTTATGACGTAAAAAGACTGGGAAATAAGACTATAAGAAAAATTTGTGAGTGGTAAAATGACTACCTGAGAAGGGAAAAAAAAAAACTTTGCAATGCCAGACAGTCCAAGAGCTAATTTATTAATATATAAGGAGTTCTTTTTAATTCTAACAGAAACATAGACAAAGTATATGAACTGTGAGGTATATGAACAGAAAAAGAAACAATTAAATGAAAAGGTGTTCAGCCTCATTTTGTAAATTAGATCTACATTTTGACACTGTCCTTAACAACAACAGTGGTGTAATTCACTGTCTAGCATGGTCAGGGTAAAGTGCAATGTCTTCAGCTCAGCCACACCTTCTGTAGGAATACACACACAACCATGTACAGTATTTATCACATGCATACAGAGATTTCCATTGCAACATTGTTTATAACAGCAAAAGACTTGAAATAGTCTAAAAGTTACATCATTTGCAGACTGGTTAATTAAGTTGTGGTACTTCCACACTAGAATACTATGCAGCCATAAAATTAAAGAAGATCCAACTATATGAAATGATCTCTAAGGTATACTGCTAAGTAAAAAAGCAAGTTATAAAGTGGGGGGAGTTTGCTTGTATACGCACAGAATATTTTCTCTAAGGATAAAAGAAATTGATAGCAGTGTTTGCTTCTGGGGGAGGAAGAATACTTTTCATTGTATGTCCATAACTATTTGAATTTTTACTTGTATCTAACTTTCTAATTTTAAAAATTGGGGAAAAATTCGCTAAAACTGGTATCTTATTCTTTTAAATAGGTCTTTTTCTGATAGTCATGTTAATCATTTTTGTGTTTATACATTATTTGTATTTTGTTTTCTGTGAACTCCCTGTTCCTGTCCTTTCCCAATTTTCTTACAGGTTTTTATACTTTTTTGATAGGTCCGAGCTTTTAATACATTTTTTAAATTAGCCCTTTGACCAGTTTGACCCAGTTTAGAGCACTCAAGACTGGAGGGGACTAGAAAAGTTCTCATCCTCTCCCTTATAGCAGAATGCATTTAGAATATTCTAGGCCAGTGGGATTTGCCATTGTATAAGAAGAGACACACTCTCCCTCCAGCTGCTCTTTTACTAAGTCATATTGATTGTAGATTCTATCCATTTCCTTTTTATCTTCTGTAAACTCTATAAAGACTGTTCTAGGACTTCAAGTCAGTCACTCATTCAGAATTTAAGAATGTACTATGAACTAGATTGAAGATATGAAAGCATCTAAGACATGATTCTTTAGTATACAACAAACACATAATCATAGCTCATGTTGCAGGGTGCCATCAGTGGAGCGTGCTGTGGGCGCACAGAGGGTGCTGTGACCAGGTCTCCTGGGCAGCCGAGGAGGCTCTCATGAAGGAGGGGAAATACTAAATGAGTAGCTACATTTATTGGCTGCCTAATACAGAAGCACACATTGTCTCCTCCTTTATGTGAATTGTGCTGGGTCCTCTTGTTTTCCTTTCTTTCTACTCATCATGTCGCTAGCCTGGATCCTTTCTGGCTTGTAGGCTGTTACTGCTTTCACCGTAAATGCTATGGAAAGGCATCAGTGGATTTTAAGTGAGGGAGTGTCACTTGCCTCACCTCCTTTGCTCTTCCCCTTTCCCAGCAGTCCTGCTACCTTTTTCACTAACTTCTCTTTCCTGCACTGGGAGAACCATTTCAAACCTTTGGTACTTTCTTCAGATTTTCACGAAATCCCCTTTCTCACTCTTTTTTTTTTTTTTCACGTGGGGCGGCTCTCCTTGCAGGGTGCACTCCTTGTGTGTGAGGCACCCCCACGCAGGGGCGCCCCTGTTTGGCAGGGCACTCCTTGAGTGCAGCAGCTCTGCGCATGGGCCAGCTCACCACAGGGGTCAGGAGGCCCTGGGTATCGAACCCTGGACCTTCCCATATGGCAGGCGACACTCTTGTCAGTTGAGCCACGTCCACTTCCCCCCTTTCTCACTCTTAACTGATGACCTAACATCACTTAACTGAGAACTATCTTACCTTCCTACTACCAAATCCACCTACCTTCCCGCATCTATACCAGCAAGTGTGAGGGAAGCGTCTATCCTATCCCTGGGCCATGCGGCCCACCTCTCCTTTATTGTAGGACTTTCCTTCTGGAGCCCTTGCCCCTCTCTTTCAGCATCAGTTGTTCACTGCCTGGTTGATGGTCCGCAACAGCCTATGGGAGCCCCACAACTCCCTCTACACACCACTCATTTCTCCCCTCACAGCCAGACCTCTCAAAAGCATTGTTTATAATCATCGTCTTCACTTTCTTAACTCATCCCATTGGGCTTTTGTCCCCTGCATTCCACTAAACGGAGGCTCTTATCAAGATTAGTTGTAACCTCCTCGCTGCCATTTTTCGACCTCCATCTCACTGTTCTACCTCTTAGCATCACTTGACACAGCCGAACGATCTCCCCTTCTTAGCACTTTCTTCCTTTGGCCTCTGCAATCCCATGTTCTTCTGATTTTCCTTGACCTTACTCCTCAGTCTCCTGTGCCAGTGCCTCTTCCTCCAGACCTCTAGGTGTTGACGTGTCCTCTAGCCACACTCTTCCTTAATAACCTCATCTAGTCTCATGACTTTAAATACCTACAGTCTACAGGATGAAGTCCCCCGGATGTTCATTTTCAGCCCTCCCCAAAACTCCAGATTCCTATATCCAGCTGTCAACTCAACATCTTTATTTGATTATGTAATAGGCATCTCAGCTCTAACAAGCTCAAAGCAGAACTCTTAAATTTATCTTTCCAAACTAGTTCCTCCCTCTGCTTTCTCCATTCCAGGAGGAGCACCACATCCACCCAACTGCTCCAGCCAAAACCCAGGAATCGCGGTGGCTCCTGTCATTCCCCCTCCTCCTCACATCCAACCTTTCTGCTAGTCCTTCCAACAAGTTCCTGTTGTGATTAAAATAAAATTCAAACTGTTTCCAACCAGTTTTCATGTCACCCTCCTGCTCATCCACTGAACTTCAGCCCTCAGGCCTGCACAAACCTGGTGGCAAGGAAAAGAGAGCAGGGCAGATGTTCAGCTGCTTAGGATGGTCCTGGAAGAGTGAGAAGCTTGGTGTGGTTGCCCATTAAGAGTCGTTCCTTTTATTACCTGAGTGATAAATCTTGATACTGAAGTTCTGTTATTTGCAGTTGGATTGTCCAAAGCTGAGTTCCCCAACCAGTAGATTAGTAGCTGGTTGAAAGCTAGGATTCTAGAAACCTTATCTCCTAGATTTCCAAGCATTTTCTCCAGCATGCTCTTCTCTGTGTGTGTGGACGTCTCCAGCCAGGAAGGGAAGGGGCCCAGCCCACAGCGTTGCCCACCGCCCTGCTCCCCTTGTGCCCTTCCCTGTCAGCCAAGTTCACAGGCCCAGGGATCCCCTCACCTGCCCCCATGTCCACCTCGGGGCTCCTAGGAATTGAAAACTAACTTCTCCGAAAAGCTTGGTTCCCTGGTGTAGGGCAGACCTCGACATTGTAACCTCTCCGAGTTAAGTTCCCTTGAGCTAATGGGGAAGAAGTGAGTGCAGGAATGGAACCGGCTACTCTCAAAGTCAGAGCATAAGTGACAGTGACTCCCATGGGGAGGAAGGTATTCCCTTCTCCTTTCTGCTCAGGTTAAGAAAGTCCACGTTTTTGCTCAATTTCCTTAAATCCTCTAATCCTTGCTAGTATTTCCTTATAGTAAAGGCAGGACCAGAGCCTTTGCAGGCAACTGTATCTAGTTAGGATTTACTAATATGATTTTATCATACTCACTTTTACTGTCACCTTCGATTTATTGCAGATGATTCTGGTCTTCTAATTACAGTCATGATAGAAAGTTTCCTTTATAAAGGAGTTTATATTTAAAAAGTCAATTTAGATCCTTTTGTGGTTCATAAGCATGATGAATGGGTATTCACGTGCTTGTGTGAGTTGTGCCTCCCTCCAGCCTTGTTACAACATTGGCACATTACCCGTCAGACATGAAAAAAAATTGTAAATGTCTATTTAGAGAAAATTATTAAGAAATCATTCAAGTGACACCTGGATCTAGCAGAAATCATGTTGTGATTCACGAAAGACTAAAGTCTGGGAAATGCCGCATCAGAAACAGAGCTGTGGAGAGGTACGGGTCTAGATGTTTGCAAGCCTGGCCTCATCTTATCCAAAACGAGCCCTTCCCCTGAACAGTGCTTCTGACCTGGTGCTTATCTTTATCCCCTGTCTCTCATCCCAAAGGTTTGTTTATCAAGCAAAAGTTGGTGGCCGCTGGTTCCCAGCTGTCTGTGCACACAGCAAGAAGCAAGGCAAGCAGGAAGCAGCAGATGCGGCTCTGCGCGTCTTGATTGGGGAGAACGAGAAAGCAGAGCGCATGGGCTTTACAGAGGTAACCCCAGTGGCAGGGGCCGTTCTCAGAAGAACTATGCTTCTCCCCTCTGGGGGGAGTTGGCTCAACTTGCTGTCGTGTGGATTATCCCTAGGCTTTCATCTTGGCCTCAGTAGTACATATAGCTGGACTATGAGTGTGAGAGGGGAAGAGATGTCTCGAAGTCAAGCAAAGCGTGATCTCCCTGCCCGTTCTGAGATACGGTGGGTGCAGACGTGGCTCCCTGGTCCTGACGTGGCCTCCTCTCCCCACAGCTTCCTCTCACTGGCAGCACCTTCCACGACCAGATTGCCATGCTGAGCCACCGGTGCTTCAACGCGCTCACCAACAGTTTCCAGCCCTCCTTGCTCGGCCGTAAGATCCTGGCTGCCATCATCATGAAGAAAGACCCTGAAGACCTCGGTGTCGTGGTCAGCTTGGGGACAGGTAAGGGGGCTCTGAACACAGTCCCCCAGCGTCCGCCTCCGTGGGGCCTGGAGGCAGGCCCTTCTCATTCCCTCCTGGAGTCCGTGTGAGTGGGTCTGGGGGGGCCACAAAGAATCTTCTAGTTCATCTTCACTGGTTAATCGAGAGTGGGGAGTGAGTTCTCATTTCCTGTGGAAGAGAATCTAGGAGTCAGGGATCTGATCAACTGAAGTGGTTTCACCTCCAAACCTTAAGAGCAAACAGCCTTTCTGTCATCATTCGTTTGGAAATATTACATTTATTCCCAACCCCTCTCCAGGGAATCGCTGTGTGAAAGGAGATTCTCTGAGCCTAAAAGGAGAAACCGTCAACGACTGCCATGCAGAAATCATCTCCCGAAGAGGCTTCATCAGGTGAGCACAACTCAGACACGTGCCTGAGGACCCCCCTGGAGCAGGCCGGTCATCCACCCGCAGTGTCTGCCTTTGCTTTGGACCCGTCCATTTGACCCTGTCTTATGGAGTCGATCCCCTCCGTGGCCCAGGCTGCATGTCCCCTACTTGGCCTGTCTTTTAAGTGCTCTCCCTTTCTCTGCAAACTCTGCTTCATACTCTTTTTAAAAACACAGAACTGCCTCTTGGTCCTCAGACAGCTTTCCCTCTCTACTGGAGGGTCTGTAAACAGCTGCCCTGTTCCTGCCAGCTTTCTCTTCCAATGCGTCTTTAATTTATGAAGGGAGACAGTTAGGGAGAAGCAGCAGGATCCCTGCAGCCAACGCAGTGGGGAGCCCTCGCAGAGGTGGAGCCGGAAGGCTCTCTCTCCTGCACGAAAGGCTGAGGCGCTCGTAGAGGATGTCCCCACCCCCCTGTGCCTCTTTCAACCTAAGAAACTGAAAGGCTGCCCCATTAAGGCTTTGCCTTGCTTGGGGCTCAAAAGTCAGAGTATAAGGGAAGCGGACTTGGCCCAGTGGTTAGGTCCTCTACCACATGGAAGGTCCACGGTTCAAACCCCAGGCCTCCTTGACCCATGTGCAGCTGGCCCATGCGCAGTGCTGATGCGTGCAAGGAGTGCCGTGCCACGCAGGGGTGTCCCCACGTAGGGGAGCCCACGCGCAAGGAGTGCGCCCCGTAAAGAGAGCCGCCCAGCACAAAAGAAAGTGCAGCCTGCCCAGGAATGACACCGCACACACAGAGAGCTGACGCAACAAGATGATGCAACAAAAAGGAACACAGATTCCTGTGGCGCTGACAGCAACAGAAGCGGGCAAAGAAGAACACACAGCAAAACAGACACAGAGAACAGACAACTGGGGTGGAGGGTGGGAAGGGGAGAGAAATAAAATAAATAAATCTTTTAAAAAAAAGCGTATAAAAGAAACTGCTGCTCTCACAGTGGAACCTGTTGTAACCAGACTTTGTCTTCATAGGTTTCTCTACAGTGAATTAATGAAATACAACCCTCAGACTGCAAAGGATAGTATATTCGAGCCTGCTAAGGGAGGAGAAAAGCTCCAAGTTAAAAAGACAGTGTCATTCCATCTCTATATCAGGTCTGTATGGTCTCCCAGGGTTGGGTATCTGAATGCTCCCCTGCCTGGTCAGTCAGACCCCATTTGCTAGGCCGCTGTCAGCACTGTGTTTGGGGCGCATGCCCTGGTGTAGAATGACTTACATACCCTTCTACTCTCCTCCAGTGTCCCAAGGTAGGTCTTAGAAAAAGCTCTTGCTTCTGCCACATCTGACTGTTTTGGAGCCCCAGGAAATCGGTGGGAAGTGTCCACCAGGTGAGTTTTCCTCTGCCTCTTGCAGCACGGCCCCGTGTGGAGATGGTGCTCTCTTTGACAAGTCCTGCAGTGACCGTGCTGAGGAGAGCACAGATTCCCGCCACTATCCTGTCTTTGAGAATCCCAAACAAGGCAAGCTCCGCACCAAGGTGGAGAATGGTGAGTGACACAGGTCTTCCCTCCTTCCCACAAAAATGCTCTGCAAGGCCCCTGGTTGACCACAGGGACCAGGGCACATGTGCCAACTTTTTGCCATTAGTTGTTGGGGTATGAGATGTAGTTTACAGTGAGAAGATCCAGTTAAGGGGAGGGCTGCAGGCAGATGAAGATTCCATTTTGGGGGAGCAGGTGTAGCTCAGTGTTTGAGTGCCTGCTTCACATGTACCAGGTCCACGGTTCAATCCCCAGTACCTCTTTAAAAAAAAAAAAGATTCCATTTTGAATCTGTTAAGTTTGGGAGATCCAAATCAAATGGGAGGTAGAGAAGGTATCCATCGGGAACTCAGGAGAGCCTGGCTGGAAATGAAAACTGGGGAGTCATCCTATAAATCCTCCTATAGATTTACAGCCATGGGAATGGATGGGATCCCCTGATAAGGAACTAAGCCCTGAGGAGCTACCTGTGGTGAAGACATGGTTACCTTGGGACCCAGCACTTCATCCTAGGTGTTTTACCCAAGAGAAATGAGAACATTTGTCCATGTAAAAACAGATGTTCATAATAGCATTATTTATAATAACCAAAAAGTAGAAACAGCCCAAACTTCCATCATCTGATGAATGGGTAATCAAAATGTGGTATATCCATACAGTGCAATATTATTCAGCTGTTTGAAAATATATGTGTCACAACATGGATGACCTCATGAAACATTATGCTAAGTGAAAGAAGCCGGGTCACAAACGCCCCGCATACTGTATAAGTCCATTCATATGAAATGTCTAGAATCAGCAGATCCACAGAGACAGAAAGGAAATCAGTGGTTGCCTGGGGCTAGGCTGGAGGGGAAATGGGGAGTGAGTTTTGGGGATGATGAAATGTTCTAGAATTGTGATGATGGTAGCACAACACTGTAAATATGCTAACAGCCGCTGAATTGTTTAAGTAAATCACATCTCAACAAAGGTGTTGTAGAGAGAGAGAAAAGAAAAGTCCTCTAGTGGCTTCCCACTGCCGCCAGCTCTCAGGCCCAGCTCCATCCCTTGTGCTTTTCCCCTTTGCTCAGGAATGCTCCAATCACCCTTGTCCTTGGCTGCCTCAGGGCCTTTGCTTTTGCAGTCCTCTCCATCTGAAGCTCTTCCTCCAGCTGCTCCTTCTCCTCCATGTCTCAGCATCCCTGCCTTTATCTCAGTAGCTTCCCCCTGCTCTCCTCTCATTGCTTGCTTAAAGCCTTCAGAGCTCTCTTGACATCTAGAATTCTGATCTATGTATTGGGTTTCTTGCTTAGCATCTGTTCCATTCCTTTTTATCCCCTCGCCCTCCTCAGCCTTCTGTGAGAACAAGGATCTTACTTGGTTTTGCTCACCATTGTTTCCCAGCACCAAGCATAGTGGCTTCCGCATAGTAGTTGCTCTGAAATGCATGAAGAATGAATGAGTGAGGCCCACGTCTAAGGAGTAGAAACAGCAAGGAGCAGTTCGCTCCAGTAGCCCCTGTGGGTCTGACCCAAGTCTCTAACACAGGGGAAGGCACAATCCCTGTGGAGTCCAGTGACATCGTGCCTACGTGGGATGGAATTCGACTTGGGGAGAGACTCCGGACCATGTCCTGTAGTGACAAAATCCTCCGCTGGAATGTGCTTGGCCTGCAAGGGGCACTGTTGACCCACTTCCTGCAGCCTGTGTATCTCAAATCTGTCACACTGGGTAAGGGACCTGCATTGGGAGCCAGAACTAGCCTGTCCTTCTAGTGCCCAGAGCCCAGCAAGCTGCATGCTTTGTTGCCAGGCATTAACATGATGTCTCCCCTTTTCAGAGTGTGCTTGAATCGGTGGTGAGTAATTGGTTCTGAGAGTCCAGTCTGCTTCAGTAGGAAGATCATTTGAGGCTGCAAGCCTAAGTAAAGGGTGGCCTGGCAAGTCTGAGATGAGTTAAAGAAACACAGCAGTTTAAAACTGCAGTGTCTCAGTCCCTTATCTCCACAGTCCTTGACCTTACTTCCAACCTTCTATACTGTGCTTAAGTAATTGATGATTCCACATATATGTATCTTTGGAAGCCATAATCAGAAGGTACTTCCTAACCAGAGGGCTGTTTCTCTGTCCTGACAACTCTTGTTTTGTAGCTTCAGGCTCTCCACACACCTCTGACTCTTAACAGTACTTGGTGCAAACTCAGGTGTATACTTTTTTTGTACCCAGGTTACCTTTTCAGCCAAGGGCACCTGACGCGTGCTATTTGCTGTCGTGTGACTAGAGATGGGAGTGCATTTGAGGATGGACTACAGCATCCCTTCATTGTGAACCACCCCAAGGTGCGAAACCCTGTTCATTTTCCCTTGGTCTTTTTCTCCTTTTCACACAATCCTGTCAGCAAAGCAAAAATGTACACTATGGGGGCAAGAAGGAGCCTTAGTTGGTGTCCCAAGAACTTCTCCTCCTCTTGTAGATGCCAAGGGCTCTTCTTCTCTGGGTCTGGAATTTATTTTGAATCAAGGTGGGGTTAGTATGCCTAGATTTTACTCGGCCTTATAGCCAAACCAGATCCTAAATAAGAGGGCAAGCTTGTGACTCTGCCTTCCCTCCTTACTTTGTGTCCTGAATCCCTGCGCTTGGAATCTGGTTTCTGAAAGGTTTCCATCTTTCTCCCATTGCTCCTGGGATTCCTAGGTCGGCAGAGTCAGCGTATATGATTCCAAAAGGCAGTCCGGGAAGACTAAGGAGACAAGCGTCAACTGGTGTTTGGCTGACGGCTATGACCTGGAGATCCTGGATGGCACCAGAGGCACAGTGGATGGGTAAGGTGACGGGAGAGCACAGTAGAAGCCAAGCCGTCCTTCCTCCCCGTTTGCCGATCTCTGGAGCTTAAGAGCTCCCTGCCCTCCCAGGGGCTCCCCACCTTGGGCTCCCCGCCTGTTCTGCTCCCAATAGATAACAATCACTTTTATTTCCCCAGGCCACGGAATGAATTGTCACGCGTCTCCAAAAAGAACATTTTTCTTCTATTTAAGAAG
The DNA here is from genome assembly GCF_030445035.2 of Dasypus novemcinctus. Taxonomy (NCBI): domain Eukaryota; kingdom Metazoa; phylum Chordata; class Mammalia; order Cingulata; family Dasypodidae; genus Dasypus; species Dasypus novemcinctus. Next base: position 30,132,754 of record NC_080685.1, on the reverse strand, counting down.
CTCTGCTCCGTCCGTTACCGCAGGGACCTACTTAAACTCTCCTATGGTGAGGCCAAGAAAGCTGCCCATGATTATGAGACAACTAAGAACTACTTTAAAAAAAGCCTGAAGGACATGGGCTATGGGAACTGGATAAGCAAACCCCAGGAGGAAAAGAACTTTTATTCCTGTCCAGTATAGTTTGAGCCAGTGCCTGCCTGACTGGGGGTGCCTCATCCGAGGTGAGAGGGGCAGGCTGAACACTGGTCAAGGTTTTGTTTTGTCTTTTTCCTCCTTTTTAAAAATGGAAGCAGAACTGCAGGTACTGAGGGCTTAGCGTTCCCAGTTATCTCACTTTCTCTGGGATTGCTCGGCTGGGGCTGGCCCTTCTGTTTTCCCAAAGGAAGGAAAAAGGATTCTTTCCACCCAATGCGTAAGCAGTCACAGGGCCCCTGCAGCCGATTTCCTCTTAAATTTGGGGTTTTTTTTTTTTTCCATTTGCTTTTAAGTTTGTTTGCCACCTGCCTTCTTGTGGGCTTGACTAGGTTCCAGTCAGCTCTGCGTGAGTCATGCCGCTGGTGGATTTGTGCGGGCGTCCTCTACTGCCTCCTCCCTTCTGAGGCGCCTTCCTGGCCATTAAGTCGTCCGTCGTCCCCCCACCACCAAGAGGGGAAAGAAGCAACCTTCAGGTCTTTGGTGAAACACGTACAAGGGTAGGAGTTTAAAACTGCAGTCGATTCATTGCTGTTGCCCGTGGGAGTGTGTGGTCAGAATCTGCAGATAACTGCTCGGTGAGCCAAAGATCTTGCGCTTTAGCCAGCTTGGGAGGGGCCAAGAGGTAGGGAAACCTGCTACTTGGGAAGTGTATCCTTTCCCCCAGCAGCAGGGAAATCCAGAACCAGCCAGCTGGGCTGAAGTTGTAGGCCAAGCCATAACGGAAGCTTCCCTCTGCAGGGATGACACCAGCCCCTCCCAGGCACACATCGCGAGGCTCCCAGCCACGCCTCCTCCTAGGGTTTCCCTACCAGTGGGGGAGCAGGGCCATAGACCTCAACCAACAGGTAGGAAAAACCCAGAACCCGTCCTGGAGGGCAGATCGTCCCTCTGAGATAATCAGGACTTGGCAGGATGAAGAGGGGGGAGAATCATGTTGGGTCAGATCACTTCCTCCCGGCGTCCTGCTCATGACATTGACACCAAGGGAGGTTGAGTAGGTCTTGGGTAAATTAGAAATTTTTAAAAGAATGCCATAGGTGTTGATTCTCAACTGCTACAGATAAACTACAATTGCACGGATTTAAAATTCAGACATACTTTTCCACTTATCCAAGCACTTTTATTTTGCAAGGTGGCCTCTGAAGTTGGTATGTGGGTTGAGTACAGACCTGAAGGCCCTCTCCCCTGATGTGAGGGTCCACACACAACAAGGCAGTAGCTGGAGGTGGGAGGGCAGGTGCGCCTGACACTGGGAAGGAAGCCTGACTGCTGTGCTCAGAGCCTCTGGCCCCTCGGTGGAGTCTGGCTCTGGGGAACTAGAGCCCCTGCTGCCCCCAGGACCTGGCCCGCTTCTGCTTCATCTGTGAGCATGCTGAGCCGCGTGCCCTCAGATGAGGCTCCATCCCTCCCCATCCCCAGACGGTTCGCTGGTTCAATCCCCCCCCCCCCATCTTCAACAGTAGATACGTCCACAGGCATACTTTCATTCTTGTGGCTACTGTATCCTCTCTACTTTTGACCAAAATAAGAGAACCTAAGTTTTTAAACTACACTAAGGATGTCTTTGCAGAACTCCAGGCCGTCCCCAGGAGCTGGTGGGGAAACAGGCAGCTGGCTTCTGGGGTGGGAAGGCTGCCCCCTGGCTGCTGAAAACACTGACTCAGCCCCGGCCCCCACCTGGGACAGAGTTCTTGGGGTTCCCAGCCATCAGGAGAAAACTCCTGCCCTCGGGTCTGTAGCCTCGGGGCCATCCCGACTGCTGAGGGCTACGGTCCCTCTGGTCTGTCCCGGGCACTAGGGTCCCCTGCAGGGCCCTGGCTCGGGCACTCAGATCCGCGTCCCGCCCGCCCCCAGTTTTACCCAGCAAAGTCCTAGTTTCTTTTCTGCTGAAGAGAGCAAGGAAGGCGTCCCTCAGCTCCACCCGTCCACTGGAAACGAGCCTGTGCTGGGCCCTGCACCACTGCGTCCTCCACACGGTTCAAGTTGCACAGGACAAGCTTTGGCAGAGCTCCCAACCAGAGTTGTTTTGTTCACTTTTTTCCTCAAATCTTTGTTTTCAATGCGCCTCCCCCCCCCCGCCCCCTTTTTTTAATTGATTTTTGTAGTTGATTTGTCTGAACTGGGCTCTTGTGCATTTTTTGAGTAATCACTTGTAAAAATTGTCACTGCTTTGAAGCTGTTTCCTTTCCTCACTTTTAAGGGGCTTTGTTTTCGGGGTCTTGTTGACTTCAGGAGCAGTGTGGGGGAAGAGCCAGTGTGGAGCTGGATACCACAATGGCTGCATCTTATTTTATTTCTGCTTTTATGTGTCCTGCGATATCAGTGACTAACAATTTACATTCCTCTTAAATAAAAAAAAATAATCAGAATTGTTAGAAAGGCTCAAGGCTTGGTTTCTTGGGGAGAGGTGGATGTGGGGACAGAGCGTCCTGATTGGACATGGGACTGGGCGTCCTGATTGAGGACCTGGGGAGCAGGCCTGCGAGAGACACCTGTAAGGGCCTCCCTGGGCAGGTGAGCTCGTGTCTGGGGTGGGGGTACATCAGGCACCCCTTCGTTCCTTCCCCAGCTCCTCCAGAGTCCACCATTAATACCTTGTCCCTAAGGACTTGGTATGCAAGATTTCAAGACCCTAGAATAGGAAAACTTCCCGTGAGACGATCACAAATAATTCCACAGGTCTTCCCTAACCCCTCTCAGCCTTCTCCCTGCAGGGCTGGGCAGGCTGGGAGTTAAGTTGCAGCCCAGACGGGACTGGCTTGGCTTGAGTCTTTTTTCTTCCCTCTCCCCCCCCCCCCCCCCCCGTTGTCTGCTCTCTCTGTCCACTTGCTCTATGTTCTGTGTCCACTTGTGTTTTTTTTTAAGATTTATTTTTTTCTCTCCCTTCTCCCCACCCCACCCCAGTTGTCTGTTCTTTGTGTCCATTTGCTGTGTGTTCTTCGTCTGCTTCTGTTGTTGTCAGCAGCACGGGAATCTGTCTTTTTTTGTTGCATCATCTTGTGTCAGCTCTCCGTGTGTGCGGCGCCATTCCTGGGAAGGCTGCACTTTCTTTCACGCTGGGCGGCTCTCCTTACGGGGCGCACTCCTTGTGCATGGGGCTCCCCTACGTGGGGGACACCCCTGTGTGGCACGGCACTCCTTGCGCGCATCAGCACTGCGCATGGGCCACCTCCACACGGGGCAAGGAGGCCCGGGGTTTGAACCTCTGACCTCCCATGTGGTAGACGGACGCCCTATCCGTTGGCCCAAATCCGCTTGCTGGCTATAGTCTCAAGGGAACAAGCCGTTTGCTTTGTACTTCATAGGTGGCATGAGAATTAGTCTCTATCCTAAATTGCTCTCAAAGAGAATGCATCACTGTCCACAACAATGTAATTTCGTCCAGGATTCCTACAAGCGTCCTCTTCAACATTTGAAACAATATACCAGAGGACATAAAATACCTAATGGTGAGGCTGCCTTCCTTGTCCACCATCCATTCCTTAGACAGAAGGCCCTGAGGCCAGGAGGACTGGCGACGTGTTTTGGGACCCATCAAGTGAGAACCAGAATTGAGGCCACTGAAGCACAGTGCCGGGTGACCTGAGTTTAGGACGGTGCGGGATAAAGCCTCTGCCTGCTGTGTGGCCCCAGGAACCCCAAGCGTCTCCTGTTCTCAGGCAGCTCCTCGTTCTGCCTCGAGGGCATGCCAAGGGCTTTTACAAAGTGCCCGGTTTCCTTAAGGCCTATGGCACGTGCCCAGCCTCCTCCTGTGAAGGGAGAAGAGGACTGTCCTTCCCACCAGGCCACCTCCTGAGTGGCCTGGGAAGCAGGGCTGCCTGCATGAGCACGGGGGAGTTCCCTCAGCTTACCATCCCAGGTGCTGTCCATTCCATCCAGGGGGCCCACAAATTAACACCATTCCAGGATTTGGGCCCAGATCAAAGCAAATGCGTGGCACGCTGGCATGGCCTCTGGGCAGACTGCAGCCTTTTTGTACTATCAGTTAACCTTGCATGAGTCCAATTTCTCCCCTTGCCCTGTATTTGCCAACCCTGCTCAGAAAGGGTTCCCATCCCTACCCCAAAGAGAACAGTAACAAGACTTGTTGGCAGCAACCTTGCAACTTTTCAAGAATCTTGAGCTCCTAGTGAGTCCGGCGGGGGATGGGCTAGCCCAGAGCCAATATCCCAGGAGTGCAGACTAGGGAGGCCAAGGGCAGTGCGGGGGAGGGGAGGGCGGCCCAAGGACCCCTGGACCTAGAGGTCTCGGGCACCACGTGGTCATCACACTGGCCTCACAACTGTTGGTGACTATTAAAAGGAGGTCGCCTGTTTCCTGCTGGCCAGCACCAGTGCCAAGTGAAGGATGTCACCAGCCCAGCTCTGCCCCGGTGGGGGGGGGCAGCCACCTGGAACCACGTCCACGCTGGCTTTGGGGGTGAATTTGGAGAACACCTCAAACCCCCTCCCTCCCTCCTGAGGAGCGCTCTTCCTGCCTAGCTGGAAGGCCCCGGGAAAGCGAGGGCTCTGTGGGGAGCGGGTGGCGCCCACGTGGGGTGGGGGGAAGGCATGTGCTCTGGGGTCGGCCTTGGGTTCCAGGCCCAGCTCTGCTCACCAGCGGTGCCACTTGGCCTCTTCGAGCCTCATTTTCTGTTCTGTAAAATGGGGACCCTTTCTCCAAAGGATTGTTTCTGAGGAACGAAGACAATGAAGGAACTGGCACAGAGCAGATGCTTAGTAAATGGGGTGCAAAACATGGGTCAATGCTCCCCAGATCCCCAAACAGCGTGCCCTTTTGCCGTAGAGGGACGCGGTCTTGTCCCCACTCTGGGGGCTGCCCGTGTCTCGTCTGCTTTCGCGTCTCCAGCAGCTCTGCACCTCACTGCCAGCGGCTGCCCCCCCGCTGCAGTGCCAACCTTCAAAAGCAGACGGCCCCTGCTTGCCCGCTTGGGCGTGCACACGGCATTTCAGACAAACTGATGGGCTCGCCTGTGCCCTTGCCCTTGCCCTCTGAGGCAGCTAAGCCCCTCGTTTCCTCGCCGCCCGCCTTCCCAAGCCCACCTTGCCCTGCGGTTCATGCCCGTTTCTCTACCTCTCTCAGGCCTGTAGTCTCAGCGCCTCGCCCAGCTCTGAGCTGGGTACCAGATTCTCTCCAGAGACAAGCCTGCCCCCCACAAAGGGGCCAAGGAGCATCCCTGAGGGCGCGGAGGGAAGGACCGAAGACCCAAGCGTGGAAGAGCTGCCTTCCCAAGGCTTTCAAGTGCCCTTGCGGGTGCCAGCTCCACACTGACGGGGCAGCGCCCTGCCCGTGCAATGGGAACCTCCGCCCACCTCTGTCCCCCACCTCCCCTTACTGTGATGGTCTCTAAATAGCTGCATCCGAGGTGGCGGGAATGGCATTGCCCCAGGGACCCCTGTGCAGTGGGATGCCACCTAGTCAACCCCTCCATGTACGTGACCCCTCTGCCTAGCTGCAGTCCTCAGCCAGCTCTGTCGCCTCCATCTACAGAGGAGGCACCGCGAGTTCCTTACACCAGGGCAGACAGCAAACCCTCTCAGGACCTGCATCTCCTTATGCACCACGTGGGCCACGGCGAGGAGCTGGAGTGGCTGCTCTCTAGCACTGCTTGGTGACTCACTCAGGCAACCGCCCCTTACGGAACCGCTAAAAGCGCATACAGCCGCCCGGGGCCCAGGGGAGGAGCCTGGGAGAGAGGACCGCAAGCAGCCCACCTTAGCCCCCAGAAGGAAGGAGCCTGTCCAGCTGCTGTGCTGGGTTCCCAGACACTTTCCTCTGGGCTCTGAGTTTGAGACAGCCCCCGCATAATAAAGGCAACTCCCAGTTCTTCGTGCTATGAGAGGGCCACTTCCCTGGTGCAGACACACACCGCCCCCAGAAGAGGTGGCCGACAGCCTGCTCTGGCAGGTGGCAAATCCCAACAATGCAGCTGGTGTAGCTCGACAGTTGGGTGCCTGCCTCACATATACAAGGTCCCAGGTTCAATCTCTGATACTTCCTAAAAACAAAACAAACAGAACAAAAAACAAAAAAACAACTCACTGGGAGCAGATGTAGCTCACTGATTGAGCACCTGCTTCCCATAGAGGTCCTGGGTTCAAGCCCTGGTACCCCCTAAAAAATAAAAATTCCCAATGAAGGTGCTCTTCTACCGCCTGAGGTCCCTAAGCACACACCTGTCTCAGGGCATGGGGGGGGCACCCAGAAGAGGGGGCAGGACAAGGGCAGGCACTCTGCCAAGAAATGGAGTGAAGCTTTGCTGAGGAGGCTGCAGAGAGAAGCTCCCTTTTAGACCCTCCCCAGCAGTCCCCAGAATGTTCCTCTCCAGCTGCTCCCCCAGCTCCCGGCTCCCCCAGAGCCCAGACTCTGTGACCCCGTCCTCTCTCTGCTCTTTGCACCCCCCCGCCCCCCCCCCCCCCGCCTCCCCGCCCCCATCAGCACCACGCGCCCACCTCCACCCAGCCTGGGCAAGCGGGAGTCCCAGCTGGGCTCCAGAGAGCGGAATGGCCGTGCCAGGCCAGGCCCCTCGGGCGCACTGGGCAGGCCGACCCCTCTGTGACCTGCCATCTGCCGCCGGGCGCTGAGCACAGCTGGGACCACAAATCAGCGCCAGTCAAGCGTGCAGGGGGGCGGGCGGCGCGCGCGGCAGGAGGTCCCTTAGGGGGAGTGGGGGCGGGCGGCCTCGCGCTGGCCCGGGCAGCGCCAGCGGTTCTGCTCGGACCTGCTCAGGTCCGGCGGGAGGGGCAGAGGGCGCCGCGCAGGAAGGGCGCAAGCAAGGGCGGCGCTGACGTGGCAGGCTGCGGCCGCTCGAGGGCGGGCGCCGGGCGCCGGCCACTCCCTCCCACCCGGCTCTGCGGCGGGCAGCGGGGCCGGGGCCGCTTGCGGCTAAAGCCCCCAGTGCACCTCCTGCAGACGAGCGGCGAGGCGCAGCGGGGCAGCAGCAGGGCCCCGGCCAGGCGGCTCAGGGCGGGGAGAAGGGTCAGAGACCCAGGCCGCCCGTCCCCGCGCAGCTGTACGGGGGCTGGAATCCGCGGTGGCCCTGCTCTTCTCACCCGGCTCGGGCGGCGGGAGGGGGGAGCCCAGGCTCCAGGCCAGTCGCCAAAAGACTTGACACGCGGAGACCCCACCCTCACACCCTGATGTGGAGGGAGTAGGGAAGGAGAGGCAATCGGGGGGTGCAGAGAGCCCTTCTTGGGGCAGAACGGGGCCTGGAGCTTGCCTCTGGACCCCTTGGAGGCCGGGGGCCGTGGGACTGCGGCGGAAATCTCCCCCAAGGGTCGCACTGTGCCTCTGCGCCGGGCTCGGTGCTCTGGACGGGAGGCCCCGCCCCGCGAGGCCCCGCCCCCGCGGCGTCCATCCAGCAGGGACAGGTGACTGTCACCCTGGCCCCGGCCGTCTTGCTCCTCCCTCTGAGCCCCGCCGCGGGGCCGGCCCTGCAGAGTCAGAGCCCCCGTGCCTCCCCCAGGCCCCCCGCCCCTCCTGCCGGCCCCCCTTCCTCCCACGGCTTGGAGGCAGCAGATGCTTTTGTCCCCTGCTTGGCCCGTTCCCCGCACAGTCTCCTCGGCGCGCAAGGCTCTGACCTCTCGGCTCTCCACTTCTCGGCCTTCATCCTCCACCATCAGTGCTCCTTCCTGGCGTGGCACAGGGGGAGGTGAGCGGCCAAGGCGCGCTGCCGCGGGCCTGGCCTCCCGGTGGGAGCTTTGTGAGGGGAGGTGGGGGGGGCTCCGGGTGAAGTAACAGGACGCGTCTGTGGGGCCAGGGTCCCACTCCCTGGCCGCTCACTCACCCCTCTGCCGCCCGGTGTGCCGCAGAGGGCGAGGGGCTGAGGGACACGGTGCTGGGGAGGCCTCACTTGGAACCGGGAGCCGAGTGGTCTGGGTGCAGGAGGGTCGTGGTGGTGTAGTTCTGGAAGAGGGGCTGCAGGAACATGCCGATGGTGCCAAAGACACAGACGAAGACAAAGATCCAGAGGAACAGGCGGTCGATCACCATGGCAACGTACTTCCAGTCCTCGCTCACCTGGATGGAGATGGAGGAGGCCCAGGTGTCAGGCACATGATCCAGGATGGGCGTGGGTGGACTGGGTGTCAGCAGGCTCCACCACACGCACGCCCTGCACCTCTCCCTCAGTGATCCCAGAGCCACCAGTCGAAAGCATGGCTCTTCTCTTACTTGCTAAAAAGCCTCCAGTGGCTCTACCTTCAGGGCCTATCCAAATTCTCAAGTCTGGAGTCAAGACCCATACATGAAAAATACAAGCCAATCTCCTAGCCTCTCCCAACCTATAATCCAGCCTTTCCAGACCCCAGTGTGTCCTTTCAGGGCTCTGTGCCTTTGGGTTTTCTTTGCGTCTAGAATTCTTGTCCCCCTTTTCACTACCTGGTAAACTCCTATGCATCCTTCAAAACCCAAATCAAAAGTTGTCCCCTTAATAAGGCTTCCCTAACCCCACTCAACTTCCAGTCAGAATGAATCCCTGGTTTCAGAATGCTCCCTCTGATGTCCCTCAGCACTGCATACACATCTCCATCAAAGTATTTTCACCGCACCATCTTGTCATTTTGATTCGCATGTCTGTCCCCACACTAAGCCACAAGCTACTGAACTACAGGAGCTCTGTCTGATCCATCGTAATCCAGACATCTGAAGCACAGCGTGCCCAGTAAATGGGTGGCAAGTTAGTAAATGAATAGCTGCCTGCGCATGCCTTGCACTTTATCTGACTGCAGGGGAAGCCCCACCCAACAGACCGCCTTGGCACGGAGGCCGCAGAGGGACAGGCCTGGGTCCCGGCTGTGAAGAAATGAGGCAGGAAGGGAAAACCCTCTGCGAGGCTGAGGGCTAGCCACAGGGCCCAGGGGAAGGGCGCCCTCTCCTCCTGCTCTGCTTCCTGAGGCTGGGTCCTTGGACACACATTGACCCGGTGCCAGGTCAGCTTGGGAGACGGGGAAGAGGCAACCGTGCGCCTTCATTTGGTAAGAAGCGGAGTCGTCACTCCATCATGGCTCAGTTGTGCCGGCTCTACCCAGCACCATGCCACATGCTGGAGACACAGCCGAGAGCAGGATAAATCCATCCTGTGGCTTACAGTCTATGGAGGGAGATGGGCACAAAATAAGAAGGAAGTAATGACACATAGTGGGGGCTTATAAAGAAACAAAAGACGGAGGTAGAGAAATGGGTGGGAAAATATCCTTTAGAGTGTGGCCTGGGAAGACCTCTTTGAAGAGGTGACATTTAAGCAAAGATCTGATGAGTGAGAAAGAGCCAGCTATGTCAGAAATAAGTTGAAGTAAGGAAAAATCAGACAAACCCAGATTAAGGGACACGAACCAGTGTGTAACAAGGATACTTCAAAAATGTTTATGTCGTGAAAGGAAAGCTGAGAAACTGTTCGAGATTAAAGAAAACTGAAAAGACATGACAACTAAATGCAAACTGAGAGCCTTGAAAGTGGTGGGATGCTATGAAGGACAGTACAGGGATAAATGGCAAAATTTGAATATAGATCATATATTAGATAAATGTATTGATGCTAAATGTCCTGAATTTAATCACTGGAACAGCATTATGCAAGAGAATGTTCCTGTTCTTGGAGACACATGCTAAAGTGTTTGGGATAAATGGTCACAATGTCCTGCAACTTACTCTCAGATGGTAGAGGCAAACAATAATAATAATTTCTTTATAGAAAAGGAATAGGAAAAGAGCATTCCAAGGAGAAGAACCCATATGTTCAGAGGCCCTGTGGCAAGCAAGAGCATGGCATGCTAAGGATAGTCAAACAGATAAGCCGTGACCTGAGCAAGAGGGAGAAGGGACAAGGTGAGGTGGGAAGATGTTATCTATTTGGATGGAGTGAAGGAGCTGAATTGCAGAGACTTTAGGTGACTCGGTCCCGGCTCAGGTAAGAGCTAATGGGTGGCCTGGAACCAGGCAGGTGGCATGGAGATGGCAAGAAAAGGATGACACTGAGAAATATTTTGGAGGTTGTGCTCACAGGACAGAACTTGCTGAGGATGTGGGTGGTGGAGATGAGAAAGAGAGGGATCAAGGAGGAGGGATCCAGTGGTTTAGTCTGGACTTCTGGGTGGATAGTGGTGCCATTTCCTGAGAGGCGCGGAGCCTGGGGCAGGGCCGGGCCGCTGGGGATGGAGAGCAAGCCTTCTGCTGGGACACGTTAAGTCTGAGATGCAGTGAAGCATCCAAGTAGGTCACTGCGTCCTCAGCACCTAGTTCAGTAAATGCACAAAAATGAGCGGCCTAAGGTGGGGGGAGGGGGGGGACGGTGACCCAGCAGGCGAGCCCCAGCATTGCCGCACGCTCTACTTGACCTTCGGCTCCGGGGCTCCCGTCCCCATCTCCTCCAGCTTCCCGCCTGCCTCCTCCTCTCTCAGGACCATCACCCGCTCCCCGGCCCCAGCCCCAGCCCCATCTCCTGCCCTCACGCCCTTCCTTACCCCTCAGTCGGAATGGCAGGGTCCCGGCGGAAACCTGCCCTGTCACCATGGCAACAGCTGAGTCTCGGCCTGGAACGGGCAGGTTACCGGGAGACTGCACCCGAAACGGAGAGATGATAGCCCATCGCGCCTCCCCTCCAGGCCCGGGCCGGGGGCTCAAGCAGGCCCCTCCCGGGGAGCTGCAGCAGAAAAAGCCGGGTGCAGGGAGCCCTCTCCTGCCCCCGCCCCCCCACGAGGCCACCCCTGGGGCCCAGAAGGACAGAAGAGGAATATTGATTTGGGACTCTGTCCTCTTCAACATCCACCCACGCGCCAACCCTTTGCTGCCCTCCATTCTGCCCCTGGCGGGGCCCACAGAGGACTTGCAGCCGCTGAAGAATCCAAGGATTGGGGAAGGCAGGAGGCGGGCAGGGCGCTCGTGGTCACGGGCGCTGCAAACCCGCCTGACCCTAACGGTGGCCCGGCTGAGGCACGGCGCCCTAGACGCCAGTCCTCGGGAGGCGGCCCTGCGCCTCACGGAAGCCGACCCAGCAGCACCCCAAGCCGGGGGCCCCCCGCCTCGGGTCCGGCTCGCCTTGGCCCGCTCCCGCCAGCGCCTCGGCCGCAGCGGCTGGCTCCCGCGGCCCCCGCGCGCCGCACTCACGCTCTGGTCGTCGTCCTCGCTGCGCATGTGCTCCGCGATGAAGCGCACGCCGTCCACCGCCTCGCCCAGGCCGCAGCCGCACGGCTCCCGCGCGCGCCCCGCGCCGCCCGCCGGCGCCGGCTCCGCGCCGCAGGCCCCGGCCACGCCCCGCACGGACGCGCGGTTGACGAAGCACGTGCAGGAGTCGGCCCCGCGCGGCTCGCGGAGGAAGCGCGCGCCCGCGCCCTCGCGCTCGCGCAGGCGCCGGCGCAGGCGCAGGCGCTGGCGGGCGCCGTGGTGGCGCGGCGGCTGCAGGAAGAGCAGCGCGGGCAGCTTCTCCAGGAAGACGACCTTGACCCAGGGCGCCATGGTGTGCGTGGTGGGCGAGCGGTGGTGCACGTTGAGCACGCAGACGCTGGTGACGATGGAGAAGGTGACGAGCACCATGGTGAACATGAGGTACTTGCCGACGAGCGGCACGTCCAGGGAGGTGGGCGGCACGATCTTGGAGATGAGCAGCAGGAAGACGGTGAGCGCCAGCAGCACGGAGATGCACAGCGTCATCTTCTCGCCGCAGTCCGACGGCAGGTAGAAGACGAGGATGGCCAGCGAGGTGATGAGCACGCAGGGGATGATGAGGTTGATGGTGTAGAAGAGGGGCTTGCGGCGGATGATGAAGTCGTACGTGATGTCCACGTAGGTGGAGTCGTCGGGGTTCTCGTTGCGCCGGCCCGGCAGAGCCACGATGTCCCACTCGCCGCTGGGGGTGAAGTCGTCCAGGCTGGCGACGTCACTCTTGAGCACTAGGTCGATCTCGGTGCGGTCGTAGGTCCACGAGCGGAACTTCATGGTGCAGTTCTGCTGGTCAAACGGGAAGTGCTTCACCTCGATCTTGCAGGCGCTCTTGTAGATGGCCGGGGGCAGCCAGAAGATGCTGCCGTCGTAGGAGACCACGGCGTTGGAATAGAAGGACACCTCGTACATGCCGTCAGCACTGTCACAGGACGGGCAGTCAGCCAGGGCCCTGGCCTGAGAGGTCCACCAGCCCCCACCAGCCCAGCCCCGAGTTGAAGGAGAGCGAAGCCAGAGGGAGATATGGGGGGATGCAGGTCTGAGGGCAATCAGGAACCATTCAGGAGTGTGGAGAGGGGGGTAGCAAGGGAGGGGACAGACTGGTGGGAAGCAGAGGTGTCTCGGTCAGGAGGGTGGTGAGGAAGGAGGGGAGGACACACCTGCTACACGTTAGCATCCTGAAAGTGGAGCGGGTGGGAAAGCCGCGCAGGCCGGTGAGTCCCGAGCAATGGAGGGGGCAGGGGCAGGTGGGAGCAGGGTATGGTTCCACCAGTGGTGGGAGGTGGGTTTTTTGTTTTTAATTTTGTCTTGGAAGTGAGAGAGATTATTACAGGAGAGGGGATGGAACGTGTAAGAGAAACCAGGACCTCAAGGTTTTTAGATCCTGCCCAGGCTTGCAGGGAATCCTACTCTTGAATCAGTTTATATACTGGAGATGGTCAGTCTTTGCTTGTATCTGCACTCTAGGCCAAAACACGGCCTGTGAGGGGCTGGCCATGGCCCAAGTCACCCTGGCTATCCACACTGTGCCTTACTGGCCTGGTCTGTTTGCCTGTCTGGGCACTGACTGTATTTGCCAGAGAAAGGTCCCTTCCCTTCCCCACCATGAGCTAATTTCTCTAATTTCCCAAGGTGCCTTCCCTCTCTGACCACTCCCCACTGCCACAGAGTCACCTACTTGTTGTACAGGACCACATCTGGGAGCCAGATGTGCTTGGACGGGAGCCGAACTTTCTTCATGTTGTCGAACTCCTCAGGCTTCCAGGTAAGGCGATAATCCTCCCACTCCTGGGGACAGGAGAGAGGGGGGCAGCACTGACCTCTGCCCTGGGACAGGCTTGAGGCTAAGGACAGGGACAAGACTGAGGAAACTTTCAAGAGCTAACTCTTCCCCACAATAACTTCAGTGTGGTTCATAGGAATCTTTCTCATTTAATTTGCCCATATAAGTCAAGGTATTAATTAGAATACACACTTCACAAATGAGAAAGTGAGTCTCGGAGATTTTAGCATGTCCAAAACCAAAGCTGGTAAGTGGTAGATTCATATCTAGTTGTTCAGGACTCCAAAGTCCATACTTTTTCTGCCTCTCCTGAGCTGACTTAAAGAGGGGAAAGCACATGCAAAAGAGGAGGGAAGAGCAAGGCAGGGGTGTGGGTGGGAGGAGACTCACCTGGGTCAGCCAGACATTAGTGGTCATGATCTGCTCCCGCTCGTGCTGCAGGGAAGAGAAGCTGCTGAGAGGACCTCCGCCAGCCTGTGGGCCCAAAGCCAACATCCACAGTCCCTCCCCAGCCTCCCCAAGCCTTGGTATCTCCAGGGGAGGAAGCACAAACAGGCACACATTTTGGCTGAGCTGACTTGGATAGCTAGGCCAACAGTTGGGGACCCCTACTTACCACACTGATGAGCTGGGCCAGTGACACCATGAGCTGTACCGTCACCAGGTCAGAGCCATTGGTGGCTGGGCGGATGAGCTTGTTGTAGCGGGAAGGATCCAGGAGATGCTCCACCAGCCGCTCCTCTGTGTCTGTACTCCAGACCCCTGAGCAGGAGGTTAGTAAATAGGCAAAGAGAGCCCACCCAGGACCCCACCCTCCCCAGGCAAGTGGGGCAACCCAGGCCCAACCAGGAAGCTGTGGCTTCCCACTGCTTCATCCCTAAGGAGACTGCAAAGTGCGTAGGTTACCCATGGAGGCCCCAGGAGAAGAACCTCATAAAGAAGACCTAAGGCCATTAGCCGAGGGGCACAGACAGAGCCCCACAAAGATGCCTCCAGACTAAGCACTATGCTGCGAGGATTAGTGAAAACCTGATCTTTCCCCAAGGTCTCACGGGGTAGTTCCAAAGCCTTAAGATTTCTGCTTGGTGGCGTCCCCCAGCAGATACCTGAACTCCCAGTGGGTGTTTTGGAGGGTAGTGAAAGGGAGAAACTGTTATTTGTGTCCCACCACACACCCTTTAGCACCCATCTCTGTGTGCAGATAACACTAGGTGCCTCCGCTTGTGACCAGCTGTACCCATCTCCTCACCCAGGCCCCAGATCCTCACCAAAGGCACTGGGCTGCCTGAACTCAGATTCAGGACCTATTATCTAGTCCCAAGCCCCACACACCCGGGAGCCCACTCCCCATGTAAGCCTTCGTACCTGCCCCTCTCGACGCTTTCTGTGCTCTCCCGCAACTCTGCACTCACACCTGCCCACCCTCTCCAAGTGAGCCTTCCCAGCCAGAGCTGCTTGCCTTCCAGGTCTCCTGCCCTACCCTACAAGAGGTTGAGAAGTAAGTTCTCTCCCCTCCCTGTCTGCTGACCAGCCTTGGGAGTCCAGTGTGGGGAACAGGAAAGGATGGGGAACCAGGGGACTGCTGAACCAGATAGACTTCTTGAGGTCATGTTTCATGAGAAACCAAATGGTATCTCTTCTGCGGTCAGAGTCTGCCCTCCTGTCACCCCAGAAAGACTGGGGAGATCCCCTCCCCACCACCACGGCCCGGGTTTCCAGCTCGTCCTTGAATCCCGTACGCCTTCGGATAGCTCCTCCTCCCAGTTCAGTCTCCCAGGCGCTCCCTTCATCCCCCCAGGGGGCTCCCCTCGCCCTCAGCAGGCTCCTCCCCCTCTGGGGGTCCCTCCCTTCCGCAAAAGCGCGGCGAGCCTGGGGCCACTGACTGGGTTGGGGGAACCCGGCCGGTGCCCGTTCTTACCTGGGCACAGCCCGAGGAGGCCGCAGCTGAGGAGCAGCGCCACGGGGCCGCAGCGCCGGGCCATGCTGCGGGCATAGCTCGCGGCCCCGCGGGGTCGGCTCCGGCGCGCCGCCGGCTGGAGGGCCGCGGGCGAGGCGCTGTCCGTGGTGCTGAAGCCGCGCCCGCGCTGTCGGAGCCCGGCCGGAGCCGGGCCCGGGGGGTGCTCGCGGCTTTTAGTGCTGCTGTGCCCGCCGCCGCGACGGTTCCAGGGGCTCAAGAAGCCGACTGGGAGGACGAATCAGCTTCTCGCTTAACCGGAGATCCGAGCTGGCGGAGGGTGTACCGGCTCCTCTTGCAGAGACGACGACTGGGACGGGGCGGGGGCGGAGTCTCTGCCCCGGAGGCGGAAGCGGCAGATGCCAGAAAAAAGGAGGGTCTCTGGGTGGGCTGGTCCTGGGCTGGTCCTGCCGAGGTAGGGTGTGCGTGCGGAGAAAGGGTGGTGCACGGGACAGTGGAGGAGTGCTGAGGCCACGGAGTTGGGGCAGGTCCCGGGGGGAGGTCTAGAACCGGGCAGGAGGCCGCGCGGGAAACGGTAACAGCGCGCGCAGGACAAGTAGGTCGAGGCCCGTTTAGTACAGGGGCGTGAAGGGCCAGAACGAGGGGGGCGGGAGTAGGGAGGGGCTTCAGGAGTTCCCTCCCTCTATTTTTCTCTCACCGAATTCAAATAATCCTGCTACCCAGGATGACTGAGGATGCAGCAGAGAAAATGAACAAGATGCCCTTGGAGAAAGAGATAGGGAGCTGTGGGTTTGCTATTTTAAGAAAGCACATAGCTTAGGGAACTGGGAAGAGGGTCCTCTCACCTGTCCCCTTCTGTCTCCACCTACATAAACTCCCTGAAAGGCCAAGCTTCCTGCCCGCCTCTAGGGTCTAAGGTGGGGAGGTCTGGACTTGCCTGAAAAGCAGGAAACCGTGAAGATCTTGAAGAGTGGGAGGATGCTACCCTTATCAGCCAGGCTTTCTCAGCCCCATTCCCTTCTACTCCAGTCCTTGGTGTCTTCATGACTAGGGGATCAGGGGATCGCTTCACAGATGTCTGAGAATGAAGCTAACACAGACGAGAGCAAAGCTGAGAGGGGGACAGGTGTCAAAACTTGATATATCTGAAATCGGTGAAAGCCCTGAACTTTTAGCTACTGTCAATAAACCCCTCCTCTCCTTTTTTTTTCTTAAGCAAGTTTAAATTCAGTTGGTGTCACTTTCAACCGAAAGCTTCTTGACTAAAGTGTCCTTATACAACAAGCCTCTGTATTGTTCCATTCCTATTTCTTCAGTGTCATCTGGACCACTCTGCCCCCCAGCTCCATTCTCCCACTATTGTCAATGTCTTTAAGTTTCTTGAACATCCTATCCCTCCCATCTCACAAACTTCAGGGCCTTTTAAACATGTCGTTCCTTTCAGCTCTTTTCCCCTCAACCACTTTCTACTTAACAGCATTTAGCACTGACATCATTTCCTCAAGGGAGCTATGTCTCAGGACTAGGTTAGGTGCCTTGATAAATGCTTCCAGTGCATTCTCTCATCACACTATTCGTTTTGTGTCTATCTCCCCTTCCAGAACCATCAGTGCTGTGAGGGCAGGGACCATGTCTGCTCACGACTGTATCCCCAGCACTGAGCAAGGTCTCTGGCTCCCGGAGGCCCTCAATAAATGCATGTCCAATGAATAAATGAGTGCATCTGAGGCAGTTCAGGCAGCGGTCTATCTTGCTAGATTGTAAGCCAGCACAGTGCCTGGCATATCATGGAGGCTCAGCTAAAAGCAATTTATTTAACATGTACTTAGTTCTTGGGGTTGAGAGGAAGAAGGGAGACAAGTTCCTGTAAAGGCCTGGAAAGGAAGTTAGATGACTACCAGCTCCATTATATACATAGAAGTGAGTGCAAGGTAAACATGAAATAACTTTTTTTTTTTTTTTTTAATCTTGGAACCAAGGAAAATGTTGAATAAAAGCCTTAGGAATAGAACTATTGTGAATAGTAATGGAAGAAATTCTGGCATTGATGTGGAGAGTGTGGCCAAGGTGGTTGCTGAGGGCAGGGAGAGGAGGGAAGAGGTGTGATGTGGGGACATTTTTGGGAATTGGAGTTGTCCTGGATGATGTTGCAGGAACAGATGCTGGGCATTTTATGTCCTGCCATGGCCCACTGGGTGTGCTGGGGGAGAGTGTAAACTACAGTGTGGACTGTGTCCACGTGGTGCAGCAGTGCTCTGGGGTGTGTTCACTGGGTGCAGTGGATGTGCCACGGTGATGAGGGGCGTTGTTGATGTAGGAGTGAGGTGGGCATGGGGGTATGTGGGAACCTCTTGTGTTTTTTTATGTAACATTTTTTGTGATCTATGTATCTTAAAAAAATAAAAAATGATGAGGTGGGGAGTGGGGTATATGGGAACCTTTTTTTTTTTTAAAGATTATTTCTCTCCCCTTCCCCACCCTCTCCTCCACCACCCCCCCCCCCGTTGTCTGCTGTCTGTGTCTATTCGCTGTGTTCTTCTGTGTCCACTTATATTCTCGTCAGCAGCACTGGGAACGTGTGTCTCCTTTTGTTGCATCATCTTGCTGCATCAGCTCTCTGACAGGCTCCTTTTTTTTTTTTCTGCTGGGCGGCTCTCCTTACGGGGCGCACTCCTTGCGCATGGGGCTCCCCTACGCAGGGGACAGACACCCCTGCATGGCAGGGCACTCCTTGCACGCATCAGCACTGCGCGTGGGCCAGCTCCACACGGGTCAAGGAGGTCCGGGGTTTGAATCGCGGACCTTCCATGTGGTAGGCGGACGCCCTATCCATAGGGCCAAGTCCACTTCCCTCTTATATTTTTTTTCCACCATTTTTTAAATTTTCTTTTAAATGTTACATTAAAAAAATATGAGGTCCCCATATACCCCCCACCCCACCCATGCCACCCCTCCCCCATCAACAAACTCTTCCATCATTGTGAGGAAAAAAAAGATTAAAAAAGCAACAACAAAAAAAACCTTAGGGAAAGGGAAGGAATGTGTGCAGTCACTCTACTTAGAGAAAAGATCCAGGGCAGGAAAAAGATCCATCTTCAACAATTCATATCCTGGGTATCTGTTGTTTGCCAGGAATTGTATAGGTGTTGAGGACACAGTGACCAAAAAAGATCTAGTCCCAGCTATTAAGAGTATGACAGTTTGGCAGCAAAGACAGACACCAAAAATTATTACACAATGTGGTGGCTGATCTAGGAGAAATATAAATGAGATTCTGTGGGAATAGAGAAGAGAGAGTTTAATAGTGACTGAGGGCCTGGAGAAGATGGGCATCAAAATTGAGACAGAAAAAATGAGAAAGCCATAAAAGGCAAGGGTGACTTAAAGCACTGCAAACTCCTTAAAGGAAGGGACAAGTTGCTTTACACGTGGGTAACAGTACTTTCTTCTTTCAGTGGAAGCAAGGTGACTGAGGAATGCTGTGGGAGTCTTCTCTTATGAAAATCTCTTTCTGGAATCAATGCTTGTCTCTGGGATGATGGGCAGAGTAGGGGTCATTAGCTTGTTTAAAGCCCTAGGCTGCTCCCTACCTGCTCCCTCCCTGGCCTCTAACTTCTCAAGTTTCCCAGCTTGTACTTCAAGTTTAATTCTCCAATTCCAGCCAGTTAGGGAGTGAGTCCTCTGAGTGCAACCACCCAGTGGCTGAGGAGAGCTGGAACACCCTCCCCGCTCATTTCACCTCCCTGCCCCCATACCTTCCAGGAAGAAGGGCAGCCAGGGAGTCAGAAAGGCCCAGAACCATGCAGGGTGATGGCTGCGGAAGTATCAGCCCTGAGTCAAATAGTGACTGGGCAAAATTTTAGTGGGACACTCCCATTGCCTCTGATGGTAAGGAACCTTTTGTCTTGAAAGGCATTGCAATCAATGTCCTTTTCCTTTATTTAAGATGTTTCAAATTTAAAATTTTATTACCAAAATAATACATGTTGCTGAAGACCAATTGGAAAGCACAAAATTAGCAAAATATAGTACAAAATGAATTCTCAGTCCCATCTTCTAGGAAAAAAAATCACTGATAATTTCCAAATTAATCTTTCTATATGTTTTTAGAGATAACAAAGTATGTAAGTGCACAGCAAGGTAAATCTGCATAACATAAACACATCCACATAACTACCACCAAGATAAAAAAAGAGCATTAGCAATATTCTTTAGAATTTAGACTCCATTATATTACCTCCCAACCATTACTCCCTCCTCTTCAAAAGTAGCTACTATTCTGACTTCTAATAGCATAGATTGATTTTGCCTGTTTTGAACTTTATATAGATGGAATAATCATCTTTTAGGTTTTTTTTTAAGCATTATATTAGTGCAAATCATGGATGTTGTATGTTGTTGTAGTTCATCATTTATTTTCATTGCTGTAGAGTATGCCATTGTATGAATATACCTCCACTCATCCTTTCCACTGTTTATGGGTGTTTGTGCTGTTTCCTATTTTGAACTATTAAAAATAATACAGCTCTAAACATTCTTGTTCATGTTTTTGGTGTACACACGGATGCATTTCCATTGGGTAAATACCTAAATCACATAAATTTTTATATAAAAAACTACCTAAGTTTTATAATCTTCCCTTCTCATTTAATAACTCTCAAGCATCTGTCCATACTAATAAGTATCTTTGTAACTATTTTTAACAGCAGCAAAATATTCCATTATAGGGAAATCTTTGCACATACTTTTAATAATTTCTAAGTGAAATTGCTGGATCAAAGGTTTTTAAATTTTTTCATTATTTAATTACCTATTGCTCAGTGGACCTCCAGGACTGATACTATCATGGCTATAGCACTGATGGCCATCACTTCTACATTTCTTGTCAATTCTGAGCCCCTTCCCCTCTTCTCCTCAGTCATCCATCCTTGCCTTAGGCCTTTATTCCAAGCTCCTTCTACTTTAGGGCCTGGTTCTTTCAAAATGTACCCCCATCTCCACCTACGTTACTCCTCATCTTTCACATTCTTTTTGGGGATTGAATCCTGGCTAATGTCACCCTTCATGGCTCTCACCCTTCTTGATTCTTGTTTTGTCACATTGCATGGGAGTTGATTATGCCAGACTCCATTTCATCCACTGTACCATATGCTCAAGGGCACAACAAAACAGTGATTAAATGAGAAGCTGCTGTCATGTAAGGAGCCCCTCCACTGTGCCAGGCATGATGCTGGCTGCTACCCCCAGGGACTGCATCTTATTTCTGTATTGCCGGTTCCCAGTGCAGATCCTGACAGAGCATGGACTCAAGACTTGTTTGCTGAGTTGATGACAGAATACTATGCTTCTGGGAGCAAGGGACCTGCTCACTCTGACACCACACAACTTTTGGAGTGGGAAAAAAAAAATCCCGGTAGTCCACTTTCCACAGAAGAGCCAGAGCAAGCCTTGAAAAATTTAAATCGGATCATGCCTACTTAAAGTCCTCCAGTGGTATCCCACTTTGCTTTGAATAAAACCCAAACAACTTAATTTGGCCTCCAGAACCCAGCCCCTGCTTTATTCACTGACCTCATCTTTTACCCCTTTCCTCTTCTGTCACTAAACTCAAGTCATTCTGATTCTCAATCTGTTTTTTTAATATACTTTTTATTTTTTTTAAAGATTTATTTCTTTCTCTTCCCTCCCCTCCCCCACCTCTACACCGGTTGTCTGTTCTCTGTGTCTATTTTCTGCGTCTTCTTTTTTGTCTGCTTCTGTTGTCAGCAGCATGGGAATCTGTGTTTCTTCTTTTTGTTGCGTGCTCTTGTTGTGTCAGCTCTCCATGTGTGCGGCACCATTCCTGAGCAGGCTGCACTTTCTTTCGCGCTGGACGGCTCTTCTTATGGGCACACTCCTTGCACATGGGTTTCCCCTACATGGGGGACACCCGTGTGGCATGGCACTTCTTGCGCGCATCAGCACTGCGCATGGGCCAGCTTCACATGGGTCAAGGAGGCCCAGGGTTTGAACCGCAGACCTCCCATGTGGTAGACGGATGCCCTAACCACTGGGCCAAGTCCACTGCCTCAATCTGTTTTATATAGACACTGAGCTCTTGATACTTTACGTGTGTTACCTCACTTAATTCTCCCAACAACCCTCTGTGGTAGGTTCTAATATGAACTCCATTTTACAGATGCAGGAACTGAGGCATAGGCAGGCTAAGTAAGTTGCCCCAAGTCAACCATGGCTATGTTGGCAGGGCCAGGGTTCAAAGCCCATGCTCTTGGCAGTATATCATTAGCTTCTTACTTCTAGAGCACGCCACCCTTGCTCTTACTCAGTCTTCGAGATTGTTGCTTCCTCTGCCTGGAATGCTCTTCTCAGGCCCTCCCAGGCCTGCTTCTCTGTTTCCTCAGACCTCAGCTCACACTGCCTCCCTATAGAGACCTCCCTGACTACCGAACTGAAAGCAGTCTCCCGTCTCTCTCCATCACATGGCTATACTTTAATCCCCTGCATTTACTTACAGTCTGATATTCTGGTTATTTATTGTCTGAATCCTTCCATTAAAATGGACGTGCTACAAGAACACTTCCTGTCTTATCTATTGCTGTATAGCCGTAACTGGCACATGGTAAAGCCCTACAAATTATTAAATGGCGAGGACCTCTTTTAACAGTGATGACACCAGCAGTAGTATTTATCATTTGCTGAGCAATGCTGTGTGCCCACCACAGCATTATTCACTTTGCATATATCATTTCATCTAAACTGGAACAATGACCACCTTGCAAGGCTGATTTCATAGATAAGCAAACAGGTTTGCAGAAATTAAATAACTTGCCTAAGGACACAATTAGGGGACGTGGACTTGGCCCAGTGGTTAGGGCGTCCGTCTACCACATGGAAGGTCCGCAGTTCAAACCCCAGGCCTCCTTGACCCGTATGGAGCTGGCCCATGCACAGTGCTGATGCACGCAAGGAGTGCAGTGCCACGCAGGGGTGTCCCCCACGTAGGGGAGCCCCACGCACAAGGAGTGCACCCCATAAGGAGAGCCGCCCAGCACTACAGAAAGTGCAGCCTGCCTAAGAATGGTGCTGCCCACTCGGAGAGCTGACACAAGATGACGCAACAAAAAAAAAAAAACACAGATTCCCATGCCGCTGACAACAGAAGTGGACAAAGAAGACAACGCACCAAAACAGACACAGAGAACAGACAACCGGGGAGGAGGGGAAGGGGAGAGAAATAAATAAATAAATCTTTTTTTTTTTTTTGAAAAAAAGGACTCAAGTAGCAAAGCAGAAGAGCTCAACTCCAAACCCAGTTTTGCCTGACTCCCCAGTCCATGCTTTTTCCACTCAGCTGTGCTGCCTCTTTATACGCTAACTCACAAGGACAGCTATAGCAGACCCTCCAGTCAACACCCATGACCCTGCCCTTTCTGTGAACTCAGAACCACAGCCCACTGGATTCCTCCAGAATGTCTCCCCATTGCCACCTCCTCCACACCCACCTTTCCCACAAAACTCAGCTCTCCTTTGAGAAGTCTCGATCTCTGTTAGTGCTACTATGACTACTCACCAGGCTTTCAGACTCAAAACCCCAGGGATCTTTTGATCTTAAAGCCTAAATTCCTAAACATGACTGACTACCTGCCAGGATCCAGCCCCTGCCCCTTGCCTGTACTACCGTTTTCTCTCCCTCACCCTAGACACAGACCTTCTTTCTGTTCCTCTGACTTGGCAGTCTTACCTCAGAACCTTTGTGCATGCTGTCCCTTCTGCCTGGGAGTGTCCAGCCTTTCCTCTCCCTTAGGTAATGCCACTCATCCTTCAGAATTGAGCATGTCACTTGTTCAGGGATGCCTTCCCAGATCCCCCAGTCATGTTCTCCTTTGAGGCACTTAAGTGACAGGATGTATAACAATTCTTGCAATGTCTGACTTTCTAGTAGGCTCAAAACATGAAAAGGTGGAAGGTGCCTCTGTCTCATTCAGTGTTGCATCCTGGGGCCTCACACATAGTAGGTGTTCAGAAAGTATTAATTCATCTTCTCCCACATCTAGTCAATCACTCGGCTTTGTAGACTCTACCCTTATTATGTCTTTTCCCTACAAGAATGCAGCTCCATGTGGGCAGGGATTTTTGTTTTCTTACTGCTGTTTTCCTATCACCTTAGTATTCAGTCCATGAATATATCCATCATTTATTTCCTTTCCATTTGTAATGTCCCGCCCTCCATATCTCAGCAGGATAGCAGACTCCACACTAGGGGAGCACAGGTAGCTCCAGTGGTTGAGGGCCTACTTCCCATATACAAGGTCCTGGGTTCGATCCCCAGTACCTCCTAAAAACAAACGAAAACACCAACTCTCACTGGGGAGATGTAGCTCAGTGGTTGAGTGCCTGCTTCTCATGCGTGAGGTCCAGGGTTCAATCCCCTGTACGCCTTGGAAAAAAAAAGAGACTCTACACTAGGCTTGTAGCTGCCCAAAGGCCCACCCAGCCAGAGCTGAGATACTGAACAGAGCAGCAGAGAGGAAGAGAAAGACTTCGTTCCAGTAATCACGCTTGTCTGTGCAACACTGGTGGGGCTGTCTCATCATGCTGTTTTCTAATTAAAATCCTTTATAAAAATAAGGAATTCAAGATATTCCAAGTGGCTTCCTTGGTTGGAGCTGGAGTCAAGTGATATGTGAACTTCTCTTGAGAAAGCACCAGAGAAGGCAGAGCCCTGTAAAGGAGCATGGACTTCAGAGACAGACCAGGGCTTGATTCCCAGGAACTGGACTTACCAGCTATACAGCCTTGGGCACTTACTCTTTTTCTCCACTTGTAAAATGGGGGCAAAAAAAAAAAAAATGCTTATCTTGCCATGTTATTGGGAGGTTTTGAAGTATCTCAAACATATCCTGACTCGGGAAGTATTCTGTAAATGGGATTTTTTTTTTTTTTACCACAGCCTTTTACACTACCAGCCTGCACACGCAGACACACAGGTGCCATGAAGATAACCGATCCAAACGAGACCAATGGCCCCTGGAAGACCAGAAGCACGTTTCGATCATCTTTAAATACCCAGAGCCCAATCTGCCTAAAGGCGCCCGTCTAGGAATGCCGATTAATATATAAATGAGTAGCCCACCACCGAGTACCCACCGTGCAGTCAGCTCCCAAAACAGGTTGACTCGTTTCAGTTCAGGGGGGTGAGGACGTCGGCGATCTGGCCGCTAGTGCAACCGGTGAATCCGACCTGCAGAATTCACCAGGCCCTCCCGTGGCCAGGGAAAGCGACCCCAGTTTTTTGGAGCCTCGGCCAGTTTTGTCCTTTGTCATAGTGCCACCTAGCGAGGGCTCGGAGGCAATGCCGCCGACCCCTGGCAAATGCCGAGTCAACCACAAGGTGTTCGTGGTTTGGGAATGGGGTCCGCCCGAAACGACCTCTTTCCATCTTACTGCCGAGCTAATAGTGGTTTACACTACTGATGCACTCCTCCTACAACTTTAGGGAGCACACGCAGCCCTTCCCCCACCTCCGTCCAGACCCCTGGGGTCTGAAAAGCGCGGAGGATTGGCTGTCCATCAGCCCGCCTATATATTTGACCAGCGACCTATCGCGGCACCTCACGGTCTCCGCGCATCGAATCCCTGGAAGTAGACAAAGCAGGCATTATGCTCATCCGAGCCATTGCGCAGAGAAGAAGGAAGCTCTGAGGGAAACTGCCTGGCTCAAGATCGCACAGCGGTTTAGCGGCAGGGCTGGAACAAGAAACCAAACCTCCTGTACTCCTGTCCCTAGCTCCTTCCCGACCACAGGCCCCTCATTCAGTGTGGAGACGCAGCATGCCCACTCCCTCGAAGAGCGGAGGCTCAGGTGCCCCCGGACTTGGCGCCCAGGACCCGGGTGGAGACGCAGGACAAAGATGGTAGAGCACAACTGCAGTTCTCTTTCTTCTCGGCGGACCGAGGGCCCGGCACGCTCGCGGCGAAGAGAGGGCGGGGGAAAAGGGGCCCCGAGCAGGAAGCAGGGTCCGCGCGGGTAGCCCCTGAGAGCACGCGGCCGCGGGTCACGTGAGAGGGGAACGCTGGCGAAGGGACGTCACGCGCACGCACTCCCGACGTACGTACACGCGTACTGAAGCAGATAAGAGGCGAGCCCGAAGCTCCAGGTCACATGTAGAGGGTTTCCAGCGGGGAAAGGGGGCGGGAAAGACTGAGAGGTCACGTGAAGGAGGCCAGCGCAGGGGGGTCATGTGAGAGGGGCCGGAGGCGGGGCCGCTGAGGAGGGGGAGGAGGGGCGCGCGGCTTCCGGCGGCTGGGGGGGGGCCGCGAGCGGAGGGGGGGGGCCCTGTCCCGGAGGTGGCGGCGGCGCCATCTTGGCGAAGGGGGGATCAGGAAGTGCGGACCGCGGCGGCGGCGGCGGAGCCCGGAGCGGAGGCCGGAGGCGCCCGGCCCGCCGGCCCCGGAGCGGAGCGGAGCGGAGGATGCAGCAGCCGCAGCCGCAGGGGCAGCAGCAGCCGGGGCCGGGGCAGCAGCTGGGGGGCCAGGGGGCGGCGCCGGGGGCCGGGGGCGGCCCGGGGGGGGGCCCGGGGCCGGGGCCCTGCCTGAGGCGGGAGCTGAAGCTGCTCGAGTCCATCTTCCACCGCGGCCACGAGCGCTTCCGCATTGCCAGCGCCTGCCTGGACGAGCTGAGCTGCGAGTTCCTGCTGGCTGGGGCCGGAGGGGCCGGGGCGGGGGCCGCGCCCGGACCGCATCTCCCCCCGCGGGGTTCGGTGCCTGGGGATCCCGTCCGCATCCACTGCAACATCACGGTGAGGACCCCTTCGCGTGTGCCGCTCTGGGGCCCCTTGTCAGGGACTCAGGATCACCTCGTATAGCTTTTTGATGTTTAAGGACCTGTGAGGCCGAAGCCCTTCTCAGGCTCGGCTCTTTCCTTCCAGGTTACACTTGTTTCTAACCGTTTGAGGTTCTACCGGGCATCCAGAATCTCTCCGTTGACCCCTGCCCTGATAGCTAAGGGTCACCCCGACATATGGCTACTAGACTGGCCCTTTCACGAACCCACCCACATCCCGGGGTTCATGATTTTGGCTCCTCCTCTACTACTTTACTTTACCATCCAGGAATGCCCCTTCTCACTTTCATCCCGAGGTTCCAGGCCTCTGCCCTGACCCAGCTGGAAGGACCTGGCCTGGAACTCTGCACATATTAATGATGCCCCCCCTTTCAGCAGTTCCTCTGACTTAGGACGTTGCCACCTGTGGGATCCCTACCCAGACATCCCTCATGGATCCCTTTAGTCTCTGAATCTTACTGATAGTTTGTAGTTTATTGATTTATTTCTCTCCTTTAGATTCTCTTTTTTTTTCAGGCCTAATCTCTAACTCTCCCTCTCTTGCCCCAGCTGGTAGCAGATCTGCCACTCCCCTCCTTGTTCCCTGTGGATGTCCTCAATGGCCCTGGGCTGTTGCCTTTCCCAGTAATAATGGTGATGTGCCAGGGTCACCCCCATTTATTCAGAGCAGTAACACTTCCATTTCTCCCCAGTGAGCATTATTCCATCCTGGGTCTGCTAGACTAGACACCTCACATGCCTCTAGTCTATCTACCCTCAGACATTCTTTGAAGAGGGTTGGCTCTGACAATCTGGGAATGTTCAGTGCTCGTATGTAGCTTGGTGTTACCTGCTGTAGTGGTGTCCTTCCTGAGGAAGCTGTAACCAGGGACATTGGGGCCAGTGCTCCATCCAGGCAGGCAGACTGCTAATGGAAGTAGTCTGGGAAAAGGCAGACTTGTGGATTTCTGTAGTACTTGGGGTTTGAATTCAAATTAATAGTTCTTGTTTTCTGTGCCTTTCCTCAGTCAAACCTGGACGTGCCAGGTCAAGGTTTTGTAAGACAAGCCTCGGCTTAGCTTGGCTGATGCCCCACCAAACAAAACTCCTGTGTCCCATTTCTTCTGTCTCCTCCTGTTTACCCTTTTTAAAATTTTCCATTAAAAAATTAGATGGAGGGAATTGTGGTGGCTTAGTCAGGTGAACACCTGAGCACCTCTGATAATTTTGCTCTCCAGCACTGAGGATTAGAGCTAAGATTCCCTAGTAGAAGTGAGTGGCTTCTTTGGCATGTTTGCAAACCCCAAGAATTAATTTTGCTGCTGAATTAAGTTTCCACTTCCTTAAGGGTAGAGTTGCTCCTATCTAGCTGCCCTTCCAGTTGCCATAGCCCATCTACTCTGTCTTTCTCCTTGGCAGGAAGTTAGTTTAGAGGGTCCTCAGTCAGACCCCTCTGGCCCCTATAAAGGAGACTTGGCTTGAACCAACCCTCTTGTTTTGGACAGTGGGGGAGTCTGGTCAGGCTGCATTTGGCACTGTGGCTCAGGAATTCTGGGAATGTCAGCAGCGTAGGCTTCTTTCTCCCAGTCTGCCATGTGGAGCCCTACAGCCCACGCCTGGACTGAGAGGGTGGCAGGTTCCCAAAGGAGAGGTGGGAGGAGTTAGGGGTGGTGGTAGAGGGTTGAGATGCTTCCTGATACCCTTTTGCTCTTAGATTCTGGAGATACAGTCCAGTTTTCATCATCCCAGCTAAAATTAAAGGGAGCTGTGATCTTTGTACTTTATCACATCAATGTGATTGTGATGATGTGATCCCTTCCTTAACTTAGGGAGTTTGCACAGCAGAAGAGTTAGAGGATTCTCTCCTGGATTTAGGGAGACCCTCAGTCTGAGCCTTTGGTGGGCAGTACATGTATCAGAAGTCCTTTTTCACTGTTAGCTGTGCTGCTTTCCCTGCTTTTTACTCTCAAAGAGAGCAGAGGTTCCAGGCTTCTCGGAAAGGGTTCTCCCAAGGACTCTTTCTCTTCCTTTCTAGTTGTTGTTGGGAAGCCACTTGGTTAGATACTGATCTGCTAAGCTGGACTTTTATGTGTGTTTGGGGGTCTGGGTGGGGAAGCAATGGCACTAGAAATCTGGGGAGGGAGGGAGGGCAGGCAAAATTTGGCTTTTCCCAGAGTGTTCTATTTTGACTGCTCTCCCTGCTCCTTTCCCCTCAGGAGTCATACCCTGCTGTACCCCCCATCTGGTCGGTGGAGTCTGATGACCCTAACTTGGCTGCTGTCTTGGAGAGGCTGGTGGACATAAAAAAAGGGAATACTCTGGTGAGGGGACCAGGGTGTTGGGCGGTGGGCATTTATTCCTATGAGGCCCATGGTATGAGATCCTGTGACAGGGAGATATACCTGGGAAGTGGATGGTGCAATTGGTTGGATATTTGGGGGCAGATGCCTTTTGGGGGAGATCCCTCCACAGCCCTAGGATTAGTCTTCTAGTAGAATTGTTCCCACAGCCACCTGGTCTATAGCTTAGAGAACTAGGTACCAATTTGGAGTCTGAGCACTTAAACTGCACCTGTCCACAATGGAGTGGGGAAGGAGGATTTGATCCCATTGTGGTCCCATACCCCCAGCTATTACAGCATCTGAAGAGGATCATCTCCGACCTGTGTAAACTCTATAACCTCCCTCAGCATCCAGATGTGGAGATGCTGGATCAGCCCTTGCCAGCAGAGCAGGTGAGTAGCTGAGGGTCTCTGAGCTCTGTTACAGAGTTGCCACACACACAGCATTCAATAAGTACTTTTTAATTAAGATGAATCTGCAGTAGTTTACTCTCTACTGCCACCTGTTCCAAGCACATACACAAATTCTGAATCTCAGCCTTTCTTCTCCAGATGGGAATATAGCTAAATGGGGCACTAGTAGCTTCATCTCTTCTATCAAAAGAGGTAGAGACTTTCAGTTTAGGGTGATGGAAAAGTTTGGGAAATGAATGGTGGTGATAGTGGTACAGCATTGTGAATGTAACTCATGCCACTGTGCTTTATGCCTTAAAGTGGTTAAACTGGCAAGTTTTATGTTTTATATATACATTACCACAATAAAAATATTTTTAAAGGGGAAAATAAACTCAACTTCATGGGCAGTATCCGCCTTTGGGGGGTACCATTGTCTTAGCAGTAGCAGTTGGTGGCCACTGGGGGGACCAAGACCCTTCATTTAGAACCAAGAACGCAATATCAGTCTACAGAAGATTGAATAAAGGAGGGGGGTACTTGGGGAAATTAAACTGGGATTTGTGAGGTAAATGACAGAAAGCACCATTTCACTTTTTTTATTCTTTGGAATATGGTAGGAGGACACTAATGGGCTGACAGTGGAGTCATTCTCTGGGCTGTCACTTCCACTCTGATCTGGCTGGTGGAGAAGCTGGCGGCATTATGGGCAGGCATACAGCTTCCAAACCTGGGGACTCGGGCATTCTGGGAAGCCACTGGGGCTCTGATCTCCATCTTTCCCCTCCCCACTGCAGTGTACACAGGAAGATGTGTCTTCAGAAGATGAAGATGAGGAGATGCCTGAGGTAGGCCTGCACCCTGAGGTGGTTGTAGCATCCGCATCAGCAGGAAGTTCTTGTAGTCCGCAGCATTGATCACCCACTGTAGACAGCTCTAGCCCAGACCTGGGGAGAGAGAACTACCAAAGGAATAAAGACAAATTTATATATACTGACCTGGTAGAACAGCCAGTGTGGTGGGGGGGAGGGGGTGGACGGGATGGAAAAGCACATTTAACCCCTGAAGGCAGTTAAATGCAAAGTATCAGCAAATGCAAGTCTGTTCAAATAAAAGATTTAACAGGTTAATTTCACACAGCTTTGGAATTGGGCACACCTGACTTTGCCTCCTGGCTGTCCTACCTAGGTTAATTGAGGAATTGTAGCTCATCCTACTAAGACACAGTTTTTTCTAATCTATAAAATGGGGTTATGACATCTTTGTGTATGGTTTGTCTTGAAGATTAAATGAGGCATTATATATAAAATGCTTTGTTCAGTATATCAGTGCTAATTAATTTATCTGATATATTCTCAGAAACAGATGCCTTTGCGGATTGTAACAAATGGTCAAGAATTTGAGCATCAGAGCCAGGCAGAACTTGATTCAAGTCTTAGCTCTGCTAAGAGTTGTATGATTTTGGGCATGATAACCTTGTTAGATCTCTGCTGCTTTGTCTATAAAATGGGGGTAATGTAGGATAATGATGTGGTATTTGTGAGAAGTGAACCTAGTACAGTACCTGGCATACACTCATCATTCAGGAGAAGTTAGCTGCTCATGTAATAATTAGGAGATTAGTATTATCACATCCTGCCAGAGTGAGGAGATCACTTGGTTTCCCAACATTGGATTAAGGTCCCAGGTTCTGTAACTTTGTAAGGGTCGTAAGGCCACAGAGGGCTGGTGATACATGAAACTCCCTTATCCCAGGCACCAGTGGACAACCCCCATCCTCCAGCACCAGACTGGGAGGTATTGAGCCCTGGACACGGACTTCTCTTCTCTTCCCACCCCCACACATCCAGTGAGCTGCTTGCTCACTTAAGAGCAGGGCGACGGGCTAATCCTCTGTTCTTGGCCTCCACCATCTCCCTTTTTGAACCTCTTTTTTCATAGCCATCTTGGCAGTCGATGGCCCTACATACCTGATTTAGACCCTGTACTTGTACGAAAGGGAGATTTAGGATCCGGTTTTCTCCTTCGCACCTGTTCCCTGAGAACCCCTGGGTACAAAAGTTACCTGGTGAAACATGAGCTTTGAGGCACAGTGTCACACTGGAGTCATTCTGCTAGGAATTAAGGAAGGGTTTCTCCTGACAAGGAAGAGTTTTAGGGGCACTTGGAGCAAGGCCAGTCTAGGGAACAAGAGAGTAAGTCCCTGCCTACTTTCCTTAGGTTCTTACTGTAGCTCTGCAGTTTGAGAACTGAATTAAGAGAGAAATATGCATCATGCTTTTAGGTTATGGAGAGAGTGGGCCTGGGAGTTGTTCCAGAAACAGAAAGGGTGTTATACTTTTAAGGTTGCTAGATGAACTGCTGCCTCCTTATCTTGCTGCTCTAGGCCAAATGGGACTAGGAGGATGATGTCCCCTATGTGTTGGTTTTCTTTCTTGTATTTCACTCCTACTCCACACCTCTTCCAGGACACGGAAGACCTGGATCACTATGAAATGAAAGAAGAAGAACCAGCTGAGGGCAAGAAGTCTGAAGATGATGGCATCGGAAAAGAAAACTTGGCCATACTAGAGAAAATTAAAAAGAACCAGAGGCAAGATTACTTAAATGTACGTGCCTTGAAGGGTGAAGCTGGGTGAACGGGTTGGTGGATACTGGCTGAGAAGTAATAATAGGCCGTTGCCTGGCAGTATAGAGAGCAGACTTCTTTTTTGGGCAGGTTATGAGTGTGCCTGATCCTGCCCTAAATCCTGGGCAAGCTGCCAGCCTGCCCCTCAGGTCTCCTATGTTTCTTTTGTCCCTCTCTCATAGGGTGCGGTGTCTGGCTCGGTGCAGGCCACTGACCGGCTGATGAAGGAGCTCAGGGATATATACCGATCACAGAGTTTCAAAGGTGGTGAGTGCACCTTGGAAAGGGACCTGAGCTGGAGTTTCTCATAAAGAAGGATATGATGGTGACAGGGGGTCCCCATTCATGTTCTGGGATACCTGGATGATGCTTAGGAAGATTCAGCCTAAGAATAGAATTCTTCAAGCCACTGGCTTGGATTGGGTGCATGTCCGTCTGGAGTGAACCCAGAGCCTTTGATCTTTTTCTCTCAGCCTGGGAGAGGGATCTGCACCAGGGACCAGTCACCACCTGGACCAGCCCTATAACACCTCTTCTTCCCTCCTTCCAGGCAACTATGCAGTCGAACTCGTGAATGACAGTCTGTATGATTGGAATGTCAAACTCCTCAAGTGAGTGGGGACTCCGGGATTAGAAAGGAAGTTGAGGAGTGGTGTGAGTGGAGCTGCTGTGGTGGGAATCTCCAGGGCAGTCCCATGCAGCTTGTTGTTTGCAGGGTCCCAAGAGTGGGTGTGGGCACTTGTCCATCTGCTGCTAGCCTGGGGGAGTGGGAGCCATTACGAGGCTCCTGGGCTGGGACTAGGAAACAGCCCAGACTCACTGCTTCACAGAGTTGACCAGGACAGCGCTTTGCACAATGATCTCCAGATCCTCAAAGAAAAAGAAGGAGCTGACTTCATCTTACTTAACTTTTCCTTTAAAGTAAGTCTGTTTTCTTGCCCAGTTCCTCCTCGGCCTCTCCTGACTTCTCTGCCTTCTAGTCCTGTGGAGGACCCTGGCCTCCTCTCCCTAATTGTTGTCTCTCTCTCTCTTTCTTAGGATAACTTTCCCTTTGACCCACCATTTGTCAGGGTTGTGTCTCCAGTCCTCTCTGGAGGGTGAGTGGTTGGGGAAGGGAAAGAGGGCAGCTCTAGTTCCAGAGGGTAAGGAAGGGATTTGGAGCTTTGTCAGGTGTAGCTCACTAACCTTTCTTCTGCAGGTATGTTCTGGGCGGAGGCGCCATCTGCATGGAACTTCTCACCAAACAGGTGAGCCTTCCTCGCTCCGGGCTGGCTGGGTGGAGCGAGGCTGAGCTTTACCACACACACCCCTCTTGAGGTGGGGTAAAGGCATAATGGGGCCTTTTCAGTCGGGGCAAGCAGGTGATGGCTGAACTGGGAATGATGGGCAAGGGCCCTTCCACAGATGTAGTTGCTTGCCTGGAGAACAGGCTTAAGGTTTCTCTTAAAACCCTCCTGACTTGCTTGCCTTGTTGTTCCCTGCTACCAGGGCTGGAGCAGTGCCTACTCAATAGAGTCCGTGATTATGCAGATCAGTGCCACACTGGTGAAGGGAAAAGCACGAGTGCAGTTTGGAGCCAACAAAGTAAGGAGCTTGTACCAGGCCTGGTGTTGCTGCCTGGGGCCCAATATAATCCGGGCCACCAGCAGGCCAAGGCTGCCTCTGCGGGACCGAGAGGATAGGCCCTGGGTTGGTGGCATTGGATGGGAGGGTCTGGGATGCCCACGTTGGGAATGGGGACAGGGCCTTAGCCTGAGGGGCAGCCTAAGACTTTGGAGGGTGCAGGGAAGGCTTTGGGATGTTTGTCCCAGAGGAACCTCCCAAGTGGAGGCTGGTTAGTGTGTTGTCAGAGCACAGTGCTGGGAGCTGGGACACCTGGGTGGCAGTCTACGGCAGGTGAGGGGCATTAAGGCAGCAGCTGGCCATGGCCTGATTTGGTGGCTTCCTCTCCCCAGTCTCAATACAGTCTGACAAGAGCACAGCAGTCCTACAAGTCCTTGGTGCAGATCCACGAAAAAAACGGTGAGACGGGAGCCAGGACTTGGGATTCGGACCCTTGCCAGGCCAGAGGTTTTTTCACTTCCAGCCAGATAGCAAGAACCCCTTCTTTTGGTTTCTGAGCCTTAGCATCCATTGTCAAATCATACCACTTCCCTCATTCTCTGAAGATGAGCTGGGGATGGCTACGAGGTCCACACCTCTTCTCCCAGAAAAGCACCCATGACTATACCACATATGGACTTGGTGCTGCTCTTCCTCCCTGCCACCCTTTGAAAAAGCCCCTCTGACTCTTCTGTCATCTCAGGGGGGGCTCACCACTCTCCCCTTAAAATCTCCAGATAGGCGGTTTCTCAGCTTCCTGTTCACCAGCTCCTCACACTGGGCAGCCCTTCCTAGGCTCTTCACCTGTAACCCTGGAGGCATCTTTGGTGATCAAGGGTCGGGATAGACTTCAGCCCCCACCACACTGACTGTGATTTGTTGTGGTTTTTTGCAGGCTGGTACACACCCCCAAAGGAAGATGGCTAACCCCGGAGTGTCCTCCCCATCCTCCTTCCCCAGGCACCACTGGACCAATTACCTTTGAATGCTGTATTTGGATCTCACGCTGCCTCTGTGGTTCCCTCCCTCATTTTTCCTGGACGTGATAGCTCTGCCTATTGCAGGACAATGATGGCTATTCTAAAACGCTAAGGAAAAAAACAAACACAGAACTGTTTCAAGTACTCAAGACTGACTTACAGACCAACCAACCACCTTGCTGGAACCCTTGCTAGCAGGCATTCTTATAAAAGAAACTTTCGAGCCTCCTTATATTGCTGGAAACTCAGCTGTGCTCCAGACTAGAGCCTCCTTACCTATGCTATGGATTTTTAATTTATTTTCTCTTATTTCATGTACACTGCTTTTTTTGGTTACAGTGTATGATGGATGTGTATGAAAAAAATGTATCTTTGGGAAAACAATTACAGTTTGTTAATTTGAAGGTGCTGGTCTTGACTCATCTTTATTTTTATCCCCTGAACTACTTGGGAGGTGGGGGAGGGTTGCCAAGTCCACTGTGGCTTTGGTAGAGATGGCAGAGGCTGCACTTGGCTGCTAGAACAAGAGAACGCTGGAGCTGAAGCGCATGCCTCGTTCACCCCTTGGTCTAGAGCTCTCCTGAAGGCCTCTGGAGCAACCAGCACTTGTCCCCCTTTGGAATGCAGAGCCTGACCTGCCAAACTACAGTGTAGTAGGCTGAGACGACGAGCTTAATTCTTAGGACTACTTTTCTCTTCTGGTCCCTGAGATGTTTTCAAATTTCTAGGAAAAAGAAAATGAGACTTGAGAGGCCGTTTCATAGAATTGCTATGGGAGCAACTGCTGGATGGAGCACAGCCTCGTGTGTGTATGTGATCTTTTCTGATGACAGCAATGAGCTGTGCAGCTGCAACTCTGACACTGGTCCCCTCCCTCCTGGAAAGTGCTTTCTAACTAGCACCGGATGGTGACTGTTAACCTCTGCCAGTCTTCCCTACTGCTTGCTTCACTTGGTCTTTAAAAGGGAGTTCAGGCGGAGCTGTGAAGTCAGTTACTTGGGGCTTGGAGAACTGTGGATTATTTTGAACCACTCCCACACAGTGGGTCCTAGTGGAAAGAATTGACTTAAAGGGGGGAGTTGTTTTAAATACCTGTGTCCTTATGCCAGGCTCGGGGAATTGCTGGGAGGGGAAGTGGGGGGGGAATCCGTGTGCTGAGCTGGAACTGTTGGTGCTGTGTTTATGTACATGCTGTTGTAAAGGGTGGGCATGACTTCTGCATATAGGGAAGCTGCCTGCATCTCCTTGTCAGTAAGGCTGCTTTGGGGCGAGACAGCCTCCTAGGACAGTCCACGCCGAAAGACTGGGTAAGGAGTGAAAGGGCAGAGGCCAGGGGTGGCTAAGTGAACTCCCTGGTCTGAAAAAAACCAGGCTTGGGACAGCTGCCTGGGAACCAGCAGGATGCAGGAGGAATTCTGAAATGCTTTGAGACAGCAAGTGTAACTGGTCATTTTCCCCCTTTCCTTTTGAGGGATAAGCGTCAGGTGGATGGCAGGTTCACAAGTCCCACTCAATGCTGCTCAAACCCTACCCTCACCCACCCAATTAGGGGTGCTAATACATGCTGAGGTTGGGATAAAGAGGGGACTCCAGGGAGAGAGAATTCATTCCACAGAGCTGAGATAGGGTTTTCAAGGCCTCTGTGGCTTTCTTCTGAAGTTACCGCCAGCCCTGGCTGGAATGTAGATTGTGTTTTTAGTAACGTGTACTGTGAGCTGTCTTCTGTATAATGTATTTTGTAATGTATTTTTCTCATCTTCCAAAGGATGAAACAAATAAAATTATTTAAATAGTTTGGCTCTAATAAAATTACTTAAAGAAATAATTGGGTTCATGTTCACTTAACATAAAGAAAATTGTCTTAACAGCTCTACGAGAACCCTCCATTTTTCTTATCAAACCTAAGTAATACTCCCTTTTATGGCCTTACATAAAGTTGCAGAGCGTAGAAAAGAATCAAGGCTGTATCATTCCAAACTGATTCTCTTTTCTCCCCTAAGAGGGCAAGGAGAAGTGACAGAAATGCAGGTCGCTAGCCCACGCCTCAGGTCTGCGAGGCCCAGAGGCCGTGGACAGGGAGCTGAAGGAGCACGCGACGCCCAGGATGACTTCTTGAGCTCATTGCAGCAGTTCCTAGAGGACGAGCGTGCGGGGCAGGGGGTGGTGGGCAAAAGAGGTAACAATCACCGCAAACTCATGAAATGCCAACATTTATTTGCCAAGGTGATGGCTCACTGGTTAAATGCTCTCTACCTGATTCTATGTGGAATGGCAGGATGGCCAGGGAGGGGCCCTAACACCAGAATCTTAGGGCAGCTCATACCTGCTGGGGCTGGGGGGGGGGGCTAGAAAACACGGGGCTGCCTCGGCCTTAAACCGAATGGGAGCTTCCTGTGCTGGGTTCAAACATTTGTGCTGTCGGGGAATTGTAGACACAATGAACTGAGACCTCGCTGTCCTTTCTGAGAGGCGAGCTGTGGGGAGGTGAGAGGTAGAGGCAAAAGGGAATCAAATCCATCCTGAGCACCAGTCGCCTTCACCCCTGAAGCGTCAAGGGCGAGGCTGAATCTGGGTCTGAGGCAGACAGGAGAGGGAACACGCGGACTGCAGCCCCATCATTTGAACTCTTCAAACTTGAGGATGTGCGACTGGAAGAGGAAGACAAGGTCCCGTTGGAAAGGAGGCCCCGCCGGTTCCCCCGCTCCCCTGAAGGCCTCAGCCGGTCCTAAGGGAGGGCCAGGTGCCGGGTCAATATGGTTCCCGGCCGAGGCGGTGGACTCAGGGCTGGGCGGAAGGCGGAGGCGCCCAGGTGGGTACAGGGGCGGTTACCTCCAAGTTCACAGCGCCTGTGATCTTCCCCTTCAGGCTACAATGGATGACTTGAGAGGAACTCAGGATGTCTGCAAAACAAAACAACACAGCAAAGCCTCGAGGGCCCCAGTCAGGCGGGAGGAGGGAGCAAGGGGTGGGGTGGGGGGCGAGGGCCTGGTGACGGGGCAGTGCTCTGGCTGCCACGCCAACAGGTCTCTGCCAGCAAGTGCCAAGGCCCGAGGAGAGGAGCTGGAAAGGTGGGGCGGGAGGGCGAGGCAAGAGCGCATCCAGAGGAGGCACTACTACTGTTGTCAGAATAATTACAGGGATCCGGGCTCTTAGACTCTCCCAGGGGAAATTCGACTGGGGACAGAAAACTGTGTTCATTCAACTCTGCTCCGAGAGTTTCGGCTGGAGAGATGGAGTTAAAAAGCAAAGAGGTTTTCACCAGATGAGCGAACATTCTCACGTGCTGGAACAGGGCGGGAGGGAATGGTCAAAACACCACTTTCTCCCCGAGAGGCGTTCCTTACTCAGCTCTAGGCACCCTGCCCGAGCCCCCAAATGCTTGGGCCGCTTGTGTGACACTGGCTCCTGCTAAGAGGCAGGCCTGGCTTCAGTCCGCAGCCACGCCGCTCTCGCTGGGGCAGGCACGGGAAGCAGGCCCTGTCACCTTTCTGAGCTTTCCCTTCCTCGGCCATAAAGGGCAGGGCGGCTAGAACCCACAGGAGAGGGCTGCACACCCCCGAGGCTCTGCGCCCCCGGCCGGGCCGGAGCCCAGGCCCCCTGGCCGCCCACCTGCTCCGGGCAGTGGGGCCTCCCTTCACTGCAACGACCCAGACGACCTCCGGGTGGAGCTCCCTACCACCGAGAGCCTAAAGGGCCGCCTTTCCACAGCTACTTTCCCGTCTTACCTCCTCCAGCGGGTGCGAGCTTCCATTTATCGGCTTCACCCTGACCTCCCTCCTAGTTCCCCAGAGCATTCTTTCATCCTTTCACATGTCTCCTAGCCTAAGTCTTCAGCGGGGGCAGAGCAATGAGGAGCCCCTCCATTTCCAAGACATGGAAACCGAGGCCACATCTAAGGGCTTCCTAAGGTACCATTACATGAGTCCAGGGCTCTAACCTCTAAAACTGGGTTTCAAATGTTAGCTTTCTATAGCAGAATCCTTTTCCAATAAAATCTTATGCAAAACCCAATGTACAGGGAAGCGGATTTGGCTCAATGAATAGAGCATCCGCCTACCACATGGGAGGTCCAGGGTTCAAACCCAGGGCCTCCTGACCTGTGTGGAGCTGGCCCACGTGCAGTGCTGATGCGCGCAAGGAGTGCCCTGCCGCACAGGGGTGTCCCCAGCATAGGGGAGCCCCACATGCAAGGAGTGTGCCCCATAAGGAGAGGCACCCAGCGCGAAAGAAAGTGCAGCCTGCCCAGAAATGGCGCTGCACACACAGAGAGCTGATGCAGCAAGAAGACGCAACAAAACAAGACACAGATTCTCGGTGCCACTGACACAAGAGGACACAGAAGAACACACAGCAAACGGACAAAGAGAGCAGACAATTGGGGGGGGGGGAGAAATAAATAAAAAATAAATCTTTAAAAAAACAAATAAACAAAAGAAGACCCAATGTACACGAAACAGTTGAAAGCTGGGCAGGACAGGCGGCCTTCCTTCCAGAGAAGTCAGCCTTTGGGGGGGCACCTGAGTTCCCTTTCGGATGCGGGGATCACAGAGCTCCAGGTGAAAACCATCCCTCTACTCGAGAGGGAGCTTTGCTGGGGGGCAGCTGCTGAAGACGGGGGGCAGCGCAAAAGAAGCGCAGTCAAAGGGAACGCTGAGGGCTTGGCTGCCCCTATGCCTTTCCGAGGAGGTCCGGGGGCAGGGACGGCGGCCTGTCTGAGATACGCGCGGAGGGTGGACGACCTCTCACCTTTCTCCAGCATGAACGGCTGCGCGGGGGTGGGGGGGGGGGGTGGGGATTGGTCCAGAAGTCGCCGCTGTCCAGGCTGCGCAGGGACTACACAGGGATGGAGGCCGACTGGCCAAAATCGATGAACCTTTCCACAGCCCAGGCGTCCACGCAGTCCAGCACCCAGCACCTGGCCGGAGCAGGGAGAAGGGCAAGAGGGGAGGGCTGCTCCGGCCAGCACCGTCCCCAGCAAGGAGGGGGGGGGAGCTGATGCTCAGCCGAGCGGCAAGTTCCTCTGCTTCCCCCTTCCTTGAGGGGTGGGAAGACACGTAGCAGAGATCCTGCGGGAGCAGGCAGCCGGCGGGAGACCAGACCAGAGGGAGGAGCGGGCGGGCAGGGCGGCTCTGCCCACGGGTCCTCCCCCGCCTCCGGGCCTGCCGGGCGCGCACCTGTTCCGGGCCGGCCGTAGTTGCCCAGGTGGTACTCTGCCAGACCACGGGTCCTGCGCCAGACGGCGGAGCCGTCCGGGTAAGGCTGGTGCTCCTCGGCCTCGGGCAGGGCACGGAACAGCACCTCTGTGTTCTGGTGCAGATTCCACAGGTAATGTGACAGGCTCATGCCTGCGCTGCGCACCTGTTGCTGCAGGGGCCACCTGCTACGTTAGCACCTTAAGCCTGCCCCAAGGGCCGCAGGGGACCCAGGTGGGGGGGGGAGAATGAGACTGAACACAGGGGCTCGGGCCATGGCCACCCCTGACCAGACCCCCTTTGCCACGGCCGCCCCCGAAAGGCTCCTCGAGAAGGCAGAGGCCCAGGGGGGCCACCTGTGCGCGTGTACCTTGGTGACGTGCATGGCCCAGAAGAACGGGGTCTGTGGGATGCTGCTGGTGACCAGCAGCCCTGCCTCCCCGAGGACGCCGTGGGCCCCGGCCGGCCAGCTCGGGTCTCAGAAGCATTCCCGCAGCAGCGCCACCGAGGAGCCTCGGCGGGGAGTGGAGGGGAGGGGCACGGGCGAGTGGATGCATTCGCCCAAGCCCTGACCGGCGGGCTGCCGGGCTGGCCGAGGAGGCTCGTGCCCACCCCCTCGAGGGCGGGGGCAAGATTAGCACCCCAGGCATGACAACGCACAGCCAGGGAAGGGAGCACCGTGCTGGGGCGCAGGGCACAGGGGCTGGAGAGTTTGGGGAGGGGGAGCAACAGAGGGAAACAAAAATCCATCAGGAAACGGTCGTGGAGAGGCACGGATCACGGGGTGGATTCTGCGGCTGCTAAAGATCCGTGAACCTCTAAATGATGCAAACGTGGGCCGTTCAGGATCCGGGATACGGTTTTTACTTCCAAGGAACTCCTCCCTGTGTTGAACACCTTCCAAACTTCCTCCTGCCACTCCGCTAACTTCATTACTTGCCTAAGTAACGCGTTAGGTTAGCAAGGCAAACCTGCTGCCTGGAAAGCAAGACAAACCCCGCTTATCCGGTAACATTTCGAGGCAGATGGCCTATCCTGGCACCCCAAGGATGGGGTCCAGCGCTGACGCAAAGCAGGCGGCCTGGCGGGGCAATGATCTCACGGCCCTGGGCCTGGGCACTCACAGGCTTCACCGTACTTGGGTAGAACCAGATTTTACTGGGCACACTGGGTCACAGGCAGAGGGGTCTGAGGCGGAAGTTCCTGAAACTTTCACCCAAACAGCACTGCGCGTCCCACCCCCACCCCCCACGCCCCGGGGATTAAGTGTCGTCTGCAGTCGCCACGTGCCCCATGGGCTTTCTGCCCCTTGCTCACCTCATTTCCACGGGAACTGCAGAGCTTGCCTCTGGTTTCCCTGTCTCATGGGCGCCAGCGGAAGCCTCAGGAACGAGCCGCGGACAAGCTAGAAAGCAGACCACGCTCTGGCAGCACCAGAGCGACCCCAGAGCATCCTGAGCCCCCTGACCTCAGCCCTGTCTTCAGAGGCAGGTGAGATGGGCCAGGAGACCACACGCCTCCAGCGCTCGGCCCCAGATGGGGAGGGAGGGCGGGAGCCTCTTCTTGCATCAGGAAAGCATTGCAGAGGAGTAACGCGGCTTCCTACTCCAGGGGCCAAGGCGGGAGCAGCTGGGCGCAGCTGTGGGAACTGGTACACCCGAGCCGGGCTGGGAGGAGCAGAGAGGAGCTGCCAGGACGGGCCTTGGGGGCAGACGGCCGGCTGCTCAGGGTCTCACCAGGGGTTTCGGCGAATCCTTCACCAGAAACCTCCTCCAAAGCCCAAGGAGAAAGAAAGACGGAGCTGCTCAGGCACGGCGGTATTTACTTTGTTGATTTGTATGTGGACTCGTTCTGAGAAGACGTTGGGGTGGGACACAGAGAATCCACACAGAGAATCCACCCTGGCCCTGCCTCGGACTCTAGCTAACTTTGGAGACTTCCACCCACTTTGTCCCTGGGAGCCTGAGCCAACTCAAAGAGAAGACATTTCAGACGCAGGGAGGCCGGGAGCTGGCGCTCGAGTCCTGGTCCAAGTGAGCCGCCCGCCCGCCCCAGGCAGACCGCTCCCGACCAGGGGGGAGGGCGCGGTCGGGGCCTGCCCGGCCTGGCCGACCTCTGCTGGCACTTAACGGAGGAAGAGGGGAAAAGGGTGCAGGGCTGTGCAGACAGGCCTGGGCGCCCCACTCCTCCCTCTGCAGGCCCCCCCCACCCACGCTGGTTTCCCTCTCCAGTGTCCTCACCTGGAAAATCTCCAGCCCTCGTTAAACCCGAGTGTCAGCTCGGCCTGCCCGCTTCCCTGCGCCCCGGTCCCTGGAGGGGCAGGAGACCACCTCGATCGCCGCTGTGCTCACACGGACCCTCAGCCCCGTAATCCCAGCCTGGCCCCCTAGCGAGCTCACCCTCCTACTCCACCAACGGACTGCGCCACTGGGCAGCAAGGCCCTCGGCCTCTTATCACCCAAACTGCCAAGCACCCAGACGCCAGCCGCTGAACTCCTGCTTTGCAGCAGGGGTTCTTAACCAGGGGTCCACGGACCCGAAGATTTCAGGGGGTCTGTGAGCTTGAATTGAAAAAACACAACTTGTTATCTTTACTTTCTCTGACCGCTGATGCTGAGTGTCATAAAACTACCTGCCGCTACATTCTGAGAAGGGGTCTGTGGTTTTCACCTGACTGACAAAGGGGTCTGTGAAACAAAAACAGGCTAAGAACCCTGCTTTAAAGATACAGAGTTTGGGGGAGGATTAGTAAAAGGATAGTTGCTCCCTTAACTATTAAACTTGGCCCAGTTTTGCTAAAAGATGCTCTCTCCTGGCTGCTCCTCCCTAGACCACCCTTTTCCCGGGACTGGAATTAGCTCCTGAGTCAGCAGTCACTTCGGGGATGGAGACTAAGGCTTTTAGGCAGCCGCGGGGCTGAGCCCACAACCAATTCAGATGACCCAGGTGCCGAATGGAAGACAGGTGACACGCAAGCTTGATTACAACTTTATATTCTCCCCTTAACACCAACTGGAATTTCACTCATTCACCCGAAGTGAACAGAGCTTAAAGGCAGCAGAGGGCGCCAGGTGGGCTTGAAAAGGAATCAAAAGGCTTCCATGATCAAAAAGCTTCCCCTGGGTCCTACCATGGACAATGTTTCCTATACTTGGTCAAAACTGTAACAGGGGAAGTGGATGGGGCTTAAGCGATTGAGCTCCCGCCTACCACACAAGAGGTGCTGGGCTTGGGTCCTGGTGCCTCCTAAAGAAGACAAGCAGATGCCACACCTGCTGCAACAGGCTGGATGCTGCATCTGCTGCAAAGAGCTAGAGGCTGTACTGCCACAAGCCAGCAGAGCCACAGCCCACGGGGAGTGGATGTGGCTCACGCTGCCTTCCACGTGGGAGGTCTTGGGTTTGGTTCCCGATGTCTCTTGGAGAAGGAGAGCAAACAATGAGCAGACACACAAGAGAACCATTTGGGGGAGGTGGGGATAAATTTTTATTTTATTTTATTTTTTAAAGATTTATTTATTTATTTCTCTCCCCTTCCCCGCCCCCCCACCCCAGTTGTCTGTTCTCTGTGTCTATTTGCTGCGTCGTCTTTGTCCGCTTCTGTTGTTGTCAGCGGCATGGGAATGTTTCTTTTTGTTGCATCATCTTGTTGTGTCAGTTCTCCATGTGTGCGGTGCCATTCCTGGGCAGGCTGCACTTTCTTTTTGCACTGGGCAACTCTCCTTACAGGGCGCACTCCTTGCGCGTAGGGCTTCCCCATGCGGGGACACCCCTGCGTGGCACAGCACTCCTTGCACGCATCAGCACTGAGCATGGGCCAGCTCCACACGGGTCAAGGAGGCCCGGGGTTTGAACTGCGGACCTCCCATGTGGTAGACGGATGCCCTAACCACTGGGCCAAGTCCGCCGCCCAAAATTTTTTTTTAAATGATCAAAGAACTAAAGGAAAATATGAACAATGAAATAAAAGGAAGTCAGGAAAATAAATGAACACAAAGAGTATTAATAGAGAAATGAAAACTATGAAAAGCAACCAAACAGAACTAAAGACAACAGTAACAAAATTAAAAATTCCCTAGAGGGGAAGCAGATGTGGCTCAAGCAATTGGGCTCCCATCTACCATAGAGGAGGTCCAGGGCTTGACCCCTGGGCCTCCTGGTGAGGGCGAGCTGGCCCGCGCAGGAGTGCTGGCCTGCACAGAGAGCTAGCGCAGCAAGACAACTCCACAAAGAGAGACACAGAGGAGAGACAATAAGAGATGCAGCAGACCAGGGAGCTGAGGTGGTGCAAGAGATTGAGCACCTCTCCCACTCCAGAAGGTCCCAGGATCGGTTCCCGGTGCTGCCCAAAAAGAAGACAATGCAGGCACAGAAGAACACACAGTGAATGGACACAGAAAGTAGATAACAAGCACAAAAACAACGGGGGTGGGGTGGATAGATAAATAACTTTTTTTAATTCCCTAGAGGATTCAAGAGCAGATTGGAGTTGGCAGAAGAATCAGTGAACTTGAGGTTAAGACAATCGAAAGCAACCAATCTGCTAAGAGGGAAGAAAGAATGAAGAAAAGTGAACGGTGCCTGAGGAACCTGTGGGACACCATCGAGGGCACCAATATACACATTACAGGAGTTCCAGAAGGAGAAGAGGGAGAGAATGGGCAGAAAGAACATTCAAAGAAACAGTGCCTGAAGATGTCCCCAATTCAACCAAAGGCATGAATATACACATCCAAGGTGCTTGGCAAACTCCAAACAGGATAAACCCAAAAGAACCTATGCAACAGCGTATTAGAATCCTACCAGCAAATGCCAAAAATAAAGCTGCAAGAGAGACGCACATTTGTCACATACAAGGAAGCCTCAATAAGATTAAATACCAGTTTCTTATTGGAAACATGGAGGCAAGAAGGCAGGGGGATGACATATTTAAAGCGCTGAAAGCAAAAAGCTGCCAACCAAATTCTCTATCTGGCCAAACTGTCTTTTAAAAATGAGGGCAAGATTAGGACATTCCCAAATAAACAAAAGCTGAGGGAGTTCATCATAACTAGACCGGTCGTGTAACAGACACTAAAGAGAGTTCTCCAGGTTGAAAAGAAAGGATGTAAGAAGGAAGCTGCATGAAGAAATAAAGATCTCTGGTGAGGGTAATGACGGGTAAATATATAAGCCAGTACTACTGTATTTTTGGCTTATCACTCCACTCTTTACTTCCTACAGGATCTAAAAGGCGAATGCATAAAATGTCATGAGAGATGCCGTCTTCGGGCCGAGTCGTGGAGGGCGTTTCGAGGGCATTCACCCCGCAGCCTGTGAGCCCCGCACCGCCTCTTGTGGAAGCCCGACCCCGCTCTGCAGCTTTCTGTCACACAACCATGTCCACCAATGAGGATGCTAATTCACCAGCTGCCTGCCTCAACAGATTCAAGAAGGGGGGAAAGAAAGAGGAAAGAGAATACAGAAATGAGGCATCATGAAATAACATGGAGCTGAGGGAAGCTAAGAAGGATGAAGAGATGCTGAAAAGGAGAAATGTCTGCTCCTTTCCTGATGCCACTACTTCTCCACTGCAGGAAAACTCTTAACAACCAGGACACTATACTTGATCTGTTGATGACACTGTCAAAGGCAAAAACAGCAACAATTTGGAGAGACAGCTCCAAGCTCTTCAAGCTGCTAAGAAACTGCTTTGTAGGGGAAAACAGTCCCCCCAGAGACGACATACTCTGGGCTGGTTTGACTCCAAAATGTATGTCCTCCTTGGGCAGAACCGATCGTACCCCCATTCGGTTTGAATCTGCTTGGACGATGACTAACATTGCTCCTG
This sequence comes from Dasypus novemcinctus, assembly GCF_030445035.2. NCBI lineage: Eukaryota > Metazoa > Chordata > Mammalia > Cingulata > Dasypodidae > Dasypus > Dasypus novemcinctus. The sequence continues at coordinate 30,087,919 of NC_080685.1, read as the reverse complement.
GGACATCAGAGCCGACCAAGGCCGTGGTAGTAGGAGGTGTTATTCCAGCACTCATTTCTCTGCTGCCATCTCCCCATGTTCGTATCAGCGAACAAGCTGTATAGGCTCTAAGGAAACAGCACAGGTGATGGCTCAGTTTTCCGAGACTTGGTCATCAGGTACGGTGCAGCCGATCTGTAGGCTCTACTTGCAGTTCCTGATATGTCTTCTTTAGCATGTGGTTACTTATGTCATCTTACAGGGACGCTTTCAAACCTTTGTCAAAACAAGAATCCTGCACCTCTGTTCGAGGCACTGAGCAAATTCTTCCTACTTTCGTTCATCTCCTGCATCACTATGACCCCGAAGTTTTAGCAGATACCTGCTGGGCCGTGTTCTATTTTACTTTTTTTTTTTAAGATTTATTTATTTTTTTATTTCTCTCCCCTCCCTCCCCACCCCAGTTGCCTGTTCTCTGTGTATATTTTTGCTGTGTGTTCTTCTTTGTCCGCGTCTGTTGCCAGTAGCACAGGAATCTGTGTCTCTTTTTGTTGCATCATCTTGCTGCACAGTTCTCCGTGTGTGCGGGGCCATTCCTGGGCAGGCTGCACTTTTTTCGCACTGGGCAGCTCTCCTTATGGGGCATGCTCCTTGAGCGTGGGGCTCCCCTACGCAGGGGACACCCCTGCATGGCATGGCACTCCTTGCGCACATCAGCACTGCAATGGGCCAGCTGCACACGGGTCAAGGAGGCCTGGGGTATGAACCACGGACCTCCCATGTGGTGGACGGATGCCCTAACCACTGGACCAAGTCTGCTTCCTGTTCCATCTTACTGATGGTCCAAATGAATAGATTGAAATGGCTGTGAAAACTGAAGCAGAGCCCCAACTTGTGAAGTGTAGAGGGGCTACTGAATTGCCCACTGTGACTCCTGCACTAAGAGCCATAGGGAATATTACCATGGGGACAGGTGAAGACTCAGGTTGAAAGAGACACAGGAGCACTTGCCGTCTTTCCAGCCTGCTAACTAATAACCAGAAGGAAGCACCAGAGACGGTGCTGAATATCACAGCTCGCTGTCAGGACCGTTGATAGCCAGCAGTGGAGCGTGGATTGGCTCCTTCCTCATTATCCTTCTTGCTAAGGCAGACTTTAAGACACAAGAGGACGCTGGACGGGCTCTAACTTTACAAGTGGTGGAGCAGCTGAACAGATTGTACACCTTGTCCATTGTGGCACAATAGAACCGTTGATGAACCTTTTAACCCCAAAAGATACCAAAATTACTCTGGGAACTCTGGATGCAATTTCAAATTATCTTTCAGGCTGCGGAGAAACTAGGTGAAACTGAGAAGCTTTGTATAATCATTAAAGAATGTGGAGGTTTGGATAACACTGAAGCTCTTCAAAACCATGAAAACAACTCTGTGTACAAGGCTTCATTAAGCTTGGTTAAGAAGTATGTCTCTGTAGAGGAAGATCAGAATGTTGTAGCAGAAACTACCTCTGAGGAACTGTCCACATTCACAAAGACACTCCTGGGCCTTTCACCTTTGAGGTTGTACAGCATATACGTATAAAGCTGTTAGTGCACCATGTTTGGTATCACATTGCTTTTTAAACGAGATTTGTTATGTAGCACTTTTACAACGAAACTATAATTGAACAGTTCCAAACTCTACGTATGAAGCATCCCCTCAATGCGTATCTTATCTATATGAATTTCATATATCCTGTAAACAAAGATTAAATTTCACCTTTTCCTTTTAAAAAATATAGTACGTAATCAGTAGTTTGAGACTGGTAATGTTGAAACACATAATATGTGTCAAGGACTACATAGAGGTGGGAGGGGGGAAGCGGACTTGGCCCAGTGGTTAGGGCGTCCGTCTACCACATGGGAGGTCCGCGGTTCAAACCCTGGGCCTCCTTGACCCATGTGGGGCTGGCCCATGCGCAGTGCTGATGTGCACAAGGAGTGCCCTGCCACGCAGGGGTGTCCCCCGCGTAGGGGAGCCCCACGCGCAAGGAGTGTACCCCGTAAGGAGAGCCGCCCAGCGCGAAAGAAAGTGCAGCCTGCCCAAGAATGGCGCTGCACGCACGGAGAGCTGACACAAGATGACGCAACAAAAAGAAAACACAGATTCCCGTGCCGCTGATAACAACAGAAGTAGAGAAAGAAGATGCAGCAAATAGACACAGAGAACAGACAACCGGGGTGGGGGGGTGGAGAAATAAAAAAAAAGGTGGGGGGATAGAGGGATAAAAGAACTTAGTTTGTGTACATTATTGAAGTTAAGTTGGTATCAAAGCAAATGAGACTGACAGATTTACGATGTTAAGTTTAAGCATAATGGTAACTACAAAGAAAATATCAGAAAACATGCAAGCTCATAGAGACAGAAATTAGATTACAGGTTTCCAGGGGCAATGGGCAGGGGGCACGAGAGTTAACGCATAATGTGTGTAGGGATTCAGTCTGGGGAGATGGGAAAGTTGTAGCAATGGAAGGAGGCGAAGGTGCCACAATACTGTGGATGTGATTGATCCCACTGAATTGTACGCTAGGGAGTGGTTGAGATGGGAAAGTTTATGGTGTATATATGTTCCCACGAATGAAAAAAAGAGCAACTAAAGAGACAATGACAATAAAATGCAATTAACATGATCCTGGATGGGATCTAGCAAAGGTGGAAATAAGGCACAAAAAGATATTATTGAGACATATGAAAAAAACTGGAATATAGACTATAAGTTTTACATCAAGATTCAATTTCTTGAACTAGATAACTGCACTTAAGGTGGATACATAAGTGCACATCCTTGTTCTTAAGAAATGTACATGTACAGTATTAAGTGTTCAAGGAGCATGATGTATACAGCCTACACTCATTCAGAAAATGGATTGACAGAGGTATGGATGTACAGATAAGTAGGTAGCTGTATAGATAGAATGGTATGGCAAATGTGGCAAAATGTTAAAACTGGTGGGTCTGGGTGTCTGGAGGGGTATGTTGGAGTTCTCTGTATGGAGTTTGTATTATTTGTGTAACTGTCCCATAGGTTTGAAAGTATTTCAAGCTAAGAAGTTAAACAAATCCAAACAACCCTAAAAATGTTTTAAAAATATCAAATCACATTACTTTTCTGATTAAAAACCTCCAACACCTTCCCGCTGTTTAAAAATACAGCCCCGTGTCTCCGCCTCGGCTCCCAAAGGCTGCCCCACTCCCAGCCCCTCCGCTTCACCCACCCGGCTCACACCCTGGGGCACGCGGGCGCTCCCCTGCCTGGAGCTTCACCCTCCGGTCTTCCCAGGCTCAGGCCTGTCGTTCAGGTCTCGGCTGAGATGTCACCTCCTCCCAGAGGGCCCCCAGGCACCACCTCACCAAGTAGCCCCTCCCTCTTCATCCCACCACCTTAGTCTCTGTTTGGCCACTGTCTGATATTTTCTGATTTATCTACTTGCTTCCTAGAGGGAGATAAGAATCAAGAGAACAAGAATCACATTTGTCTTCATGGCCTAACCCTAAGGCCTAGTACCATGCCTGGTATAAACTAAGCTCAGTAAATACATGTTGAATAAATGAATGAATGATCTGGGGCAAACGCTGGACTCTCTAAGCGAGGGTTTTCTCTTTTATCCATCTTGATGTGCAGATTTTAGTTGGGCTTAGGTCTGCTCATTGTAGTAGGTGCTTAATAAATGGCAGAGAAGTTAGTTGAAAGTGTGGGTTCTAGAGCAGGCTGTCTGGGCTCCCAACCTAGTTCTCAAATTCACTGGCTCCTTAACTTGGGACGAGTTGCTGGTGGCCCCCTCTGTAGGATGAGAGTGAGTACAGTAAGGAACAGAGCCTGCACGAGTGAGCCCTCCACCAAGGTTAACTGCTGTTGCCAATCAGTGCGACCCAAATAAAAGTACAAGCGAAACCACATAATGCTTCTCCTGTTTATCTACAAAAAAGCAAAAGACACTGCTAAAAATGGTCTTCCTCTAGCCAAACATGTAAGGTGCCTTTTTATTTAGAATCTCCTAAGACAGCTCTAAATACCAGCCCTAAGAACCAATTATCAGCAACATTTTCAAACTGAAAATAATTATTAATAGGGAAACATTTTAAACCATTTTTTGGGGTCTTACTATTATTCCCTAATGACTTAAAAGGTAACTATAACAAGCCCGTTTTGACAGTTTGTGGAAGTACGTTTCAGAGGAAAATCTACATAATTACCATCCAACCACCACAGCAGGCATGTCACCCAAAGACAAACCCCAAATTTCAGGAAGTGCTTGTAACACAGAGGCAGTGAGTTGGAAGCTACAGGGACCAAGGCACTATTTCAGCTGCTGCCAAAACAGCCGATTCCAATTAAGTTCTATTGTTGCTATAAACACAGTAACCACCCCCCACCCCAGCGCCCAGATCAATCAACAGCTGTTAATTATTCCCTTATCTTCCTTCTGGGACATTTCTACCAGGTGGTCAAGTAGTCTAAGAGGTGTTCTTGCCTCGGAATCAGGCTGGTGAGGCTGAGCTATGGGAGAGAAGAAATGAGACACGACAGGCAGTGGCCAGAGGGCTTGGGAGAGAGGACGGCCATTGCAGCCCGTCCCCGCCGCACTCCAGGGAGAAGGCCTAGCGCCACCAGGGCGCCCTGCAGTGCGCAGGCCCCGGATCACTGTCCACACACTGCTTCACTCCTGCAGCTCTTCTAAGGCTGTCTCTACCTGGGCCACTTGAAGGGCACATCCTGGTGGCAATTCCACATTTACAGCTTCAACCCTTAACTGCTTTTCTCTCAGAATATACACATATGTTTTGTTTTGTTTTTAAGGTACTGGGACCAGGGATTGAACCCTGGACCTTGTCTGCAGAAAGCCAGTGCTCACCCCCGAGCCACACTGGCTCCCCTTCGTTGGTTTCTTCATTTGTTTGTTTTTGTGTTTTGACAAGGCACTGGAAACTGAACCCGGGACCTGCCATGTGGGGAGCAGGCACTCAACCATGTGAGCCACATCCACGCCCTCACATTATAAATATATGTATTTTTAAAGATTTATTTCTCTCCCCTTCCACGCCCCCCCCCCCCCCAGTTGTCTGCTCTCTGTGTGCATTCGCTGTGTGTTCTTCTGTGACCGCTTCTATCCTTATCAGCCGCACCGGGAATCTGTGATTCTTTTTGTTGCATCATCTTGAGTTCTGTCAGCTCTGTGTGTGCGGCACCATTCTTGGGCAGGCTGCACTTTCTTTTGGGCTGGGCGGCTTTTCTTATGGGGCGCACTCCTTGCACGTGGGGCTCCCCCACACGGGGGACACCCCTGTGTGGCAGGGCACTCCTTGCGCGCATCAACACTGCGCATGGGCCAGCTCCACACGGGTCCAGGAGGCCCCGGGTTTGAACTTCGAACCTCCCATGTGGTAGGCAGACACCCTATCCATTGGGCCAAGTCTGCTTCCCTCACATTACATTTTAATCATCCAAATAACACACCTTGGACTTCTATGTGCCCGACATAGAAATGTTCAACAAAGACAGAGTGAGTCCCAGTTCTCAGGAAGCCAATACTTAATCACTCCCCAAGTATTTATAAAACGTCTATGTTCCAGACACCACCGTGTGAAGCTTACATTCTAGTGGGGGCAGCAGAAAGTACATAGATATACGAGATATACGAAGAGGTAAAGCATCAGGTGGCAGCAATAAGCACAGTAAAGAAACACAAGGCACGGAGCAGGGATTCAGAGAGCCCGGGGTGTAAGCGAGGTCCTTGGAGCTGAGAGCTGAACGGGGACCTGCGTGAAGGGAGAAAGCAAATGCCACGACAAGAGGACAGGAGGGCTCCAGGCTGAGGAGCACAGTGTGGAGACCCCAAGGGGGAAATGTGCCTGGAACGTCTGGGGAGCAGCACTGGGGCTGGTGGGACAAGGGTCTGTGGTCTTAGGAACTTAGTCCAAGACCCTGTCTCTTCTGTGTCCAGGACCGCCCAAAACAGGCCTTCCTTCTTCCACTCTGCACCCCCAGAGGCTATTCTAGAGGATTCATTTAAAATGTACATCTAGGGGAGTGGATGAACAATCGTGGCACATTCATTCAAGGAGAACTGCTACAAAATGTGGTACAGAAAGGCAATGGGATATTATTCAGTCAAAAAGGAATGATGATCAGACTTGTGCAACGAACACGGATGAACCCTTAAAACCTCAGCTTGAGTGAAACAAGCCAGACACACAAATGGACAAATACTGTATGATCTCACCGATAGGAAATACCTAGAACAAGCAAACAAGACAACGTAGACTACAGGCTACCAGGGGCTGGGGAAGTGGGGAAAGAAGAGGGAGTTATTGCTTAATAAGTAGTTTCTGTTTGGGGTGATGAAAAAGTTTGGGTAATGCAGGGTGGTAATGGTAGCACAACACTCTGAATGTAATTAGTATCACTGAATTGTACATGTGAAAGTGGTTAAAAAAACCCACAAAGACCACATACTGCATGATTTTACTTCCATCGACCTCTGGAAAAGCTCAAGCTCATCTAAAGTGATAATCAGATCAGTGGCTGCCTGGGGCCACCAAGGAGGGAACTGTTGACTGACTAGTATAACCCTGATACCAAAGGCAAACAAAGACAGTACAAAAAAAGGAAAACAGCAGACCAATATCCTTCACGAGTGTGGATATAAAAATCCTTAACAAAAAAAAGTATATATATCAGCAAATAGAATTAAGTAACATATAGAAGTAATTGTGTACCATGACCAAGTGGGATTTATTCCAGGAATGTAAAGCCGGTTCAATATTCAAAACTCAGTGAGTGTATTCTACCATACTAACAGGCCATAGAAGAAATATCATATGATCATAAGAACTGATGCAGAAAAAGCTTCTGACAAAATTCAACACCTATTCATGATCAAAACTCAAAAACTAAGGACAAAAGGGAACCTTCTCAACTTGAAAAGAGCATCTACAAAAGACCTAAGCTAACTTTATACTTCATGGCGAATGCTTTCTACTCCCCCCGTTTTAGTTTGCCAAAGGCTGCTGATGAGAAGTAGCAGAGATGGATTGGCTTTTATAGTGGGGATTTATTTGGGTTAAAAGCATACAGTTCCAAGGCTGTGAAATATCCAAATCCAGGCACCATCAGACATCCTTTCTCACCAAAGTCAGCTCCTGTTGATCCTGTTGTCCGGCCAGGTGGCGAAGCAAGACGGCTTCTGACGTCTGCCGAGGTCCCTGCCTTCCCCTTCAGAATCTGCCGTCTCCTGGAGCTCAGCTGTGGGCAACCAGACACAGGGCTCTTCTCTTTCTAAGCCTCCGCTATCAGTCTTGGCTGCTCTTTCTTCCTGAGTTCAGCTGCAAGCTGTGAGGCGCATGGTTCATCTCTCCCTGGGGGCTTCTCTCTTTGCAGCTCAGCTGTGGGCAAAACTAGAGTCCTTTCTCTTACATTGCAGGATCAACCATGGCAGCTTCCTTTCTCTTTTATATGAGACCCAGGGCAGGGGCCCAAGCTGGCTCACGCCCACTCCAATCAAAAGCATCTCATAACCACAGGAACAGATTAGTTTAAGAATATAATCCTTTTCTTTCTGGGATTCATAAAAAACTGTCATACCCTCTAAGAATGAGAACAAGAGAACAAAGTCTGCTCTCCTTATTCTCATTTAATGTAGTTCTGGAAGTTCTAGCCAATACAATAAGGAAAGAAATGGAAATAAAAGCTTACAGATGAGAAAGAAAGAAGTAAAACTGTCCCTATTTGCAGAATGACATGTTTTTCACATGAAATAGCCCAAGGAATCTATTTTTAAAAATCTAGAACTAATAAGTGAGTTCAAAACAGGGTCATATGACACAAGGTAAACATACAGAAATCAGTTGTACTTCTTTATACTAGCAATGAATACATGGACATAGAAATTAAAAACAAGCCAACGGACCTGGCCCAGTGGTTAGGGCGTCTGTCTACCACATGGGAGGTCCACAGTTCAAACCCCGGGCCTCCTTGACCCGTGTGGAGCTGGCCCATGCACAGTGCTGATGCGCACAAGGAGTGCCGTGCCACACAGGGGTGTCCCCCGCATAGGGGAGCCCCATGTGCAAGGAGTGCGCCCCGTAAGGAGAGCTGCCCAGTGCGAAAGAAAGTGCAGCCTGCCCAGGAATGGTGCTGCACACACAGAGAGCTAACATCAGCAAGATGATGCAACAAAAAGAAACACAGATTCCAGTGCCACGGACAAAGAAGACGCAGCAAATAGACACAGAGAATAGACAACCGGGGCGGGGAAGGGGAAGGGGAAGGGAAGAGAAATAAATAAATAAATATATCTTTTTAAAAAAAAGTCTTTCTTAGGGGAAAAAAGAAAGAAATTAAAAACAAAATACCATTTATAATTGCTCAAATCAAAGGACATACTTAGATGTAAATCTAATAAAACTTGTATAGGACTCTGTATTAGTCAGGGTTCTCTAGGGAGCAGACAGTATAGATACATACAGTAAATATTAAGATATTTTTACAAGAATTGTTTCACTCAGCTTCCAGGAAGATAGAGGATTAGAGAGCTACAAGGCTCACTCCTCTCCCAGGAAAGTAGCTAGAGGACAGGGAGAAACTGTCTGGAACAACTGTTCTAGGACTCTGGAAACCAGCAGCGTGCTGAGCAGTGCCCAGAAAAGAGTGGGAAAAGAGGAGACGCCACACTGAGGATCCGTGAGGATCTCGGGCCACCGCTGCTGCTGGCAGCCTCCCCCACCTGCGGGGCAGACAGCTCCAGGTTGTCCCATCCCTGGGGTGCAGCATGACTGAGAGGACCACAAGGGTCCATTCTCCAGGAATGGGGGAGGGAGGGACACAGCCCACTGCAAATCCAGCTTTTGGTGGTGAGTTCGGTCTGTTGGGTCCCACCGTTTCCACCCACCCTGGTCAAGCGAGGCTGCCCCATTGTTTACACCTGGTTGCTGGCAGAGAGCTAAAGACACCCTGCCTTCTCAAACGCACTCCTTACTGCTACAGGCTTGCTGCTGTTGATGCAGAGGGGAGTGGTGATCTGTGTCCTCCGTAGGAAAAGAGGGGGCATGGCTGGCCGAGGGATGATGATCGGTGAGTTCGAACGGCAAGGCTTGGCTCTGAAGAGCCTGCCTGGAGGGGGCCTCTCCCAGACACTGCTTCAGCACCGCCCGCGGTGTCGTAGTTCCAGAGAACACATTCCTCCCGAGGGTTTGAGCAGAGCGGTTTGGTGCAGAGCGCCACCTCCTGGCAGGCTAGGAAAGTGCACTTCAGGGGAAAAAACAAGGTTTTTGGTGCCTTTACTGTCCCCTTCCCTAAAGCCCTTGGAAACTGGTCTACATCCCTTTAATGGGTCCCTGGCCCTGTTTTGATAGTTAAACAGGGACAATTTTAAAGACCTAGAATAAGTTGAACCAAGAATCAAAGAAGAGCTGTACCACAAAGTTAGGCAAGAGAACCTGACCACCAGAGTAAACTCACCATCATAATCAGATGCCACACTAGGAAAAGGAAGATATGGCCCAGGCAATGGAAGAAATCAAAATGCCAGAGGAGACATAGGATTTGAAGCAACTAACAATGATGTTCAAACAAATCTCCTAAATCAACTCAAGGAGTTGAAGGAAAATATGGCTAGAAGACCCTGGGTGGGAAGTGGATATGGCTCAAGTGATTGAGCAACTGCCTCCCACATGAGAGCTCCCGGGTTCGGTTGCCTCCTGAAAAAAAAAAAAAAAAAAGAACAAACAAGCAAAACAAATGAAAAAACCAACTCAGAGAAGCTGATGTGGCTCAGTGGCTGAGCGCTGGCTTCCCACATATGAGGTCCCAGGTTCAATCCCCAGCCCCCAGTACCTTAAAAAAAAAAAAAATTAGAGGAGTGGATGTAGCTCAGTGAGTAAACACCTATTTCACATATAAGCAGTCCCTGGTTCAATCCCTAGTACTTCCTAAAATAAAAAATAAATACATTAGAGGCCTATAACAGTTGATTTGAATTGGGAAAGGAAAGAATCAGTGAATGAGAAGACAGAAAAGCTGGAATTGAAAAGACAAAACAGAGAAAAGAATGGAAAAAATTGAGCAGGGGCTCAAGGAACTGAATGGTAACACAAAGTGCACCAACATATGTGTTATGGGTGCTCAAGAAGAAGAGAAGGTAAAAGGGACAAAAAGAGTATCTGAGGAAACAAGAGCCGAAAATTTTCCAGCTCTTATGAGAGACATAACATGCATATACAAGAAGCACAATGTACTCCAATCAAAGACATAAACATGAGTATACAAGAACCACAGTGTACTCCAATCAGAATAAATCCAAACAGACCTACTCTGAGACACATACTAATCAGAATGTCAAATGCCAAAGACAAAAAGAGAATTCTGAAAGCAAAGAGAAAAGCGATCCACCACATACAAGGAATGTCCAATAAGACTTACTGCAGATTTCCTATCAGAAACTATGGAGGCAAGAAGACAATGGTATGGTATAATTAAGATCTTGAAAGAGGAAAACTGCCAGCCAAGAATTCTTTATCTGGCAAAATTGTCCTTCAAAAATGAGGGTGAAGGGAAGCGGTTGTGGCTCAATCAGTTGGGCTCCCATCTACCATAGAGGAGCCTCTGGGTTCATGTCCCTGGGCCTCCTTGTGAAGGCAAAGTTGGCCCATGTGCCACAGAGAGCTGACAGCCCATGCACTATGGAGAGCTGACGGCCCGTGTGCCATGGAGAGCTGGCACAGCAAGATGACACAACAAAAGGGAGACGAGCAGATACAGAAAAAACACGCAGCAAGTGGACACAGAGAAGAGACAGCAAAAGAAAAGGATCAAGCCATGTGGGGGGTGGAGTGGATAAATAAATCTTTTAAATATATATATATATTTAAAAAATGAGGGTGAGTTTAAAATATTCACAGATAAAACAAACAAAGAGAGTTCATGAACAAGAGGCTGACTCTACGAGAAATACTAAAGGGAGTTCTGAAAGGAAAAGATAGGAGAGAGAGGCTCGGAGGAGACTGTAAAAATGAAGGTTGGGAAGAAGATGTGGCTCAAGCGACTGGACAGCCATCTACCATATAGGAGGTCCAGGGTTCAATTTCCAGGGCCTCCTGGTGAAGGTAAGCTGGCCCATGCAGCAAGCTGGCCTGAGCAGAGTGCTGGCTCATGTGGAATGCTGGCCCACATCGAGTGCTGGTGTGTGCAGAGAACTGGCACAGCAAGATGACACAACAAAAAGAGACACAGAGAAGAGACAATAAGAGATGCAGCAGACCAGGGAGTTGAGGTGGCACGAGAGATTGAGCCCCTCTCTCTCCCTCTAGAAGGTCCCAGGATCAGTTCCTGGTGCCGCCTAAAGAAAAGACAAGCAAACACAGAAGTACACACAGCAAATGGACACAGAGAGGGGTGGGGAGAAATAAATAATTAAAAAATCTCTAAAAAAGTTACCAGAAAGGGTAATTAATTGGGTAAAAGGACAGACAAAAATAAGATAAGACACATGAAACCAAAGGGTAAAATGGTCAAAGCAACATTTTTACAGTAGTAACATTAAATGTTAATGGATTAAACTCCCAAATCAAAGGGCACAGGCTGACATAATGGTTAAAAAAATTGGAACAGAAGAAGTAAAACTCTCATTATTCACAGATGACATGATCCTATATTTAGAAAATTCCAAAATATCTATGACAAAGCTATTAGAGCTAAATAAATGAGTTCAGCAAAGTGGCAGGATACAAGATCAATACACAAAAATCAGCAGTGTTTCTATATACTAGTAATGAACAATCTAGGAGGAAATCAAGAAAAAAATTCCATTTACAATAACAACTGTCCTGAGTATGGAGAAGAGCTGTGTAAAATGACAGCTTCCCACTGAACTGAGAATGAATACATCCAACCAAAGAAAAACTTGGACAAGTCCAGCTTGGTAAGTAATGAGCACTTACTTAGGGGTCTTACATAGGGTCCTCCTTCTCAGTGGCGGGAGGAGAGACAGCATTTTCCAAGCTCAATCCTCTGCACTCACTGCAAAATGAGAGGGATTTTTTATGGCACATGTCTACATGCAGCTAGCAAGGTGCATGTGTGTGGGGGGATGCCTTTTAAAGAATGCAGTGCATTGCTCAAGAACCAAAAGCATGATCCATAAAAGGAAAAACTGACAGACTGAACTTCATTGAAATTAAAAACGTTTCCTCTGCAAACCTGTTAAGAGGATGAAAAGATGAGCTACAGCATGGGAAGTTGTGGCAGTTTGATATTAATTATGAATTCCAAAAAGAGATATTATGTTTGTAAACTGGTCTGTTCCTGTGGGTGTGATACCCTTTGGTTGTATTAGATACATCTGAGATGCCTTTGATTAAATTATATGAAGATTAGGGCTTTGATCTGACCACGTCTTAGGGCAATTCAGTTTGAGTCCCTGTCCCCTTTGTGGGCTATATAAATGGACACGCAATCAAGGAGATACACAGAGAAGATACACAAAGGAAGAGAGATAACTCCATAGACATGGCAGAGGCCCCAGGAAGAGTTGAACCATTTGCCTGATAGTTTACAGCTGACCTTGTGAAGAGACCAGAGCAGCTGAGCCCTGAAAGAAATGAGCCCTGGGAAGAGAGCCAAGCCCTATGCCAGCCTACAATAGAGATCAGAAGAAAGAGAATCTGTGGAATCTTAAGAGGGAAGAAGGCTGAACCCTCACAGAAGTCACCCACAGTCTTGCTTCAACATGTGGCAACAGAGTTTGGTAAGGAAGTAACTTTGAGTTACGGCCTTGTAACTAAGCTTTTACCCCAAATAAATACCCTTTATAAATCCAGCAGATTTCTGGTACTTCGTATCACCACCCATTTCGCTAACTCAAAGGCTATAGTTGCAAATTTCATCCAACAAAGTACTAGTATCTAGATTATATCAAGAACTCTCAAAATTCAACAGCATAAAAACAAACCCAATTAGAAAATGGGCAAAACAAAGGAAACATTTTTACCAAAGAGGGTATTTGATGGCAATAAAGCACAAGAAAAAACACTGTTAGCATTGAGGAAATGCAAAATTAAAACCACAATAAGAACTCACCACACATCTATCAGAAAAGCTAAAATAAAAAATAGTGACAACACCAATGCTGGAAAGGATGCTGAGGAACTGGATCACCCATACACTGATGATGGAAATGTGATATGGTACAGCCATCCTGTAAAACAGTTTGGCAGTTTCCTAAAAACCTAAACATGTGACTATCATAGCAGCCAGCAGCACATGAAAATTTATAGCAACTTTACTCATAATAGCTAAAAACTGGAAACCTTCAATGGGTGAATGGTTAAACAAACTGTGGTACTTCCTGAACATGAGGTATTACCCAGCAATAAAGAGGAACAGGGAAACGGACTTTGGCCCAGTGGTTAGGGCTTCCGTCTACCACATGGGAGGTCCGCGGTTCAAGCCCCGGGCCTCCTTGACCGGTGTGGAGCTGGCCTGTGCGCAGTGCTGATGCGCGCAAGGAGTGCCGTGCTACACAGGGGTGTTCCCCACGTAGGGGAGCCCCACGCGCAAGGAGTGCACCCATAAGGAGAGCCGCCCAGCGCGAAGGAGAATGCAGCCTGCCGAGGTATGGCGCCGCCCACACTTCCCGTGCCGCTGACGACAACCGAAGCGGACAAAGAAACAAGACGCAGCAAAAAGACACAGAAAACAGACAACCGGGGGAGGGGAGGGGAGGGGAGGGGAGGGGAGGGGAGGGGAGGGGAGGGGAGGGGAGGGGAGGGGAGGGGAATTAAATAAATAAAAAAATAAATCTTAAAAAAAATAAATAAATAAATAAAGAGGAACAAACTACTGGCACATGCAACAATCTGAAGAATCTCCAGAGAATTATGCCGAGTGATAAAAGCCAATCCTAAAAGGATACACACTGCATGATTCCACATATACAACATCTTTGAAATGATAATATGACAGGGTTGGAGAACAGATTAGTAGTTACCAGGGGTTAAGGAGGGGGTGGGTTGGGAAGGAAGTCGGTGAGGCTATGAAAGGGCAACATGAAGTGCCCTTGTGGCGATGGGAATGTTCTGTGTCTTGACTGTATCAATGTCAGTCCTGGCTGTGCATGGTTTTGCAAGACTTACCATCGGGGAAAATGATTAAGGGTACACAGGATCTCTCTGAATTATTTCTCACAACGGCAACTGAATCTACAATGATATCAAAATAAAAAGTTTAATTAATTGGAAAAAGAAAACCTTCTTAGCTTGAGGGTAGTGGGCCAGATTTGAACCTCTGGCCAAGGTTAACTGAATCCTTTCCTAATTCTTTGTTGGTTATACTGTTACAAATATCTTCTCCCAGTTTTTGGCTTGAATTTATCTCCTTTATCTTGTCTTTTTGAAGAAGAGAAGTTCTTCGTTTAAATTCACCCATCTTTTTTTGGTTGATACTTTATGCCCTAACAAACCTTATTCTACACTGAGGTCATAAATATATTCTTCTATATATTTTTCTAAAAGATTTTTAAGTTTTGCCTTTCACATTAAAGTCTATAATCCAGCTAGAATTTACATTTTTTCCACCTGGTTTTTTAAAACTAATTTTAATTATACACATCCCACATTCATCAATCATATAACCCCTATTAGAATTTACTTTTGTGTGAAGTATGGTAGGGATCTAATTTCACATATTTCTACATGGATAAGCAATTGTCCAAGTTTGTTGTAGTTTGCCAAAGGGTTGCCAATGCAAAGTACCAGAAATGGGTTAGCTTTCATAAAGGCTGTTTATTTGCGGTAAAAGGTCATGAAAACCCAAATCAAGGCACTATAAGAGGTGTTTTCTGACCAAAGACACCCACCTCTGCTGAGGTCTGAGCTCAGCTGAGGGCAGCCAGGCACAGGGCTGGTCTCTTTCCAGGCCTCCTCCATCAGCCTAAGCTGTCCCACATTCTTCCCGAGCTCAGCGGTAAGCCATTGGATATATGGCTTGCCACTCACGGGGCCTCAGCCCTTTCAGACTCTCGGGGGCTTCTCTTCTCTTGAGCTGCTCCGTGGGCCCAGCCTCTCGGGCCTCCGTGCTTAAGTGGTCCTCTAGTCTTCCTACGGTGGCAGGGTAAAAAATGGCGGCTTCTCTTTCCTGCATGTGTGTCTCTCTGTTTTATCAGACCCAGCAAGAGGGCAGAGACTTGACCTGAGTCCGCTCACTGACACAGACCAACTGAAAGCCCCAAAGTGATCTTATCAAGGAACCTAACCAAAAGGGCCTTCAACCAAATTTAATGCCATCAAAGGGTATCCCACCCAAAGGAAGAGATTAGTTTACAAACACAATCTCTCTCTTTCGGGGATTCCTACAATTATTTCAAATTGCCACAAAGTTCAATTTACTGAAACTAACTCCAATAGCATATACATACACTGCTCTTACACTCCTTGGTCCCCCTCCCCACCTTTTTGTTGTAATTACAAATTATATCTTTACATACTGCATAGATTCATCATCACTTTTTATGCTTTTGCATTTTAGAGCCTGTAAAAAGTAAAAAGTGGAGTTACATACCAAAATATATACAATAGTACTGGCATTTTTAAGTACTCATATGAGTACCTTTACTGTAGTTCTTTACGTCTTTATCCTGCTTTGGTCTACTGTCTAGTGTCCACTCCTTTCAATCTGAACAACTTCCTTAGCTTTGCTTACAGGCAGGTCTAGCGGTGATGAACCCTCTCAGCTTTCGTTTATCTGCATATGTCTTAATCTTTCCCTCATTCCTGAAAGAAAGTCTCACCAGATAAAAACTCTTAGCTGGCAATTGTTTCCTTTCAGCACTTTAAATATTTCCTCTCACTGTCTTCTTGCCTCCATGGTTTCTGATGAGAAATAAGCACTTATACTTAGTAAGACTCCCTCGCACATAACGCATTGCTTTTCCTTACAGTTTCGGCACTATCTCCTTGTTCTTGGCACTGGAAAGTTGAGGTACTGTGTGTCTGGGCAGGGTTCTCTTTGAGTTTATCCTGTTCGGGATTTGTTGGGCTTCTTGAATGTGCACAGTCATGTTTTTGTTAACTTTTATAAGTTTTCTGCCATTATTTCATTACTATTGGATGCTCCTATGCCCCTTTCTCTTTCTTCTCCTGGACTTCCATAATGTATAGATAGGTACATTTGATGGTGTCCCACAGGTCTCTTAGGCTCTACTTTTTTCTTTTTTTTTTTTTTTCTGCTCCTCCCCCTGAATCATTTTCATTGTTTTGTCTTTTAGACCACTGATTCTTTCTTCTGCCAGCTTTACTCTGCTGTTGAAACCCTCTAGGAATTTTTTCATTTCAGTTACTGTGATCTTCAAGTTCCTTTTCAGAATCTCAAAGATTCTCATATTATTCATACATCACTTTCCTAATACCCATTAGTTTTTTCTCTGTGTTTTATCTCCTTGAGCCTATTTGGGATCTTTTTGTTTTTAAAAAGTCTTTGGGGGAGCGGATGTGACTCAAGCGGTTGAGCTCTGACCTCCCTCATGGGAGGTCCTGGGTTTGGTTCCTGGTGTCCCTGAAAAAAACAAGAACTAACTACAAGCAAAACAAATGAAAAACCAACTCAGGGAAGACAATGTGCCTCAGTGGTTGAGCACCAGCCTCCCACATACCAGATCCCAAGTTCAATCCCTGGCCCCTGGTACCTCAAAAAAAAAAGCCTTTGACTGGTGTATTCAAAGTCTGATCCTCTTCACTGATGGTTTCTGGATTCTTATCTGGATCCTCTGGATGTGACATCATTTCCTGTTTGTCTTGTAATCTTTGTTGCATACTGTGAAACTGTGAATTTTCTTTTTCTTTTTTTAAAGTCAGGGGAAATTACAGGGGTCAGCAGATCCCCAGTGTTAATGGATCAGTCTTGCCCTAGAAAAACCATCTCTGTGATTATGGTATCATCCCTGTCAGGTAAGTATGAAACTGTGAATTTTAATATTTTAAAGTATTAACTCTGGGATTTAGTCCCTGAGTTGTCTGTTCCTTAAGTCTGTATCTAGCTAGTGATATGACAGAGATTT
This sequence comes from Dasypus novemcinctus, assembly GCF_030445035.2. Taxonomy (NCBI): domain Eukaryota; kingdom Metazoa; phylum Chordata; class Mammalia; order Cingulata; family Dasypodidae; genus Dasypus; species Dasypus novemcinctus. Next base: position 30,070,854 of record NC_080685.1, on the reverse strand, counting down.
TCTTGAGTGCCAGGAGCTAACAAAATCTAACCAAAGCAAAAAGCACCTTTCAGTCTTTGCAAATTAACTCTGCTTCTGTTTGTGGTTTTCTTCAGAGTTTAGCCCTCCTATCAAGAAGATCTGCCCAAGACAAATGTGAAATTCAGGGTCCTCTCTGTCTTACCTGAGCTTGCTTGGAGCCTAATTCTTTTCCTGGGCTTGTGCTTGCTGGTGGCCTCAGGAACTCCATTTATAGTTTACAGGAGTTCCAATGTCCCTTCTACTCCCTTTGAAATAGGCTTTCACCCTCTCCTGGGAGCTCTACTGTATGACTAAATGCAGACATTCCTTTTCCCCAGGCAGCTTCAACTTGTTTCTTAGACTCCTTTAGCTATCTGCAAGTGCTTCTCTGCCCTCAGAGCTAATTCAAGGAGGATGAGCCCAAGACAAGTTTCCTGGTTCAGTCTCACAGGCTTTCATCCGATAGACTGGCACTGACATACAGGTACCCCATTATGCACACAGGGGTTACTCTGCTCCCTCTGGAACAGGATCAGGGACCCACAATGGCGAGTAAGACAGGGAATCAACAGATGGATCTGGAACCTGGCAAGAAGGCCATGTGGACATCAATAACCCCAAGATGGCTGCTGGAAGGCCACACACACACACACACAATTCTGCCACTTAGAACAAGACTTCCTCCAGAAGCCAGGAGGAGCCCCAGATATTCCCCAAGGACTTTATCATTGGACCCTCCCAGGGATTGACAATGGGGTAATCAATCAAAAAGTAAACAGCTGGGACTCCTCCTATGCCATTAGCAAAGAGGTGGAATAATTAACAGTTCAAAAACCAGGTGCAAGGCCTGAACTTGCTCTCTCCCCTTTGGACCCCAATTCTGGCCGCCTTCTCCCCTGCATAGATCAACATGCAAGTAAAACCTGGGCATTTATAATTGATAATGGGAAATTGTCGTCTGTACAATTTAGCCCGCTTTATCACCTTTCAGCCCTTTCCTCTCTATTTGGGACCATGATCTGTTACTTTCTCCAAGTTTTTGTCCTGGTCTACCTTAATAAAGTACTGACCTAACTCACCGACATGCTCTTGAAATTCATTTCTGCAGCACAGTCAAGGACCTAGACAAAATCTGGCAACAATGGGAGTGCAGCTGGCCCCACACTGAGCCAGGGAAGGGGCGGGGAAATGGCTAGCAAGGTCACCACAAGCTTCACCTACCAGTTTTCAGGCTGCTTTTTCTTGATTTGGCGCTTGCCTAGTTATTGCAACTCTCTAACTTTTCCAGGGCTTTGAGGAAGATGGCTGGGTTTTTTGCTGGTTTTTAAAAGATTCTGGGGGCGGGGAGCAGCACCCTATAGTGTCTTATGTTACCATGTTGGTTGACATGTTGGTCTCTCATAACATTTTAATCTCTGGTTGATCTATACCTAAGATTGCTTTTTTTTTTTTTTTCTCTCCCCTTCCCCGCCTCCCCTGCCCCAGCTGTCTGTTCTCTGTGTCCATTCGCAGCGTGTTCTTCTGTGTCCACTTGTATTCTTGTCAGTGGTACAGGGAATCTGTGTCCTTTTTGTTGTGTCATCTTGTTGCTTCAGCTCTCCGTGTGTGCGGTGCCACTCCTAGGCAGGCTGCGCTTTTTTTGCACTGGGCGGCTCTCCTTATGGGGTACACTCCTTGCGCGTGGGGCTCCCCTACACGGGGGACACCCCTGTGTGACACGGCACTTGTTGCACGCATCAGCACTGTGAGTAGGCCAGCTCATCCCAGGGGTCAGGGGGCCCTGGGTTTGAACCCTGGAACTCCCATATGGTAGGCAGATGTTCTATCCACTGAGCCAAATCCGCTTCCTAAGGTTGCTTTTTGATGGCTAAAATCAACTCAGCCCATTTCTGTTGAGTTTCTTGATTAATTTATGCTAGAATTTTTTTATTTTATTGGGCTCTTTTAAAAATTTTTATTGTTCCTTCTATTAGAGCTTTGTTTTTTTTAATATTTCATTAAAATGTCTTTTCTATATTTGAATTTATTTTTGTTTCTTACCTATTTCTTTGATTAACTGATAGCTCATTAACTTTCAATCTTTACTCTTTGCTCATTCAAGTATTTAATGGTATATATTTCCCTCTAAATATTGCTTTCATGGTGTCCCATAAATTTTGACAGGTGGTATTTTCCTAATTTTTCAGTTCTAAGCATTTCTTAATTTCTGTTATGATTTCTTCTTTGATCCTTGTGCTATTTACTTAGGAATGTGTTTTTAAATTTCCAAATATATGGGAAGTTTTTGTTCATCTTGTTGTTACTTATTTCTAATTTTAAAGCATTAAGACTGTTCCTGGAAAACCATATCCATCCTAAGAAAAAGTAAGGCTAAACCCTTGACATTCTTTCCCAGTTTCTGCTTATGGCATGACAGAACTTATTTTCCCACTACAAACAATTACGAAACTGGATAAAATATATGAACTGTTTCTGACACAAGACTAATGGTAGTGAATGGCAGGGAGAAATTTGCCTGAGAAAAGGCAAGCACATAAGGTGAGCTTCACATTCACTCTGGATTTTTGCCTGGAGGCATTTCCAAACCACAGCAAATGCAAGTAGGGCCTACGCAGAAAGTAGCAGACTCACTGGACAGAATAAACACAGATGAGCATTCAGGAACGCTAAGGTGACAGAAATTTGTGGGGCAGGGCACCAGAGAGGAAGGAACTTCAGAGAAAAAGTCCCAGAAATATAGGGCGACCCCAGAACCGTGGATGCATCCTAAGGTATCCATGTGCAAGGAAAGTTCTGCAGGGCCTTGACGAGGTCTCAAAGAACTCGGGAGACAACAGAGTTCCAATCCAGTCCAAGTGCAGAGAACTTGGTAAACACCCCAAGAATTCACCTCAGACTCCTGAAAGGTCAAGCCTTAGGAAAAAGCATTTTGCCCATGAAGTAAATCTATCCTAATAAAGCCTAAGAAAACCAACCCTTAAGAGGATCAAAAGATCTTCCAAGAATTGAATTTTTGGTAGAAAAAAAAAGTCAACATATTTAAAGGACAGTAACATAAAATATAGAGTCTCCATAATACAAAATGTACAATGTCAAACATACAATAAAAATTTCTAGATTTGTAAAGGAGGCCAAAAATCTCACCTATAATCAAAGGGATAAGTGTCAATAAAAACAGATCACAAATGACCCAGATGTTGAAATTAGTAGGGAATTATTTTCTAATAACTATCATAAATATGTTAAAGAATTAGAAGATAGATTAAGTGAGTTAAAAAAACCAGAGGATTTCAGGAGAGAAATGGAAAAAAAAGAGAACTAAATGGAAATTGAGAAATGTAATATTAAAATGTAAAACCCATTAGATGGACTAGCAGCAGAAAAGATTAGAGAATTCCAAGACAGTTCAATAAAAATTCCCCAAACAGCAGCCCCAAGAGAAGAAAGAAAAAACAAAACAAAACAAAAAAAAGAGTACCAGAGACCTGTGGGACATCAAATAATTCAAGTTATGTGTATCTAGAGTCCCAGAAGGAGAGAAGAGACCATGGGGAGAATAAATATTTAAAGAAATAATGAATAAGCATTTTACAAAAATTGAAGGAAGGTATCAACCCACAGATCTAAGGCACTCAATGGACTTCAAACAGGAGTATAAGAAAACCACAACTAGGTTCATCAGAGTCAAACTGCTTAAAACCAAAAATAAAGACACCATCTCAAAAGAAATAAGAAAAAAACAAACATTATATTAAAAGTGAATGTTGGGATTCAATCATGATCCCAGAAAAGGCATGTTGAGGTCCCAAACCCTAATCCTGTGGGTGTGAACCCACTTGAAAATGTTATTAGTTAAGGTTGTGTGCACACTGAAGGAGGGTGGGCCTTAATCCAGGATAGCTGAAGCAAATGAAACTGGACATGGAAGGAGAAGCCATGGGCTGCAGCCAGAAGCTGGAAATCAATGGAACTCAGAAGAGAAAGGAGAAGATGCCAGCAAGTGCACTGCCATGTGACAGGAAAGCCAAGGACCAAGGATTGTGGGCAGCCAGTCCCAGAAAGCCACAATCTTCAGGGAGAAGGTATCACCTTTCTGAAGCTTTGATTTTGGAATTCTCCTAGCCTCAGAACCAGGAGCCAGTAAGTTCCTATGTTTAAGCTAACCTATTGTATGAGCTTTGTTTTTGCAGTCAGGAAACTAAAACAGGGAGCAACAGTAAGAATGACTGTTACTTCTCGTCTGAAATAATAGAAAACAGAAGATAACTGAATGACATCTCGAAAATGGTGAAAGAAAAAAAAAAGTCAAGTTAGAATTTATATCCAGTGAAAATGCCATCCAAAAAGAAGGCAAAATGAGACATTTTGAGTCAAACCAAAGGTGACAGAATTTACTGCCAGCAGACCTGCCCTATGAGAAATATTAAAGGAAATTCTTGGGACTGAAGGGAAATGATCCCAAGTTGACTAAAAGGAACAAAGAGTACCAGAAAGTACAAATGCGAGGGTAAATATAAGACATCTTAGAAAATCTTTAAAAGATAACTATCTCTTCAAAGCAATCAATCTAATAAGAGTACATCATGGGGTTTATAATACATGTGGAACTAAAATTTATATCAACAGTGGCACAAAGAATGCAGGATGGTGAGTGGAATGACGTTGTTGTAAGGTTCTAACATTGTTCATGATGCAGTATAATATTAATTCTATGTTGACTGTAATAAGGTAAGCATGCATATTTTAACTGAGCCACCACTAAAACAAATGAGGCCAAATGTGGAGGTAAAATGAAATACTTAAAAAATTGATTAATCCCAAAGAAAGCAGGAAACAAGGAACAAAGATACAAAGAATGGATGAGATCAACAAGAAACAAATAGCAAGATGGTAGACATAAATGCAATTATATCAGTAATGATATTTAATGTAGAAGGGGTAAGCCTCAGATTAAAAGATAGAAATATTTAGGCTAGATTTTTAAAATGTCCAACTAAATGCTATTTACAAGACATACACTTAGATTTAAAGACACAGATGGAAAATAAAAGGATGGGGAGAGATACACTGTGCAAAACAGTAACCATAAGAAAGCTGGTAATGGCTGTGTTATCTCAGGAGCCCCTGAGTTTTCTGAACATTAAGGACGATCGAATATGAGCTCTTAATCAGAGATCAAGATGAGAGTCACAGGAACACCAAGCAAAGAGATTTATACCCCCAAAGACCTCAGAAATTGAGTATATCTATACATGATTTGTTTAAAGAAATTAAATATAAAATCACAAAATGAGCAGGCAACAGAAAACTTTTTTAAAATGGCTAGACTGATTTGAAAACCAAGTAAATACTTTTAGAAATGAGAGTTTGTTAGAATTTTTTTTTTTTTTAATTTAGTGAATGGGCTAAACTGCAAATGAGAAGCAGCTGAAGAGAGTTTTAGTGACCTGGAAAGAATTACTCAGAAAGTAGCAGAGAGAACAGAATTTTTTTTTTTTTTTAATGTGGAAGAAAGGACAATAGAAATTCTGCAGGAGGGCACAACAGAGAATCTATTCTTCCAGGAGTGGAAACAAATTTACTTTTTCACTTATGGTTATGTTTCTAAGATCCTTTTATGTTGATCTATATAGCAACAAATCATTTTCACTGCTGAATTGTTCACACTGAATAAATATAACACAATATATGCATTCTCCTATTGATGAATTATTTTTGGAGTTGTTTCTTTTTTGCTTTAAGGAACACTGCTTTGAATATTCCTGCACACATCTGCTGGTGCACACATCTGAGAGTTTCTCTAGGCTATAGACCTATAAATGAACGGCCTTATCTCAGGGTATACACACCCACAACTTTTCAAAATAATGACAAATTATTTTCAGAGTGATTGTACCAATTTCACACTAGCACAAGCTGTGTATAAAAGTTCATATTGCTACCTATGCTTATAAAACTTGATGTCCTCTCTTACTTTTTGTCATTTTCTTTTTTTGTTTTCTTTCTGGGAAACGCAATTTTATCTTCCAATCCTTAAATTTTAAATATCTGCCTTCATACTTCTAATTTCCAAGAGCTCTTAAGAATGCTTCCAAATCTCAATGTTCTTGTCCTTTTATACTTTTTATTTCAAAATAATTTCAACCTTAGAGAACCTTGATCTCTACAAAGATAAGAGGAGAGGCAGAGAATGTGGGTACAGATAGCAGTAGACTGATAGGTTTGAGGGTGGGAAAAGGAGGAGGTTCTCGTCTTAATGCTTCTCTTTTCCCAACAAAAGCATAAAGGAAGCTCATAAGCTGAGCAGAAGCTGGATCCTTCCAGAGGGGAGACAATGTGAAGCAGTCATCTGGAAGAGTGGGAAGGCTGTGATCAGAGGTGCAGCGAGGCCAGTTAGAAGGGTTGTGTGAATTTCTTCAGTGGCGGGTTCAGAACAGGCCGAGGGGTGGGTTTTGATAAGGACTGGGAATTTGCAAGATATGACTAGGGAGAGGCGCACGGGAATTAAGGATGGATGGACGAAGGAAGTAATAGACTATGGAATTCTAAGCTGACTGAGGAGGAAAGGGAGGGAATGAAGCCAGTGTCAAATAGTGAAAAAATGGTGAGGTCAGTGGATTTAGGTTCTCCACGTGTCCCAATGTGTCTAATTGCTGTCTCAGGGCTTGTTAACAAGCAAGAGGGGCTTGTTAGCCAAATGCAAATTCTTAGCCCCACCCTGGGCCTCCTGATTCAGAATCTCTGGGGTGGGGCCTAGCAAGCTTTTCAGGTGATTCTGATGCTTGTGAAAGTTTGAGAACCACTCTTTTTGAGTAAGAGTAAGGACTGGGGGTGGGGCAGGCAGAGTGGGATGCTTGAAATGGAAATGCCAGAGATATGTGGCTATTAGTAGACAAGGTCTGAGATCTGGGGAGTGGGTGTAGCTCAGTGGCTGAGTGCCTGCTTCAACCCCAGGACCTCCTTAAACAAAGAGAAAAAAAAAGAATATAAGCTATTGCTACGGGAATCACAAACTGTGAGCAAGCAAAAGGAAAGATCATTAAAGATACTAAGTGGCCAGACTCTTGGGTGGGCCATCCACTTAGATGCTGAATGTGAAAGACAACAGAAAAGAAAGGGAGAGAGCCAATGCTGAAATGTGCAGTGAAAGGGGGCATGACAGAGAAGGGCAGATGAATGCAAGCAGAGGGGCACTAAGTAATACCATTGGACAGCTTACCCTTCCAAAGAGTTAGGGCTTTTAAAGAAGAAGGAAGAGAAAGAGTTTGGAACCAGGAAAGGGAGCCACCTGTTACAGGCTAGTAAGATAGGGAATCAATAGATGGATCTGGAACCTGGCAAGCCGTCCACGTGGACATCAGTAACCCCAAGATGGCTGCTGGACGGCCCCTGCCCACAAGATTCTGCCATTCAGAACAAAGACTTCTGGAAGCCAGGAAAGGCCCTGGATATTCCCCAAGGACTTTATCATTGTTCTCACTAAGGGGCTGATAGGTGGGATAATCAATCAAAACAGCAAAGAGCTGGAACCCCTCCCCTGCCATTAGCAAAGGGGTGGAATAATTAATAGTTTATAAAGCAGACTGCAAGGTCTGAGCTTGCTTTCTGGCTTTCTTGTCTCTGGACCCATTCCTGCCCTCTGTGCGCTGCTCTTGCTATTTTTCCTCTGCCATGTGACCATGCAAGTAAACCTGGGCATTTATAGTATATAATGGGGAATTGCAGTCTGTAAATCAGCCCTCTTTATCACTTTCAACCTCTTCGTCTTCAGCTGGGACCCATGATTTGTTATTTTCTCCCATTTCTCATCCCTCCCTGCCTAAATAAATTACTGGCCTAACTTACTCAACTTGCTTTTTTTTGTTGTTGTTGTTTTGTTTTTAAAGACTTATTTATTTACTCCCCCTCCCCAAGTTGTCTGCTCTCTGTGTCCATTCACTGTGTGTTTTCCTGTGACCGCTTCTATCCTCATCAGCGGCACTGGGAATCTGCTTCTTTTTGCTGTGTCATCTTGTTGTGTCAGCTCTCCGTGTGTGCAGCACCATACCTGGGCAGGCTACACTTTCTTTCCCCCTGGGCGGCTCTCCTTATGGGGTGCACTCCTTGCGCGTGGGGCTCCCCTATGTGGGGGACACTCCTGTGTGGCACGGCACTCCTTGCGCGCATCAGCACTGCGCATGGGCCAGCTCCACACAGGTCAAGGAGGCCCGGGGTTTGAACCGCAGACCTCCCATGGGGTAGGCGAACGCCCTAACCACTGGGCCACATCCGCTTCCCTGGTTTGCTTTTGAAATTCATTTCTGCAGCATAGCCAAGAACCTACATAAAATCCGGTAACACTCTGATAAGCAACTTCTAGCAATTCTGACCCGTCATTCAGCTCCCATCTCCACCTCCTCCAGCTTTGTGGCTGACACTAGCTGCCTACCAAAATGCATCCTCTTCCTCTTTGCAAACTGAACCCTAGTTTTCAGCGGCAAAGTGCCTAGTGTTAAAAACTTCATTTCCCAGCCTCTTTTGTATTTAAGGCTGTGCGTTACAGTTCTGTCCAATGAAGTGCAAGCAATTGTCGGTCAGGGCTTGTGAGAGGACACGGGTCCCCTCTGCCCTCTGCCGCTCCCTCTTCTTCCTGCCTGGAACTCTGGTGGATCCCCCATACTAACCTTGGACTCTTTACCTCCTGACATCTACGGGAAAGAAAAGCAAATCGCTAACTTGTTTAAGCCACTATTGTTCAGATTTCCTTGAGAGTGCAGCCAGGTCAACCCTAACAATGCAGGCTGAGACGGGTGGCTTGCTCCTGGCTCCCAGCCCTCCACCTCCGCCTCTGAGCACCAGCCCTCTCTCCCGCAGGAGGCAATGCAGCTGGCTGTTCCTCCTGGTTTTCCTGTCTCTGCCTGCAGGGCAGCCCCCCGCCACGCCTTACCCCCGGTCTCATATCTGGCCCTATTTATCTTCTAGCCAGGAAGGATCAGATTTTATTCACTTTGTCTTACACCTCACACCAACAGCCAGGGCAAGGATGTGCACACAGCAGACAATGTTTGCTATATAATACAAGTAAAAACCTGAACTTCAATATCCCAGGTGCAAAGAGCCCCGACTCGATTGTCTAGTAACCCTTTTTCCCCACCCTTGCCTGGAGTATAGTCTTCCCTTCATTTAAAAATTCAAAGTTTTCTGCCCGGGACCTTGCTCCCGACTGTTAAAGGTCATAAGGGTTCCCTAAATTTATCCAAGTCCCTACGTTCTCCACAACAGGGCTGCAACTGCGGGAGGATGAAGGGACTGAAAGCGACGTCTGCCAAGCTCTGAAGATTTACGAACAGCGCTGAAGAGGGCGGGAGACGGACCGGCAGCTCCAGGGGCCCTCGGCCAGGTCAGGAGTCCTCTTCCGGGACCTTCTGTTGGAATTCACGTACAATTTTCGTTTGGGGAAGGACTTCCCATTCAGTTCCCGGATTGCAAGTGCCACTTTCTGGGTGGAGCCCAGATCCACAAACGCAAAGCTGAGAGGGGGGGGGCAGCCCTGAGCACGTCTCCTGTGGGGAGGGCTCCAGTCTGCGCCACAGCAACAGGCTCCTCTGCCTCTCCTGCAGCGACAGAAGAGGGGCCGTTCCAAATACCCCAGCGGGCCCAAGTGATGCCCAGACCCGGGGCAGGTCTGGGCAACGACAGCGACTCTCCAGGGCCTCCTCGGAGCGGAAGAAATGCTGACTGGGTGGCGACAGACCATGCCTCTGAGGCTTGGAGTTTCACACCTCTCTCCACAGAGCTTCAAAGCACATGTACGGCCTTGAAAACAGGAAAGGGTGACTACGAGGAGGTCCATTTTTCAGGGGCAACTAAGGCGTGGGGAAATACAGGGACTTACTCCAAATCAGAAAACACAGCAGAGGCATAACCAAAAATAAACCCAGGCCCGTGGACCCCTGAAACAGGGCCGTTAACCAGGGTGTGGTAGCTGCCCAGCCGGAGAGTTAAAGGTGGAAAGGGGGCTTCCCAGTGTTGCTTTGCCAGATCACAGTGGGTGGGAACCCGGGAGGTGCTGGCCAGTCGGCAACGCGGGGGCATCAGCAACGAGGACAGAGAAGAAAGGCGCTGCTTCCCAAGGAAAACAAAGGAAGAGCAATCATTACCACGTGCAGCCATTCTGGACTCTGTGGACGCGGAGAGGGGTGAAGTCCTCTAGAAGGTAGAGAATTTCCTCCTACAACGACGGGTTTAAAAGAGAGAGACACCCAGAGACCACTTATAACCAGTTCTCACAAATTTCAGCTCCCCAGCTGGCTAATCTGTACTCCATTTAACTCATAATTAATGAAAACCTATTACGTGGCCAGATATGCCAGGAGTTTTGCTAAGAACTGCAAATACAAAGACAGATGAGAAAGACACAAGCTCTGTCTTCAATGAGGCTCATGGTCAAGTGGGAACACAGACAAGACAATCAAGTAAATGGGCCACTTCCTCAATGTGATAAATTCCGCCACAGAGAAGTACAGATGGCCAAGGAAGCGTAGCATCTGTGTACCTAACGCAGATTGGAGGGAAAAGAGGTAGTCAGGGTGGGCTTCCAGGAGGAAGAGGTTTTTTCACCTACTAGATATTTAGGCCACTTTCTGTCACCTTTTCTTCTGTTTCTGGGGGCAGGCTTGCTTTAACCAGATCTACCACGCACAACCCGTTCACCTGTGCTGCCTCAGTCTGGTGCCGACTCTTACCAGCTGCTCAGACCCAACACTCCTCCACACTTCTCCCCTCTCCACCGTTTCTCAGGCAGAGCCTGGGGTGCATAACCTTCCCCTTGCCTGGACATTTCTCCACATCCACTCTCAAGTCTTTCCTTTTCCTCACCTTCCACAGACCCCTCAGAGGCGGGCCCTGCTCTGCCTTCTCCCGACAGGCACCGCCCACCCCTGCTTTGGGATAACTTCTATGTGACCCTGATGCCCTTTTGAGCTACACCCCATTTTCCTCTTTTCTACCAAACTTGCAGAAAGAGCAGCCTCCACCTAATGCCTCTATTTCCTCTCCACCCGCTCCCTCCCTCCCGCCTGCAGTCTGGCGCGAGTCCCTGCCCTGTCCACTGAAAAGGCTCTCTTGAAGGTCACACCGCCTGGCCAGGCGCTGTTTCTTCAGGCTGCAGCTCTTTCGCTTACTACCTGCCTCTCTCAACCCTTCCTCCTTCCTCAGCTTCCCCACGAGCATTTTCCAGTTGCAAATTTTTACCGTGATTAAAACTGACTTTTCCTAGGAAATCTCTATTTTGGAAAAATGGACTTTTATATTGGCCTCTTTTAAAAGCAGCTTTTAGCAATCTAAAGTCACTTTATTGGCTCAGGAAAATTAAAATGCACCATGAGTAACTCTATTTTTCTCAGTCTTCATGTTTATATTACATTTAAATTCAAATTTCCTAATTTGCTTCACTTTAAATATTTAATGTTTATTACAAGATGCTGAGCGACAAGCAATTGTGAGAAAAAGCAATATGTGCTCAGCATTTTCAGTGTATGAAGCACTTTCATATACCTCATATAACCACTCTATGAAGTACACATTATTATTTGTCCTCATTGTACAGAGGAATACAATAAGGATCAGAGAGGTTAACTGACCTAAGATTACACAGCCAACTTAGAGTCAGGATTTTAACCCAGACTTCTAACTTCGAATCTTGTATTCTTTTCTTTTTATCATGCAAATCCAGTTTTCTGCTAAGGCTTTACCATTATTATAATAAAATAGGTAACTATGTAATGTTTTTGTATCTTCTTTAGCAGAGGTCAGCAAACTATGGCCTTGGGCCAAATCTGGCCCATCACCTCTTTTCCTGTTTTTATAAATAAATTAAGAAATAAATTTATAAATAACTGGTACAAAGCCACGCACATCTGTCTGCACATTGGCCCCAGCCGCTGTCGAGGCAGAGCCGAGTGTCTGCTAGAGACCACGTGGCCCAGGAAGGCTTTTTACAGAGAACGCTTGCTGGCCCCTGATCTACAGCAGTGGTTCTCCAGCCACAAAAAAACATTTATCTGGGGAGCTACTCTTTCCTCTTTTTCTCTTCCTCCCTTCCTCTCTCTTTTTTGACGACGAATGCAACGCTTGGCCCACCCTGGATGCAGAGAGCCAGAGGTTGCGACTAAGGCATCATTACGTTTTAGAAACTCCCCCGATGACCTTAATAGGAAGCCAAGGTCAGAAATCACTGTTCATAGTACCAAACAGATTCAGGACACACTAGTTTTCAGAAAATGTGCTTGAGGGTGAGAGGCAAAAAGGACCCTCCCCCTTTGCCCTCCCCCCTCACCCAGAACATCTTTTCCTCCCTGTCCTCGGGAGGGTCAGCCCATCAGGAGAGGCTCTTACTATGGACAATTGTTAGGAACCCCTAACATCTGAAGGCAGGTTCTAAATTGTGACACTTTCTCTGTCCCTCCACAGAATAATCTGCTTATTTAAAACATTTTTGAGTGAGTCTAGATTTCACAGAGGAGTTGGCACCTTAACGTAAAATTGCCTTGTGCCCCATAGCAAGTTTTTTTACATTTCATTTTAAAGAATGATAATAACTTACTGGGGTTTTCCTCATTATGAAAAGTTTAAATGGTCACTGTAGGAATACTAAGAAACATGGATAAGCAAAAAGACGCGTCACCCATAGCCCTTCCGCCAGGGGCACTGCGCATCTGTTGTAAACGCCACAGAGTCAGGCTGAGCCGTCTGCTCTGTAACCTATTTGACTGACATATCCCTGTCAGTGAGTCTCTCCCAACGTCGTAGACGGGATCCGCAGCACTGGCTTTTGCTTCTGGAGCACGGCTTTGTGCCGGACGGGCAGGGGCCGTGGTGGCCCGCGGTGCGCTGCCTATCGACACCCATCGGAGGCGGCAGTTCAGCGGGTGGACGGCGCTACGTGCTGGTGAGGACTCGAGGACTCTTGCGCTGTTGGCGGAAGTGCCAGGCAAGTTGAGGGACTCCCGGTCAAGCCGAGGATGTGCACACTGAGTGGCCCTGCGACCCCTCCCTGAGGCACAGGCCCAAGGGACACCTGACCCCTTGCACCCCGACACACGTACCCACTGCTTCAGCAAAGCTCTGTTGGAAGAAAGAAAAACTTGGACAAATTAATGGACCATGTGGAAACGGCATCTATTCAGATTTTCTTCTGGAAAGGTCAAATACCAGCAAATTCCTAAGGTAAGCCTCTGAGATCTACTGGCATGTAAACACGCTGGTAGATTCATACACAGAAATATTTTACAACAGCCACGATACGTAAACTAGAGCTATGTGTGGGCTCTAGTTTAAACATGAGTGTGTGTAGAGAAGAAAAAGAGGCCGGCGCCCGGCGCCTCTGCTCCCTGTGTCCTGGGCACACCTGGGCCTGTCCTTACATGACTGTGCCATCCCCAAATGGCAACCTCAGGCCTGCGCTCTCGGACCACCAGCTCCCATCTTTCCTGCTCTTGTTCTCCAGCTCCGAGCTCCGCGACCGTGCTCCTCCAGAGCCGGACCCCTCCCACCAACCTGCAAATGGCCTGAGCCCACGCCTGGCCTGTCGTCCGTTCTGCCGCACCCCACTCCAGGATGTCCTTGCTGTTCTCTTTACCCAGCTTTGACGTCTCGCTGAGTGCTGGCCTTGCCCCTGCCTCCCCCACCTCGGAAATCCTTCTCCACAACTCCCGGGAAGTGAGTCGGCTTCCGCTGCTCCAGCCCCGACCGCTGCCCGCCCCGAGCGCATCTGGTTCTGAGAAAAGCGCATACACACAGATGCTTTCCCCAAACTCGCACGCAGGCCTCTGGCATTCAGCTGCCTTCGTCCCCCAGCCCCAATGAATCTAAAAAGCGGCTGCCATAGGTGCGAACACACTTGGTGGGCTTTGTGCAGCCTCACTGTCTGCTGCAGATCTCTATACGTTCCCCCTATAAGGACGATCACCCGGCGTTCAGAGCCTCTTCCTCTGGAATCTCAGCCGCCCCCACGGTGGGGTGGTTTGGCACAGCCCCGGCGGGGTCTTCCCTATTTCTTTTTTCGAAATGAGTCCAGGTGCTAGTCCAGTGGACACAATAGCTTTATTGCTGCGAGCGCTTCCTTGCGTACAGGACTTCGTGGCGTTCCCACTACATATTCCTGACCAGCCCAGTTCCTGACTCGCCCAGGCAAAACTACTGCACATCTACATCTCTGCTCAAACCTTCTAGAGACTTTCTCTACTCGGCGGATAACCCTGGCCCTTATTTCACTGAGAACAGAGAAGCAATCAACGGGAACTTCTGTACCTGCCACCACACCTGCACGCATCCTTCCGCTGGAAGGCCTGGCCCTGTACGGGAGTCCCCGCCCTCACCTTGTCCAGGTCTTTGCTGCTGACTCATCTCCCCTCCCTCCTGCACCCACGTCCCGCTCCACTGGCTAAGCAGACCGATGAGCTTAAAGGCATCTGTCCTCTTTGACCCCACATCCCCGTCCTCCTGCCATCCCGCTTTTCCACTCTCCTGTATGACAAAAACCCTTGACGGAGTTGTCTGTGTTCACAATCTTCCCCTCCTCTCCCTGCTTTATTCATTCAACCAACATTTATTAAGTACCTACTCCGTGCCAGAAAGTGTTTTAGGTGCAGTGAACAGGGCAGGAAGAAACCACCCCCCTTGTAGGGCCTATTTTCTTCGGGGAAGACAAATAATCATTAAGATGAATGAGTAACATGCGTGGTAAGTTTGAGAGTAAGTGCCACAGAGACACATAAGACAGAGAGGAGACAGGAAGAGTGAGGGCGGCCAGGGAGGACGCCACGGTCAGTGGGCTCTGAGGAAGGTGAGGGGGCGAGCTGGGCCGGCTCCCAGGAGAAGAGCAGGACAGAGGGAGCAGCGAGCACTAGGGCCCTGGAGTGGGTTGAACGGCAACCCCCAAAAAGCTATATCCACGGACTAATACCCAGAACCTGTGAATGTGACTGTATTTGGGGAAAGGGTCTCTGCAGGTGTAATTAAGTGAATGATCTTGAGATGAGAACATCGTGGATTATCTTAAGTGGCAAGTGTCCTCACAAGGGACACACAGGCCATGTGGACATGGAGGCAGAGGCTGGAGTGGTACAGCCACAAGCCAAGGATCGCAGGAACCACCAGACACTGGAAGAGGCAAGGGACAGAGTCTCTCCACGGGCCTCTGGAGGGGGCGTGGTCCTGCTGGCACAGTGCCTCGGGCTTCCGGGCTCCAGACCCAGAGAGAATGAACACCTGTGATTTTAAGACACCAAGACTGTGGTCACTTAAGGCAGCCCTAGGAATAAATACGGGCCCTAAGGCAGGTTTGTGGTCTAGCAAGGACCTAAGGTGAAGTAGGGGGAGGGAGAGGGCATAGGGGATGCGGTGCCAGGTCACGGGGGACCGGCCCGTGCAGGGCCCACAGGGGCTCTGCCTCTCCCTAAGTGAGAAGAGAAGCCCTTGGAGGATTTGAGTAGAGGGGTGCCCAAGGCCTACTGAACACTTTGAATCACTCTGGCTGCTGTGTTCCGTCCCTCCACCAAAACAACTATTAAACTGGCAGGAACTCCTGGATTAACTAATTTGCAACTTAGGGGCACTGTGCAGCATCCAGGGAAGAGCTGGGGGAAGCGACTGGTTAACTGTGGTAAAATACCAAAGCATTTCACCCTGCTGCAGTCCATCACCCTGCACCCCACAGCTGTGTGGCAGGCAGCAACGGGGACTGCAGCCCAGGCCCCTGGGACAGCCGCTGGTGCCAGGGTGGGCTACATGGACCTAGCCCCCTAAAACCTGGAGGTGTGTAGCCTGATCACTGCTTTTTAAAAAATTATCATCCCCCCCACCACCCATTGTCTGTTCTCTGTGCCTATTTGCTGCATCTTGTTTCTTTGTCCACTTCTGTTATCAGTGGCACAGGAATCTGTGTCTCTTTTTGTTGCGTCATCTTGTTGTGTCAGCTCTCCGTGTGGGTGGCGCCATTCTTAGGCAGGCTGCACTCTCTTCCACGCTGGGCAGCTCTCCCCACGGGGCGCACTCCCTGCGCGTGGCACGCAGGGGACACTCCTGTGCGGCATGGCACTCCCTGCGCACATCAGCACTGCGCATGGGCCAGCTCCACACGGGTCAAGGAGGCCGGGGTTTGAACCGCGGACCTCCCATGTGGCAGACGGACGCCCTAACCACTGGGCCAAGTCTGCTTCCCATGGGGCAAGGATTTGAATAGACATTTCTGCAAAGATATTCAAGTGGCCAGTAAGTATATGAAAAGATCAACAACATCAGCCATTCGAGAAACGCAAATTAAAACTATAATGAGATACTACTTCACAACCACTAGGATGGCTATTATGAAAAAAACTGAAAATGGCAAAAATTAGTGAGGACATGGAGAAATAGGAACCCTTGTACATTGTAAGTGGGAGTGTAAAATGGTGCAGCCTCTGTGTAAACGTTTGGTGGTTCCTCAGAAAGCTAAATATAGAATTACCATATGACCCAGCAATTTCACTCCTGGGGATATACCCAAAACAACTGTAAGTGGAGACTTGGACAGATATTTGTATACCAATGATCACTGCACTACTCACAACAGCCAAAAGGTGGAAGCAGCCCAAATGTCCATCAATAGATGAATGGATAAACAAAATGTGGCACAGCCATACAATGGAATATTATTTGGTCATAAAATAGCAAAGCACTGGTAGTACACGCTACAACCTTAAAGATACCATTTTGAGTGAAATAAGCCAGACACGAAAGGACAAGTATTGTATGATTTCTCTTACAGGAAATACTTAGAATAAATTCATAGAGACTGGAAGCAAAACAGTGGTTACCAGGGTTGGGGGCAGGGATGGGGTGTTATTGTAAATGAGTATGAGTTTTGGTTTGAGATGATGAAAATAGTCTGAAACAGAGAGTGGTGATTATACAGTATTGTCAGTGTACTTAATGTCAAAAAATTGTGCACTTAAAATGCTTAACATGATTTTTATGTTAGGTATATTTTACCACAACTAAAAATAAATAATTCTAAAAAAAATTAGACTGAAGGGGAACAAAGGCAACTGCAGGGAAACAAGCTAAGAGGCCACTGAAGTAATTCAGGTGAGAGATCATGGTGACTTGGATTATAGTGAGAGTCCTAGGAATAATAGGAAGTGCTCAGAATCTGGGTATATTTAATTTTTTATTATAAAATATTCCAGATATACACAGAAGTAAGGCATGACAACCCCCCACAAACCTGTCACAAAGTTTCAACAACCCTCAACTTTTTTCCATATTTATTTCCTGTATCTCCTCCCTCCTTTTTTTATTTTAAAGTAAACTGTGGGAAGGAGCATTTGGCTCAAACTGATAAAGCATTTGCCTTCATATGGGAGGTCCAGGGTTCAAAACCAGGGCCTCCTGACCCGTGTGGAGCTGGCCCATGAGCAGTGCTGATGCGCGCAAGGAGTGCCGTGCCACGCAGGGGTGTCCCCCGCGTAGGGGAGTCCCACGTGCAAGGAGTGCGACCCGTTAGGAGAGCCGCCCAGTGTGAAAAAAGTGCAGCCTGCCCAGGAGTGGTGCCGCACACGCAGAGAGTTGAAGCAGCAAGATGACACAACAATAAGAGACACAGATTTCTGGTGCTGCTGACAAGAATGCAAGCGGACACAGAAGAACACACAGCAAATGGACAGAGAGAGCAGACAATGGGGGATGGGGCAGAGAGAAATAAATAAAAAATAAATCTTTAAAATAAATAAAGTAAATCCCATGTATCATGTCATTTCACCCTTATATACTACAATGTGTGCCTCAAAAAAATGGTTTCCTTTTGAAGAGACACCATTATCAAACTAACAAAATTAACAATAATTTTTTAGTATTGTCAAATTTCACCAATTGTCGTAAAAATGTTTTTACAGTTGTTTTGTCTAAATCAGTACCAAAACAGCTCCACTCATAATACTGCATTGCCATTTCTCTTCAGTCTCTTCTGAATCTCTTTAAAATCTATTGTAGGTCCCCTACTTTTATTTTCCTATGGTTTTGACTTATGGAAACAATACAGCCTCTAGTATCTGACACATTGCTTCTTTCTCAAAGCTTTCAAAATTCTCTCTTTATCTCTGGCACTCAATAGTTTGATTATATGTCTCGGGGTGGGGTTATTTTGCTTTATCCTGTTTGGAGTTGGTTGAGCATCTTGGATGTTTACATTCATGCTGCTCACTGAATTTAGGACGTCTTCGGCCATTACATCTTCTAATATTTTCTCTGCCCCTCTTTCTTCTCCTTCTGGGACTCCCACAATGTACATATCTATGTGCTTCATGGTGTCCCACAGGTTCCCCAGGCTCTGTTCACTTTTCTTCATTCTTTGTTCTTTCCGCTCCTCAGACTGGATGATTTCAATTGTCTAATCTTCAGGTTCACTGTTGCTTTTTCCTGCCAGCTCCAATACACTGTTGAATTCCTCTAAAAAATTTTAAATTTCTGTTACTGAAGATCTTCAGCTCTGTTTGGTTTCATTTCATAATTTCCAACTCTCCATTGATATTTTTCATGTTGAACCATCATTTTCCTGATATCCTTAGTTCTTTATCCATGATTTCCTTTAGCTCTTGGAGCATATTTAGGAATATTTCTTACAAAGTCTTTGTCTGGTATGTCCCAGGTCTGGTCCTCCTCATCAATGGTCTCAAATGCCTTAATGTTCTCCTTTGCCAGGGCCATCGCTTCCTGCTTCTTTCTATGTTTTGTAATCTTTTGTGGAAACCTGGACATTTTGACATTTTAATGTGTTATCGTTGAAATTTAGACTGAAGCTCTAAATTTTAGACCTAAACTCATACCCAGCAAGTGTTAGGACAGAGCTTTCTTTGAATGTCAGGAGCTAATGGAAAAAAGAAAAGAAAAAGAAGGAAAAAGAGAAACCACCTTCCCCAGTCTTCACAGACTGACCTGTATGAGTACTGACCTTCAGTATGGGTCAGTACTGACCCATAAAATGAGTTTAGAGAATAGCTCCAGACCAACTGTAGGGGTCTCCCTGATCTTTTCTGTGCATGTGCCTTGTCTTGGGAATGTTGGTATGGCCCTGGAAATTCCTCCATTTACACAGTTTCAAATTCCTCTCCTCCTCATGTCCCAGGCACTGTACCGTACATCCCAATACTAGCAACCCCCTGCCCCAGGCAGCCACCACCATAAAGAGCTGTAAGAGAACACTGTGAGCTGCCCTATATGTGGAGGGCAAGGTCTGGGACAGCCAGCCTGTGTCAAATGTCCTGGTTAAGTCCCTTAGGCTGCACCAGACTATGCTAGACGCACGTGCTCCAAGTATGTGCACAAGGGTTACTCTGTTTCCATCGGAACCAGGGCCAAGAATTCACCAGGGAGTGTGGGCTGACTACCAAGCCAGTAAGGGGTTGGGACAGAAGGCAGCCAGGGAACCATGAAATCCTAATGCTTTTAGGTAGGCTTTTTCTTAATTTGGTGCTCACCCTGTTTCTGCAGGCCATCAACTATTTTCTGGAGCTTTAAGAAAGATGTTTCTATCAGTTCTTTCTGGTTCAAAGTTTCTGTGGAGGGACAGAGCCCTGAAGTTTCTCGGGCTGCCGTCTTGATCAGGGCAGGCTGAGCACTGCTTCTTATGGTAGCATTTTCCTTGAGCATCTACCTCCCCCTATTTCCTTTGGGCTAGAAGTTAGTCACAGAGCTAGGTAAGGTATGTTCTTTTTTTTTTTCTAGAATACTTCATAGCTGCAATGTGTTCCTCACACAGCATCACTTTGGGGGCTTGTATCTGGCTGCCTCACTTTCAGTGATGCTAAAATTAATCAGCAAATTCAGATGGTGACAACCCTCCATTGTAAAACTGCCCCTCAATATGTCACCTAATGACTATACCATGCTCTGATAACCTCTGTCTGAAACAGATATTTTATTGGGGTTTACAAAATGATGATTTTCTAATTCTATCATCTCTTCTCCATTCATGAGCTAGAGATTTTCTGTAAAGAAATACTTCCCCTCATTTACTAGGGTTGTTTATTTGCCCTAAAATAATATTTGTGT
Source organism: Dasypus novemcinctus (assembly GCF_030445035.2). Taxonomy (NCBI): domain Eukaryota; kingdom Metazoa; phylum Chordata; class Mammalia; order Cingulata; family Dasypodidae; genus Dasypus; species Dasypus novemcinctus. Next base: position 30,050,787 of record NC_080685.1, on the reverse strand, counting down.
TGGAAAGGCAGGAAAATACTTATTCTTTCCCTTAAATTATAAAGTTTTATATTAATGAGTTATTGTCTTTCCACCTTAAATTTGTCTGAGGTCTGTTTTATTTATTTCTTTTTTATCATCAATGACATGAAGTCATGAATATTTTTGATGCTCAAATTGTCTCAACTTTGGTCTGTGGGACCTCCTCTTAGCTATCTCCTGTGTCTTTTTCTTTTTAACTGCTTATTTGGAAATTTTCAAACATATACATAAGTTGAGAAAAATAAATGACAAGATTCTATATACCTATCATTCAGCGTCAATAATTTTCATCTCATGGCCATTCCAATTTCATATATATCTTCCCCTGCTACTAGACTATTCTGAAACACATCTCAAAATATCACATCACTTCATCTGCAAACATTTCGGCACATAACTCCAAGCAACATAACTCCACACCCAAACACAACCTTCTCTTTTCATCTGATGGACATCTAGTAGCCTTTGATACCCTTCTAGCTTTCTGGCATAACAGCTCTATGCCTGGTTCCTTTTTGTGGGAATGGTATTTGGAGAGCACTATCTAGGAACTAGGCATGCTTACTGCTACTGGGTTTTCACAGCTTCAAGATCTTTTAATGAAGGTAGGTAGAATATATCTAGAAGATAGGGACTTTTAAAGAAGAAAAGAGCCACACTAGCGTATGGCTTCCAGTTTGTATAAAGAATGTTATATGTTCTTGGGGAGATCATTACCCAAGAGCAGATGAAGATAGATTAATTTCCTCAACACCACTCTGGGCCACTGAGCAAAGTTTTCATGACTCACACTTTCCTGAGGAGACAGCCGTGTCAGCTTGAATTAGTCAGCCAAAAGGGGTACTGATACAAAGTACCAGAACTCTGTTGGCTTTTATAAAGGGTGTTTATTTGGGGTAGAAGCTTACAGTCACAAGGCCCTAAAGGGTCCAACTCAAGGGACCATAAGAGGTATTTTCTCACCCAAAGACTATTGCCATGTGTTGAAGCAAGATGGCGGGCGACGTCTGTGAGAGTTCAGCCTGCCTTCTTCCCCTTAAGGCTCCGTGGCCCAGCTTCTTCAGATCTCAGCTGTAGGCTGGCATAAGGCTAGTCTCTCTCCCCAGGGTTCTTTTCTTTCCAGGCTCAGCTGCTCTCTTCTCTTCACAAGGTCAGCTATAGACTATCAGGCTTATCTCTTTTCCCAGGGCCTCTGCCAGGTCTCATGAGCTGTCTCTTTTCCTCTGTGTGTCTACCTGGGTGAGAGTCTGTTTTATCAGCCCACCAAGGGGGCTGGGACTCAACACTGAGTCACACTCTAATGATGTGGTTGAATCAAAACCCTAATCTTAACATAATTTAATCCACATCTCAGCTGAATCTAATACAATCAAAGGGTTATCATGCCCAGAGGAACAGATCAGTTTACAAACATAACCAATATCTCTTTTTGGAATTCATAAATAATATCAAACTCCCACATAGCTACCAATCCCCTCCTCACATAGCCACAGGTCTCATCTCCTGTCCCTGATGGCTGTTATAATCCAGCCTCCTTGGTTTCAAGGCAGGCAAAGATTCTGGGGTATCAGCCAGACTTTTCTGCTTCTCAGTTAGCTGCTTAGTTGGGGGGCCCAGTTAATTTCCTTACTTAAAGTCTTCACTATGTATTTTAAAGTGATGTTTTTATATTTTTATCCTCTATTTCTGGATATTTTGCTATGAGAAGGTTTTCAGGATATCCAATCTACCATAATTATGGAAAGAGAAAACACTTGAAGGTTTTTAAATCATTTGGCATGATGTAGGTCACTTATATCCACAGCAAAAACAGCTTCAGAGGATGATGAGGATAGAAGGCAAACTATTGGATACAAGAGTACATGGGTGTGAGTTCAAAACATACTACAATGCAATGCCTTCCCTCCAGCGTGGGACATGACACCCGGGGATGAGCCTCCCTGGCAACGAGGGACCACTATCAAATACCAACTGATGATGCAACTGGAAAAGGACCTTATATGGAAGATTCAATGCGGATCAGCAGAATATCCATGTCTACATAAAATAACATGACTTTAAAATGCTGTTTGACCTAAAGTAAGGGGGAAATGGAAAGGAGAAATGAGTTTATATGGCTACGAGTTTCTAAAAAAGAGTCTGGAGGCTGGCAGAAGGATTGCCCTCATGCACAACTGAGCAGAGTCAGAGAGACAGATAAAGCAGATACAACCCCCAGATATTGGTTCCTATGAAGGCTAAAGAGACCCATGAGAGTTATGGTCATGGCCGATGGGGTTGACTACCAGGGCAGATGGCCCCTCTTTGGAAATGGTGTTTATGTGTGAGGAATCTGGACTCAGATGGGATCTCCCTTCATAAGACTTTCATGCTAATGTGCTAGAGGTGCAGTTAACGTTAGGGTTTAAGATAGATTTAGGGGATTTGAATCTCTGGACCGACAATGTGATAACCAGGTCCTGAGCCTCAACAGACTCCAGCACCTACAATCTGATTTATTGGACTTACCACACTCAGCTAAGATGGAGTTGAAGAAGGACAATCACCACACCATGGAGCCTAGAGTGATTACAACCGAAAATGGGAGTATTGCATCCAGCATCCATGTGGAATCTGAGCCTCCTCTTGACATAGAGGTGCAATGGACACTACCAATCCAATGTCCACAAAGAAGAGGAGGCATTGGATTGGGAAAAGTGGACATGGTGGACGATGGGTGTGGGGAAAGGCAGGAAGAGATGAGAGGTGGAGGCGTCTCTGGGTCATGGAGCTGCCCTGGATGGTGCCTCAGAGGTAATCACCGGACATTGTAAATCCTCACAGGGCCCACTGGATGGAATGGAGGCGAGTATGGACCATGATGTGGACCATTGTCTATGAGGTGCAGAGGTGCCCAAAGATGTACTTACCAAATCCGATGGATATGTCATGACGATGGGAACGAGTGTTGTTGGGGGGGGAGAGGGGGGGTGGGGGGGGGTGGGGTTGAATGGGACCTCACATATATATTTTTAATGTAATATTATTACAAAGTCAATAAAAAAATATAAAAAAAAATAAAATAAAAAAAATAAAAAAACATACTACAAAGCTACTGTGAGCAATACACTGTGGTACAGTTGTAAAGAGAGACATATAGTCCAATGGAATAGAATTTAAAGTCCAGTGACTTTATAAAGTCCAGTGAATTTATAGTCAAGTGACTTGAATAAGGGTTCCAAGATAAGTCAATGAAGAAAAAAAGTCTTTTCAACAAAGAGTACTGGAACAAATAGATATTCACATGTGAAAGAATTAAGTTGGACCCCTACCTCACATCATACAAAATAATCAATTCAAAATGGATCACAGACTTAAATTTAATAGTTAAAACTAAAACTCTTAGAAGAAAACGTAGAAGTAAATCTTCATAACCTTGGGCTAAGCAATGGTTTCTTAGAAACCACAGCACAAGCACAAGTGAGCAAAGAAAAAAATAGATAAATCAGACTTCATCAAAATGAAAAACATTTGTGCTCGGATTCCTCTCCTTCAACAAAATCTACTGTTTGCAGTTCTTGCCTGAGCCTCTAGCATTGCTCTATGGAAACTGCAGCTCGGGGACCTGTGTAAAATTGCTGACTACTGGTGACATCAGCAAAAACAGCACAGTAAGGACCTTCGAAAATTCACTCCTCCATAAAAACAATGAAAACTGTCAAAAATTGTGAGAATCAATTTCTTCAGAACCATGGAAATTAACCAAAGGCTTGCAGAAGCCTGCGGAGTATTTATTCAAGGAGAAAGAATTGCATCTCAGTAAGAACAGTAAGTTTTGTGGTGGTTTAACCTGCTCTAGTCCCACCCCCACTTTCCAGTGGTAACCTTGAAAAATAAGCGCACATTCCTGGTGAAGCCTGGCAGCCACTTGTGGGAGCAGAATTCTTTCAAAAGCTAATTCCCAAAAAACGGGTACTATTTGGTCTGACGTTTCCCCAGAAGATTTCACTTATAAAGCTGTCCCTACTGATAAGACTTGGAACTCACCTGGTGCAAAAAGTTTTTTTTTTCCCAAGGAGATATTTTTTGAGAAACAAATGCAAGCAAGTGTTTTAACTTTGTGGATGCCTGAAGTGGTGGATAACAATTGGGGCAAATAACAGACTAATCAAAATCTTGAAAAGAAAAGCTAGAGACTTCAAAAAGCTTTGTCATATTCCCAGGAATCCAAAAGGCCACACACAAGTAGAGTGATGCACATGCTCAGGAAATACCTAAAAAGATCCTAAACTCTCAACCTCTCACTGACCTTGAATCTCTACACAAGCAGGAATTCAAAGTTAAGGCACAGTTCAGGACTTCTTGGCTGAGTGTTAAAGGCTCCCCCCCCCCCCCCCCAAGACATACAGAGCGACAACACAAAGCCTGGGAGATTTATGGGTTCCAGGCATTTAAGGAAATCTCTACCTAGTCATTAGCTGACCACTAAGCTAACCAAGCAGGGACTTCGATGACTGCACAGGCCAGAAAATCCAGACTTTACAGAATTAGCTCAGGAAAGTCACTCAACAATCAAAGAGAAACAGCTACAACCACAAATAATGACAATGACAAATCCTGGGGAGAAGGGATATCTGATTTCCAGAGTTGATACATTATTCTAAATGTCCAGTTTTCAATAAAAAAGCACAAAGCAGGCCCCAAAAAAACAAAAAAGTACAGCCCATACACAGGGGAAAAAAAGCAACCAATAGAAACTGTCCCTGAGGGAGCCTAATGTTGGATTTACTCGACCAAAAGTTTAAATCAGCTATTTTGAGGATGATGGGTGAGGTCCCATTTTGGAGATAAGGCAGCTGAGGCTCTGAGAGGTCAAATTCCTCGCTCAAGTACACAGACCTAGTAAGTAGTTAGCCAAGAGTTGAGTCCAGCTCCAGCTGCACCCAAGTCCTATGTTCTTTGCCTTGTACCAAACCACATAACAGATAGACATGTGAATAATTCATAATAAAAGCTGGACCTATTATGTTCTTCATCTGAAAAACAACCAAATTACATGGGAACACAGAGAAGGAAGTAATTAATTTTGACCCAACATCCTATTTAATCACAGGGTGGGAATTCTTAGCACTTGACAGAAGAGATGGTTAAGGCTAGTTCCCTTGCCCCCACCTTGTGAGGCTGCTACCTGAGAGTGAGGTGGGGAAGGGAGGTCCTGAGGGATGTCCTGCAGTCATCTGGGGGAGGCGGGTACTGAGAAGCTCTGTCACCTCTCTTAGCGTTGCCCAGGAGGTTACAATTAACATCTTATTTTATTTATAATCATCTACTCTGGATTAATACTAACTCAACTTCAATAGTGTACAAAAACTTTGCTCCTCAGCTGCCTCAACTCCAAAATGGGACCCCACCCACCACCCAGAGTTATGATAAGAACTTAATGAAACCGCACTAGTGAAGCGTCTAGTCTATTTCCTGGCATGTGCCAGGAAATGTAGTAAGTGGTATAGATGGGATGTATAAGATACAACGTGGGCAGAGAGGATTCAATATAGCTGGTTGGGGAGGGGGTATGGAGACCAGAAAATTTTTGAAAAATGTTTGACCTCAAGCACGGGCTCCACAAGAGTTAATTTCTCTCATCTTTCTTCTAAGACTGAGCTCCTTGAATAGAGGAATAGGTTATTTATCTTTAAGCATGCTAAATCTCTGGTACATTGTTTTGCATTGAGTAAGTGCTAAAAAAATATATATAGGGGATGACTTCAATTAGATAGATTACACATCTGTTATCATTTCATCTGTACTTCAAAAGCACTTGCTACAAAATTCAAGGATTTATGTTATTCTACAGTTCTTTTGGGTTTCTGTTGGTCTGGCCTTCCCAGGTAAATTAGACTCCTAGAGCCATTTACATTCCACTTTCTAAGTACACAGTCATCTGACTCAGGTGGCTCATTTCAAAGTCAAATGGTGCAGTATTAGGCTGAGACCCATCTGCTCCCTATTATGAAAGGATTAGTACTTGAGCCCTAACACAGTCCCTTCCTAAAAAGAAGCCACCTCATCACATTATCTCACTCCACAGTGATAAACAGTGGAACCAATCCACCAACAATCCCAGGATATAGGACTTTCAGTGCTAAAACTGGCAAAGTTCAGGGTAAGCCAGGACGAGCTGTTTGCTCTAATCACTAGAGCTTGCTCATTCATAGCTCTAAAATGTCTTTAAAAATTGGTAAAATTAAGTTAGGGCAGGTTGATTAATATATGAGGGAGACCAAAGACGAGAAAAAGCAGTTGTTCAGAAAGAATGAAGAATACTTCAGAGATATTCAGTGGAAGATTGTCAACATACACTTCTGTCTCTCTTTTCTTGAACCCTAGAGGGAAAAAAAACATTAAAAAGACATGTGGGGAAGTGGACTTGGTCCAGTGGTTAGGGCGTCCGTCTACCACACGGGAGGTCCGCAGTTCAAACCCCGGGACTCCTTGACCCATGTGGAGCTGGCCCATGCGCAGTGCTGATGTGCGCAAGTTGTGCTGTGCCATGCAGGGGTGCCCCCGCATAGGGGAGCCCCATGCACAAGGAGTGTGCCCCGTAAGGAGAGCCACCCAGCGCCAAAGAAAGTGCAGCCTGCCCAAGAATGGCATCTCACAAACGGAGAGCTGACACAACAAGATGACACAACCAAAAGAGACACAGATTCCCGTGCTGCTGACAACAACAGAAGCGGACAAAGACGACGATGCAGCAAATAGACCCAGAGAACAGACAACCAGCAGCAAATAAACACAGAGAACAGACAACTGGGGCAGGGGGAAGGGAGAGAGAAATAAATAAATAAAATACATCTAAAAAAAAAAGACATGTGTAGGGGAGCAGATGTGGCTTAAGCAGTTGTGCGCACACCTTCCACATGAGAGGTCCCAGGTTCAGTTCCCAGTAGGTCCTAAAGAAAAAACAGACGACAAGCAGATGAGAAAAAAAATAACGGACAAACAACAAGTAAAAACAACAAGCAAACAGACAAGGGAGTCTTGGGGCGGGGGGCGGGGGGGACAGGGATAAAAGGCTTGTGTAAGACTAAACAATTCAGAAGAGTTAGAACTTCTGATAAACGACTCACATTTTCCTCAATGTCAAATTATTCGCACACATCGACAAGCATTCCTGCCCTCATGAAGGCTGAATGCGAATACTGTATTCAGTCATTCAGCAAATACTATCCATGTCAGATTGTCGTTACAGAGGTGGTCACTGCCTTCAAGGAGCCCTCCCTGGGGGTCGGAGAACCGTCAGCCGCCCAGGAATCCCGCGCTTTCAATGCCGTCTATACGGAGCGCTTTGGGACACGGGGTTGTGCTACACAGAGTGGACATTAAGCTGAGGGAGGGGTGGAGGAGCACGTAGTGCAGGGGGGAGGCTGAAGGGGGGTCCAGGCAGAGGCGACGGCACCTGCAAAGGAGGGAGATATGAAAAAGCCTGGCACCTGCAGAAAACTGCACGTAGCCAGGGGGAGCTAAACGCCACGCTGCCTGTGGGTGCGGTTAGAGAGGCTAGAAAGGCAGGCAGGGCGAAGGTATATGAAATCACGGAATACCGTACTAAGGAATGTCTTCCACATGCTCGGAGGAGGGAGTGAAGGAATTTAACCAGGGGAGTGACTTAGAAAGACCACTTTGGACATGGTATGGAGGGTGAAAAGGAAGAAGGTAAGAATGAAAAAGGAGCGTGGACTGACGAGCAGCAGATGCAACAGGGACGCCCGGAGCCAGGGCCTGCGGACGCAGCTGCCGTGTCGGAGGCAGAGTGGTGGCTGATCTGACCAAGAGCCAGTCTAGGAGGATCCCAAGTTTCAGGCGCGAGAGCAAACGGTGGACTGAGCATCGTTAACTGGAGGCTAGAGGCCGACGGTCCCATTACCAATCAAGCCCCCAGGCTAACTCACCCAGAGATTTCTGCCCCTCCAATGCTCCATTCTTCCTGGTCAGTTGAGGAGAGGGTCGCCAGTCACTGCTGCTCCAGGATCTGTTAAATACAGGGCAGAGCAGCACAGGTCTCAAGCCCAGTCTCCAACAAAAGGAAACATGGGCTGAACAGAAGGGGGGCTGGCTGTATCAGCCCCCTTCCTCCTTCCAGATTGAGGTTCCAAGCCAGGAAGCCCCCCACATTCAGCGTTAGGACTGACAGGCAGATGCTGGAGGTGACTCCTAAACTCCAGGTCTGCGAAGGCAGGAGCGGGACAAAGAAAAGACTAGGGGCATCGGGGCTTCTTTACCAGCAAAAGGAAGCGACTTACATGCTGCAGTTTCTTTCCAACAGGATCTCCTGCAAAGCCAAGGATCTCCTGCAAAGCCAACCAGCCGCAGTTAGAGAGGATTTCCAGGACAATTCGCACCACAGAACCACTGAATAGATACTGTGGTAGGCAGAATAACATCTCCCCTTCTCCCCCATCCCCTCACCCCCGAAAAAGGTACACGTCCCAATCCTCAGAACCTGCGATATAGTAGGTCACCTGGCAAGGGGGAATTAAGGTGGCAAATGGAATTAAAGTTGCTGGGATGGTAATGAAGCTGTATGGACCCCAGAAAAGCAAGTTCTTTTTTTAAGAAAAGCATGCTCTTAAAGTTAACCCATTTCTGTGGGTATAGACCCTTGTAAAGTAGGATCTTTAGGTGAGGAGGATCTTAAGTTAAGATGCAGCCCACCTCGTTCAGGATTCCTCTTACCACAGTCTTTTATAAGAGAAGGAAATTCAGACAGAGAGCGAGCCACAGAAGCAAGAACTGAAAGCAACAAAACCTAGAAGAGAAGGGAGGGACCAGCAGATGCCACCATGTGCCCTGCCATGAGACAGAGGAGGCCAAAATCGTTGGCAACTGGTCCTCAGGGAGAAAGCACTGCCCGATGATGTCTTGATTTGGACATTTTTCTCAGTCTCCAGACTGTAAGCTTGTAAACTAATAAATTCCTACTGTTAAAAGCCAACTCACTCTATGGTATCTGCTTGAGCAGCTTTAGCAAACTAGAACAGCTGCTAACCAGTTGACCTTAAAGTAGGAAGACTATCCTGGTTTATCTGCTTGGGCCCGACATAATCACGAGGGTCCTTAAAAGACAGAGGCAGAAGAGAGGGTCAGAAAGAGAGATGTGACAAGAGCAGCAAGGTCAGAATGACGTGATATGAGAAGGACTCGACCCTCTGTCGCTAGCTTTGAAGGTAAAGGAAAGGAGCCATCAGCCACGGAAGGTGGACTGCCTCTAGCCGCTGGAAAAGGCAAGGAAGCAGGTTGTCTCCTAGAGCCTCCAGAAGAGAACTCAGTCCTGCTGGCCCCCTTTGCCCAGTGAGACCTATGTAGGATTTCTGACTTACCGTCCTGTAAGATAACCCATTTGTGTTGTATAAGCCACTAAATGTGTGGTTACAGCAGCAAACAGAAAACTAATACATACCATGAGCAACTTTAAAACCACACTTACCTCTGCACAGTGGCCTGTGGAAAGAACAAGGCCTTTGGAATTAGACAGAGGCAGGCTGGATTGAGCCCAGAGACGTTGGCAAGTTGTATCTGTGAAATGGACATCAAAATACCTCTGTTATGGATCACAAGGGTGAAGTAAGATACTGCACTGAAAGCACTTGCCACAATTCACACCTCAATAAATGGTAGCCATTGTGTTAACCATGTGAACTACTATCTTCCCATTGTATGGATGGGCAAACAAAAGCTTAAGGACATCAGATGATCTGCCTATGATTATAAAAGATAACTGAAGTAATGCCAAAGCCTTGGTTCTTTTCCTACAGATAAGCTGTCAAAATGTTTTTTTAAATTCATTTTATTTCTTATTGTATTAGTTAGCCAAAAGGGTGCTGATGCAAAATACCAGAAATTGGTTGTTTTTTATAAAGGGTATTTATTTAGGGTAGTAGCTTACAGATACCGGGCCATAAAGCATAAGTTACTTCCCTCACCAAAGTCTGTTTTCATGTGTTGGAGCAAGATGGCTGCCGACATCTGTGAGGATTCAGGTTCCTCCCTTCCAGGGCCTTCCTTCTCTCTGGGTTCAAGGTTCCTTTCTTCCTGGGACTTGCTTTCCTTTCTCTGTGTGCTTACTTGACAGGGCGCCAGCTTAAGACTTCAGCATCAAACTCCAAAATCAGGGAAGCAGATTTGGCTCAACTGATAGAGCGTCCACCTACCATATAGAAGGTCCAGGGTTCAAACCCAGGGCCCCCTGACCTATGTGGTGAGCTGGCCCACACGCAGTGCTGACATGCGCAAGGAATGCCGTGCCACGTAGGGGTATCCCCCACATAGGGGAGCCCCACATGCAAGGAGTGTGCCCTGCAAGGAGAGCCGCCCTGCGTGAAAAAAAAGCACAGCCTGCCAGGAGTGGCGCCACACACACGGAGAGCTGACGTCAGTAAGATGACGCAACAAAAAAAGACAGATTCCCAGTGCTGCTGACAAGAATGCAAGCGGACACAGAAGAACACACAGTGAATGACACAGAGAGCAGATTATAGGGGGGAAGTGAAGAGAAATAAATAAAAAATAAATCTTTTAAAAACAAAAACAAAAAAACACTCCAACATCAAAACTCCAACATTAAGAACCCTGAACTCTGTCCTTTGCCATGCCTTTTATCTGTGAGTCCCCACCCACCAAGGGGCGGAGACTCAACACCCTAATGACATGGCCCAACTATAACTCAGTCACGCCCAGGTACAGACCAGATCACAAACATAATCCAATATCTACTTTTGGAATTCATAACCACATCAAACTGCTACACTTATCTTTCTCTATGACTTCCTCACCCCTCCAAGATGGCTCCCTCATCTGTTTGCTCATTGTTTTTGCTCATTGTGTTTTATTTCTTTTCCATAGGAGGCACCAGGAACCAGGGACCTCCCATGTGGGAGGCAGGTGCTCAACTTCTTAAGCCACATCTGCTCCCCCAAAATCGTTTTAAAGGAATTTTTGTTCTTTATCTTAGGAGAAACATAAATAAAACTGTTAAAAATTTAAGTAAAACTTTCTTCTAAGTTGTCCCCAGCTGTGGGAGAAAACAGCAGCTTCAGCTGCAACTAAATCTAAACAGAGCTAAAAGTGGTTAAGATGGTTAAAAGACTTAGGTATGGATGATTAAAAATAGAGGTTTATGGGCAGAATTAGGGCAATGGGGTTTTAGTGTCAATTTCTTGGTAAAATCCCTGGAAATGTCTACAGACTTCTGGAACAGCATCAGCACCAAGACTTCCCAAGCAAAGATGCCTGTGAGGCTTGCCTACTGCCTTCCAGGGGCTTTGCTAAGCAGCTAACACACACTGTTTAATTTAAGCCTCACCGCAACCTCTGAGAAGTGAGCGCTATGACCCCATTTTACAGAAGGCCTCCTGGAGGCTCAGAGATGATAACCTGGCACTCTATAACTGTGCTCATAAATGGAGAAACCTGGGTTGTTTTCAATCCAGACCATCTGATTCCAAAGTTGTGGCTTCTATACTATTGCATGGTCTGGAAAAGTCTTTTTTAAAAAGATGTCAAGAAAATATAAGGCAGTCTTACACCTCAACAACAAGTTGTTGACAAATAAGTTGATTAAAAAATGGGCAGTGGACCTGGAAAGCCATTTCTCCAAAGATATACAAATGGCCAAAAAGCACAGGAAAAGATCCTCAATTAGGGAAAAGCAAATCAAAACCACAAGACACCATTTCACATCCACTAGCATGACTGTAATTGAAGAGAGGGACAATAATGGGTATTAGCAAGGATGTGAAGGTACTGGCATCCTCCCTCCTTGCCAGGTAAAACAGAGGTTCTGATTTGGAAAACATTTTGATAGTTTCTCAAAACATTAAGTTTGGGAGCTTCAGCAATTTTTTCTACAATATCAGGGAAACCTTTGTTTAGCAGTGAATTTCTCAAAGTTTTCTACAAAGCTCTGAATAGAAAGGGATATTAAAATGCTGTTAGAGATGTCGACACACAGTGAAAAAGAAACAGCAGGAAGGACTGATGAGCCTCAGCTACTTCGTGGGGGCCTTTTTTGTTGGAAGATCAAATCTGAAACTGGATTATCAGAAAGCAGTAAAGAAATCCTTGGTGTCTGAGAGTGAACAGGACGATGTGTGCAAGCTGAGACCAGAGAGGATATTAAGAAAGACCTACCACCATGCTAGAAAAGAGGTTAGCCTGGGCCAGGTGAACAAGAGATTTCTCAAAATGGTACATGAACTAATAGAAGTCAAGGGCTGTGAAGAAATTGTTTCAAATGTACTGCACTCTCTGAAATAAACACTGCTTTTAGAAGATCAACAAACTGGACATCATGATGACTTTTTAATTGTTTTTTGTTTCCCCTTCCCACCCCTGCCCTGCTCTTTTTGCTGTCCGGGTCCATTCTTTGTATCCACCTCTCTTTTTGTCTTAGCTTTCTCCTCCAGGATTCAAAGGGATTCGATCCTAGGGACCTCCAGTGTGGAGAGAAGCTCTCCATCAATTGCGCCACCTCAGTTCCTGGTGCCTACTGTGCTCCACCTCGACCCTCCCCTTGTCTCTTCATTTGTGTGTGTGTCATCATCTTGATGCATGACTCACTTGCGCGGGCACTGGCTCACCACGCAGGCACTCGTGTGGGCATTCCGCTCACGGTGCTGACACCGGCTCACCACGCAGGCACGCCCTCTCTTCCTCTCTTTCACCAGGAGGTCCCAGGGATCAAACCCAGGTCCTCCCACATGGCAGGGCCACATGGCAGGGCCTCCCCATCACCAAGCCACATCCAATTTCCCATGATGACTTTTGTTAAAGTGACTCAGTTCATGCATTATTAAAATATTTACTTTTCCTTTCAAATATTGAAACATTTTCAATATACAGCAAAGTTTTCCACCCTGGGCCCTGTTGTTTGTCACTTGCACAGTTAGGAACCTGAGAAATGCCTTTTTTACAGAAAGTTTAAGCGTGATAGATAAGTAATCCAGTAAAACTACATTGTTCCTAGAATTATATTAAAATTCCTGGTACACAGCACAAGTCTGTGATGAAAATGAGAGCCACTGAGTGTACACTTTGAATTGACTGTACCAAATATGAGGCTGTATAACACAAAGAATCTGGTGATGGAAGATGGAGTGTGGTTTGAGAACATTCTCATTAATTATATAAAAAATGTATAATACTAATACAGGAAGTTAATAATTAGGTGGGTTGGGGGGAAAATACACCACATGTAAGATCTGGGCTATAGTCAGTAGTAAGATGCTCTTTCACAGTTTGTAACAAATGTTTTACAACAATGCAAGGTGGTGGTGGTGGGGTGATGGATGGGTGCCCCATGTGATGATACGTATGTTTGTTTTTCTAAGTTCACAACATTTACCATATACTTATTATTTATGTATATTCATGTATGAATGACATACTTCAAACAATTTTATTTTAAAAAACTGATGGATCTGGGTATCTGGGGGGGGGATGAGAGTATGTTAGAGTTCTCTGCACAGAGTTTGCATTCTCTTTGTAACTGTCCTGTAAATTTGAAAGTATTTCAAAATAAAAAGTTTTTTAAAAGAAGGAAATTTTAAAAAAATATGTCTGGTATAAAATCATTCTTACATTTTGTGAATAAAACCTGTTTCTTGAAACATTTTTAAAAAACAGTTAAACGTGGTGTTTCCATATGACTTGGCAATTGCACTGCAGGTATCTACTTAAGTGGAAACATATGCAACCTCCCCTGCCTTGTATACAAAGGTCATAGCAGCAGTATTATTCTTAGTAGCCCCAAAGTGAAAACAACCCAGATGTCCATCAACTGATGAACAGATAAGTAAAACGCTATGTAGTCACACAATGGAATATTATCCAGCAATAAAAAAGAATGACATGTTGATACAAACTACAACATAGATGAATTTAAAAAAAAAAAAAAAAAAGCTAAGGGAAAGGGCCAGGCCCAAAAGGCCACATACTGTACGGCTCCGCTTACATGAAATGTTCAGAATGGACCAACCTATAGAGACAGACGTGCATTAGGGGCTGCGGGGAGCTGGAGAGAGGATAGAGGTACTGGCAAATGACGGCTAATGGGCACGAGGTTTCTTTTTGAGGTAATGGAAGTGTTCTAAAATTAGACTGTGGTGCTGGGTGCACAGCTCCGTAAATGTCCTAAAAAGACATTGAATTGAACACTGAAGTGAATTTCATGGTATATAAAGTATACCTAAAATTTTTTTAAAGTCAAGACGCATTTTCAAGAAGGGCTCCTGTGAGCACGCATTTCTTTTGCCATTCCACCTCACAAAGCGCCACCCCCACAAGGGAGAGGACAGGTGGCCTGGATCACTGCGTTCCCGGGGCTTGTATTCACAGGTTTAGAACGTGTGGCGTGAGCCTCTGCAGCGGGTTCCGTTTTTAACACTATTTTTAAAGACGCTTGGAAAGGGAGAGGAGTTGGCAGCGGCGTCTTTTAACGCATCCCCCATCTGCACAGATTCAGACTCGCCCGTCCGCTCCCACCAAACCTACCGACTTCGGCAGTCGCACCTGGCGCGAGAGGGCGGCCGAGCCCGGCGGCAAAGGCGCGCCCTGGCCCCGCCGGCGCGGAGAGGGGGGCGCCCTTCCCACGGCTGCCTCCCGCGGCCCCGCGCCCCCGCGCCCAGCGGGCCGGGGCCCGACCCCGCGAGCCGTCCCTCTCCCCGGCGGGGCGCGCCCCCACCGCCGCCTTCGCGCCTTCTCCCCTCGGCGCCCCGCCTCCTCCGCCGCCAATGCCCGGCCGGCCGCCGGCGCGTCCTGGCGGGAAGAGCCGGGTCCTCGCGGCGCCGGGGCGGCGCTCCCGGGGCAGAGCAAAGGAACGTGTGCGCGATGGGCGACCGTTGCCTCGGCGTCCGACTCTTCGTAGGCGCTCCTAACCCCCTCCCACTCATCCCCCAAAAAAATGTTTGCTGAAAGAGTGGAGACGGAGCGCACGAGGGACGCCCGGCTCTTTTTGGAGCCCAGGGGGCTGCCTCGCTGGTGTGGAGAGGTGCACGCGGCGCACCCTCGGGAGCTGTTGCCGGGAGCCCGCCGCCGGGACCGACTCTGCAGATCGGGAGGCGTTTGGGCAGGAGTGGGGGGCTCCGTGCTCGCGGGGGCACGGCCAGTCAGCACGTGCTGATGTTGCCGCCTCCCCGCGAACAGGCACCCCCGGACCCGCCTCTCCGGGAGTCGAGGGCTCGTGGCCCGCTGGCCGCAGGCGCTGCCCCGCCGCCCCTGGGTGGGAGGTGGCGGGTTGGGAGGCGCCAGCCTCCAAGGGGAGGGGCGCGCGGAGGGGGTGGGCGGCCCGCTGTCGGTCCACCGTCCGTCGCGGCGCCGGGGACACTCCCGCCGCGTCCGCTCGGTCCCCTCTTGTCTCTGGGAGTGTGGGGAGGGCTGTCGGGGGGCTTCCGTGAGTCGGGCCTCTCCCACCTCGGGAGGAAGGAGCTGGGGGCAGCCCCCGGCGCCCGCCGCCTCCGGAGAGCCGCGGAGCCCCGGGCCGGGCAGGCGCTGAAGACGAGCCCGGGCGGGGCCCCAGTGCGTCGAGCCTGTCGCCGTCCGTGTCCGGAGCGGCGGTCTGCGCCCGCCCGCTCGGCGCCCCGGGCCCCCCGCCCCGGGCCGGAGAGGCCCCACCCTGCCGGGCGTGGGCGACTGCCCGCCGGGGGCGCGCGGAGCTGCCCTCGCGGGGCCTGGCCGCGGCCTCCAGCGCCCCAGCCCCGGGGAATGCAGTGGTCCCCGGCCCCTGGCGCCTCTGCGTATCTGGGCTGGGCCTCCTCGCTCGCCTGCTCCGCGGCCACGACGCTCCTGAGCCGCGCCGGCCGGGCCCCCCTCATGGCGGCCAAGTGGTTCAAGGAGTTCCCCCTGAACCTGAAGACCGTGTCGGAGCGGGCCAAGCCCGGCGGCGGCGGCGGCGGCAAACTGCGCAAGAACTCGGAGGCGGGCGGCGCGGGGCCGACCCCGGGCAAGGGCCGCAAGAACTCGGCCGCAGAGCTGGGGGGCGGCAGGGCGGGCGGTGGGCCCCCCAAGGACAGCCGGCTCTCCCGGGACAGCCTGCAGGGACTGATTCAGGCCGCCGCCGGCAAGGGCCGCAAGAATTCCCGGGCCACCGAGGAGGAGCCCCACCGGGGCGCGACCAAGAGCTCAGGCTGCAGCACCTACATCAACAGGCTCATCAAGGTGGACACTCAGGAGAAGAATGGCAAGAGCAACTATCCCAGCAGCAGCAGCAGTAGCAGCAGCAGCAGCTCTTCCTCCGCGTCCTCTTCCCCTTCCTCCCTGGGCCCCGAACTGGACAAGGGCAGGATTACAAAGCAGCAAGACACGGTAAGAATTCGAGTCTCTTTTGGACCCCCTTTCCCCTATCCAAGGCTAAACAGCACGAGGAGGGCTTGGTGAACCTGCTCCACCTCAGGGTCCTTTACCCAAGAGAGAAGGGGAGCATGTGTTTCTTAAGCTCCTTCCTCCCGCTAACTTTCGGCAGCTCCTTAAGGGACCATTTAAAATCAGTAGACTTTCATCTTAAAAACCAAAATCCTCATTTTAGGGATGGGGTACTTTGCGGAAATGTACTATCCATTCGACTCTATTAACAGTTAGAAGCGTAATTAAACTGAATGTGCCTGCTTTGTTAAAGTTGACCTCCTTATAGATGTGGTTTAATTTTGACATCCAGGGAAGTTGCAAAGTTAGGCCTGTGTATAACTTTCATCCTTTTTGAGTTTCAGGAAGGGTAAACTCAAAACTGTGTCAAGTATGGATTTTCAAGCTTCCCTGACTGGATCGGCCACCTCCATCCTTGGCTGGTTTGGAAGCGCCACCATTCTTTATGCTTCCACTTAGCAAAGAGCTGCTCAGAGCTCCAGTGACACACCAAGATTAAAGCTCTTTCATTCATTCTGCAAACGTTAGTTGAGCAGCAGGCTTACAGGATGAGGGGCAGAGGATTCTGAGGGCTGTAGGGAGTACAGAATATGACAAGGAAATGCCCGTACGGAAATTACAGATCAGGAAAGAAGGTGTTTCCTGGTTCTTACACACCAGAGGTTTTCTGGGTGCTGTCCAATGTGCGAAAGTTGAGAAGAGCAATGTGAACATGCGAAGGGACTCTGGTCTTAGGGATGAATTGGTGTGTTAATCAACTCTCCTGTGTGAGCAGAGGGGAGAGAAGAGCTCAAACTGAGCTTTCAGATTCCAGCGCCAACAATCACGTCCTGCCGTGGGAACTCTAATTTTCTTATGCCCAGACTTCAAACACGTTGCTCGCCTGGATCAAGTCAGAAGGCCTTAGCATGTACCATGTGTGTCTGCACTGGGCTCTTGTGTTCACCTCTCCATTCTTTCCACTGATATTTATAGTGTGCCTACCCTGTGCCAGGCACTGAGGGGAGAGCTGTAGGAAGATGGACAGTGACCCAGCTCATCTGTTGCTTAGTGGTCTCCCTGGCTGCTTGGCCCAATCATAAGCTCCTTGGAGCCACGTGTCACTGTGCCTCACAAATGTAGTACAAATCAAGAAGACTGGAATGAGGACATGAGTGACAGTCACGGTCCCCTGTCACAGATGCCTGGTTGTTTTCATGGCTGTCACTTCTGGATGTCTGAGGTTTCTTGGGCCATCTCCTTCCAGCCAGAGACTCTTGTCCAGGCTGGTCCCGTCTCCTCCCTGCTCCCTCGTTTATCTGAATTCTTCTGGTTGGAGGGTTCCCTCATCTCCCACATCAACACCTACCTGCTGCTGAACAGGACTACTGCACATGCGCCACCTCTCCAGGAGCCCTGGGGGGTGGTGGTGGGGAGAACAGGTGCTTTCTGACACAGGTGAGGGTCAAAGCTCCACCCACCTGATCTGTAGCCTATGCAAATCAGTCTGCTTATGAATTAATGAACCTAGACTCCCACAGTACTGTTTAGTACCTTTCTTGTTTTTGAAACCTGTTTTCTTTAGAGCTGTTAAAAAATTCCTTGAGGGCAGAAAGCATGCCCTGGGTTTATTTTGACTCCCTTAAGGTACCTAGCCAGGGCTGGTGGGCCTTCAGTCATTCTTGGGGGATTGACTCACCATGACTGCATTGCTCAGCTCCTTGGGGTTTAAAAGACCAAAATCATAGGTTGTGTGGTACGCCAGTTGGTCTTTTCATGCCCTAAAGCCCTAGATACAGCCCTTCACCCACCCTACCCACTCCCCATCCTGGCACCCTTTAACCCAGAAAATGCTTTATTGCTTGGAGAGGGAAGGGAGGTATAAAGAACCATGGGAATATATAAAAAAGTTTAGATGAATTGTTGTGAATCAAATCCACTACCACAAAAGAAAAATCAGATGTTTGTCCAACCTGGTAAATAACATGTTTTAGCACAAAAGCTATGCAGAACTGGTTGGAAATTTTTACCTCTTCAGATCTGTGGGAGGTTTCAGTAGCCATTTTGATAAAATTGATATTTTGGCATGCGAGAATCCTTGGCAACTCTCCTCTCGTTATGTTTACAGGTCATCATTTTAGAAGACTATGCAGACCCCTATGATGCCAAACGGACAAAAGGTCAAAGAGATGCAGAGAGAGTGGGAGAGAACGATGGTTACATGGAACCGTATGATGCACAGCAAATGATAACAGGTGTGTAACCAGCTGCTGCTTAATAGGGACTGAAATATCATACTTGGAGCCTTATAAAATAGTAACTTCATCTGGTTACTGGATGAAGTGATTTACCAGTTTCCGCTGACTAGAAGAAACAGAAATTAGACCCCAAAATACGTCTGAAATATCTAATTCACTCCTTTACAGTTTCGTATGTTTTGGAATTTTAGAATTTGCAGGTCTTTCAAGTTTTTCTAATTCTTGGCAGGATGACACTTCTGAGCTTGCAAATCTGCTCGGAAAGTATGATCTTCAGTTTTAAGATTTTTTTTATAACCTTGGCCACTTGCAGAAGTTTTGACCTCTTTATAATGGAAGTCATAAATCTGTACCAAGGAACTAATACATACTTAAAAAGATTTTAAATTAAGAGGCACAAACATGACATGATCTGCTGCTGTATTATAGAAGACTGTTTTTCAACAAACTGTTCAACATTGGAGCAAAAAAATTAATTACTGAGGAATTATTACTAAGCATTGGCATAGGAAAGCGGACTTGGCCCAATGGATAGGGCATCCGCCTACCACATGGGAGGTCCACAGTTCAAACCCTGGGCCTCCTTGACCCGTGTGTAGCTGGCCCACGCGCAGTGCTGATGTGCGCAAGGAGTGCCCTGCCACACAGGGGTGTCCCCCGCGTAGGGGAGCCCCAAGCGTAAGGAGTGCGCCCCGTAAGGAGAGTGCCCAGCGCGAAAGAAAGCGCAGCCTGCCAGGAGTGGCGCCACACACATGGAGAGCTGACACAACAAGGTGACGCAACAAAAAGAAACACAGATTCCTGGTGCCGCTAATAAGGATAGAAGCGGTCACAGAAGAACACGTAGCAAATGAACACAGAGAGCAGACAACTTGGGCAGGGGGAGAGAAATAAATAAAATAAATCTTTAAAAAAGAAAAAAAAAACAACCAAGCACTGGCATGAACCAAACCACTTAAAGTAAACCACCTAAAGCCAAAGTTGATTAAATCTTGTAACTTTTCAAGACCCAACGATTTCACCTTGTGAGCTCCCACGAGTAATTCCCCAGTCATTTTGGGCTCAAGTTTTTCCTTTTCATTTCTTTCTTTTAAGTTTAAATAAAAAACATGAACTCTAGTTATTTAGAGTTGTTTGTGAGCATTAAATTACTTATTCAAGGATTTTCCTTAAACATTCTTTGATCTGTAATGAAAAATGTAGTTTCTGAGTGCTGACCCAAAGGAGCCTTGTTTCAGTGTCATGGGTTTCAATCCTGGGAAAGAAAGAATTGGTCACAATTTAAAGACTCTCTCTTCTGTAGAAAAGCAGATTGAATGGCTGCTAAGCTCAGGTCCCATACAGGTAGTCGCAGAAGAATTGAGTGGAGGGGAACTGAGGCACCTGGGAAGGGTCAAGACGGGCTTCAGCACGAAAATGAGCTGCAACAGGAAAGCGCGGCTCTGCTTCCTGCTTCTCTGCTTGCAGAGATAAGGCCTCGCATTTGGAGAGGGTGTACCCTGGCCAGCCTGTGACCCCGAGGGTCACAGGACGGTGACCCCTAATGAAATCTGTGAATGAAAGGAAGTGAAAATGAACTTAGTCAGAATTTTTTTGAATATTGGAAGTTTGAAAGCAATAGGGGAGTTTAATTATACATAAAATTAAGGAAAAGGATTTCTAAAAAAAGACAATGCTCAATTTTGATATCAACTTTCTTTGTCCTTTGATTTTTATTCCTCTTTTCTCTTTAACTGGATTAAGGAGTCTCTCTATATGTACCAGCTGTTTATTTTTGGAGCTGCACTGATAATGGGCAAAGTGCTGTGCTTTTTTAAAAAATGGATATATCTTTTTCTTTCTTTTTTTCATGTAATCCCTGTAAAAAAAATTAAAAATTTAAAAAATTTTAAAAATGTAAAAAAAAGAGATCTGTAAAACTAGGGGAACACAATACTATCTTACCCTGTTATGTGGCAGGGGGAGACAATATCAAAGAGATTCTGACTTGCTTGTGCTCACAAGATGTTTTAAGAACCAGAGCAGAAACTAGAACCCAGGTCTTCCCACTCTAGATTGAGTGGTGTGTTCCCTACATAAAGAGCCTCAGGACAGATATCTGAGATGATGTATGCAAAAGCACTTTAAACTTTGTAAGTAAATAAGTAAAGCATCTTTCCATTCAGACTCAGAGAGCAAAAGTGAGAATTGTGCAACATGAAATAAATGCCATAGTAATAGCTCATATTCATTATTTGAGTTTATTTATTAAAGTTCCAGGCTCTGTTTTAAGTAGTTTGCGTGAATAAATTCACTTAGGAATAAACAATATATTCAAGTTGGTGAATAAATTCAAATTTGTTAAAAATTTATATTTTATATAAGTTTATAATCTAAGTATGCTTTGCTTTTAACTTTTAAAAAACATTACAGTAGTGGGTTTTAACATTTCTTCACTTAAAGTATCTATATCACAAAGCCCCTTCTCGATGTAGAGAATATACCTTGACTTATTCCACTCATA
The DNA here is from genome assembly GCF_030445035.2 of Dasypus novemcinctus. Taxonomy (NCBI): domain Eukaryota; kingdom Metazoa; phylum Chordata; class Mammalia; order Cingulata; family Dasypodidae; genus Dasypus; species Dasypus novemcinctus. Next base: position 30,029,631 of record NC_080685.1, on the reverse strand, counting down.
GGTTGCACAGCTGGACAGAATAACAGGAAGTGAGTTTATCGGAAACTGGAAATAAAAGATTTGCTGCTGGGTTGGTGGTTTTTTTTTTTTTTAACCTTTTGCTTTTTTGTTCAGGTTGCTTCTTGTGTGCTTGGTTGTCAAGTCCAAGTGCAGAAATTTTCCATATTTATTGGAAAATGTGTAAGGGACTTTTCACTTTATTTTAACATTTCTGTACAAGATGGAAAGGATACTCATGAATACGATTTAACTGTGGTGCCTATAACCCCTGTGATGCCTTTTTTTGGCTATGGAGAACACACTCCTGATTTTAACATTATTTTGGGTGTAGAGAAGGCTGGCTGTGATGTTATTTTATATCCCTAAGAGGGAGGTATTTATTCACCCAAGCAATACTCGTGAGGCTGGGCTGCAGGGAATAAGCCCAGCATGACCCCTGCCCTTTGGCACCTCACAGTTTAGAGGGGGAAACAGACTAACACCGGTAAAGAAGAAAGTCATTGCAGAGTGTCACAAGTGCCAGCTGTGAAATAGAGAATCAGGAGGGATCACATCTGCATCAGGATTCCAGAAAAGAGGAATGGCCACGTGACTGTGGGGCAAGAACGAAAGTTCCCTGGGTCTCTCCAAAACCTTGATAAATAAATTCTCGCTTAGATTTAGCCATATTCATATACTACTATGAATATGAGGCAGTTTAGCATAAGCCTCTTTATTGTCTCTCTGCTAAATTAGCAGGAACATTTTAGCTAGAAGGATTAGCAGAAATATTCCATATAATTTAGCATTATATGTTTTAACCACCAAATTACAACTTTAGCCCTGGGAGGGTCTTTAGTCACTCCCTATGACAGCCATCAGTCAGCAAGAGAATTCCTTCCACAGCTGGTATCATATTGGCTGCAAGCAGCTGAGTGCTTATTTAGTGCCAAGCTTTCCCTATTGCCCCATTAACAACAACCCTGGGCAATGGGTTTTGGAAGTCTCTCCTTGACTTTGAGGAAACCAAGGCTCAGAAAGATGGAATAACTTGTCTATGTTCCACAGGTGAAAAGAGTTACCAGCTCATCCAGCAACCATTGGGTTTAGCTACTGAGCTCCAGTTAAGTGTTTTAGACGCCTGTTTTAAAATTTTTAATTTTGCTTCCAGAAGATTTTGTGGGTTTGTTTAAATAGCTCTAAAGGAGACCATAACAGCTTGGGTCTCCATTTGAAAGTACCTATTATGGGGAAAAAATACAAGTAGAAGACTTTGATTTATCTGTCTCTATTTCCCTCATTATAATTAAATTTCAGAGTTTCTGAATTGTATCAGATTTTGACTAGATATTTAGACTTATTTAATGTAAGAAAATATTAAAGAAATTTTGAGGGAAAAGCTTGAGCACTGATAAAAGATATAAGTTCAGATGTTGCCTAGGCCTGTTTCTGGTCCTAGCAAGAAAATAGCCCACAGCCTTATGAGGCTCTAAGTTTAATGTTTTAGGAACATTACTAAGCAAGTTAGAGGAAAAGGTGCCTTTTTTAGAAAGTTGGATTAACGTGTTCCATGAAATCTTCCTTTTAGGCATCGGGCATGGTTTAGTAGAGAAATCATGGACTGGAGGTAGGACTAAATGACTGCCCCACTGACTGCCACTGGCCTCTTGGTTCACCTGTGAAAGTGGGGCCGACACCTCTCTGAGCATTGTCAGGCTTCGCTGAGAGGCTGAGTATAACACATCAAGCACACACACCCGATAAATGTGATTATCCAGACACTCCAGAGAGAGAATTGCATTTTCAAAGAGAATTCTGGGCAATTATAAGAGCAATATTTGTTAGTAAAAGAAAGTCTTTGTATTCTCTGTTTGTAGATATACACAGTATAGTCACATACAGCTAGAATTGGGAATTGAGAAGGAGAAATTTTCAGCCCATATTATGTCTCCAACCAGTTCCACATTCTCATTGATGTGGGCCAGTGGTCAGTTTCAGTCCTTGCTGCAAACGGGTGTTTATCTGCAGCCCGTTCATTGCCTTCTGTTGTCTGCCGTGGTAAATGGCCTCTATGGGCAGCCAGGGTGTAGCTTCCTCTTGCCATTTCCTCCTTCTCAGGCTTGTTTCCTCTTGGAGCCAGCTCTGCACGTCAGGGTCTATTCTCCCTGCAGGAAGGGTCGGCTCGCAGCCTCGCGATTGTTTCTGTTTCTGTGGCGCCTCAGGTTGGGGGCAGCCAGGTGTTGGAAAGGACTGGGAGGTTATTCCACTTGAAGGGGTGGAGGGGCCTGTGCTCAAGACCTTTTGTCCCCCTAATTAAACATTGTTCAGTTAAAAAGATGTCTCTGCTCTGCACATCATCTTCCAATCCCAGGGCCACCAGGGAAGGAACATTGTCAGTTGTATGCTTCCCAGTGTTTTTCCCAGAGGTCTAAGGGTACACAGACTGGCTACAAGAGGAAATACCAGGACCTCATCACAAAAATAAGAACTCACACACATGTGTATAAGAACTCAAGATCCCAATCATGGTACGCCATCTTTTTGCAGACTTACTGATCTTTGTGAGCAAGACTCTAGTGTAAGGTTGGGATAAACTCCTTTTCCTTTTAGTTCTACTGGACAGAATTAAAGTAGGGATCTTGGGGAAGGGTTTCCTGGGTTGCGCCAGAAGGTCTAAACTGGGAGTAAACTTAAGTTTTGCTCAAAACCTGAAATTCTAAACCTAGCTTTTGACCTCCTTTGGTTTTCTGTTTCTTTTTTTCTTAGTTCTTTAGAAAAGTTTTCAAAGAAAAAATTCCAACCTTAATCGAACCAAGAGCAGAGTGTGGTTTTGTTTTTTGTTTTCCATAGCTCCATCTAGAATAGGCAAGGAAGGAAAAAACTTGGTAGACTTGAAAGTCGGGAGGCTGTGACCAGAGTCGAAGCTCTGCCAACAACTCCTTGCATGACCCCAGACACCACTAGCCCTCCGCAGCACTTTCCAGGCTTGGGGGTGGGAGCAGGGTGATTCTTCTTCTAGCTCCCACATTCTGGTTTGGAGATGCAGGGAGTACCCTTCCCCTTGGGATGGGAGTAGCGATGACAAGATTACCTCTGGAGAGCAGGAGGAACTGAGATGGAGCCTGTGGGAGCTCAGCAAGTGTGGAAGGGGTTCTCTGTTTAGCTGCTCATGAGAATCACCTGGGGAGCATTCACAACTGTGACTCCCAGGCTGTACCCAAGACAGAACCTCTGGTGGTGGGACCTGGGCATCAGCCGTTTTTAAAGCTCCCCAGGTGAGTCCATTGTGCAGCTGAGGTTGAGAACCACTGCAATATACAGGAGTTGAGCCAGCTATAGTAAGGGGCTCCTTTCAAACGGAGCTGTAGTCTCACCCTATGAATAAATTTTGCCCTTTGAATTTAGTGTCTTGGTTTAAATAACTTTTTCCTTCAGTTTTTTCATTTGTCGTAGTTTTGTTTTGGAAGTCTTACTGAGTTAATGATTCCATGCTCCATTTTTAAGTTACTCGGAGAAAGTCTTTCCCTCCTCCGTTTCCATGGCACTGCAGTCTTCTGCTTCTCTTCCTGCAAATCTGACCTCTTCTGTGTTCCCTGCGGGCACCTCTTCTCCTCTCCACCCTTAACTGAAGGAGTCCCAGGTTCTGCTACTCATCCCCTTTCCTCTTCAGTCTGCTCACCTTTTCTCTGGTGGTTGCTTTCATTCTCAAGGTATTAACAAGGATTTGTTTTCTGAATAATTCCTTGATCTATACATCTGACCTTCATCTCTGCTGAGCTCCAGATCCACATTGTCATCTGCCTAGAGAAGTTCTAGAGCTCCTTTCCCTCCTTTACTCCTCCCATCCATCTGTCCATCTACCCAACCAACTAGCCAACAAACCACGATCTAGCACAACTGTAAGACAGGATGGTCCCTGCCCTGGCAAAGTCTCCACCAACGTGGAAATACAGATACATCAACAAATAAATCCAGTGCCGTGGGTGCAAGGCAAGAGTGGGTTGGCAGTGTAGTGTCACCCAGGGGGTGGAGGGATGATCAGCTGTGGGACAGTGGCAGAGAAGGTGGGCCAGAAAGTCTTCTCCAGGGGGAGGAGATGCTGAGTTAGATTTCACAGGATTGGAAGGTCACTGGGATCCTGGTGAGCATAAGGTCGTGTGCAGGAAATTTCAGAAGTTCCATTTGGTTAGAGCAACGAGTTGGTTTATGTGGGGACAGGGGTGTTGGGTAAAGAAATTGGAGAGGGAGACAGTAATCTGAGCACAGGTCTCCCATTCCATGCTAAGCAATTTGCACTTTGTTAGACAATTTATGAAGTGTTCGGTGATGAGATAGTGTTTGTGGTTACAAATGCCTTCCTGAAGAAAAGAAATGAAAAAAAGTTTTAAAAAGAAAAATAAAATTAAAAAATAAATGTTTTCCTGGGCGATAATGAGCTAGAGGACAGATTTAAGGCCTCCTGATGCTTAGAAGGACTATAACATGATGCTTCCGTCTTCCCCTTCGTGGTTGGTAACACCAGCTCTGGTTGTCCAGGCTCTGAGTTGTCTTTGACGCTACCTGCCAAGGCCTCTGGGCCCCAGGCTGTCAATGCCCAAACACTGCCGATTCCTTCCCACTGTGGCTGGTTAGTTGGTTGATTTGCAGCAGATTTGCCTCCATTTCTGATCTTCAGTTCAAACCATACCTTTCTGAGAGGTATTCCATCCTGTACACTGTGATTGAAGTTATCTTCCAGGGAAACACAATATCATTGTTATCCCCTATTGAAAAAAACTTAAAACAGTTCTCCGTTGCACACGGAATAGTCTAAAGTTTTTGTCCTTGCTTTTTTTTTTTTTTTTAGGAGGTAGCAGAGGTTGAGCCCAGGACCTTGTACTTGGGCAGCAGATGCTCAACAACTGAGCTACACCCACTCCTTATTGTTCCTGCTTTTTAAAACTTCTACATTTTGGTGTCTAGCTAGTTTACTTTTCCAACCACTTCTCCCACTGCATCTCTCTTCTCCTGGCCTTTAGACCTATCTCTCAACTCATCCTTTTGGGAACCAAGCCCTTTATAGTTCCTACCCCCATATCTTTGCTCTTGCAGTTTCCTCCACTGGAAATGACCTTTGCTATCAGAGTTAACTCATCCATTTCCCATCTAGTTGGAGTCAGTTCAAATGTTGTACTTCAGAGTATGGCTTCTAGAGCCCATTTATTGGATTAGGGCAATTTCCTTCGACTCTTTTGCTTCTCCTCAGTAATATTGGGGAAATAATAATATCCAACTTGTAGAGTGGTTGGGAAAATTAGAAGGCACTTGGTGCTTAACGTGTAGTGAGCCATTGATTAGAGTTGGTTGTTGAATGATTGTTTCATTTTTGTTTTTCACACACCTTTTTCACTTTGGTTTATTAGCCTGGCAGGTGGTGAATGTGACTGGACTCCCCACTGTTTCAGTTTCCTAGGCTGCTGAAACCAACCCCGTGAAATGGGTTGGCTTAAACGATGGGAATTTATTCACTCACAGAGTCCAGCAAAATGTCCAAACCAAGGCCTCATCAAGACGAACGCTTTCTTCCCGAAGACCAGCAGTCCTTGGCTGCTCTGCACACGACAAGGCGCATGGCAGCATCTGCTGGTGTCTCCCTTCTCCACGTGTCTTTGCTTTCAGCTTCTCCTGGGACTTTCTTCCTCTCTCTGTATTCCGTCTGCTTATAAAGGACTCCAGTAATAGGATTAAGACCCATCCCAAATGAAGCGGATCACGCTTTAACTGAAGTAATCTCATCAAAAGGTCCTCCTTACTATGCTTTTACACCGCAGGAATGGATTAGATTTAAGAACATGCTTTTCTGGGAACGTGCAGGTTCAGACCACCACACCCACTGTGCTGAGACTGCCGAGAAGTCAGGCCGTCTGTGTGATGCACATAAGTATCTTCCCTCAGTGAATGTGACCCAGTGCTTCGTGTTTTTTGTTGTTTTTTTTTTTTAAGATTTATTTTTTATATATTTCTCTCCCTCCCCCACCCCCCAGTTGTCTACTGTCTGTGTCCATTTGCTGCGTGTTCTTCTGTGACCGCTTCCATCCTTATCAGTGGCACTGGGAATCTGTGTTTCTTTTGGTTGCATCATCTTGGTGTGTCAGCTCTCCATGTGTGCAGTGCCATTCCTGGGCAGGCTGCACTTTCTTTCGTGCTGGGCAGCTCTCCTTACGGGGCCCACTCCTTGCGTGTGGGGCTCCCCTACGCGGGGGACACCCCTGAGTGGCACGGTACTCCTTGCACACATCAGCTCCACACGGGTCCAGGAGGCCCGGAGTTTGAACTGCGGACCTCCCATGTGGTAGGTGGACGCCCTATCCATTGGGCCAAGTCTGCTTCCCTGACCCAGTGCTTTGAATGTAGCAAACACTCAGCTAATTGTTATTAAAATACTTTATGTCTAACAAGATGCAAACAGAACTTTGAAGGTGAACCCGATTCAGTGCAGACACCAAGACCAGGAACTGTGAAACAGGTTGGTGAGCCTGAAGCCACGTACTACACACTGCAAGTGGCCCCCTGCAGCCACACCTGCCTTTTTCTGGGATGCAGTCCCTAACCACATGACTTGATGGCCTGATCGGGCTCAGGCAGCTGGAGGAGAGTAGGGCACCTTCCCTTGGGCGTTTCACGCTCCCGTAGCACAGCTGGGCAGTAATCAGCCTATTAAGGAGCCATCTTGGAGTCCTTTGTCACCTCCAACCAGTCAGCCTCAGGTGAGGGGATAATTTGGGTAATTACTGGGCCTCTCAAGCCCTTTTTCTTTCACAGTATCGTGTATGGAGTGTGCTTGGCTCATTTCATCCACTGTGTTTTTCAGAAATCAGAAGGCGAGGGTCCAAAGATCCCCTGGTGAAGGCTCTTCAGCTGCTCGAGGGCCCCTGTGAGCCAGGGGAAAACGGCATGAAGCCCGAGGCGTTGGTCAGACGGCGGAGTTCCAAGGATCTCCTGGGGAAGGCGCCCCAGCTCTACGACACTCCCTACGAGCCGCCAGAGGCAGGCCCCCGAGCCGAGGGCCCCACGGGCGCCGAGCGGAAGGCACGGCCCCCGGACAGCAGGCTGCCCGAGAACGACGAGCGGCCGGCGGCCGAGTACGAGCAGCCCTGGGAGTGGAAGAAGGAGCAGATCGTGCGCGCCCTGTCAGGTGAGGCCCCCCAGCCGTGCTCCAAAGCCGCCGTCCACGCTGGCTTTCCAGCCAAGGCCATTTTCTCTCTGCTCCTCACTGCAAGTACCTTTTTTTTTTCAAAGAGTTTGGTAGACACAAAGAATTTGACCAAGGTTGGAAAGCCAGGACTGAAGTTCTGAAGTTGAGGCTCTTAGTATTGCATTTCCCTTTTTCTTTTTTTTTTACTTTTTATTGTGGTAACATGTATGCAACTCACAGTTTCCCATTTTAACCACTTTGAAGTGTGCAATGCAGTGGTATTAATTACATTCACAGTTTTGTGCTACAATCACCAACACCCATTTCCCCACTTTTTTCTTCACCTCAAAAAGAAACTGTGCACACACTAAGCAGCAACATCCCCTTCCCCTTATTCGGCATCCTTTTGAGTACATTTTCTTTCCTTTCTCTTTGCAATGTATTGCTGTTTCTGGAAATGGTGTAAATGACTATTAAAATCACTTGTCTGGTCACTACATTTATTTCCTCACCATGGACTCTGTCAAATTGGGAGCAGCTTTTTTTAGCTTTGACTTGATACTGCTCCTCAAGTCTTTTAAAATCCTTGTTTATAAAATGGCAGTACTGGATAAAATGGATTACAGGTAAAGGCTGCTGGGAAACTGGATGAAACCAGCTTACTTATTTTGTCAGAAATCCTCCTAAAGGAATCAGTTCTTCAAGTGTGAATTTTTCAGATAACTTAAGAGGAAGTTGATAAGTAGGTTGGCAGTCAATATTAGAGGTAGTTCCCTCTCCTGCTTCTCCCAGTACCTAGTTTTTCTACTTAACTGACCACATAATTTATTTTATCTATGATTAAAATATTTAGGGATATCTTTTTCCTCTAACAGTTAAACCCAGGTTTGCAATAGGAAAGTATAACCAATGTGAAGGGTTCATAGAGAAGGTAAGATATTTGAGAGCACACATTAACTTCAGTTTTTGCCTTATTTTAGTCTCATTTTTAACAAATCTCTGTGGGCTCCTGCTATTTTCTTGCCACCGGCTAAGTGCTCCTCATTTTTCTCTCTCTCTTCTCTCCAGCCTAGATGGCTATCTTTGTTTCCCTGCTGCTAAAACAAGTGCCACACACAGAGCTGGCTTGACAGCAGTTTATTGGCTCGCTGTCCCAGCGGCTGGAAGGCTGACTTCCTCCTGGGCTGCTGTCTTCTGGCTGCCTGGCAGACCTTGGGGCTCTTGGCTTTTCCATCCCCCAGCCATGCACATAGCACCATTTTCTCCTTTCTCTTCTGGCTTTGGTTGCCTTCCAGCTTCTGGCGACTTCCTGGGGCTTCTCTTTCTGCGTTCCATTTTCTTGGCTTTTGAGGACTTCGGCCGCGCTGGATTGAGGCCCACCCTCATTCGTTCTGGATACACCTTAACTAATAACATCTTCAAAGGTCTTCCTTACAAACGGGTCCACACCACAGAGTTGGGACCTGAACATGCCTTTCATGAGAACGTGGTTCAGTCCCCAGCAATGACATAGCAAGTTTTATGGCATTTTTCAATAGCTGCTGCTTTTCGGACGATTTTTCTTTCTGTTCAGTCCCTTTATAGTAAAAAGCTGTCCATTTGGTTTCATAGGATATGCATTTCCTATAACTGTTCATCTTCTTTCATTCTAAAAATATGAAAACATTTTTGAATAGTACATGCTGAAATATATTGAAATGGTTTCCTCTCATATTCTAAAACTATTTCATACTGGTATTTTATACCTTTCAGAAAAAGTGGCTTTATGTGGGAGGCTAGCCGTGGGATCACACATTAAAGACAGCGGGAAGCTCAGCCCGGCCAGGCTGTCTTGCAGCGTGTTAACGTTAGCATTACAGGGGGAGCATGCCTCTTTTTTCTCCTGAGCTGAGGCAGGCAAGGAGGTTTTTCCCTTTGAAGCTGATGTCCATCCCTTTAGCGGCCTCTGGTGTTAAGTGGAGCCTTCCTTCCAGTCCAGTTTGAAGGATCTGAGCGACCTGCTGCCAGGGAGGAGGCAGTGAGGCAGCACCACCGGCAGAAGAGCTGGACGCAGAAGATCTTGAAGCCCACCCTCTCTGACCACAGCGAGGGGGAGCGAGTGGACCCAGCGCTGCCCCTGGAGAAGCAGCCGTGAGTCTCCTCTGCAGACACTTGTAATAAACCATGGCTGGGAGCTTCTTGACAGCCTGGTATAGGCAGGGTTTCGGGGGGGGGGGTACACACTGATCCATTTTACATGATTATTTTGTCCATGAAAACTTTTTTCCTCTGGGTAAGGCTCGTTTTCAAAGCCCAGTGCATTTGTGCAGAACGTAAAGTGCCTTGTTTGTATCACAAGTACTTTTTTTTAAACTCCATTTTCCACTACAGAATGTAACCTTTAAAAGGACACTAGCCCTGTTAACTCACTGCTATATGATTGGCTAACTTCATGCAGATTTCAGGATGACCCAAATCTGCATTTTTTCTAATCTGAAGAAGAAGGATCTAGTTCAGGGTGTTGAACACGCACTAATGAACCTTTCAGATAATGCTGCATGGAATGACACCCTGTCAGGATTTGCATTTCAACACTCACAACCTTCCCCTTCCCACATTTTTCAGTTGGTATCATGGCGCCATCACACGCGCAGAGGCTGAGAGTCGGCTACAGCCATGCAAAGAAGCTGGTTACCTGGTTCGAAATAGCGAGTCGGGGAACAGTAGGTACTCCATTGCACTAAAGTAAGTACTGAAGCCCCCTGGGTCGTCCCTGTCTCAAAGGAGGGGGTGTGCTGTGACACCCTTTGCTATCATGAAGAGATGACCAGCCAAGAGAGAGATAATTTGAAGGTAGTTCACAGAGGTGTGTATTGCCAGAAAACAAGATGCATTTGCATGGCCCAAAGAAAGTGAAACTGTGCTTAGAATGCAGAATTGGTTTGGGGTTGATACCCAATGTCTCTTATGACAATGAAGGTCCCATTTTATTTGTGCACTGGTCAGTTTCTACCTTTCTTTGGCTGAGCTAACAGAAGACCCTCTCAGTAGAGAAACAGTCCCTGGTAAAAAGAATAATTAGTAATAGGGTAGTTCATTCTTTTATTCCATAGTGTTTGGGACTTTAATAAATCAGTTCCCTTGATTGTCAAAATGCCAACGGCAATCTTGAAAGCAGTTTCTTCTGGTGCAAAAGAAATCTGACTTGCCTGTTACTCCCCCTGCCTGATCATACACAGAAAATACAATTTTGTCTGGTAGGTCTGGTGGAGTTTGGATCATGGAAATTCTCATTGCTCTGTGAGTTCAGTGGTGCTATATTGGAGGATCATTGTCAAGGGCCCTAACAGCGTTTCCTTCCTGAGGAAGCTGAGTCCCTGCAGCTGAAACAATCAGACTGGAGGGGAAAAGAGGTGGGGGGGGGAGAGGATGGTTGAGCAATATGGCTCAGAAAACGGGATAGGCCACCAGATATACAATACCAGGAATAGCTTTGCTGTGTTTCTGAGACTGGTGCTGCGGATTAGATCTTGGAGCCTTTGGTGCCAGCTGTCATTATACACAACCAGGAACAGCCTTTCCAGATGTGGGAAGGAAACAGTTTTGTTTTGTTTCTGGGCATTTCTTTTATTTTATTTTTATTTTTTTAATTCATGTGTTTTTGGCAGAAAGGAAGAGGAAACCTTATAAATGTCCTTTTAGCTTTGCTGAGAAGGATGAGATTAAACCTCACCTACGTGCCCGGTGCCTGGGCTTGAACACCAGCTCGGAAAGTTAGGAGCTAGCAGGGACTTGGCTTTTTCGTTGGTTGGTTTTCTTTTTGGTCCAGTGCCTGATGCATTAAGGATGAGCACCCCAGGATGATACACATTTAGTGGAGGGCTGCAGAGCCTGAGCTGTGCTTGAGTGTTGGCTGTTGAATGCATTTCTGACTGTGTAGTACAGTTCCAGGAAGAGCTGAGAAACTGTCAGCTTACTGTGAATCTGGCTGGGATGGTTTCCTGTGAGGAGGGATCCCTCTCCCTGCTCCACCCATTCATGTCTCCGCCTCGACTTTTGTTTTGTTCCAGGACTAGCCAAGGATGTGTCCATATCATAGTAGCTCAGACCAAAGACAACAAATACACACTGGATCAGACGAGCGCAGTGTTCGACAGCATCCCCGAAGTGGTACACTATTATTCCAATGAAAAGTTGCCTTTCAAAGGGGCGGAACACATGACCTTACTGTACCCCGTGCTCAACAAGCTGCACTAAGGCTCAGCGACAGCAGCCCCAGGCACAGGATGAGCGGAGCCTCTCACACCCAAGGGGGCAGCAGCACCCAACCAGCATGGCTGTGGACAAGGCTGGACGTTGCCTTAATACTTAGTAGGAACCGGGAGTCTTCATTTAAAGAGCAAAAAGTCTTTGGCCCCGAATCCATTCCTGGACACCTGCCTGCTGACCTGTCCTTTCACCTTGTTAAGTAATTCTGCAACAAGAAATCATCCTTTGCCTCACTCCTCTGGAATAGGGTGTTGTGTTCAGGGGGTGACCCCCGGGAATGTAAGGCAAGAGTTCAGGAAGGATTGCAGATCTTTCTTGCCCAGGTTTAATCATTGCTGTGGAACATTAATGTTCTCCAGAAATGTGGTAGTTGTTACCTGGAATACCTGGTCTCTAAATAAGCCTAAAAGTCACTTTGTTGTGCAGCCCTTTGCTTTTGCATAAGACAGTTCAGGATGGTGGTGTGACCAGAAGAGCACGTACCACTGAACGCCTTCTTGAGGAGATGGGTGAACCAAGGAGAATGTGAACGGTCGGCACTTTGGAGGAAGCTGCCCCCCTCCCTGGAGTGTGCTCTGGTCAGCTCTAGAGTTCATGAAAAGTCACAACTTTAGGGTCTGGCAAAAAGGATTATTTTGTTGGTCAGCCTCCTAAGAAAGTTTGTATTTTCTCAAACTCCATGAACTTTTTCATTATTTTTCAGCAAATCAGTGATAGAAGCATAAATATGAAGGAATATACCCTAGAGTTTAAAAATTACAGATGTAATTAAGCATCCACACTACTGTTATAATTCCAAATTACAGCATAAAATACACAACAAAAGTTTTGTTTCTGATTTTTTAAAAGTATGAAAACTTACAAAGTTCAGCAAACTTTTCTTATTGAATAATTATACAGAACCCCCGATTACTTTTTTTTTTTTTTTTTTTTGTCTCTGTGCCTTTTAGTTGCTCTGGAGTTATTTTTTGTTTTTGTCCCTAAAATTAGATTCACTCTGCATTTTTAATAAGTTTAAAAAAAATACAACTCTGTGATCTGATTATATGAAATGAGTCTCGAACACCTGCAAAGATTCTTTCATTCTGTACAAAGCAGACCTGTTCCCATTGTACAAAAATATTTTAAAAGATGAGGTTTTCTTTACTGTTGCTTAAGATATTAAATTAATATTCATAGTATAGTTACCTTTATGATATATTGTGAACTTACATTGCCAGTTTACTTACTGTGAAAAAAAAAACCACATGGGAATGGCATACTGTGAGAAGACTATTATGGTGAGTGGCTCTCTCATTAAAACTGAGCAGATGTTTCTGTATTCTGGGGTTTATAATTTGGTTCTCAAAACTGGTCCAGATGGAAATGTGCTGACTGTCATCAATGAAAAGTTAACTTTTGTAGCTTCTTTTAAACACATGAAAAATGTTGATGTGGTTAATTTTTAGGGAAGCTTATTCTAATTGCTAGTTATCATTTTATTACTATGGTTTAGAGGTTATTAAATTTCTGCTCTTTTATTCAGTTAAAATCTTAGCCAAAAGATTGCATGATCTTTGAGTTTTTAAATTTGAGAAGAATTTTTTCTCACTGGATCACAATGAGTTTGTTAATAGTGTTTTTATTTTAAGTACTGATAGAATTTCTAAAATGTGTATTGATCCATGTACTATATATTTGGAACAAGATATATCTCTGAATTTATAGCATCCATAATTTCAATTCCAGTATTTATTAGCTTCCATATACAAATAATTCATAGTGTTAAACTTATTTTTAGTTCAACGTTCTATAGACAAAACCTTACTTTTTACTTAGCCTTATTCTACAAAGGAAATCCAACAGTTACCCTAATTTTAATGAATGCTCAAAAGCTTTATAAAGTTTTTTGGTGCACTAAATGATTTTTGGCCTATACCCAGCAACTGTGATGAATGTATAATGAAATAACATTTTGAAAGCAGATCTGATACATTATTTACTGGGTTTCTCTCGTGTGCCCAGTATTGTGCTTCCTCTCCACTGTTTCTCTGTGACAGTCATGCTATTTTCTTTACAGAAGTAAGAGTGAAGGGTATTGCGGTTTATGCCAGAGTCTGGTTACTTTATCATTGTACAGGAGGTTAGAAGCAGATGAAATCTAGTAAAATAGTGTCCAGTTGCTATTTTCTTCTCAAGGTGGTGAAGCTGACAAAAGCCAGGGAGTCAGGGCTGGGTGTTCTCAGGACCATGCAGCCCAGTAGCGTGTCGTGGTGTCCTTGTTAAGCCTCCTGGGTCTGGCAGCTCTCAAGCCCTGTGACTAGTTTCCTCTCTGAGATCTGAATGCTTTGGCTTTTTATCATTTTGTCCTGATGTGAATATTTTCCTTGTAATCTTGATGCTTTTGAGTTAATTCTCTCTCCCAGAATATTTCCTGGTTCTTTCTGGAGAGAATAACTGCTTCTAGAGAATTTAGCTTTCACTTACCTTGAATTTAGCATCCATAGGACTGGCTGTTTCTGTGCGTGCTTTCTCCTTTATCCCACCACCACCTTAAACATTTCTGGGTGAGTTTATTTAGTTGGTAGCTTCAGGTATATAAGAACAGAGGATAGAAGGCTGGTCTCCTTACTTTGACACATAGCTGCTTCCCTCAGGATGGATTTCAACTACTGGAGTTGTGTGTATTTAAAGAAGGAATAAAATCATAAAGGAATATTTATATGTATAAATAACAAAAAGGTAAATGTGGATATGCCTCCTCTCTTTTGGAGCAGGAATGTCCTTTTAAGTTATCTAAAAGATTGTAAGAAGCATTTAAACAAAGAATCTTTATTCCCTGCACTTTAAAAGTCTCCATACTCTGTTGAGTTGTGATTTGTTTGTTGGCCCCTGCACTAGGATGGGAAGTGGGCAGGTGATCTGTAGAGATAGCCAAATGCTTTGGAAGCATGTGGGAAACAGTCTTAATTTGTTTTTTTAAATTTCTTTCTCTCACGTTCCCCCCCCTCCCCCCGTTGTCTGCTCTCTCTGTCCATTCGCTGTGTGTTTTTCTGTGTCTGCTTGCATTCTTGTCAGTGGCACTGGGAATCTGCATCTCTTTTTTGTTGCAGCATCTTGCTGCGTCAGCTCTCCGTGTGTGCAGCACCACTCCTGGGCAGGCTGCACTTTTTTCTTGCGGGGTGGCTCTCCTTGCGGGGCACACTCCTTGCGCGTGGGGCTCCCCTACGCAGGGGACACCCCTGTGTGGCACGGCACTCCTTGCGCACATCAGCACTGTGCATGGGCCAGCTCATCACACAGGTTAGGAGGCCCTGGGGTTGAACCTGGACCTCCCATGTAGTAGGCGGATGCTCTTTCAGTTGAGCCAAATCCGTTTCCCCAGTCTTAATTTGATTGGTTTATTTAACTGTATTATTACTCTATGATTGGCCATTATTGTTGGGTATCTCTCAGTATTTTAATTCAGAACAATCCTAGGCATTTGGGACATCAGTTGCTTTTTTAAATGAGGGTAACTTTTCTATCAAAATGCCCTCTTTCAGTCAAGGTTACTGCTTTGTTTTTTGGTGTTTTTGTTTTTGTTTTTCAGTCTAGGAGGGAAAAAAAACTGATGTCTAGATTTGATTTTTTTCTGTGTGTACAAGGCTCCTTGAACATTTAGCAGAATTTCGTTGGCACCTTTCTTACAGGTCTCTTTGATTAGTTGACTCTTATTTTCTATAATCAGGACTGCTTTGGCCCTGTGATCTCTTTAGAATCATTCCTCTTTTTCCCTGTCTCCAATTTTCGTTATCTCACTAACTTTGACTTAGAGCAACTTTGGCCTGCGGTGGACATTTTCTTCAGTTTACCATCGTTAATTCCTGACTCTGTACGAAGAAAGAGATGGGGTATTACTGCCATCTAATGGAAACTGAGCAGACTGCAGCGGGAAAACCAGCCGCGCACAGAGGGATAACCTGATCAGGTGCCTTGAGATGTTACCCCCTTTCACAGTTGGCTGAAGCTTTCTGATACAGTTCATAAAGGGGGAAAACGAGGACACGGTGGTTTCCATCTTGAACTAGGCCCCTTCCTTCGAAAAGGGTGATCTACAGCGCAGTACAACTGCATTGCGAGGCCCGGGACTCTGGCAGGCTGTGTAGTTGAGACTCCTAGATTGTATTTTCATGAGTGTGCCAGCATCAGGTCACTGAGACAGGCATCTCGTTTTGTCGCGTTCTTAATTGTTTAGTTGTTTTGTCAGGGGGCTTAACACATTAAATATCAACTAATACGAAGTTTTAACTCTTAAAAATATTTGAAGATTGTATGTAATATAGGTGCCTATCTGTAGTCCTTTAGTTATTTATATTGTATCAGAAACATTTTATAAAACTTCTGGATATACTGCAGTACCAAATACAGGCTGCATGCTCTCCTGAAGATGGTTTACTCTGAAATGTAACTTTAAGTAAACATCATTCCAAGAAAGTTAGAGTGTTTTTTACTTAATGCAATTAAGTTTGAGAATCAGCTCCCTTCTTAAAAACACTCTCTGTGGTTACAGCTGTAGTGGGGAGGGTCAAAAGTTTCATTTGTAATCATTGTTAATGAAATGTATAAATAAATCTGCCTGAACATAACCAGCAGACCTGACCTTTACTTTCTGTCAGTTCACCATTAGAGCTCTTCTCTGGTATTTTCCTTTCCAAATAAAACATTAATAGCAACATAAGTGAAGTTTTACTCCACTGTTTCATTGGCCCTTTTTCCTGAGTAGACAGGTAAACCGCATTTGTTCTCAGCCCTAAAGCAGCATCGGAGTGGTAGCTTTGTTTTTGTTTTTATTGTCTGTTACTGATATAGACATCCCATCCTACCCGCACGGTTTGCTGTGTTAAGTCTGTTGTGAAGTTTGGGCATGTATCTTTCATTTAGAGCTCTTCCAGGCTGTTTGGATACACAACCTTGGTTGAGAAACCACCACTGGAAGCTACTATTTAGAAATGAGCAAATACATTTGCAATCTTGGGAAGAAGCATCAAGTTTTTAATTTCCATTGAAGAGTTATATAAATTGCCACAAGGTGGTACATGGCCATACTGTTCTTCCCCATCTGTGCTGAACAGGAAAGGAAGTTCAAATTGAGAAATGCTCCCTTACACACATACACACATACACACACACACACACACACGCACGCACGCTCGTGATTAGAGCAATGGGTTTCAGAATCCAGCTCAGATTGAACACAGATGTTTATGAGAGCCTGGGGTTTGGGTGTTGAATGTTAAAATCTGACCTTGTGAAAGGCTAAGTCATGAGATCAGGCTCTCACTAGGCACCAGGTTGGCTGCTCAACAAATTTCGTAAGATACTGTCTCAGTCCTCCAAGGCTCAGGAGCCAGGTGGCTACTTCATTTTTCAGAAAAGGACACTGGTGCTTGGAACAATCACAGAGTAAGCCGCAGAGCCCGACTGCAGCCCAGGTCTATTCTAGAGTAGCTCTCACTTGCTGTACGTGCACTTTCCCTTTGAGAGTGTGTACGTGGCCTGCAGAAGTCTTCACAGTTGAAAAACATAATTGGTCAAACTAGTGGGACTGAGAGGTAAAAACGAGCACTTTTTTTAGCATGTCAAAAATGAAGTTTAAAAAAAAATCACAGCTAATTATTATACAGTACAATGAAAACGCACCTAGCAGGCTGGACATTTAAAAGGTTGTGTGTGACCAGCTGTAGCTGTGTGTTCTTTCCCTATGGGTGGGCCACGTGAACTCAGGGCAAGAGAAATAGGACTTGGGTTTGCATGCATCCATCTCCACCACCATGCGAGCCTGGGCTGGGTCCAGCAGGCCATGTCCTTGGACCCACGGGCATCTTTTCTCCTGCTTGGGAGGCTCTACATACAGAACCTGGCATTCCAGTGTCCTGCTGGGACCATTTAAGTGCTGATAGTCAATATATGATTATGTTGTGGAGAGATCTTGGTTATTTCCAAAGTCCACAAGTAGTACCAGAATTACTTCCCCCACGTTGTGACTCAGAACTTCAGATGCTTCCTACATGATATGTATATATATATTTTTAAAAGTCAGATTGCTTTCTGATGTGTGTGCATAAATAAGCAGGATTACTAATTTGGATTCATTGAGAGAAAGAGCCATCTTCATTACAGACCACTCATGACAGCTGTTACTTGATGGCCTGTAAAAGCCAGTTCATTTATCACAGTATCACCAGTATGTTGTTGACGAGTAAGAATCATTATTTACTTTAAAAAATGGGTAAGGGTGTGTTTATATTCACTTTGGATTATTTTAAATAGTATGCTGTCAAGTGAAACATTCCCCTTTAAAATCCTTGCACTTTTTTAAAATGGAAAATGTCAAACTTTTTTGGAGGCTAATCTAATGAACCACACTGTACCCATCACCCACTTCAACAGTTATGATATCATAGCCAATTTTGTTTTATCTATGGCCCTACCTACTTCTTGCACTTTTTAATAATTTTTCATAGGTTTATCCCAAAATAGGGGGTGTGTTATGTTATAGAATGCCCCCCCTCCCCTGCCAAAATTCATGTGATCTTATTGGGAAATAGGGTCTTTGCAGACATAAGTTAATACAAGGTCACACTGGTGTAGTGTGGGCCGAAAATCCAATATAAATGGTGTCCTTACAAGACACATACTCACCTGGTGACAACAGAGGCAAAGATTGGAGGATGCATCTCTAAGCCAAGGACCACCCAGGATTGCCTGCAACTGCCAGAAGCCGTGAAGAGGCAAGGAAGAACCCTCCAGGAGAGCCTTTGGAGACTGCATGGCCCTGCCCACACCTGGAAACTTCTAGACTCCAGAACTGGGGGAGAATAAATTCCTATTATTTTCAGCCACCCACTTGGTGGTCATTTTTTACAACAGCCCTAGGAAACTAATACAGAGGTATCAACATTTGTTCATAAAAGATTTTTTACAATAAAATTTATCTGCTCATGAAAAAAATGCAAACTATACATAAAAGAAAGAAAAAAAGGCAGACTGGATTTCAGTACCTCCCTGGCACTCTTAGAATGTTGCAGAATTGCTGAACATCATGCATGGCCAAGGCAGGCCTCCCTCCCCACCTTGTGCCCACCCCCTCCCTCCCCCGGCCCAGCAGTCCTTGGCAACCCCTCCCTCCCTGTGGGTCCTCCGCCAGGAGCGGCCGTGAAGTGAAGTCACTCTGCATCTGAAACACTCCTCCATCTTTGCTCTCTGCCTCCCTATTTCTGTCCCTTCC
Source organism: Dasypus novemcinctus (assembly GCF_030445035.2). Classification (NCBI taxonomy): domain Eukaryota; kingdom Metazoa; phylum Chordata; class Mammalia; order Cingulata; family Dasypodidae; genus Dasypus; species Dasypus novemcinctus. The sequence goes on along the minus strand of NC_080685.1, from coordinate 30,010,981 downwards.
TTCCCTGACTCCTGAGACCAGATTGAGTCACCGAGCCCCTGAACTTCCCTCATTACTCGACAGTGCTGGCCCGTTAAGCGTGCGGCTGGCTGGGGAGACTGCCAGCTCCTGGAGAAAGGCTTGTTCCTCTTCCACCCCTGCAGCCCGCATAGTGGTTCAGTAAACAGTCCCTGCTCGCATGTCACCACCCAGAGGGAACCCCCACGGAGGGTCTGGGGACCACTCATCCTTCACAGGAAGTGGATGTAATAAGGTTTCTATGCCAGAAATAAAGCACCATTCGAGGATTTGGGGGAAGTTCATTAAAGTTTATGCCAAGGGAGCAGCAGCGAATACCAAGGCGTTCGTGCATGTCCAGAGGTGTAGACAAGACAGAGATGGAGGGGAAGTGGTTTGTGGGTTCAAACTCCCCAGGGGCTCAGCTCCCAGCCTCGGCCCCTGCTCATACCAATAAGCATGAAAACCAGAATGGGCAATCCAGGTGCACCTTCCTGGAGGCAGGCGGGCCAGGCGCAGTTAGCACAGGTTGGGAAGAGCCCAGCAAGGGAGCAGCAGCCTGGCGTCGAGCCGCACAGGAAGGCAAAGGCCGCCAGCTGTGGAGTCTAGTTCAGGCCCGTCACCAGCTCAGGGGCCTTGGACCGCTGTCTTTGCCAGCATGAGCCTCCGTCCTCCCTTACACAGGTGAAAATACTACCTGGCAGCATCATTAAGATGAGACCGCCTTGTTTGTAAAGCCCTAGCAGGAGTGTCGGCATGCAGCAGCCATTCTTACGAGCTGATTTCCGTAGCTAATCGCTACCCAAAAGGGACGGCGACGTCGTGGTAACCAGCACGCTCAGCAGTGTACCTCTTCGCAGACTCCTAACGAATACTCACGGGACCTCCCCAGTAGCCCAGCGCAGAGATCCTCAAACCTGGCGGCACAGCAGGATAACCTGTGGGACTTACACCCCATGCAGGCAGCACCCAGTTTTGTGATTCACCGGAGTTGGGGGTGGGAGCCTGGGCTTCTCCTGACCCATGATCCCACCCACCCCGTCCACCAAGGACTTCAGTACGAGGCAGCCCCTAATCACCCCAAGGGCTCACTGCCACCCTAAGCAGAACGGGGGGCTTCTTTGGCTTCCGGGACTCCACGCAGACCTACTGAACGGGGAATCCCTGAGAGAGACGTCAGGAAGGGGACCTTTAATAAGCTGATCGCGTTGAAGCCGATGCACCCCATGTCTCTGGGAGCTCTCTGCTGTCTTCACCGGCTTCTCGATTGCCCCTTCCTCTACTGCTGGGCAGACCCCAGGATGTCGCACTTGCACTGGTCATCGTTGCAAAACCCTTATTGTGTATCAGAAATTTAAAACCTGAAACAAAATACAACTGTCCTCCAAGTAAATTTCATTCTTTCAAAATACAAATCCTAATACAGTATCAAAACACAACTTCCCATTTTGAGTGAGCTCTTCTCTTGGTGGACACTGGGCAGCTTAGTGATCTACTGTTCTCCTAGCAGCAGCAGCCTAATTGAATACGGTCTCTACCCCACAGCGTATTTTGTGATTCTTCTGAGAAAGTTCAATGTATTCATGTTTGGGGTTGCCACCTAAAAGGGATTTGGTCCAAAATGGGGCATGGCCGAGGTGTTTTTAGTTGTTTTGTTTTTAAGTATCATACAGCAGAAGACAGGGACTTTCGTAGAGATTAGGGATTGGTTGGTGCTTGAAGGGTTTGCCGTCATGGCGCTGACTGTTTAAGCCACAGCACCCAGCGAGCCCTCCTGTCGGCCTCTCCACCCAAGAGTGGCTTCTGAACAGCGTCAAGGCCTTTCCAGAGCACACCTCTGCTACTACAGGGTGTCCAACTCGGCCCCCTGCCCTGGAGCGGTCCTCCTCTTGATTCGGAGAAAGTTCTGGTCTCCTTAGGCCTCGGTAAACAAGGAAAAAGCTTTTTTCTAAGGCTGTTCCAATAACTCAGTGTTCCTTGCCGTCCTCTACAGGATCCACCATCTGCTCTCCCAAATTCTTCTGGAAAGAGCACCCTGAGCATGTCATCCTAACCGGGAAGCGGGAAGAAAAGGGAAGCACTCCCTCTGCTTCCTGGCTCCTCGTGCCCACTCCTGCGCCCCCTCTCCGCGGCCCACACAGCCCAGCCACCGGGGGGACATCTGTTTCCTGTGGCGCCTTCTGCAAGACAGAGACAACCCCCCAAAAGGAGAACGTGGTGTCCTGAAGGAGACGGTGGGTCCTGAAGCTGTGGTCCCCGGCCTTCCTCCAACTGCCAGGCAGGGGTGGAGCGGAGGGGCCTCACTCTGCACTTTAGTCCAAGTTATACAAGGTCTAGACTTCCCTGCAGTTTCACCTCCCCAGCCCCGAGCTGTTCACACACCAAGCCTCACCCACAAAGCAGCCACAGGATGGGGTTTGCTGTTTGGAAGATGACGGACGGCTGTGTCCCACGGTACCTTTTCCAGCAGAAGACGCATTGGGCCCATCTGACCACCTGGGTGCAGGGCTGCCTTGGTGAAACCACCAAATAACAGCCCTTCCTTTTCTTTCCCTCTGTGTCCATCATCTGGCGGGAAAAACGTTGGCAGAAGCACCCCCACACTTCCCAAACTCCCAGGACCTGTTTTGGGAAATGCTTTCCTAATTAAAGCCTTTTGAGAGATCTTCACTCATTTCTTGAACTTACCTTTTTCCAGGGGGACTTTAAACCTGCATTAAGGGGGAGGCCCACCCAGAAATCTTACTTGCCTAGTCCAAAAGCTTCCCATCCTTCTCTCCTTTCCCCTCATTAGCCATTCAAGTCTGTCTTTTAAATGACCCAGGTGCCAAAAGGATAATTACATCTCAAGCATGCTTTTAGAAATTATTTATTTCAAACATTTACAATTTTCACGTTGAATGCAAAATAGCTGGTAAAAAGGAAAAGAAAACAACATTGAAAAATGTATCAAACTGACCCCTTGCCCCATATACAGACATCAGCCTTTGGTATTTGCTTTCAGTAATTAGGTAAAAACAAAAAACAAAAACTTGAAACTATTATTTCTCTCTAAAAAACAACATAGAGTTGAGGTATTCCATTTAACAGATGTGTGATTTCCATTCAAATAAGGTCTCTATATTAATTAACAGCCTTGCTACATGCTGTTCCAATCCTTTCCTTCTAAAGTAGATCTTAGCCTGAACATATGTTCATAAAACTGACAGTGTTCCTTAATAATCATTAAGGTTGTCATAGAAACTCCCTGGAGCTGGCACCCAGCCACCCCAAGGACACAAGGCAGGAAGGACATTTGGGGGCGCTCAGGAGCAGGTGACAGAGGACCTGAGCCATTGGGCCTGCTCCTTTCAGCAACAGCCCCGCCGCTGACTGCTACATGGGAAAGCTAGCTGGGTGCAGTGCCTGTGCTCCGAGGGATCACGTGCTGTCCCTGCTCCTCCAAATTAAATAAATTTCTCATCAACTCCATTTCGGAGCTGGATGTCGGAATCCTCCCTAAATGGGACAGTCTTAAGGGCCCGTGATGAGATGATATAGCTCAGCACCACAATGGCAGGCCAAGACTTTCTTGAACATTCTTCAGAAAACCCACAAACCGAGACCGCTCCCAGACTGCCCCACCGGGTTCTGCTCCCCGCCAGGTGGACCCAGCCCGGTTCCAGCAGCCACAGTGTAGAGTCCACACTTGGTCGTGGTGACAAGTTTCCTTCCCCTGCAGGACAGCAGGGAAATGGCAGAGAGTCGGGCTGAACCCAGAGGCGGGCAAAGGAGACTCGCGGTCCAGGCCCCGCTCCCAGCCAAGGGTGCCCAAGGGCTTTGCAGGCACATCAAACCCTACCCCTCAAAACTAAAAAAAAACACCCTAAAGTTAATTAATGCTAATTAATGATCACTTTAAACCCTCAACCAGCACAGTTTAAACTTTCCCTACCCAGCAGGGTAAGCTGCCACGTTTAGTAAAAACTATGCCCACGTTTCACTTCTGGCTGTGCGGCGGATTCTACAGATGCTGGCTGAGCAGCACGCTGGCCTGGACGGAAGGCAGCGCGTGGGCTGCAGAAACCCAGGTCGGAACAGCCTGGTGATTACACAGGTGTTCATTAACCATAAGTCAAGGTTAGAGAGAGCTGGGGTCGAGAGCCGTGGACAATGAGAGAGACCTACAACCCTGAGAGGACACACACTTTTCCTTCATTTTCTCTAGCTTATGAAAAATAAAGGGAAAAAAACCCTTTACAATATTAAAAAAAAAAAAAAAGCAGTTCTGTTACAATAATAACGAAAGCAAGAACAATTTGGAGATCAAAGCTGCCTAACTCTTGGCGGTAATGAGCTATCTGATTTCACATCTCCGGCTGGCACAGCTGTGCCTGGCTTTGGTAACATCAAGTGTGGGCTCAAGAATCGGCCCTCTCACATGCAAATTCTTATTTTTGATATTTCCCTTTAGCAGTATTTCTGCTGTTCTGAGGTCCCAGAAACGTAGAAGGAAAAAAAAAAAAAGCATCACAATGATAAAACATAAACACCTGTCTGGCTTTTGTCAATTTTAAGATTCGATGCGCAAAGGAGCAACAGCGTCTGAAATTTGTAGACAGGGCCAGGAACCAAAATCACTTCTCACCCAAGATAGTAACAGTTGGAACCTGGCAAACAGTAAAAACATCCTTTAGCCACCAGTCTGGTGGTGGCAGTGGTTTTTTTTTCATAAAGGGTAGACTACTAGAAAAATGTTGTGGTCTGGCAAATTTTTGGCCGATGGTTACACGACTGATTTTTGTCACAGTTTCACTTTGGGATATCCCACAGTACTTGACGGTACCCGAGGAACCACTAACATTGCTGTCCAGATCGATGAGGGCACTCAAGTGCTTATCACGGTGCTGTGGCTAGATAGTTACTCGGTGCTTCAATTAGTGAAACCGACAAATGCAAGGAACTACATAAAAAGAGGGAGGCGCCCAAGGTAAGGGATTTTTTAATGAACCCTTGCTAACAGTGGGCTGGTGGCTTTCAGGGGGTGGGGATTTTCTACTGACCCTTCTTAGTAAGCATGGGAGGTTTGCTTTCCAGCCCTACTCCAGGAGCTTGCCCCCTTGCCTTCGTAACCACCTGGGGGGGGTAATAGCAAGCTGCTTGTCCCCGACACTTAAAGAAGAGACAGATCATTATTTTTCACTTTTAAAAACACAGACAAAATATAGAATGAACCCAGAATCTCTTCCCTAATAAGGGAAAATATTCTTTCTCCTCCTCCTTTTTCATTTGACTCAGTTTTGCGCTAAACCAAGGTATCGTGCTTTTCACCCAGTTATTTACATACCGACACTCAGCTAATACTGCGTCTTCCACCCTTTCGGGATAAAATAACAGTTTAAAAAAAAGTTAAAGTACATTCTTGCCGGGATCTTTTTTCTTTTCACATCAAATCTTCTCTAGTTACTCAGGCTCAGGTTAAAACAAAATAAACAAAGCTGGAGTAGAACAGTCTTCTTCTCACCAAGGACAGAAGCCTTCCCTGCTTCCAGCTTGCCTTGGAGGGGGGCACAGAGAACACTGGTTTTCAGAGACTGCCCTGCTACTACAGCAGGGTGTAGAGACCCCAGCTCCCCTCCGTCCTTGCTATTTCTCTCCTCTTTAAGTCCTGGAATCCAAAAGGGGAAATCAAGCCAGTGCAGTTGCTACTATATTCAGCAAGTGCCTCAGATCATCATTCCCATTTATCAAAATGCTAACGAGGAACTAATTATAATTGCATTTAAAACCATCAGGCCCTGAGACGACTCAGGTCCCTCTCAGCTGTGGGGAAGAAAGGCAGGAGTTCCAGAGAGCTTCCCCAGCCTTGGGGTTGAAGTAAAGGCGATCTCAGGCCTAGAAAAACTGCATAGCAAAGGCACTCAGGTTTCAAGAGTTTGAGCTCGAGGATGAAAACTGTGCAGTAGACCAGCAGAGCCAGGCTGTCAGGGCTGGACATCAGCCCCTGCCTGAGGGAAGAGGGGGACATGTTGAGGGTCTGCAGGGCAGCCAGCGACTTGTCCACACCAAGCCCCGGGGACTGAGGCCTCCCCAGCGGCCCAGCTCTGTCCCCAGCTGTCTGGTAGAGCCTTGACATCTCTCTCTTCAGAGAAGCCCTGAGTTCACTCTACCCCTTTGAAGCAGGGCATTTAGGGACGGGTGGTTTGAAAACCCAGCTACCTCTTCCTTCCGAGCGGGCACAGCAAGCATTTTTTCACGCAGCGTGGAACCCCGCGGGAGGCCCTTCGGGGAATGGCGAAGCCGGAGCCCCACGCACCTGAGATGAGCTGGAATGGCAGTGAGAAGCAGCTTTTGCTAAGCCGGTTTGTGCCCTTTCACCACACGGTTCAGCATTCTGACACCCCAAGGTGCCAGGCGCCGCCCCAGCCAGCTATCTGGGGAAGAAGTAGTCTCTATTGCTGATGTCGTAAGGGCGCCGCGGGTCCCTGGCCTCCGGTCGGCTGTGGCTCGATGTGCTGTCAGACCCAAGGCTGCTGGGGGAGACCGGTGGTGAGATGAGGGGAAGGAGGACCGGGGTGGGCTTGGGCCTCTCGGGGACCAGCTGACCCAAAGAATACGGTGGGTGCATGCTCGTCTTGCCTTCTTTCAGAGCGCGCAGCTTCCACGTCTTCTTGAACCTTCACACAAACACACAAACACAAAGCCACACAGGTGTTTAGCCTTCCCTGCGATGAACCCAGGCGGAGAGAAACACTAACAGCTGGGCTGCCCTGGTGGGCCGGCCCCCCCGGGTTTCAGCGCAAAGGGGTGACACCTCTTCATCCCGATTCATCCTGCCAGGCTTTTGACTGCTGTCGTCTTTTTATTTTTTTTTGCCATCAGGGATTCTGTAATATTCTGAAGAATTTGGTGGGTCTAAAAAACACCTCAAGGGAAGCAGATTTGACTCAACTGATCGAGCATCCACCTACCACATGGGAGGTCCGTGGTTCAAACCCAGGGCCTCCTGACCCATGTGGAGCTGGCCCACGCGCAGTGCTGCTGTGTGCAAGGAGAGCCGTGTCACGCAGGGGTGTTCCCCGCGTAGGGGAGCTCCAGCGCAAGGAGAGCCGGCCCGCATGAAAAAAAGCGCAGCCTGCCTGGCACCGCACACATGGAGAACTGACGCAGCAAGATGATGCAAAAGAGAGACACAGATTCCCAGTGCTGCTGACGAGAATTCAAGCGGACACAAGAAGATCACACACTGAATGGACACAGAGAGCAGACAACTGGGGAGTGGGGAGAAAGGGGAGAGAAATTTAAAAAAAAAACACCCCAAGAGAATAGGTAAGTATTGTTGATCCAACTGACAATTGGGGAAACGAGGCACATGTGGCCATGAGTGAACCTGTACAGCCCTGAGAACTTAAATGAGTGCTGTTCAATAGGGCTGTCCATTAGGTACACATCATCAGCCACAAATCCAAGAGAGAGAGAGAAAGAGACAATATCCTACTTTAGAGGGGAGGGAACACGGGCCTCAGTTAGACTAATGCCGACAGCAGGCAGGCAGTCTGCAGTCGTCATTTAAGAACAGCAGGGCCCTCAGAGACCGCTCGCTGCCACCTTCCCATTCTCCCAGGTCCCCTCCGTGCCGGTGGGGCCAGTCCCTCCGTGCTGGTGACTTCTCACAGCCTCTACCACGGGCACCATTTGGGCACAAGTGACTCATCTGACAGGAAAGTCACTGTTAAACAGGAAGGAGATAGACATCTCTCTGATCACAGCTTCGCTCACAGTGCTCAGCGTCGGGCTCAAAGCCAGGGCTCAGTAACTGAGAAAAGTCACTTGACAGCCCGAAGAAAGAAGAGACGGTGTATCGCTCTCCAAGGGCGCAGTAGGGCTGCTTCCTGATGGGCAGCCTGGCCCCGGCCTCTCCTCCCTCCTACGTCCATTCTGTGTCCGACTTACTGCCCCTTAACCCAAAGGCAGGGGAGCCAGGTGGGCTCCCTCGAGTCCCTCAACTGTCAGCTACTCCGGGAAGGGCTATGGGGGAGGAGGGGAAACCAATGTCAAAAACAAGGTTTGGGGATTTTCCTTGGGTCTCTTTTTGTATCAACGGGCTATTCCTGTCCTTGTTATGATAAATAATTGATAGTTGGCTCCAAATCTGCCATTGGCTCTTAGCCTGTTATCCAAATGGAATAAACAATCTGCAGAATGTCACTTAGGGCTTTGCCATGCGCGGCACAGGAAGGGAGCCCAGCAGGGGTGCTTACTGGAGCTGTGCTGGGTCCTTAGGCGGAATTTTCCTCCCCCTTGATGGGACTCTATGGATTTCAAAATACTTAGACCCCCTGACCCAGGAATTCCACTTCTGGGAATATCCCATAAGGAAAAACCATAGTTATGGGAAAAAAGCTCTATGCACAAAGATGTCCAGCACAGTGTTGTATATAAAAGCAAAATGACAATCCAAATGCCCAATAAATAAGGGGGTGGTCAAGTGAACTTGGATACATCTGCCTAGCGGAGGAGCCTGCAGCTACTGAAAGTGATGTTTATAAAGAATTGGTAATAACATGAAAAATGCTTAATTTTTAATGTTTATTTTAAAAGGCAGGATTCAGAACACAGAAGAATCACAGCTTTGTGAAAACAAACAAGAAACTAGGCAGAGGCAAAAGACTTGGAGGAAATTCATCAAAAAGTGAAGTGTTCTTGATCTGGGTGTTGGCGCACGGGTGTGTTCACAGAGTGGTTAGACCTATGACGTGTGCACTTTTCAATGTGTTTGTTATACTTCAGTAACACTTACGTTTCAAAAATTAACAGTGGCCATCTTTGGAGAATGTATGACTATTTTCTCCTATTTGTGAGGAGTTAGCAAATTGCCTCTAATTATTATATATCACTTAAGTTTTTTAAAAAAAATCTCTATTGACCTCATTTAATCAATATAGAAAGCAGTTTGTCTTTAGTTTTTTCAAAGCAACTGGGCAGGTAACCTAGATAGGTGAGTTTTCCCTCAATTTAAATATTTTGAGGAAGGAAGAACCCTTCTGAAAATTTCATACTAAGCTTGCGCAGAGGGGCCTTTGAAACCAGCCAGCCTGGGGGTGCCCCCACTAGACACTGCCTCATGCTAAGCAGTGGGGTCTGAGCAGGGCCTGGGAGCTGGAGATGGTGCCAGTGGAGGAGAAAGAAGAAACAGCTGAGCTGTCAGAATTTATTTGCACCTCAGCCTCCACCTTTTATCTATTTTACATATTTGGGCTTTATAAAGTTGTGTTTTAAAAAAAGATTCTGCAGCTAAAACAATTTTTTTAAACACTCATATATTAAAAAAAAAAACAACACTCATATAACCTTTACTCTTAAAAAAAAAAAAAAGAGGTAGAAACCAAGGCCCCCGTGAGAGGACGGGACACCCTCAGGTCACAGAGGGTTCCCACTGCACCCCACCACATCCGTGAAACTGTGATTTTAAAACACTGGAATGAGACATGACATTCAGTGCAAAATTATTTTAAAATCATAGACACTCAGGAAGCCCTCACCTCACAGTGTAAGCCCATTTTAGATAACTGCAGACATGTCATTCTCTGCTATGAAAATCCAATATACCCAGTTCCTGGCAGTGCAAAATAGGAGCTGGCGGGGGGGAGGGGAGTAGGCTGGAGAGAAGTGGTCTCTGTGAGTTACCATATTCTGCTTGAGAAGATGGCCAACGTTTCTCAATGGCACATTTAAAATTATAAACCTCATCACTGATACTGCTGGGAAAAGATTTAGGAAAATCCTCTGCTCTGCTTTAGATACAAAATAATCATACTCAAAGTAAAAATATGGCATCATGGGCTGCAAGATGAACCGTGCCCCCCTGCTCCCCTCATGCCTGCCGTAAATGCGGCCGCCAACCGTCGCCATGGTTCAGCCACTCCAGCACCCCCAGACTCCCGTGGTATGTCTAAGTTTATACCCTTGGCTTGAAATGAGGGACTTTGAAATGACTGGCCTCTTTCCAAATAATTGTGCCTAATAGTACCTTATAAGGGAGAAAATGGAAACACACCAGGCTAGGAAAAAAAAACTTCCGATAGGTTCTCAGCACAGGGCACTTGCACGCCGGTGCCTCCAGGGGCTCTGGTTGTTTAGCAACCAGCCAGCCTAAGCGCCATCAGCAGATGAGCCAGCTAGGTCTGGGACGAGGACCGCAGCCAGTTCTTTACTAGTGGGTAAGGGAGCACCAGCACGGCACTGCCTGTGCAGCGGGGGCCAAGACCGCCTGCCGCGGCCCGCTGCGTCGAGGCGCTGGGCCCGCCTCTCAGCCATCAGCAGTCTAGCGCAGTGGGCAGGGGCTCTCAGGACATGTGTTAATAAGCCTTGTGTCCTTGGGCCAAGTCCTTTTTACCTCTAGAGGCTGTTTCCTCATTTATGAAGTTTAAGAATTTGACTAGATGAGCCCCAAGGTCCTGCCCAAGGAACATGCGTTTTGGTTTGAATATGGCCTTGACCATCATGAGCTGTGGTCAGGCCACCTCTTTCAACATTGGTTTCCTCCTTTGTAAAATGGAAATCATGGTATCTACTCACATATCTGCCCTATAGAGTCTGGGGTAGGTTATAAGGAAGTCCGGATGAAGCCCTAATGATGTAGAAATAGAAACAGAACGTGCCCGTGGTGAGGCAAGGCGTCCCTTCCGAGGCGGCAGGGTCTCTGGATGCCGACGTGGCTCCTCAGGCCCAAAGGCAGAAAAGGCACAGGCTCCTCAGTAAGGAGCTCCCCGCGCTCACAGGCTCCTTCTCCTCGGCAGGCCCTCTGGACGGCTTGTTCACTGCTTCACTAAAAAATCTAAGTGCAAACACCCCTGAACCCAGGTGGCGTTATCATCTTGCCAATCTTCCACCCAGATCACCCCTGGGGGTCGCGCTAGCTTAGGGGTGGTGGGAGGACAGTGAGCCAAAGGTGGGGAGCTCACTGCCGAGGTCCTAACCCTCCTTCCCAAACGCCCTCAAAGACCACCTCCCACAAACACCAGCTACGGTATCCCTTGAAGGCTCCCCACAAGGCAAGAGGAAGGAAGGACAGAGTGCAGTTTCTCCTTCCCCTGCAGTTATCATCAGAATTAACTCTTGCCCAAAGGGCCCCGCCTGCCTTCTTTTAGGGCTTCAGCATATGTGAAATTGCAAGTTCCAGCAGTAAAATCAGAAGGCTGGTAACTTTTATTACCCATTCACTGGGGACACCTTCAGTTGACTTTTCTGCAAACTTAGAAATGAATGACCAAACCAGTGACAAAATGGAGAAAGGGATTTGGGAAGAAATGCACAGGGTGCTACAGCTGGTGGAGTGCCAGCGCAGCCTGGAAACCTGGTTCCTAACTGCGGCTGCAAGGAGCATGCGCCAGGACAGCGAGTTTAAAAAGATTCCCAAGGGGGTCTGGCCGGGCATCTGGGGTTACACTGCACACACCTCTGCTCTGGTACTTGAACATGTTGGTCTGTGGCTCTTGAAGGACAGGAAATGCCACACTGCTATTGCAACCCCAGGGCCTGAGGTGCTTCCACAGGTCTAGCCCACTCCTCCCTCTCGCTTTCACACCTCCTGGGTCTCCGCCTCCCTCTCTGGCTACTCCTTCTTCATCTCCTCCACTGTACAGCCTTTTGGTGTTAGAATTCCCCAGGGTCCTAGGGTCAGTCCCTTCCCCTCGGCACCCCCATGGGCTCCCAAGGTTCCAGTTACCACCTACATGCTGATGACCAACTGAATTGTCTGCCAAACACATCCACTTGAGGTACTCACAGGAACCCCAAACTCAGTGAGTACCACAGCGGAATCATCATCTGCTGGAGGATGATGTGTTCTTCCTCCAGTGCTTCCAGTTGCTGAACAGAAACTGAGGGTCTTCCTTGACCCTTCCCCCTCCTTCATCCTCCCCAGCTACTATGTTGTCAACCCTTGTCAACGCTACCTCCTAAATGTATATTGACTCCATCCATGGTTCTCCAACCCATGCTGGCACTGGTTACTGCTGCCTCCTACCCAGACGCTGGGCTGTCATGTCCTGTTTACCTCTCCCATCCAACCTCCAAACTGCATTCAGAGTGATCTTTTGAAACTGCAAACCTGATCAGGTTGTTTCACGAAAACCTCTAGCAGGTACCTGTAAGCCTCAAGGAAAGGCCTAAAATCCTTTGACTTCTCTTTCAAGCCTTCGCCTGAGCTGGCTCCAGTCCACCTCTCTCCACTTCTCTCTGCCCCAGGATCCCATCCCCCATACACACACAGGCTCTAAACTGCATTACGTACTGGACATCTCTTCTGGAACCCTCTTTGACCTCCTCTTCACCAGGCCAACTCCTATTCCTCCTGGTGGCCAGGGCAGTTCTCCTTGCCACAGGCTGTTCTTTTCGCAGCTCTCACCACAACGTTCATTAGCTCTCAGTGTCTGTCCCCCTTATTAGACCCTGATGGCCGGGGCTATGTCTATCCTGTGCACCCCAGCCCCATGCAGCCCCTAAAATGGGGTTTACCGTGGAATAGGTGCTTTGGGTCTGCGTTGTATCTGTTAAATGAATAAACGGATGAGTAAAAGCTCTGTGTATGTCTGTCTGATGCCTGAAAAGGCAAAGGAACACCAGGTTGGACACACAAGCCCCTGGAGCCACCCCCTGGACCCTTCTCACCTCAGGACAATGCCAATGCACAGGAGCGATCCGAAGGCCAGGCTGCCTCCAGCCACCAGGAATGTGGGCAGTGACACCGAAGAAGAATCTTTCACTACAGGGAAAAAAACAAAAGAAGATGATGGAGGAAGAGGAGGAGGGAGGGCTGGTGCTGTCAGAAGCCTCAAAGGAAACTCACTCCTAGAGAAGGAAGCAGCTCTGCCAGCCATCAGCCTTGCCAATTTTCCAGCAAAAGCCAACTCTAGAAGAGCCACCCCAGCATAATCTGACGGCTTCTGCCACTTGACAAGACAGACACCTCAAGCTCAGAGCTTCTGAGCTCCTGTGGCCAGCCACAGACGCCCACTCACTTTCAAAAGAGCTTTTCTGGCGGTGTTCAGCCTGCCCCCACAAGGCAAGAGGGGGTACAAGAACCTGAAGGCTTTGGGGACCTCAGTGACGGCAGCCCTGCTGTCAGGGAGACTCAGATCCCCAAGGACTCGGAAGCAGTATGCTGCTCCCTGCTTGGTCCTCAAGCTCGGGCCCTGGGAACGTCATTCAGTTCTCCAGCAGGCCATGCTCGCGCCCCTCCAGGGCCCCCACACCCCTTCCTTCCCCCTGAAAAGCTCTTCCCAACCCTGCTTCACCCCTTTGCCGTCCAGTCCTTCCTGGGCCTTCGGGCTTCAGGTAGGGCCATGTCACTTCCTCTGAGAGATGACCCCGACCCCGAGCTGGGTAGGCGCCTCTCCTGGTTACTCCTCCAGCTCCACTCCTGGGCTGGCTCCCTGAAAGCAGGGACCACACGTGTATTCTTCACTCTTGCCCTCCTGTTCAGCTGCCAGAGAGAGCCCCGAGCTGGACAGAGAGCGCATCTAAGCAACAATATCCTTCTCTCTTTCTGCTGGGAATGCCGATGCAAGCAGTCACGTGGACTCAGGACTCAGGCTCCCGTCCCCCAAATGATACCCCCTGAGATGAAGTCGCTGCATGCCGGGCATCGCGATGGGTCCGGGCAAAGGAGCAGGCATTCCCTGCATGGACGGGTCTCTGACCACGCCTCACGTCTCTGGGCAGTCGCCCATGTTATGTTCAGCCTGCTCCTTTACTGACGTTTCATCACTTTTTAAATATTTACTCCTTCCCGATATTTATTTGTCCTTCCAACAAATATTTACTGCGAGCCTATCATGTGCCAGGCTTTAAGTCTCAGATATTCAGAGAAAAGCAGGACTGAGACTTATATTCTAGTCGAGAGAGACAGACAAGCAAGCAAATAAATACTTAATATGATGTCTGCAGCGATGGGTGTACAGGAAGGGAGAGAATAACACGAGGAGGCTCTGTTAGCTGCGGTGGTTGGGAAAGACATCCCTGAGAAGACATCTGAGCAGAGACCGAAATGGTATGAAGGAGCTGGCCAAGTGGAGGCGGGGAGGGGGAAAGGTCCAGGCAGAGCAAGCAACAGTGCACAGGCCCAGAGATCGAGGATGTGGGGAAGAGCAAGGCGGCCAGTGAGGCTGCAGCAGAGCGAGGGGGAGACTGGAGAAGATGAAGTCGGAAGACGGGGGGGTTGGAGCCCCTCACCTCGGGGCTTTGTCAGGACTCTGGCTTTTATTCTGAGGGAGACGGTGTTGAGTTAAGGAAGAGCTTGGGTTTGTGTTTTAAGAGTCACTCTGGCTACAGGTTGGAAAACAGCCTGTTGAGGGCCAGGACCAGAGGCCAACACACCAGTTGGTGGCTCCTGGAGAAGTCCTGCAGGACAACAGGCAGCAGTGGCTGGACCGGAATGTGGTCAGTGTCCAGACGTGTCTCAAAGCACATGCACAGGACCTGCTGCGGGCCTGGGAGGGGTTGAGGGTAGGAGAGGAACCCCGTCTGGCCCTGGGCCTGAGCAACCGGGCAGACGTGGTGCCAGGTACTCAGATGGAGAAGATGGAGAAAAACAGAGAGGGGTGGAGGGCCGGGGAGGCATCAGGCGTTCCCCTTCAGCCAGGTCAAGCATGAGAGTTCCACCAGGTATGCAAGTGGAATCAGCTTGGCAGCTGGATGCATGAGTCTGGGTCCCAGGGGAAAGGTCAGGGATGGAGGTATAAATTTGGGAGTCATCAGCCCGTAAGTGGTCTTTAAAAACATGGGATGAGATCAGCAGTGAGGGGGGATGGAAAAGACTCGAGGGTCCTCGCACAGCAGCCCCTGAACGCCCCCACCTCTGGCCATCCTACCCGTATCATTCTAGATCCATTTCAAATGGCACGTCCTCCATGAACCTTTGGCGATTCCCCCAATTGGGTATGTTCTCTCCAATCTCTAAATTGAACCTTTGCTTTCTCTAGGCCTCCCTTTTGGCCCATCTCACTCTCCACTCTTTATTATAGTTACGAGTTTACGCCCCGTCAGAGCCTCCCCCACTGGCCTGTAGACTCCTTGAAAGCAGGGATGGGTTTAATTCCTTCTGTGCAGAGGTTAGCCCAGGCATTCAGTAGGTGCTCCTTAGGGCTTTGACCTGGGATGGTGCAACTTGGCCAGCTGTCATCAGGTACAGGAAGGAGTCTGCCCAGGTAAGGGCAGGGAGGCTGAGGACATTTGCAGAAAGCCCAAGAGCCATCAGATGGAGGCACTCACCTACTGAACCTCTGGCATCTGGACTCGGTGAATCCCACATATACAATAAAACAAACATAGGGCCTGGGAGTCAAATGTCAGTTTTCTTGGTCTTGCAGGTATAGGAGACTCTGGGTAAAAACCAGAAGCATTGAAATCAAGGGCCCCCAAAATGAAGAATTCCCTCAACATGTATTCCATTTCAGACTCCAGTCATTTTGTTTATGGCACATTCATTCGCCGTGTGGGCCAACTGTGAAACATTTTACTGGTTTGTCCCACTCTTCTTGTCCCCTCAGTATAGCTTGGTTAACAATATCAAACTTGAACGCATAAAAAGTAGTAAAAATACACTTCTGCCTTTGATCCTTTTCATTGTCAGATTGGCTCTCTGCCAACCTTTCTGAATATGAGAGGACTTTCTGCAGAGACAAGTCTTTTGTGCCCTTCAGAACACATCAATGTGCAAAAATACCCGGCCCTTACCTGGGAGGCTTGTTGCATTTGCAGAATCTCTATGGATAATATCATCATTGTCTTCATTAGTAGTAGATGCCTAAAAGAGACATTCCTCACTGTGAGCCTGATTCTGCAGATCCCATTGTGCAGGACCCAACTCAGGGACCACCTCCTCAAAGCTCAATTGGCTCCACCCAAGAAATTCCTCTGTTCCATGAGCCTCCCCATAGCTGATCTGTGTCACCCTCAACCTTCTCACTATTATTTGTACTATTTACATATATACTTCTTGCCACCTTAAGGTGAGGAATTCTTTCCATCTGCCTCTCCAACACAACACCCTCCTCGGAGGAGACATGGAGGCAGCAACTGTCCTTCCAGGTCGGCTGCCAGGGTGGAGGTATGACCACTTACTGGGGAAAGCACAGACTGGAATCTTGGCTCCACCACTTCCTAGTAAAGTGACCTTGGACAGATTTCCTAACCCACCGGGGCCTCAGTTTTCCTCCCTCATAAAATGAGGATTCTAATTCCTCACAGGCTAACTGAAGGATCAAAGGATGCAAGGCACACCTATGCTGCCAGGCAGGCCCTCGGTCAGTGTCACATCCCCTAGTCCTGCCAGGGGAGCTCCCTGGGCCCTGCAGGCACGGCTTCACTCTGGAGTTGTTCCTTAGGTGACTGGGCAGTCCTGCATGGAACACAGCTAAGGTTCAGGAGCCCTGGGCTCCTCCCCAGTGCCGCCCAGCTCCAAGAGTGTCTGAGCTCGCAACTCAGCACTCAGGGAACTCAGGACGCCGGGAGGAGACGGGGGAAACCGGGGTATTCAAGAAGTCTGTTAAGCAGCTTCAGAAGCAATCCTCTCTCCAGCAAATTATGACACCAGAAGTCCACGGGGCAGGAGGCTCAGAGGAAACACAGCTGCATCTCAAGCTAAGCCTTCCACGATGTCCAAACCGCTCAGTGACCAAACAGCAGTCGCTAGAAGCAGCACGTCCTCCGCGCCAGGCCAGCGCTGCTGCCCCCTTTTCCATGGCCACGACAGCCCTGGGACGTGAGAACTGCTGTTGCCCCAACTGGCAGAGGCGGGCAAAGGGCAGGAAACGCGCTCACAGCCCCATTTCTAGTAAGTGGCAGAGCTGAGATCAGAGCCGAATTCTGTCTGGTGTCTGCCCACATTCCTAACCACTAGACGCTGCTACCTGAGGCTTCTACAGCACATGCGCTCACCTGGGTGGAGGCGGGCACCTGCATCTCAGTGCCAGGGCTTTCGGACTCTGCAGGGAGAAGAAAGGGTCATTATTAATGATCCACAGACTCCGGGTGGGCTTCAGAAGCAGAGCAAAGCTCACTACAAAGTTATTTAGACGAGCACAGCATTGGAAATCACCAAATACCCAGCCATAGGAGATGAGGTACATAGGTTATGATACAGCCATATAATACCATAGCCTTTAAAAATATTTTAGAAAAATACTGATGTGATGGTATATTATCATATTAAAAGCATAAGACAAGCCCATTTAGTTTCATCCAAAGTTTCTAAAGGAACATATTTTGCTACTTATATTACATGATCTCTCATAATATAGATTCATACCCAGGAAGGGGGAAAAAAAAAAAGGAAGGAAGGCTATGCACCACCAGATATAAGTGCTATTGACATCTTGATTTCCTTCTACGCACCTTTTTGCAATAAAAACATTTAACGTAAACAATAAATTCTCATCCGCCTGGGTGAGCTTAGTACCACAGTCTGCGGAAGGGATGTGGCCCAGACACCCCCGCAAGGTTCCTCCCCCTCCCTGGGAACAGTTTTTCTGCAGAACCCTCGAAGGCAACAGGAGGCCAAGTATCAAAGGAAGAAGGCTGACAAGAGGCCAGCACTCGGCGCAAGCGTGGGCCCGAGGGACCAGAGCCCGAGCCGGGAGGGCAGTGGCTGGAATGCTGTGGATGGCAAAAAGATTTTTCTTTTCAGTTCATCATTTTGCCATCAAGAAGCTTAAAATACCGCAGAAATGGTTTAGGCAAAAACAACAAGCCTCCCTGAGCCAGGAGTAGAATAAGGAAAGACTAGTAAGAGGGTGAACCTGTGCTGCTCGGGAGAGAATGTCCAGCAGGTGTGTGCCATCCCCGGGAGGGGAGAAAATCACAACCAGCAGCGCCAGGGAAGGGGAAGAGCCTAAGAGCATGCCCAACCCCCTCACTGTCCAGAGAGGAAACAGAAGCCCAGAGAGGGAAAGGAACTGGTCCAAGTCACACTGCAAGTTAGTGACAAAACCCACAACCAAAGCTAGAATCCATGGGAGGGACCCAGTTTCTCATTCCGTTGGGTTCCTCCTGGCCCAGCCTAGCAGAGAGCTAGACTCATTGCAGGGGCTGAGGGAGACGCACGGAAAGCCCAGGGTGCTGGAGTGGAAGCTAAAACCAGCACCAAATTCAATGCATGGCTGACCACGGGTGGTCACTGAGTGCAGCTGTTCCTCAAACCCAGCCCATACTCAGCATCGCCAGAGCCTTCGGGGCCCCACCCTAGACCCACCGCCTCTGAAACTTGGGGTGGGACCAAAGCATCGGGGTTTATAAAAGGTTCTCCAAGCCCAGAGAGACACTTCAGAAAGTGAAACTCTGACCCTCCCAGCACGGAGTGTGGTCCCCAGAAAGATAGTTAATCTCTGATGGCTCAGATTTCCAGGGGCGAAGGGGGAACTTTATTGTGGTATCATCTCTGATAACACAGAAAAGTTACCGGAATGGATGAAAGTTTTTTAGTGCAGAATAAAAACTAAGTCTTAAAAAACAAGACTATTTTAAAAGCTCCCTAGATGACTCTAAGGACCCCAGATTCAGACCATTTCATCCCTTGTGAGATGGAGCAACTTTCGTATCATTATTAACAATCATTTCCATTTTATAGATGAGGAAGTGGGTTCAGGTGGAAGTGACATAATAACACTAATAGCATACTAATAAACTATTACTACTCGTCTTTTGTGAGGCTGATTCATATATCAGTGCCAACTGCTTCATTTGCCTGTACTTTCATCTCATTTCACTCCCACAGCATCGTACAAAGCAGGTACTAATATCCCTGTTTTCCAAAGACTGTAGAGGTGAGAAATGCTATGGAACTTATCAACAGTGGGGAGCACATGACCGAGGCAATTCAAGCAAGGTAAAAGAAAATGAGGACATCTAAGCAGTTCTTCATTATTTCCTGAGAAGGCCAAAGGTCTTTCCCCGCCAGTGTTATATCCTAATGCCCCACTTCAGTTGGCATCTTGGGTGAAAGAGAGGAAGGAACCAACGTCCACTGAGCCCATGTGCCGGGTCCTGACAGCGGCGTGCCAGTGGTGGTGGTAATGAAATGGCAGCATCGCCACCACCCGACATGTACTAAGCACTTACGGTGTGCACGGCACCATTCTACACACTTTCCGGGAAATGAACTCACTTAATCCTCAACACTCCAAGATAGACAAGTGCCATTATTATCCCAACTCTACAGATGGGGAAACTGAGGCACAGAAGTAACTTCCCTGAAATTTAGCTAAGAAATGGCAAAGTTGAGATTTAAACTAACTCTGTCTGGCTCCAAGAATGAACGTCTTTTTCTCTTTATTAAAAAAAAAAATCCATTATACAAGGCAGGGGACCACAGAACACAGAGAATCCTGTGGTGAATGAGGGACCGTGGTTAACAGTGCAAACAGAAGAACATTCTCTCATGAACTGTAACAATATACAATGCAAATACATGATGTTGCAGGATGGTTTATGGGAAAAATACACCGAATATAAGCTATAGACTATTGATAGCCGTGATATTATGCTAATGTTCTTTCATTGTTTGTAACAAACGTGTCACAACAACGTAAGGTGTTGGTAGTGGGGTGATGTATGGGAATCCTGTACTGTTAGCATGATTGTTTTTGTTAACTCACAACTACTCAAATTTAAAAAAAAAGTTTTTAATCCTAGATTGAGCATTTCTCAAGCTCAGGGACTACCTCTTACTCAACTTTGTAAACTCACTACCTAACACAGGCCTGGCATCTTGCTGGCCACTTGCTAAAAAACTACACAGTTAGTAGAATTTCAATTATGGGGGGAAAAAAACACTTAAAAAAAATACGTTTTCCTTGTGTTCCTATTTCAAAGTTTTCTACAAGATTGCAGATGTACTTTTACATTCACACACACAAAAATCAATGAATGAATGAATGACTACAATCCAATCGATGAGATTAACAAAGAACGCACATGAGTTGTTCTGTTTTGTTTTGTTTTCTAAAGAAACTATTTCTGTAAGTTTAAGAATTGGTTTCGGTTTGTTTGCTAGGGTTTTTGGAGTAAAGAAATTCAGTGTAACAGATGCAGAGACCACGTTGATGTGTGATCTTGGTCTGGACATAAAACTCTTTTGGACTATCTTTTTGTTTCTAAAGGGCTTCCTCCTGGACAGATCTGCTGATGTTATGCATATGAAAGGACCTTGAACTGACGTGGGACCAAACAAACAGTTGCTTAAAAACTCACCAGAGGAAGTGGACTTGGCCCAGTGGATAGGGTGTCCGACTACCACATGGGAGGTCCGCAGTTCAAACCCCGGGCCTCCTTGACCCATGTGGAGCTGGCCCATGCGCAGTGCTGATGCACACAAGGATGCCCTGAAATGCAGGGGTGTCTCCGCATAGGGGAGCCCCACGCGCAAGGAGTGCGCCCCGTAAGGAGAGCCGCCCAGTGCGAAAGAAAGTTCAGCTTGTCCAGGAATGGCACCGCATACATGGAGCGCTGACACCACAAGATGACACAACAAAAAGAAACACAGATTCCTGTACCGCTGACAACAACAGAAGTGGACAAAGAAGAACACGCAGCAAATAGACACAGAGAGCAGACAACTGGGGGGGGAGGGGAGAGAAATAAAACAAGACTCTCAAAACGAAGAATAGAGAACAAAAAAGCATTTTTTCTGACAGAATTATTTTTAAATTGCTTATTATGGCCAGATGAGAGGGACTATGGGGAGGGAGAGGTGGAGTGTGAGGGAAAATGAGAGCGGCTGAAAGGAAAGAGAGAGAGAGAAGGCTAGAAGGTGGCAGAGAGGCCAGAGAACAAGGAGGGAGGAAAGAACCTCAAAGCCTAAGTCAGAACATAACCAGGAAGACAGAAGTGAGACCCACAGGCCCAGCAGCCAAGCGCTCCTGCCACCCTGAGCCGGCTCTCTACTTCACCTTTTCTCACAGCCTTTAAGCCACCACTCAGAGAGTGAACCACTGCTCCTCCGTTTATGGAAGCAAAAACAACAACAACAAAAACAAAAAACTGAGGAGCTCAGTTTCCTGGGGAGAAATGAATAATGTCCAGTTGGTCCCAAACACCAACCCAGGGTGGTCCCTCAAGAAATCCTTCTGGTCTGAGGCCAAAGGAGAAAATTGTAGACAAGGTAGTGTGTACATCTACGTGGGATCAGGTTGCCAACAGTGCCCTTCATTCTGAGATTTGTCCTCTCTTGCTTTGGGGTCTAAAGCATCCTTCCCTTTTTTTTTTTTTCAAAGGTTTATTTTATTTATTTATCCCCACCCCCCGACCCTGCCCCACCCTTGTTGTTTGTGGTTGCTATGTGCTCTCTCTGTGTCTGTTCCTCTTCTCTTTAGGAGGCACTAGGAACCGAACCTGGGACCTCCCATGTGGGAGAGAGGCACTCAATCCCTTGAGCCACCTCAGCTCCCCGCTTTGTTGTGTGTCTCACTGTCTTTCCTCTTTATGTCTCTTTGTTGCGTCATCTTGTTGCGTCAGCTCGCCGAGCCTGCCCTGCGCACCAGCTTACTGTTTTGCTCATCTTCTCCAGGAGGCACTGGAACGGAACCCGGGACCTCCCATGTGGTAGGCAGGAGCTCAGTAGCTTGAGCCACATCTGCTTCCCTAAAGCATCCTTTCTTTTAAGAAATAATGGTCAAGGTAAATGGCAATCATTTTATTTTACGTTTGCTTATTTTTCACTTTACGTCCTCGCTTAGCAAAAAGAGAAGTTGGCCACCTTCTTTGGTCCCCAAAATTCTTTTTGAAATTTGACAGATGTGTGAAATCCCAAACCCTAGAAACCTCTGCGCTAAGGCACAGGGAGGGCACAGGAGGAGGTGATGCTGTGATGACCACAGAAGGGAAAGCACAGTTTGCCAGAGGAAGACAAGGCAGGGGGACGAAAGGGTGCACCCACGCAAAGGCGCTGGGCCAGGTTCAGTCCAGTGGGTGGGAAAGAGCAAGCGAGGGAGGACCAGGTGTGAGGCAGAGGCCTGCGGGGGCAGCCGGGGAGGTCCCTCTCTCTGCACCCAGCTCTGGGGCTTGAACTTCATCCAGAAAGCAATGGGAAGCTGGGAATAGCTGGCTGTAAGTCGGGAGACAGCCCCAGGCCTGTGATTTAGGACGCCTGAAGCCGTGGTGTGGAGGAAGCATGGGTGCTTATGCACTAGACAGGAGATCAGGTAGGAGGGAGTTATTCAAAGAATTCTGGTGAGGCGTGATAAGAACCTGGACCAAGGGAGGGGCTGTCTAGCCTGAGGCCCAGTGCCCAGCTGGTGGCGGCCTTTCCTGGGACATGGAACCAGGGAGGCTTGTGGGGGACACTGATGAGTTTAGTTGGGGCCAGGCCGAGTAGGCAGGGCAGGCAGGGGGAGCCAGGCAGGTGTCTGGGCGTAGCAGGGGGAGGAACCCAGCACTCAGGAGGCAGAATTGGCCTGGAATGTAGATAAATAGTAACAGCTGACATTTATTATATACTCAACTGTGTGCCAACCAAAGTCACCCAGGCAGAGAAGGCAGTGGAGGAAAGCGGGGAGGCTGGGAGGCAGGGATGCCGTGTTAAGGAGTGCCCAGAGCAAGATCGCCTGAGAAATGCATCGCCAGGTACCCTTTAAGCTGCCCAAATTCCTAGCTGGGGGGTCCTGAGGAGAGGAATGGAAATGGGATGGCCACAGGGCCTGGGGCTGCAGGGAGAGGACACTGCCTGGAGCACCCAAGCAGCGACCTCCAGGCTACCCAAACGCTTTGAAATGCCAGCCTCTAGGACCTCCTCCGACCAGTGTGATTCTCCAAAACCGGTCCATTCTGTTCTCTGCTTGGCACATACGGATCTATTTATTTTCTTGGTGAAGGTGAGCAAGGCATGAGAAGGAGTTAAAAGAACTAGGGGGAGTGACACGTAACCCTCTTTTGCCCAATGGCCTCTCCCAGGTACGTTGCTCCCCTCTCACTTTGAAAAGGGACCCCTAGGTCTCCCAGAGTTACTTGATGTCAGTGCCATCAAGTGCTATCAGGGAGAACTGCCACCGGGCGAGTACTAAGTCACCACTCGAGACAGAGCTGCTGACCAGCAGCCTGGAAACCGGCACATCTGCTCCCGCACTGAGAGCACCAGCCCGTCCTGCCTGCTATGACATCACTGCCACGATCTCCACGAGCCACCACCCAAGGGCTGGCTCCAGCGGGTGTAGCCACTGGTCCTGCTGGCTGGAGCAATGGCCCAAAGCCAGATTCAGGGGACCGTGTCCAGGTTAAGTGAGGAGCCCACAGACTGCCCCATGCAACAGCTGGAAGAGGAGCCCAAGCAGACACGAGCCCTCTGGTCACCTGCAAGGGAGTCGATTCGTCCTGGGTTACCCCAGATGACAGAGCAGGGATTAGTGAGGGTCGTGTTGGGTTCACAAAGAACTTTCTAACAACAGTGTTTTTGTCTGTTTTTTAAGTTGTTTGTGACCATCTCAACTAAGTGGTTGGGATGGAAAAGATAAAGCAGGTATCAGCCTGTATCCGGAACATTTCCTCTGCACAACATCGTAACTGGTTTTCTCCCCTTGCAGAGGGACCCAAGGCCACACTGATGTCTGGCATCTAGGTAATGAGCATGTTTTGGCCAAAGGGTACACAGTCAAGGAAAACCCTGGACAGATGAGCCTGAAGGATGCTCTGATTGAATAAAATGGTCTTCCCAAGTAAGATATAGTTACTAGGCCTCCCCTTCTTGTCTGGGTCATAGAAGGGAGTAAGCTTTTGAAAAGAGAGGCAAACAGAGAGCTGCCAGAGGAACACACCACCAACAAAGATATGCGCCTGCACTTAACACTGCATACATCTAATTAGGATGGCACCCTAAGCTCCAAGCCCACCCGCTGCCTCCCCAAGGGCAGGAAAGACAATGACCCCTTGGGGCAAACCGTGGAGAAGCAGCCACCATATCACATCACCATCCTGGGGGAGAAACGCTCGGCCCATTCTTGGGTCCATGGGTGGGAGAAAAGAGGCCAAGGTGAAGATGGAACTGGCAACTGATGTCATTTCTCTTCTCCTTTTTTATACGTACACATTCAATATATGGGTGTCTTATTTTCTCTTTTTTTAATTGCCTAGTGGTAATTAAACACGGCCACAGATTCTCTGCAGCGCCTGCCATCAAGTTGTGGAGTTGTTTTCCCCACCCCTTCAGTCTGGGCTGGCCTGGGGGAAGACACGTCACTGGAGATCCATGAGCCCAGCCATCAGCCAGGACCAACCCTCAGACATCTGGGGGAGAGGGGGAAGGGCATCTTGGACCACCCAAGCTTGATCAGCGCTGCATTACCGAGCCAGGAAAGACCAGCAGAAGAACTGGCTAGCTACTTTATTTTTAGAAGCTTGAGCATATAAATGGTTGATGCTTTAAACCACTAGTTTTGGGGTGCCTTGTCACAAGCACACCGCAATAGATAACTGATAGAGGAACAGAACTGAAACATCCCTTCCTCCCTTGGCTCCCACCACCGTACCTGTCCACGGGGAGCCCATGACCTCCTGGCTCCACTCACTCCACAAGCCGTACCCAAACTCCTCCTGGGCCCGAAGCTGCACCACGTGCTTCATGCCTCTCCAGGCGTCGTGGATGATGCAGTGGTGCTGCAGCTCCTTGACCTGAAGGCAGGAGGCAGAGATCCTGGGTGGAGCTGGCTGGGCAGCTCCCCAAGGAGATGGGTGCCCTTGGCCACCCTTGCCCAAGAGGTGCTTCCTCTCTCAGGGCCAATGGGGTGACCAGGTTGGGAAGAGACGTCCACACCACCCTGGAGGCTCAGAGAGAGATGGGGTTGCCCTCAGGACCTACACAGGCCGAAGATGTGCGTCGCTCTCCCCAAACCCCACACGCTATAGGATCCTGCAAGTCACAAACCCGTGGTCTCTTTGCCAGTCGTCCTCTCATTTAGCCTGCCCTCACAAACAGGCCAGTGAGGAGGAGAAGGGCCTGGCGTTATCATTTCTCTTTGGTAAATGAGGTGGCTGAGGCTCAGAGAAGCTGAGATTTACCCAAGGCCATGCGAGACCTAGAACCCGATTTTTTCCTTTCTAGCTCCCTTTCTACTACCCCGGGGGATCTAGGGGCAGTGTTCCGCCCAGAAGTAAAAGATGAACTCACCATCCACGTGGTGAACATCTTTGACCTTTCAGCCCGGTATCGGATCTCAAACCGCAGCTTATAGAAATATGAGTTCCAGGAATGGGGGTCTTGCCAGGTGACCCGGAGCCTGCGGGGGTTCCTGGCCACGGGGGTGACGGTGACATTGACAGGTGGGTCGGGCTGCACTGTGGGGAAGGAAGCACGGCTCTATGCAGCTGCATCACATGCAGCACAGAGGAGACCCATGAAGACCCTGCAGCCCTGGAAGGAGCCCACCCCGAGCCCCCAGACCCTCCCCGTGCACATCTTGACAGGGGCCTCTTCTGTCCCAGTCACACTTGGCAAGTAAAGCCCCAAAGGTACGGGCTCACCAAACCCTCCAACCAGCCCCCTCCCTTCCCTTCCAAGAAGTCTATAAGGACTATTAAACTAAAACAGTAGAAAAGATCTGGAGGGCGGGAGGCCTGGAAAAGCTGACTCACGGATTTCAAAACTCTCGAACGTTTGGGTTCTGCTGGACTTGCTGCCGACACCGCTGGTGACGCACAGGGACACTACATAGAAAGACCTGTCTCCCTCTGGAACTGCCAACTGGCAGGAGAACCGCTGGGACTCCGGACGGTACTGGCATGGCTCCTGGAAGTCTTCCACCAGACTGTTCCGACTGTGGGACACAAGACAAGGACAGGACATGGTTCTTTTTTGTTTGCATGTTTGTTAATGTTGTTCATTTTTTATTGTTGTTTTTCATTGTTTCTGCACTTATTCAAGAGGGGGAAAAGAGCAGGACCAGGGGTTACGAGTTCTGGCTCGAAGGGGTTCTTTTTTTTTTTTAAAGAATTATTTAATTCCCTCCCCGCCCCCCCTTGTCTGTTCTCTGTGTCTATTTGCTGTGTCTTGTTTTATTGTCTGCTTCTGTTGTCAGCGGCAAGGGAAGTGTGGGCGGCGCCATTCCTGGGCAGGCTGCACTTTCCTTCGCGCTGGGCGGCTCTCCTTATGGGGCGCACTCCTTGCGCATGGGGCTCCCCTATGCAGGGACAGGGCACTCCTTGCGTGCATCAGCACTGCACATGGGCCAGCTCCACACAGGTCAAGGGGGCCGGGGGTTTGAACCACGGACCTCCCATGTGGTAGACGGACGCCCTAACCACTGGGCCAAGTCCGTTTCCCTCGAAGGGGTTCTTAACCAGGGGTCCACACATTAGATTTCAGGGCACCCGTGAGCTTGAATTTAAAAAAAAAAAAAATCAACTTATTTTTATTTTCTCTGATCTCTAACTGAAACCTAGCATTCCCTTCACTTACAAATGTATGCAATAAACTACAGTAGTATTCATTTCCTATCACATTACAGTTGTCGCCTATCTTGAAAAATCGCTTATGCTCATCCACACTTTGAGATTAATTACGGTAGCAGTTAGATTGGATGCTAGTTGTGTCATAAAACTATCTGCAGAGGGAGTGGAGGTGGCTCAAGTGACTGGGCTCCTCCCTCCCACGTGGGAGGCCCTGGTTCATTTCCCAGTGCCTCCTGAAAGAGAAGATGAGCAAGACACAGGGAGCACAGGACTAACAGAGAATGGACAGGGATGAGCGCAAAGACAGTGGGGGTGCGGGTGTCGGGTGAGAAATAAATAAATCTTAAAAAAAAAAAAAAGATCTGAGAATGGGCCCGTGGTCTCCGCCTGACTGGCAAAGGGGTCCATGGAAAAAAAAAGTTTAAGAACCCCTGGTTTAGAGAGTTTGAATTCCAGCTCTCAACTTACTAGCTCTTGAGACTGAATAATTTACCGGCCTCTCCAAGCCTCCATTTCTTCATTTGAGAATGGGAATGCTAATATTATATTAATAGTAATAACATATATTCATGATATTCATGGATATATATGCCAAGCATTTAGGTATCAGATATCTAGTGAGTTCCTCCTAAGTGCCAGGTACTGTGTCCTTGGCACTGGGGGGGTGGGGGGCTGAAATGGATCAAGGCGCCCCACCCTGGCCTCTAGGCACTAACAAAAAGACCCACCCCGGATGATTACAACACCCAATAGAAAATGCCACTCCAGAAGCAGAAAGTGCTGGAGGGGTTGGCCAGGGAGACATGACACCTCAAGCAGGTGAGCCCAGAAAAGGATTCTGGGTGACTGGAGACACGCAAGGTGAGTCACCACCACCCCACCTGGCCCCGAAGTCGGGGACTTCACCCACTCACCATACTTGGGCATGTGAGGCCTCGGCAGTCACGCGTCCGGCCAGTGGGGCGGGGAGCCACCAACCTCCCGCTTGGTTTGAACCCTGGCCTGGTCAGCGTCCAGCACGGGGCTGAACTCTCCCCCCTGGGAAGCCTGCCTCAACCTCCCAGGCCAGTTGGAGCCCCCTCCCTCCCAGCGCACCCAGGCTCCATTCCGCCTCACGCCGAGAAGGGATGGGGGGGTTGTCGGGCAGTCGTCAGCCGGTTCCCGGGGTGCACCCGGTTCCCTCTGTGCCCCTCGGGCAGCCCGAGCCCCGCGCCTTGCCCGCGCCGCACGCCCGGGGCACGGGACGCTGGCGAGCGAGTGCGCAGGCGTAACGGGGGGCGAGAGTGCGTGCACACCCGAGAAAAAGGGAGCGCTCAAGGGTCTCTTTCCCCGGGGCCGCTTCAGTCCCCCAGCCCGGGGCACCGGGCGGGGCCGGGCGGTTCCGGATCCCAGCGGCTCCCGCGCCGCCCCCACCCGGCCCCTTCCTGAGGTCAAAGGCCGAGCGGCTCCGCCGACTTCCCGCGCAGCCAGGCGCCCGCAGCGCCCAGGCCGGGGCGCGGGAAGGTGGGCTGGGGCCCGCGGCCCTCCCCCTCCCGCTGCCAACGCCCAGAGCGCTGGAGCTGAGGCGTCCCTCGGATAAGCTGGTGGGTCAGCTGCCAGCTCCAGGGTGGAAGGCGGTGTCCGGGGAGGCACGCCTTCCCAGGCCCCAACAATTTACTTCCCAGCCCAGCTTTGGGTTCTGGGGATTCGGGTCTTCCCTGCTTGGGGTGGGAGCTAACCGGGCTGATGGCAGCTCTAACAATTGCAGGTGAGCAATATATGTTTCCGCATAGGGGCCAAAACATACATATGCCTGCCAGGGCCAGCCACGGGTGGAAGCCAAACTACTCCAGTAAAGTCATTCTCCTGATTTTTTCTTTTTGGTACTCTGAGATTGACGGGGCAAACACGATTATAAAAATCTGAATGGAGGAGACCTTGGCTCTGGGATGGAAACAGGCAAACTGGTGGGGAAGGTGTATTTTTTTCAGCATCCCACTTCAGGCCCAGGGACCGCCAGGCAGGTGTGACTTCCTGCCCCGCAGCCCCCAGCTCCCCCTCCCCACCCTATCACCACCTCCCCTCACCTGCCTTTATAATGGAAAGAGACTGAGGAGCTCTCACCTTAAAGCCCCTGATAAGACCTAATCCCCTTTCCCGGCCAGGGACATTTGCATCTTCAGAGCAACACCCAAAACCTTTGGACTTTGACTGAAATCAGCTATTTCCAGCCGAGTTACTCTCTAGCCAGATAACTTCAGTTAATTAATCTCGTTAAACCTCTTTTTCTTTTAAATGAGAAAAATAACATCCACTTCCCAGGGCTATTGGTGACAGTTAAATGGAGTTAACAAGGCAAAGTTCCGAACACAATTCCCAGCACAAGGTGGGAACTGAAATTTAAGTCTCAAAGACTTCTCATACCAAAGGAATTACTATCTAATGATAACATTTTGGAGGCACTGAGGCACCCTCTTCACCTGGCTCGGTTGAGCGCACCCGCCCCCCTCCACCAACGTGATGAAGCCCGGCCCGAGATACTTACAACTTCCTCACCAATAACTCGGCCTCGGTCGTCGGGGAGGGGGTGCTCCTAGGACTCCATTCACAGTGCACCTTGCTGAGGGGGCTCCTCCAGAAGCAGGAGAGCTGGGGTTCCTCAGGAGGAACTGAAACGGGAGCCCCGCAGCCCTCTCACGCCCGGGCAGCGCCGCCTCCCCTGGGAGGGGAAGCCCTGGGCTCTGCCCCCAGCCCCGCGACCCAGGCCACCAGGGCCAAACGCAGCCATGCCCCCGGCCCCGGGACCCAGGCCACCAGGGCCAAACGCAGCCACGCGCCGCCGCCGTGGCCATGGCAGGGACGCCAACATCAGCGTTCCAGGCTGGGAAGCAGGATGCTGGAGCTGGGAAGCAGGATGCTGGACCAGGGAAGGGAGAAGCCCTGGGGACTACTTTGCCTAAAGCGAAAACAGGGCGACACCGAAACAGACCTGACCGTGTGGCCTTGGATAAGTCCCAGCCTCTCTTCCGTTTCCTTATTTAATGATAATAATAATAATAATACTTTTTCCCACACACAGCCATTGGGAGAATTGATGAAGAGACCAAGCCTGAAAGTGCCTTAGTAGACAGAGAGCGACCAGCTCTAGGAAATCCTCCTGCCCCTTCATCTAGATGTGAGGGAGTGGAGAACCTGCCAATTACGAAATAAGAATAGCTCCTTGAGAACTCACTCAGTATGTGCGACTTAAAAGAGTTTGAAGCACCATACACGCTCATTTACTCTTTCCAAGAACTCCGAAAGTAATAACATTAACAGTATTTTACTGGAGAGGACACAGCAGGGAAAGAATAAGCTCGTACACGAAGGAAGAGGATTCAAACTCAGGCCTCCGGGCTCCAGGTCCTAAGCCCTTAACCAATCTACCACATGCCCTGGCCACACGGTGAGACTTCAGCCACAGGCCCCGACCCAAAGGAATCGTTTCCAAAAGCTGGGGCCACGGGAACAGCAGGAGCTCAGAGCGCCAAAATCGGCCTGGAAGGCCCAGAGCCGTGTTTCTTAGGGGCACCCAGAGCTGCCCTGGGAGCCCCCTGCGAGGGCCCTAAGGACCCAACTCACCATCCACCAGCAAGCGCACGCCGCCCGCGGGACGGCCGTCCTGGTAGCAGGAGTAGTTCCCCGAGTCGCTGGGCTGCAGCGACCGCAGCAGCAGCCTCCTCCCCACGCCGGCCCTTCTGCTGTGCACTGAGCCCGCGTCGCTTCTCTGGAGCATCCAGTAAACGGTGACGTTGTCTTCGGGGTCCCTGTCTGGGCAGCTCAGGGTCACGCTGGCCCCCGGCAGGCTGGTCAGCACGTTGGCCGGAACCTCTGGGGAAGGGAGAGGATGCTCGTTAAGCCCGCGGCCACCCGAAGAGGGGGCTTTGTTTCTGATCTGGGGAAGCCACAAGAGGCCTCCGTGCTGAACGGCTCGCAAG
This sequence comes from Dasypus novemcinctus, assembly GCF_030445035.2. NCBI lineage: Eukaryota > Metazoa > Chordata > Mammalia > Cingulata > Dasypodidae > Dasypus > Dasypus novemcinctus. The sequence goes on along the minus strand of NC_080685.1, from coordinate 29,980,616 downwards.
TCCATCCGCCCGTCCAGGCCGCCAGATTGGGGCCACAGCCTCCCGCTGGCCTCCCCGGCCTGGGCCCTCTCCGCCCGGCTGCCTGAGGGCCCTCTGAAGCAGCGAGCCCACCACCCCACTCCCCTATGGGACAACCCTTCGAGGGCCTGCCGCTGTCCACAGGATAAAGGCCCCTGAGGCTGCCACCGCCTGCCCCCTGCTCACCTTTGCAACCTTGTCTCTCTCCACTCCGCCCCTCAGGCTCCACAGGTGCCCTTTTTTTTTTTTTTTTAAGATTTATTTATTTATCCGCACCCCCCCCCCAGCTGTCTGCTCTCTGTGTCCACTTGTATTCTTGTCAGCTGCACGGGAATCTGTCTCTTTTTTGTTGCATCATCTTGCTGCATCAACTCTCCATGTGTGCGGCGCCACTCCTGGGCAGGCTGTGCTTTTTTGGGGCAGGGCGGCTCTCCTTACGGGGCGCACTCCTAGCACGTGGGTCTCCCCTATGGGGGTGATACCCCTGCATGGCATGGCGCTTCTTGCACGCTTCTTGGTGCATGGGCCAGCTCACCACACCGGTCAGGAGGCCCTGGGTTTGAAGCCTGAACCTCCCATGTGGTAGGCAGACGCTCTATCAGTTGAGCCAAATCCGCTTCCCCACAGGTGCTCTTCTCAAATCACTGCCCCCCAACCCCAATCCTAACTCCTCCAACTTCACACTCAGGCTACACATCTCTTTCCAGGAAGCCTTCCCTGTCCCCTCAGTAGACTGGGCCTCCATTCGGTGCTACCTTCCCCATCATGCTATACAGTTATGAATTCCATGTCTGTCTTCCCCTCAAGACTCCAAGAGCCACAAAAATAGGCTCCCTGTTTTGTTAGCCTTTATATGCCAGCATCTGGAACACTGCCTGGGACATGGCAGGGGCCCACCTCGTACTAAATGAATATGTGAATGAATGATTACTGAATGAATGAATGAATTCCAAGTAGCCCAGTGGAACTCAAAGGATGCACAAGTACACAGAAGTCCCAGAATCACAGGCTCTTTGTGGTGGGATGGCCCATTTTATAGAAGGTGCCTGAGACGCAAAGTCTTGCCCAAGATCACCACCAACTTAGCTGCCAAGCCGGGATGCAAGCCAGGTCTTCCAGCTCCCTGTTCAGCACTCCCTCCAGCACCCTAGACCTAGAAACCATTTAGGGCAATCTTATTTTATTTAGGGACCAACGTGGAAGGTAAAAAAGAATAAATGCTCTTCGCATCCCCTGAAAAAATTGTGTGTGCTATTCAAGATGAACCTTTTTTTTTTCTTTAGTATAGGAAGACAAACTAGTCCAACCACCTTGGACTAATTTATTAACCAACTCATTCTATTAGTCCAACCAGCTATGGGAACTGAGGCCAGGGAATACAGCCAGTTCTTATGTTAAGCACACTTGGTCCTTTCAACTACATGTATAAACCATTTACTATCAAGCAGCAGTAAGTTCAGCCAAAGACTTCAGAAAGGCCGAGCAGCCACCCGAGCACTTGACCTGGCCCTCCTCCGCTCCTGTGCTCCTGGGACTAAAGGACAAGCACAAGTGTGTCTCTCTGACCTGCAAAGCTTTCTTCTTGGGGAGGAGGCGTTTTTTATCACGGGCTTGGCAGAGTGCCCTTCCTCCCACCCCATCCGAGGTGGTTGTCAGAGCGGAGGGACTAAGAGAGTGACTCACAGATGGATAACACTCCCTAGGCTGCAGGGAGAAGGGGGCTGTGTCCAGACTGGCCATGGGCCACCGTGCAGGAACCAGGGACGCGTCCATTAAAAGGGCGGAGACAACTTCTGCCTGGTCATGCAGGCTGCCTTCAGCTTCCTTCTCACTCCACCCCTTTTTGCTATACCCTGGCACCCTCCACCCCGGGCTGGCAGATAAAGGGCAGATAAAGGGTAGATGCAAGTCCAGGGCAGCAGCTGGTCATCTAAGGTTTTGTCTCTTCACCACATGAGTTAGCAAATGTATGATGCTACATTTTGCATTTACCATTCCCTTACTTTTTTTTTAATAGTTTGTTTTTTTGGTTGTACTGGGAACTGAACCCAGGACCTCATATGTGGGAAGCTGGCACTCAATCACTGAGCCACATCCACTCCCCCTCTCTTACTTTTAAAAATAGGTTTACTACTATGTATCCCTAAATTTTTCCTAATTTTGCTTGACTTTTCAAAAATTAGTTGGTATCTAGTCTTCTGTAGCATGCTTTTCTCATCCATTATGTTCCTATGACTCACGTGCATGTGGCTCTAGTTCATCCATTTTCACTGAATTATTTCATCGTACAACGATACCATGCCCCTGTGGAGGGAGGTTTGGATTTTCCGTATCACAGAGTGTGGCTCTCAACTTTCCTGTCTGTGCCCCTTGGTGCACCTGCCCGAGAGTTTCCCTAAGAGTGGAACTGCTGGTCTTAGTGCGAGCGTCTTCTTCATGACGGAACACACCATCCAATGGGTACAAGGCAAGTAAGCCCCTGCCGGAGGCCCGTGCTTGCCACAGGGAATCTACATAATGATTTCCACCTGGGCCTGAATACCATTACCTTCCAAAGACCCACCTACACTTCTAATCACTATACTCATTTCCACTTTTCCATTTTCCACTTGATACAGCAACTCCAAGGACAAAACCTAGCATGTTCTTCAAGTCCATGCACGAATTATCACTTCCGGAGGAACAAAGATAGAGCCACTGCCAAAACAGGCCTGTCTGCTGGTGGGTGAGCAGTGCTGGCAACATGCCTCCACCCTCTGATAAGCACAAATCAGAATGGGCAGAGCGCTTTGGCAGCGCCAGCACAGACGGACCCAAGTGCAGGTTGCGTGAAAGTCCAAGGCAGGGGTCAAGGACGAGACGGCTCATCCTCTCATGACACTTTTCACATGGCATTGTCCTCATCTTTGTACGGGTCTCCAACCCCAACCACCACTATGAGCACTTTCCGGAGGACTCAGCAGGTGTTTAATAAATGTGCGTTTGATGTGGGGCACCAAGGAGTTGGCCCCGGGGAGTGGGCCTCCACGCTGAGAACCCCCAGGAGCTCGTTCACAGAGGGCTGAGAGGTGGCCCCTCACGCTGCGCAGCGGGCAGCCCCTGCGCAGATCAGAGGGGCTGGCGAGCCACGCTCGGGTGAGCTGAGGAAGGAAAATACGAGTCCTCGGCGGGGGGACCTTTCTGCTTCTGCCTTTGCCAGTTCCAGGAAATGGGCTTCTCCGGTCCCTTCCCTCTGCCGCGGTCGAGATGGGAGCGCTGGCCATGTTTAGCGACCCGTCTGAACAATAGCAGGGGCTGTTCTGTTCCTGTCCTCCCCCTAACAAAGGCCCGCGTATTTGGGCAGCTCAGAGAAATTCCAAATAAAAAGACTGTTTTTTTCTCCTCCACAAAAGCAGAGCTTCAAGGAGCAACATAATGGCCCCTTCCACTGCCAAGGAACTTGAGTAATGGCTCTCTGAATCTTTTAAAGTGAGTCCCTGGGTGGTTTTTGGTTGGTTTGTTTTTTTTTTAAATAAGGTATGATTAATTATAAACCACCCGTTGGCAAGTATTGTCTGTCACAAGCCCTTTTTCATAATATATTTCTTCTAGAACCTGTGAATGACGTTGTGTTAACGGTGTTTTTAAAATCACTATATGCAGAAAGATCATAATAGGAGACACACAGTGGGAAGCCCATAAAAATATATACTTGCTGTACTGACAATGGGCAGGACTGCCCTCCCCGCCAACCCACTCACCCCTCTGCCTTCTGACCTGAATCTCTTTCTCTTCCTTTCACCTTTCTGTGGTTATTTAATTTTCAGTAAGCTGCTCGCATTAATTTTTTAATGAAAAAAAAATAGATTTAAAACAAAGAAGCAGGGAGCAGATGTAGCTCAGTGGTTGAGGGCCTGTTTCCCATGTACAAAGTCCTGGGTTCAATCCCCAGTACCTCCTCAAAAAGAAAAAAAAAAAAAAGCAGCAGCCACGGAGACTATCTGCTGGCTTATCACACCTGGTGAGGAGGGAGGAGGTGGGGCAGAGTGCAGTGAGCACCAGGGAACAGGGGAGGGTTAAGGGGTGGATTTTTCAGGACAGACACCCTCCCCACCCTCTGCAGGTCCGTGTGCCCCCACTTTCGCTGCACTCTACTTCCTTGGCCCACCCTTCCCCTGCTGGCCTGAGCCCCTGGTGGACACAAGGGCACTGTCCCTGGGTGCCACCTGATTCCTCCCCATCTGTCCCTGTTTCTCTGTGCCTTGGGGTCCCCTGGGATCCTCCCAATGTAAGCCCCATGGGAAGGGAAGGGTCAAAGGGAGGAGACGCAGCGGGGAAATGGGTGGGATCTCCTGTGAGCACTCCTTCCTGCTCCCAGGAGACATGCCCTAGCCGTTCTCACCCGCCCACCTGAGCCTGATATGCCTAACACAGGCCCAGGGAGGTGGGGGGCAGGGGGGTGCAGGGGGGTCCAGGGGGGTGGGGGGATGTGAGTGGAGGGAGCCTGGTGCTGCACTCTCCAACATTTAGCAAAGAGCACACGATTTAGCATCTGTCCTTGAGCAATGGTCAGTCATTTGAGGACTGGATGGCAAGCCTGTGCCTGTCTCTCTCCTTAAGAATTCAAGAATTTTTGTGTACCCATTATGTGTGCAGCTGGAGCTCCTAATCCAGGAGGGCGAGAACTGGTGTTATTGAACACTTTCTACAAGCCAGCATTCCTCCAGACCTTTTTCATACCTCAGTCTTCTTCAATGCTCACAAAACTCTGTGGAGGGGAGCGGATGTGGCTCAAGCAGTCAAGTGCCTGCTTCCCACATGGGAGGGCCCAGGTTCGGTTCCTGGTGCCTCCTTAAAACAAAAACAAACGAAAAAAACAACTCAGGGGAGCCAATGCAGCTCAGTGGTTAAGTGCCAGCTTCTCATGTAAGAGGTCCCTGGTTCAATCCCAGCCCCAGTACCTCAAAAAAAAAAAAAGGGGGAAAAAAAGCCAATCATATTGGAATAAAGCTCACCCTAATTAAAAAAAAACAAAAAACACCAAAAACCAAAAACCAAGCAAACAAAAAAAAAAACAAACTCTGGAGAATCTTAAAACGACCTATAATGCAATAAATGTCCCTGACATACTGAGGGACCCAAAAGGAGGGGTAAGTCATTTTAAAGGGGGAGGAATTAGAGTTTGGAATTGGGGAATGACAGGGAGTTTGACGAGTGGAGCCACAGGGATCAGCATTTCATAAAGAAGGAATAGTATGTGAAGAGGCATCGAAAAATGAGAGTCCCGGGAAAGCAGGTGTCCGGAAGTCTGAAATACACTCCTGTGAAAAAATCTGGAGGGCCGTGAGTACACTCCCGAGCAGATTAGACCAGACTCTGCAGGCAGAGGGAGGCCCTGCCAAAGGTGTGTGCAGTCAGCTTCCGCCCGCCTCCAACCCCAGCAGCCCCCAGTCAGGGGCTGACGCAGCCCCTCGCTTCCGTCACCTTGAGAATGAAGGCCTGCGCCCAGGCTCCTAGTACATCGCAAACCATCAGGGGGCCAGGAGAGGAGAGGGGGCTCCCAAGGCCTGTGGCCCTTCCCTGTTCTTGCCAAGGTTGATTTAGAAGCCGAGGGGGAGCACCCCTCACCCTGGGCTCTTAAAGAAACGGGGCTCTGCAGAGAGGAGGAAAGCACCTCACCTGGGATGGAGATCCGAAAAGGGCAGCAATGTCCCCTCCTGGAAATAAAACTCCCCGAAGCCTCTCCTTGAGCTGGAGGCACCTGGCACCAGGTCTGGTCTCAATTTAGTCACCGACTATTAATTGGGTGGGGCTGACAGAAATGTAAATGTAGTCTTGCCTTGCTTGGAATTTAACCTAGCGAAGGCTCTAAGAGCGGCAGGCATCGTGTCATAGAGCAGCAGCTCGCCTCGAGTCAGGAGACCTGAGTTCTTCTCTTGGTCTAGCCAATGGCGTGCGGGAAGCCTGGCCGAGCCTCCCTGGCCTTGCCTGTGAAGTGAGGGTTCAGACCCTGATCTGAAGGCCCTGGCTCCACCTCTCCTGTGGTCTGTCTTCCACGCCAAATCTTTAGCTCTCAGAGAGCAGAAAGCATGTCTGTTTATCTCGGACAATAGCCTGGCGTGAAAACACATACTCAATCTATGGATTTATTATTCTAATAATTAATAATAATGCCTTTTGGAGAGGGATGACGGTCAGATCATCCCAGGGCTCACAAGCAAACGCTTCTCCTATCCCTGGAGAGCCCCAGGGAAGGGAAATTCCCACAACCTTCCTCGCCTCCCAGTTCCTCAAGGGAAAGAGAGCTGAGGTCGTAGCAAGGATCCCAGCAAGCCCTGCCTCTGAGGCTCACGGAATCCCAGCTCCCCAGGGCACTGGCTCCCCACCACGGCCCAGGTACCCCTCTATCTACGGACACTGCCACAAAGCCCTGAGCAGCAGGGCCCCATGCCCGACCTAGGCTGTGCCAGAAATCCAAACAGCTTTGTTGTGTTCTCTACTTTTTTCTCTCTTCAAGTAAACTTACAAATGTCAATAACCAGAGAAAAACATGCAGGCAGTAGAGACATATTTCCCAACTCTCTTGCAGCCTGCTACTGCTCTTGCCAGCAAAAACAAGTTCAGCTTCCTGGCCCTGTTTATGTAAGTGGTGAACCAGCTGCCCAGCACTACCACAGCCACAGGCTTAGGTTGTGCCTGCTAATCCCCAGGCCCCGTTTCTGAGCAGGGATGGGGGGTCCTGGCTGGGCAGGCCAGCCTGCTGCGCAGAGCTCCTCCAGCCTCACCCAGCCTCTCAGGTAACAGAGGCACAGGACTTTGGAAGGGGCCATGGAGGAACCAAAGTTTTGCTGCTCTCAGCAGTAAAGGCGGCAATCTGGAAGGAGATAGGAGTCAAGGAGAGAAGCTTCCAGAAGAATGTAGGCACGGGTGTACAAACAGTAACGAATGCAGAATTTGGTTCCATGGGACCTAGGGCAAATCCCTCGAGTTCTCCTTCCCCTCCTGCACTCGCCAAGGGCTGACCGTGATTTCCTGACTTCCAGTGTAATAACGATCATAGCAATCATTTCCACTCACAGAGCAATGAGCACATGCCAGGTGCTTTACCTCAAGAACTCTCAGAGCAACCCTACTATGGAGGTAGTCTTGTCCCCATTCGACTACTGAGGCAGTGGAAGCTCAGAGAAAAGTTAAGGAACTTGCTCAAACTCACATACCACGGGAGGGAAGGAGCCTGGATTGCATCTAGGGCAGTCTGGCCAAAGGCTCCCTCTCCCGGGGGCCAGGTGTCTCTCTGCTGCCTCCCTCCCTCCCCCTTCTCTGGGAGGCCCAGCAGCCTCTCTTTCCCCCCTTCCCTGCTCTTCTCACACCTTTCCACCCTTCATCGAGGTCCAGGGAAGGGAGTCCTCAAGTTTGCGGTGTGTGTGTCAGGGGGGAGTGAGCCACACCTAGAAGGTTCTTCAGAGGTTTCAGGTGCCAAGCACCCCAGCACCCGTGTCCTCCCTCTTTCTACCCTGTACCGGCAGCATTTGTAGAACGAGTTACAGCCTAAAAGTGCCTCTGGAGTACTAGACTTCTGGTTGACCAAGACGGCAGTGTGAGACACTCCACAGCGTCCTTCCCTCACAGAATCTTTGACCATCTAGCGAAAACTGGCACAGCCATCTTCCTCAAAACCCTGGAAAACAGTTAAAGGGTTTCGGTAACTGGGTAAGTGCCGAATCAAGAAAGCAGCTTTACCAACGGTAGGAGAAGCTTGCGGTGCCCTGGCTGGCCCACCCTCTCCCCAGCACAGGGGGCGCCAGCCTGTCCTCCCACTGTGGGTCCCTGGCCCCATTCCACAGGCAGAAAAGTAATAATCCCTAGGCAAATACTGTGGCGACTGGATGTCGGTGATAACGTCTATGGGAGGCAACCTGAAAGACTCAACAAGGAAACTGCGCGCTGGCTCAGCGGCCAGGACCTTGCCCTGCAGGCGGAAGCAGCCGGCCCACCCTAACGGAGTACCAGAGGGGTGAGGCGAACATATCGCACCAGGATTTGAGGGGGCTTTGGGATTCCTACAAACAAGGAAGTTCCTCAGGCCATGAACTAACCAATGACAACATTACCACTCAGGAAGGAGAGGACCCTGCACTCCACTTTTGTCTTGGATTGATCGTCTTTATAGGAGAGCTAAACTCTGACGGAGCCAAAACAGAACCAATTCACAAAGACTGAAAATGTTTTTGCCTTGGTTTGTCTGGTTTTGTTGCCTCCTAGCACTCTAGGAAATCTCCATCATATCACTAGCTGGATGCAAACTTAAGGAACAGATTGCCCAGGAACTAAATCCCAGAGTTAATACATAAAACATTCAAATGTATGGTGTGCAACAAAAGATTACAACACAAAGAAACAAGAAATGAGGAACTGGGATAGCTCAGTGGTTGAGTACCTACTTCACGTGTATGAGGTCCCAGGTTTAATTCCTGGTATCTCCTTTTAAAAAAATAAAAAATAAAATGCAAATGTATAAAAAGTCATGATAAATCTATGGTCTGGGACATACAATGTACAAAAATATAATTTCTAACAAGTACAACTATGCTATTGAAGTTAAACTGGTATCAAATCAAACGTGGGGAAGCGGACTTGACCCAGTGGTTAGGGCGTCCGTTCAAACCCAGGCCTCCTTGACCCGCGTGGAGCTGGCCCATGCGCAGTGCTGATGCGCGCAAGGAGTGCCATGCCACCCAGGGGTGTCCCCCGCATAGGGGAGCCCCACATGCAAGGAGTGCACCCCGTAAGGAGAGCCGCCCAGCGTGAAAGAAAGTGCAGCCTACCCAAGAATGGCGCCACACAAAGAGAGCTGACACAAGGTGATGCAACAAAAAGAAACACAGATTCCCAGTGCAACTGGTAAGGATAGAAGCGGTCACAGAAGAACACGCGGGAAACGACTGGGCAGGGGGAGCAGGGGAGAGAAATAAATAAAAAAGTAAATAAAAATAAATAATCAAATGTGATTGTTATAGATTTAGGATATTAAATTTAAGTCACATGGTAACCCCTAAGAAAATATCTGAAAAATATACCAGAATAAAATGAGAAGGAACTCAAAATGGTCCACTACAAAAAAATCAAATGAGGGGAGGGGATATAACTCTAGTGGTTGAGTGCTTGCTAACCATGTATGAGGTCCTAGGTTCCATCCCCATTACCTCCCAAAAACAAAGCAAACAAACCCAACTCTCTCATTGAGGAGCAGATGTAGCTCAGTGGTTGAGCACCTACTTCCCATGCACAAGGTCCTGGGTTCAAACCCAGATACCTTCTAAAAAATTTAAGATAATCTAAAAATAAAAAAAAAGAAGAAAGATCTCAAATCAGGGATAACAGGAAGATCTAGAAAAAGAATCTCAAACTAAACCCAAAACAAGCAGAAGGAAGGAAATAAGATTAAAGCGGAGATAAGTGAAATAAGAGAATAAAAGAACAATGGAGAGAATCAACAAAACCAATCATTGGTTCTCTGAAAGATCAATAAAATAAGCAAACCTTTAGCTAGACTGAAGAAAAAGAGAGGACACAAATAACTTAAATCAGAAATGAAAGGGGAACATTACTAATGACCCCAGAGAAATAAAAATGATTATGAGGATACTATGACAATTGTACACCGACAAATTAGATAACCTAGATGAAATGGACAAACTCCCAGAAATATACACTGTGGCAGTTTGAAATTATTTTATGAATCCCCATTTAGATTGCTTGATAAGATCGATTTAGGGCTTTTGATTGGACTATGCCAGTAAGAAGTGACTCAGGTTGAGTCTCCCCTCCACCCCTTGCTGGGTCTGATATAAATGGAAAGAGAGAGAGAGACTGACTCAGACAAACACAGGAAAAGAAAGCTGGCATGACGGGAGAGAGAAGACTTCAGGAAAGCAGATCTCCCTAAGAGGCTCAAAAGAGCTAAGGCCCAGAAAGAGACAAGCCCTTTGTCCAGTTGCTCACAGCTGAGCTCCAAGAGATGGTAGATTCTGGAGGGGAGGCAGAGACCTCTGCAAAGACTGGTGGTCATCTGGCTTCACCACATGGCAACAGCACCAGGGTCAACAGTAGCTGACTTGGGTGAGAAAGCATCTCTGCTGATGCCTTGATTTGGACATTTCATGGCATTGGAACTGTAAGCTTTTACCCCATATAAATCCTCATTCTAAAAGCCAACAGATTTCTGGTACTTTGCACTGGCAGCCCTTTGGCAAACTAAACACACACAAACTATTTAAACTCCCTCAAGAAGAAATAAAAAATGTCAACAGACCAATAACAAGAGATTGGATCAGTAATCAAAAACCTTCCAATGAATAAATGCCAAGGTCCAGATGGCTTCACTGGAGAATTTCACCAAACATTCCAAAAAGAATTAACACTAATCCAAAAAATTGAAGGAGGAAACACTCCCTTGGACTTCTGTGAGGCCAACACATCAACCTAATATGAAAACTGGATAAAGACACCACAGGAAAATTACTGACCAATATCCCTCATGAATATAGATGAAAACATCTTCAACAAAATACCAGCAAACTGAATCCAGCAGCGCATTAAAAGAATTATACACCATGATCAGTGGAATTTATCCTAGGTATGCAAAAGTGGGACATAATAAAAAAAAAAAATCAATGTAATATACCACATTAATAGAAGGAAGGGAAAAACCCACATGATCGTCTCAATTGATGCAGAAAAGGCATCGGATAAAAAAATACAACACTCCTCCTTGATAAAAACACTTAGAAAACTAGGGACAGAAGGAAACATCCTCAACATGACGAAGGGCATATATAGAAAAACCCACAACAAACATCATACTCAAGGGTGAAAAATTGAAATCTTTCCCTCAAAAGTCAGGAACTAGAAAAGGATGGCCACCATCACTGTTATTCAACATTGTCTGGAAGTTCCAGCCAGAGCCATTAGGCAAGAAAAAGAAATAAAAGTCATCCAAATTGGAAAGGAAGAAGTAAAACTTTCCCTATTTGCAGATAACATGATCCTATATAGAAAATCTTGAAAAATCCACAGCAAAGTTTCTAGACTTAATAAACAAATGCAGCAAAGTGGCAGGGTACAAGATCAACAGGCAAAAATTAAGTGTTTCTATACACTCTGAAGAGGAAATCAAGAAAATTCCATCTACAACAGCAACAAAAGGAATCAAATAGCTAGGTATAAATCTAAGGATATAAAGAACCTGTACACAGAAAACTACTGCTTAAAGAAATCAAAGCAAACCTAAATAAATGGAAGGACATTCCATTTCATGGACTGGAAAACTAAGTAATTGTTAAGATGTCAATTCTACCCAAAGCGATTTATAGATTCAATGAAATCCCACACAAGGTTCCAACAGCTTTCTTTACAAAAAAGGGAAAACCAACCATTAACTTTATATGTAAGGGTAAAGGGCCCCGAAAAGCCAAAACCATTTTGCAAAAGAAGAGCAAAGTTGGAGGACTCACACTACCTGATTTTAAAAGTTATTACAAAGCTACAGTAATCAAAACAGCATGGTACTGACACAAGGACAGGCATATAGACTGCTGGACTCAAATTCAGAGTTCAGAAATAAACCCTTGGGAAGTGGATGTGGCTCAACTGATAGAGCGCCCACCTACTAAAAGGAGGGTCCAGGGTTCAATACCCAGGGCCTCCTGACCTGTGGCAAGCTGGCCTATGTGCAGTGCTGCCGTGCACAAGGAGTGCCATGCCATGCAGGGGTGCCCCCGCATTGGGATGCCCCACACGCAAGGAGTGTGCCCTGCAAGGAAAGCCGCCCCATGTGAAAAAAGCGTAGCCCGCCCAGAAGTGGCACTGCACACAAGGAGAGCTAATGCAGCAAGATGACAAACAAAAAAGAGATGCAGTTTCCCAGTGCTGCCTGATAATGCAAGTAGATGCAGAAGGACATACACAGAAAGCAGACAATGGGGGGGGGGGGGGGGCGGGAATAAATCTTATAAAATAAAAAAAAAGAAATAAACCCTCATATATTTATGGCCAACTGATTTTTGACAAGGGTGCTAAGCCCACTCAGTGAGGATAGAGTAGAATCTTCAACAAATGGTGCTGGGAAAACTGGATATCCATATGCAAAATAATGAAGGTAGACTCCTACCTCACAGCATTTACAAAAAATTAACTCAAAATGGATCAAAGACCTTACCATAAGAACCAAAACAATAAAACTCCTAGAAGAAAATGTAGGGAAGCATCTTCGGGACCTCATGTTAGACAATAGTTTCTTAGACTTTACACCAAAAGCACAAGCAACAACAACAAAAATAGATAAATGGGACTTCACCAAAATTTAAAAACTTGTGTGCATCGAAGGATTTCATCATGAAAGCAAAAAGACAACCTACAGAATGGAAGAAAATATTTGGAAACCACATATCCAATAAGGGTTTAATATACAGAATATATAAGGAAACCCTACAATTCAACAATAAATAGACAACCCAATTAAAAAATGGAAGTTTTAAATAGTCATTTCATCAAAGAAGATATACAAATGTCCAATAAGTACATGAAAAGATGCTCAACTTCATTAGCCATTAGGGAAATGCAAAGCAAAACCACAAGGAAATACCACTTTACACTCAGGAAAATGGCTACTATTAAAAAACAAAACGGAAAATAATAAGTGTTGTGAGGATGTGGAGAAATACGAACTCATTCATTGCAGGTGGGAATTTTAAAATAGCACAGCAACTGAGGAAAACATTTTGGGGGTCCTCAAAAAGATAAAGAATTATCATAGGGAAGCGGACTTGGCCAAATGGATAGGGTGTCCATCTACCACATGGGAGGTCCGCGGTTCAAACCCCGGGCCTCCTTGACCCGTGTGGAGCTGGCCCATATGCAGTGCTGATGCACACAAGGAGTGCCCTGCCATGCAGGGGTGTCCCCCACGTAGGGGAGCCCCACGCCAAGAAGTGCGCCCCGTAAGGAGAGCCGCCCAGGGCGAAAGAAAGTACAGCCTGCAGAGGAATGGTGCCGCACACATGGAGAGCTGACGCAACAAGATGATGCAACAAAAAGAAACACAGATTCCCGTGCCGCTGACAACAACAGAAGAGGACAAAAAAGAACACACAGCAAATGAACACAGAGAACAGACAACTCGGGGGCGGGGGGGAAGGAGAGAGAAGTAAATAAAATAAATCTTAAAAAAAAAAAAAAAGAATTATGATGTAACTGGGCAGTCCTATGTATATATCCAAAAGAAATAAAAGCAGGGACTGGAACAGATAGCTGCACACCAACGTTCATCACAACATTATTCACAATTGCCAAAAGATGGAAGGAACCCAGGTATCCATCAACCAATGAATGGATAAACAAAATGTGAGATATACACACAAAGGAATATTATTCAGTAGTAAAATGGAATGAAGTCCTGACACATGTAACAACATGGATGAACCCTGAAGACATCATGTTGAAAGAAATAAGCCGAACACAAAAAGACAAAGACTGTATGACTTCGCTGATATAAAATAATTAGAATAAGAAAATTAGTAGTCAGAAACTGAAATATAGTACATCGGGAGCTGCGGTAGGTGTAGGGAATGGAGAGTAATGTTTATTTGGTATAGAGTTTCTATTTGGGGTGATGGAAAAGTTTGGTGGTGATGATAGCACAACGTTGGGAATGTAATCAGCACCCCTGAATTATATTTGAATGTTTTAAAAGGGGGAAGTTTAGGTTGTATATATGTTACTAGAAAAAATAAATTTAACTCTAGAACCGTACAAACATAATCAGTGTACCTTAATGTAAACTATAGTCTATGATAGTCTAATTATGATAATAGTTCCATCAATTGTACAAAGGTACCACACTAATACAAAGTGTTAATAATAGGGAAAACTGCGTGAGGGGGGCATATGGGAACTCTCTATTTTCTGCATCATTTTTCTGTAAACCTACATCTTCTCTTATATATATTTTTTAAGTGCCTCCAGCTCTGACACCCAACCTCACTCTCTCACAAGATCACCCCAACACCTGGGCCCATGGAGTCTCGAGAGGACGCCCCTGCTACCCTTACGCCCAGCCTGCCACCGTCCTGCTGGCATCTGGGGAGAGTCGAGACCACCAACTAGAGCAAGCAAGACACGCAGGCTCTAAGCCGTGGTCTGCAGCCTTCTCTGAGCCAGCTCCCAACCCCACCTCTGCCTCGAGCCCCTCTTCCTGGATCACACGCTCCTGCAGCGGGCCCCTGCCTCCCCCTTCTCCAACTGATGTGTTTGTACTTCTCGTACCTGCTTGTATTTGTCTTGTATTTGGCGGAGTCAGTATTTACCTTGGCTGGGCCTTCTGCCCCATCCACGCCACACACTCCACACTGCTTGGACCGAGGGCCTGCGCGGTTTCCTCTGCACCCATGGAAAGGTAATGCTGGGTGCTGACTCAGAGGCCTGCGTGTGTGCTCAGTGCCTCAAGAGAAAAACATCCAGTCCTCTAGGGAGCACCAGAGATAATCACCTGGCTGCGGGCCAAGAAAGTCTGGCCTGGGTCACCTCTCCAAGATTATAAACTAATTAGAGGAAGAGATTAGAGGAAAAGATATCTAATAAGGACAAACAATCCAACTCCCCCACCCCCACCTAGTCCCAAGGAGGAGACTGAGAAATAAAGAGATTAAAGGCCGGGCCCAACACGGTGGTGAAGCACTGACACCCACAGACACAGATGCACACAAAGACTTTTGTCCAGAGAGGGGCTGCAAAAGTCCTTCGGGATGCGAGGAGGAAAGCCACGGGGCCAGTGCGCAGGGGTGCAACCGGGTCCTAGAATCTCCTTCCATCCTTCTCCACCGCCGCTGCCTTCCCAGGCGTCCCACACCAAGGGGTCCTGCCCACCCACCCCTGGACTAGCCAGGAGGCTGATGGGAGGAAGCGGGGGACTGGTGAGAGCCACCCCCCCTCCCAAACTGCATCCCTCGCCGCCCCCTCCCTCGCCACCCCCTCCCACTTCCACTCTCCCAGCGCCTTGGTGACTGGGGGCAGTTTACCCCTTTAGATAGGAGGAAGCAAAGCTAAGATTAAAACAATCACAAGGTGGAGGTGAGGCAGGGAGTGCCCGGAAGGGGACACAAGGGAGGTTTCTGGGGGCTGGTTATGTCTATTCTTTCTTGTTTGTTTGTTAAGATTTATTTTATTTATTTCTCCCCATCGCCTCATTGTCTGTACTTGCTGTGTCTGTCTGTCTTCCTTTTAGAAGACCAGAAACCCAACTCAGGACCTCCCACGTGGCAGCTCAATCACTTGAGCCAAATCTGCTTCCCTGTTCTATTCTTCATCTGAGTAGGGTTCTGTGGATAAATTCATGTGTGAAAATTTGCCAAGTTGTTACATTTATTCTGTGCACACTCTGCTGTGCATGTTATACTGCCATGTCACAGCTTTATAAAGGCCCCAAAGCCGACACCTGCATTCCCACAACTCTCCATAGGCTGCCCAAGCCCGAGCATACCCCCCACACACTGTCACCTGCTTGTGTGCTCACACATGCACACGCACACTCGCACACACCCAGACCGGCCTGCCTCCCTCCACACCTGGGTGTAGGAAGGAGGTGGTAATGGAAGAGGAGCAGGCGCTGTGACACTGTGGAATGGGGATGTCCAGCTTCCCTGCCCCAAGGCCCCCAGCCCACCCCCCGTCATAAATAAGCCCCGTCAGGCCTACTATGTTCTGAGATGGGAAGCCTCAGCATTATAAAGATGTCAACATTCCCTAAGTTCATCTCTAAATTTAACTTTACCCCAATAAAAATAGCAAGGGCCTCTTTTTTTTTCCTCTGAAAACTAGGCAGGCTGATTCTAAAGTTCAAATGGAAAAATAAACAAACAAGAACAGCCATGAAAATTCCAAAAATGCAAAGAAATGGGAGGAAAATTAGTTAGCCCTACCACACTTTAAAGCATATTATAAAGCTAGAATAATTAAAACAGTGCAGTGCAGGCACACGAATGGACAGATCTGCGGCAGAGGCTAGCAAGTCCAGAATAATAATAACCAACAGCAGCCTTGTCTAAATGTTCCTTACACTCAGGCGCTGTTCCAAGATGCTGCAGGGATGACTCGATCCTCCCTAAAGTCCATTTTACAGACAAGGAGGCGGAGGTTATAGAGCTCATTAAGAGTGAGTCTAGAGTCAAACCCAGGCAGTTGTGCCTCTGAATTTGTGCTCTTAAGGATTTATTATACCAAGAAATTTCAACCCAGGTACGGGCAGAAATCTGGTAGATTTTAAAAGTAACTTTTAAAATCAGTGGGGGAAAAAGGGGTTATTCAATGAACTGTAAAGGGACATTGGGGGACAATTGGGGGGAAAAAAGTTGGAGCCATACCTCATAACACGCTCCATGACAAATTCCAAACAGATCAAATATTTAAAGGTAAAAAGAAACTCTCAAAAGTACCAGGAAAAAATAAAAAGAGAATCTTTTAAAATAATTTTGGAATGCAAAAGATCTAAGTCTTACACAAAACCTAGAATCCATGAAAGAGACTGATGATTCAATACTTTAAAGACAAACAAAAAAACTACCCTCCAAAAGGGTCAAAAGATAACTGATAAATGGGTGAAGAATATTCACAGATTGTATCATAGATACAGGACTAAATTCCTTACTATGTTAAAAGCTCCCATAAATAATAAGGAAAAGAATCCAATAGTGCTATGGATATGAACAGATGTGTTACAGAAATGGATTATACAAAAATGCCTCTTAAACATAGGAAAAACCCTACAACCTCACTCAGAATAAGATAAACGCAAATTCATTCTGCACAGATACCATTTTCTGTGTAGATACCAGTTTATAACACACTGTTTGGGCATGCATGAGTGTGACACAGGCCCCGCTTTGCTGGTGGCAGTATAAATTGGTGCGACTTCTAGGGAAGACAGCTCTCAAAATTACAAATGCACGTGGATTTTGACCCAATGATTCTCCCTGGAAGACTTTATCCTGCAGATGTACTTAACATGTGTGCAACATGAGGGAGAGTTACTCCCTGCAGCACTGTGACAGCAAGACTGGAAAAAATGAAATGTCCATGAAAAGGGACAGGATAAATACACTCAGTGCATCCACATAAGAAATACACAAAAAGATGAGAGGAAATTCTTAAGTTAATATAAATGAATGACTTCGTTCCTAGTCCATCTGGAGCAGTGGTTAAAGAGCTTGAGCCCAGGAGTCAGACAGTTGGATATACCCGCGTTCCAACCCCAGCTCAGGCACTTACTAGCTGCGTGACTTTGGACTCGCTTCTCAAGCTCTCTAGACCTCAGTTTCCTGTCCATGAAATGGAAATAACAACACCTACTTCAAAGTGTTGTGAAGATTACATTAGCTAATTAATGTAAAAACCTTAGCATTATTCTCAGAACAGAACTCCCCGATTAAAACAGGTGAGCGATTGTAATTATGCCCGCTGCATTAAGTGCCTTTTTCCCCTTCCCTGTGTGAAAGTCTTCATGCCATCAGTCTCCCCTTCTCCCCATCAAAACAGGCTCTGAGAAGTAACGCAAATAAGGAGCACTACTTTTGTTTATCACACCTATTGAGTGCCTGCTTTTGTCTGTCACAGCCTCAAGAAGCACAGGCATACCTTGTTTTATTGTGCTTCAGAGCTACTGGGGAGGGGGGAAGTGGAGGGGAAGGACACGGAGGGCAGGTGTTACAAATTGAAAAATTGAAGGTCTGTGGCAACCCTGCCTGGAGCAAGTCTATCAGCACACTTCTTCCAAAAGTATGTGTTCACTTTGTGCCTCTGTGCCACATTTTGGTAATTCTCACAACATTTGAAACGTTTTCATTACTATTATCCATTACGATAATCTGTGATCAGAAGTCTGATGTTCCTATTGTACTTGTTTTGGGGTACCACTGTACCCATCTAAGACGGTGAACCTAACTGATAAATTTTGTATGTTCTGAGTGTTCCACCAACTGCCGTTCCCAGACTCTCCCTCTCCTAGGGCCTCCCTATTCTCTGAGACACAACGATATTGAAATTAGGCCATTTAATAACCCTAGAATGGCCCCTAAGTGTTCAAGTGAAAGGAAGAGTCACATGTCTCTCACTTTAACTCAAAAGCTAGAAATGATTAAGCTTAGTGAGGACGGCATGTCAACAGCCGAGCGTAAGGCTAGACCAAACAGTTAGCCAAGATGTGAATGCAAAGGGAAAATTCTTGATGGAAATGAAAAGTGCTGCTCCAGTGAACAGACAAATGGTAAGAAAGTGAAACAGCCTTAGTGCTGATCTGGAGAAAGTTTTAGTGGTCTGGATAGAAGGTCAAACCAGCCACAAGGTTCCCTTAAGCCAAAAACCTAATCCAGAACAAGGCTCTAACTCTGAAGGCTGAGGAAGGTGAGGAAGACACAGAAAAAAAGTTTGAAGCTATGAGGTTGGTTCTTGAGGGTTAAGGAAAGAAGCCATCTCCATAGCATAAAAGGGCATGGTGAAGCAGCAAGTTATCCAAAAGATTTAGCTAAGATAATTTATGAAGTGGCGACACCAAACATCAGAATTTCAATGTAGATGACATGGTCTTCTATTGGAAGATGCCATCTAGGACTGTCCTAGCTAGAGAGGAGAAGGCAATGCCAGGCTTCAAAGCTTCAAAAGACAGGCTGACCCTCTTGTTGGTGGCCAATCCTCATTTACCATTCCAAAAATCCTAGAGGCCTTAAAAGTTATGCTGTACCAACTCTGCTGTGCTCTATAAATGGAAACACAAAGCCTATATGATAACTCATCTGTTTACAATATGGTTTACAGAATATTTTAAGTCCACTGTTTAGACCTACAGCTCAGAAAAGAAGTCTCCTTTCAAGATAGTGCTGCACATTGACAATGCACCTGGTCACCCAAGCCCTCTGACGGAAATATACAACAAGATTAATGTTCTTTTCATGCCTGCTGACACAACATCCATTCTGAAGCCCATGGCTCAAGGAGTCATTTCAACTTTCAAGTCTTACTATTTAAGAAATACATTTCATAAGGCTATAGCTGCCATAGACAGTGATTCCTCTGGTGGGCAAAGCAAAATGAAAACTTTCTAGAAAGGATTCGCCATTCTGGATATCATTAGGAACATTCGTTATTCATGGGAGGAGGTTAAAATACCAACATTAAGAGGAGTTCAACATTTCAGTGCAGGAAGTAACTGCAGATGTGTAGAAACAGCAAGAGAACTAGAATTACAAGTGGAGCCTGAAGAAGTAACTGAATTGCTGCAATCCCATGATAACATTTTAATGGATGAGGAGTTGCTTCTTACAGATGAGCCAAAAAAAAAAAAAGTGGTTTCTCAAGAGGGAATCTATCCCTGGTGAAGGTGCTGTGAACATCGTTGAAATGATAACAAAGGATATAGCATATTATATAAACTTAGTTGATAAAGCAACAGCAGGGTTTGAGAGGATTGACTCCAATTCTGAAAGAAGTTCTGTGGGTAAAATGCTATCAAACAGCATCGCAGGCTACAAAGAAATCTTTCATGAAAGGAAGTCAATTGATGCGGCAAACTTCACTTGTCTTTTTTAAGAAATTGCCACAGCCGCCCCAACCTTCAGCAACCACGGCACTGATCAGTCAGCAGCCGTCAACATCGCCCCAAGACCCTCCACCAGCAAAAAGATTACGACTCACTGAAGGCTCGGGTGGTGGTGAGCATTTTTAAGCAATGAAGTATTTTTAAATGAAGGTGTGTATGCTGTTTTTACATTATGGCATTACATGCTTGGTGACTACCATATGGTATAAGCATAACTTTTATAGGCACTGGGAAACCAAAAATCATTGACTCTCTATGGCTGGTCTGGAACCAAACCCGCAATATCTCCGAGGTATGCCTGGATGCCTGTGTTAGTCTCCCAGGCTTCACGTCATTAAGTGATTTGCCCAAAGGTGGCCCAGCTGGTGAGGTGGGCAGCCAGGAGACAGGCCCGGGTTGCAGGCCCCCAAAGTTGTTTTTCTCTCTGCTCCACCAGCTGCCTCTCTTGGAGACAGAGAGGACTCATTTAGAGAGACATGTGGTTACAAAATATTTCCCTGATGGAAAGTGTACGGATATGGAGGGGAGAGGAAGGGGTAACCATGCAATGGCTGAAACGCACACTGTGGCCTCTGCGGTCCTTCTCTACTTAAGAGAAGGCAGCAGGCACTTCCTGGGGCAAAAGGCCAGTTGTCTCTGTCACCCCAAATATGTGTGGTGTTGGTGAGGCTCTAATGAGAAAACTGGGAAGTTTTTGGGAAGGGTGGGGGTTGTTGGAGACACACGTGATACCATGGAAAGAGCCAGGGTCTGTCACTTCCTTGCTGTGTGATCTTGAGCGAGGTATCTAACCTTTCTGAGCCTCAGTTTCCTCTCGCCTACTCAAAGACGTTGCTTCCGCAATTCTCGCCTCTGTCAACATTTTTTTGCTCTCTACCAGATCATGCGAACAGGTTATTTCACTCATTAAAAAATTCCTTTTCTTGATCCCTCTTCTCCAGCCTGCAAATAACTCATTTCTTTAAAAGGGTTGCCTATCTGTGCAGTCTCCAATCGCTGTCCTCCCATTGTTTTGAATCCTCTCCCATCGGCCTTTGACCCCCAGCCCTTCACCAAAAGTACACAGATCAAGGTCACCAACTGTGGGACTGTTGCTAAATCCACTGGTGTAGTCTCAATCTCCCTCTTGCCTGACCTCTCAGCAGTGCTTAATGCCATCGATTGCTCCCTCCACTGATACTGTCCTACCTTGGTTTTTGGGACACCAGCTCCCCTGTGTCCTACTTCCCTGGCCTCACTCTCTGTCGCCCTGGCTGGTTCCTCCCCGCTCTTCTGGTCTTGTAAGGTTGGCATAGCCCGGGGACCTCTTCTCTTCTCCCTCTCCACCTTCCTCCAGGTGATCTCAGCCATCTCAAGGTTTGAAATGCCATCTGTCTGCAGACAACTGTCGGATTCCTATCTCAAGCTCAGTCCTCATTCTCAAACTCCAGGTTCCCATATCCAACTCCTCTCAACGTCTTCTCTGGGGTGGCTAATAGGCATCGCAGTCTCAACACACCCACAATTGACCTGCGGTTATCTCCAACAACACCTGCTTGCCCTGCAGCCCACCCATCTACACACAGGGGCTACCCCTCCTCTCACATCAGGCCACTGGGAACAGGCAGTGAGATGGCGGATGTCCAGCTCCTAGCACAGTTCTTGGCACCTAGCTGGTACCCAACAAATGGTAGCAATTCTTGTTGCTATCATGTAGAGAGGGCAGACCGAGGGATGCTTTTCAGGAAAGGGAGTTGGGAGATAGAGTGGGACCCGATGAAGAGAACAGGTGGTGGGGAGACAGCTTGGAGGCAGGGAGTCGCCCCCCCCCCCCCCCCCCCCCGCCAAGGTAGCACCACAGGGCAGAGCTGGCAAGGGCTGGGGGCAGTGGGGGAGACAGCTGAGGTTCAGCTACAAGTCAGGCCTGAACCCAGGGCCACAGAAGTCCCCTGGCTCTGCCGGAGACTCTGGAAGCTTCGGATCTCCAGTGAGGAGGAGAAGGCAGTGCACAGACATTAACTACCCCAAGAAACTCCCCCCAGGGCTTCCCTGAGACAGAGGGTCTGAAGGTTAAGAGCCCCCTTTGCCACTCCAGTCCTCCGAATTCACTGGCTGTTAACCACACAAGACAACGTTTAGCACTTCCCTGCTCAGTTGGCCTCTAATGGGGCTGAATGGCTTGCCTCTTCCAGGACACCCCCAAGATTTTCCAGGGCAGAGGACACCCGTGTGACCCCAAAGACCCTCAGGTAATACCAGGCCTGGTAATAAAGAGGAAACAAGAATCTTCTTGCCTAAGACGAAAGTATAGGGAATCCCTAAATATTTTTCCATTTCCTTCAGGCCTTCATTCAGGTATCACCTCTGCATGGCCGCCCCCCACCTCCCCAACTGAAACATCAGCTCAGCACCCGCCCCACCACACACGTCCCTGGCTCCCGCCCGGCTTGTTTTTCTCCTTAGCACTCGTCACTATCATACTATATCATACACATCTAATATATAGAATACGTAATATATTAACTTATAGTCTACTGATTATCTCCCCCACTAGAATGAAACCCAAATAATTAGCCAGGGATTGGTGTGTTTTGTTCACTGATACAACTCCAGCTCTTAGACTGGTGCCTAGCACACAGTAGGCACTCAAAAAAAATTTTGCTTCGAATGAATGATTAGCTATACTTATTTAAGCTCTGGGCACTTCTCTGGACTCCGTATGATACCTTACCTAGCTCTTTTAATCTTCGTAACCACCCTGCGAGGAACTAAAATTATTTCTATTTTCTAGATGAGTCTCAGGTTAAATCACTTGCCTAAGGTTACGTCACTTTCACAACGGCAGGGCTGGGCTTTGGACAGAGATGTACCCCGCCTCAAAGCCTTAGCTGTACAAGGCTAACTGTGTTCAGGTGGAAGAGAGACGGTCTGACGAAGGATAAGGGAAGGGCACTAGAAAACCTCTGGATAAAGCTGTTTAGCGCTCTAGACTATTGCCCAGGGGAGCTTTCCGCAGTGACATACCTGTCCTATACCCATGCTGTCCAATACAGGGGCCACTAGCCACAGGTGGCTATTTACGTTTAAAATCATTAAACCTCCATCAAATTAAAAATGCAGGTCCTTGGTTGCACTAACTACATTTCAAGCAGCGACCACATTCGACCAGGCAGTTCTAGCCCTTTAGGGCTGGCTTGGAAAAGCAGACTGGGTGGCTGGAAATGCTGGCAAAGGGGAGAAGGGGAAGGGGCGCTCGGTGACAGCGGTGAGTGCCTACTTTACTTTGTGTGGCCCTCATGAACACCCTGTGAGGCGAGTGTCCCCTCAGCTCACAGAGAGACCGAGGGTCAGAGCCACGGGGCCACCGTGCGTCGCTGCCTGTGTACCTGGGTGCTCAGTCAGGGGAGCCCCCAGCAGGTTGTGCCAAGCAGGTTAGAGACTCCGGGTTTTCTCAGCCCCTCT
This sequence comes from Dasypus novemcinctus, assembly GCF_030445035.2. Lineage (NCBI taxonomy): Eukaryota > Metazoa > Chordata > Mammalia > Cingulata > Dasypodidae > Dasypus > Dasypus novemcinctus. The sequence continues at coordinate 29,957,536 of NC_080685.1, read as the reverse complement.
CAGAAGGATTTATACGCGACCATTTTCAGACTCCTTGTAGGGTGGAGTCTGGTTTGACAATTCCACCCGGGCCTCCCAGGCTTTGCACAGACTCCGTGACTATTTGCTACAATGAATAAACAAGGGGCAGAGCCAGAGGCAGGGACACTTTTCTGGCAACAGTTCGATGGGGAGGGTTTGCAGTTCCTCAATCACACCGCTTCTGAGCCAGTCATCCTCCAACTGCACAGGGCATTAACAATCACAAGGGGCATCTTGGCGAAAAGGACTTTTCCCGGGCCTCCCGCCCCATTTGGTAAATCGAGGGTGGAGGCCAGAATCAGATTTCTGTCCAACTCCATTCACGGCTCCCCCCCCATAAAACACACACCCCAACTCGGAGGCAGCTAGACCCAGAACTACCCTCCTGAGAAGGACTGATTTAGGGTGAGGCTAGGAATGTTTGTAGGCATTGGGGGGCAGGAAGAGGTGGCCCTAAAGGGCAACTCGGAAGTCGAGCCAGGGCTTTGAGAGACTTGAAGGTGTGCATGCTTGTTTTCTGTATTTTCGTGCATTGCAGAAGAGGGAGGGAACCTGAGTCATCCACAGGCCAGGTTCTGCGCAGCCAGGCCTCCCACGCCTGCCACCAAGAGCGGGCACCAGCCTAAGTCCCCAGCTGGTCCAGGCCCCAGGGCTCCCGGCCGCGCCGCCAGCTGCTGATCCCAAGGAGAACACGCCTCCCGGGCGATAACAGCCCCACGGCCCCGGAAAGCCTGCGGATTTCCCCTCTAAGCCAATTCTAGCCTCTGCTACCCCCTCTGCCCCTCACTTCCCTAAAGCGAGACCTCTCACAGTCATTTGCTCCATGCTTCCTGTACAAGGTCTTTATTTGTACTCTCAAGTTCGTGGGCTGAGTCTGTGTGGGTGTGGGAGGGGAGCCGGGTCTTTTCTACTTCCCTGCATTTTCCTTTGGAGCTGGGAGGGCTTTCACTTCCTCCCCAAACTCTCAGTTCTGCCTTTCACAGGCTGCCCGGCCCTGGGACCGCCTTGCCTGGCCCCTCTCCAGCACGAGGGGAAACAGGGCGCTGACTGCACAGCCCCCTAGAGCCTTGCCACCACCTCGAAGTGAAAAGGAGCCACCGCCACAGCAGTCACCTCCCTGGGGCAGATGCCCTGGGGGGTGAGATTAGCAACAGAGGCCTTCCCAGCAAAGGAGGGCCAGTTCCCTCGGGGGCTGGCCTCCGATCTCTCTGCCACCATCTCTCTGCCACCGCAGGTGCCCAAGCCCCGGCCTCCACTTGCCCTCCCTCGGCCTCTTCGCCTCTTCTGCCCCTGTGTGTAGCCAGTTGAGAGTGACACGCAGCTTGCCCCCGGGTACTCCCCGCACCCCAAGCTCCACCTGCTGGGCTAGTTGCACCTTTGGGAGTCTTAGGGATCTACCACACTAGATGGAGCACAGAGCCAAGGGAGGGCAGGCCTCCATCACTGGGGCCTGACAACCTCCCATCCCAGCCACTCTGAACCTCCGTCTCCTTTGTTGAACAAAGTTATAATGAGATCAGGGGGAGAGAGGACTGGAACGCAGTGTTAAGCAGGGAGCCCTCAATCAACACGACTGTTTCTGGCAGGAGCAATAAACGTGTGCTGAAAAAAGGAGCCACTTTACTTTCCTCTGCTAACTGCAAGGACCACAACTATCTACTCCGAAAGCAGAGAGCTGCAGGCACTCCAGGCTCTTGTTCCAGAACGTTACTCCCAGCGGAAGAGATCGAGCTGAGGGTGTTCGCCCAGGCGAGGGCAGCGGGTCACCTCAGCCATCTGTTCCCCCAAGCCTGCCTGCTGCCCCCTTGGTTTTCCACTGTCTCATCCAAGAAGCCCGCGGGGCGCTATATAGTAAACCTCTGGCGAAGCCGTTGCCCGCCTGGTCGGCACAAGAGAGCAGACACAGGGCTGGGCATGGGGCCAGAGCCCAGAGCAAGGCTGCTGGGCAATTACAGTGAACACGAGCGTCAAGTGCCTACTGGCCTCACCGCCCCCCACCTGCCCTTATCTGGAAAGGGAGTCCAGCGGGTGCCAGCCCCAAGAGGTCCCAATCCCGTGCCAGTCACTGCGCTCAGGTGAATTCCCAGGCTGGGGCATGCGGCTTGCCAGAGCCCGTGCTGCTGAAGTGAGCCCATAGGATGGGGAGGGTCCATGACTCAGCGCCCGTGATGTCAGTCCCTTCACAGTCAGGGCTCTGTCATCCACAGAGACACCCAGGGAACTGGGGGGGGGGGGCCGCGGGGGGACAGGGTGGCCCCACAAACTGAGGGGCAAGGTGGACGCTGGGAGAAAAGGCGCCCCAGGCGGGAACACAACCCCTCCATTGTGCGCCCTCCCCGCCGCCAGCTCCCCTAAGAGCGACGCGGGGCGCAGTTGTTGAGAGGTTCTGGTGGGTCCTGAGAAGAGGACGCAGCAGTGTTCAGGATCAGCTCATCAGTCACGGTGCCGACGGCGCCCCGAGTCCGGGACGCTCCCGGGCCACAGGGCAGTCCCGGGGAGGGCGCGCGGGGCCGAGGGCGCAGCACGCAGCAGGGGAAACCAGCGACCGCCCGGTCGGAACAGCTGGATCGGCCCAGGGCCCACACCTTGCGCCGCGGTAACCCAAGCTAACCACGTTAAAGGGGAGCCGTCACCCCTCCTTTCCTCCTTCCTGCCGTCCCCCACCCCCACCCCGCCTTCCCTCCTGCTGCGGCCACGGCGGTATCCCCCACCCGCCAGCTGCCCCCGGTGCGCCCGAAGCTCTTACCCCGAGCGGGGCAGTCCCCGGGAGCCAGTGCCGCCCCCAGGCAGGCCAGCAGGGCGGCCAGCAGCGCGCGGCGGACGGCCAGCATGCTTCCTTCTTGGCTAGCGCTCCATGAGCGCCGGCAGAGGCGGGAGGGGGTCCGCGCTCGGGGCGCGGCGGCAGCGGGCGCAGGCCTCCAGGGAGCCCCGACCCGCCGGGGCCGCGCGCTCGGCACGCACTGCAGGTCCCCGGGCTCAGCGCCTCCCCCTGGCCGGGTTCGGTGTCAGAGCAACTTCCCACTTGATATGACTCAGAGCAGCGGACGGTCCTGGCAACGCAGGAAAACATTTGAGGAACTCGCGCTGGAGCGTCGCTCGCCCGCCTCAGGGTGCGGTTACGAAAGCCCGAGCGGATGGCGCAACAGCCCCGCGCGCCGCCGCCCCGCGCGCCGCAGGGGGCGGCTTCCTGCCCGCGCCGCACCTGAGCGGGGCAAGGGCGGGGGACCCTGGCCCCGCAGCGCCGAGTCCGACGAGCGCCCCTCCTCCCCGGCCTGCAATTGAGCGGAAGGGAGGCTGAGACGCCTCCGGCTCGGTTTTGATTTTTGGTTTCGCGAACAAGACGACAGCTGTGAAAGTCCCACCTGGCGAGGCCTCGGGGAGGCGACCTGCCGCTGGCAGTTACAGTAAAGCAGTGGTTGGCAGCCCGGGCTGCCCACTGGGGTCCCCTGGGCAGTCCTCAGCACTGCCGTGTCGGGGTCCCCCGCACCCCCGCCGCAGGGATTCTGATTTAATCTCTTACTATCGTCAAGATAGGTTTTCTCCCTGTGCCCTGCTGGGTTCCCGCGGGCTGTAGCAGAGGCAAAGAAGTAGTTTGAGCTTGGGAGTCAGGCGGCTAACCTGGGGCCACATCCAGACCTGCCATCTCGCGATCCCTGACTGCTGTGCAGAATGTTGGAGAGCCACAAGAAAGCCTCGACAGGACAGCGCGCTTAGGAAGATCCCGGGAGGCGGTGGCTAAGCCGCCGACGCAGCGTCTGGCCTGGGGTGCTTGACGGATGTCGCCCTCCCGGCTTGGCAGATAGAAGCTGGCACTTGGCCTTCAGGGCCTCTTGAAAGGGTCCACCGAGGTTCCCCACGGGGCGAGAGCTGATAGCGCGGCTTCAGAGCTGAGTTTGGAGGGAAAGTAAAATGCTGAAATGAGGTCTAGACCGACAGGCCTCTGGATCACTCGTGCTGGCTAGACAGGAGCCCAAGGGCTGGGACCAGGCACGGAGGACAGAGCTTCCGAAGGGCAGCCCTCAGACCCCATGCGCAGGGGTCTCTCTGTGGGGACCACCCAGCAGCAGTGCCGGTCAGAACCAGGCACTGACCCCCTGTGTGGGGGCTGGTTGGGTGGGCTTCCTCCAGCTGTGCCACAACCGGGGAACGAAAGCCGTGGGGCGGGGTAGACCTTCAGGGGCCGCTAGCCCTCTCCCTGCTGTGGAAAATGGGGTTGCAGCAGGGCGGGGGGTGGGCCCCACTGGGGTTGCCCCCTTCCCCTCCATTTGTGGCAGATGCAGACCTGAAAATAATCACAGAGGGACTACCAGCTGCCAACCTGAAACCGGAAGGCTGCGGAGCCCTCAGCTCAGACAGGGAGCTTGAGAGAGGGACGCTGAGGCCCCGAAACAGGCGCTGCAGGCTCTACCTGGCTTCTGCACCCGAGTGGGCCTCCTCCTCTCCACCCCACTGGTGGGAAGCCTGTGCCCTAGAGTCACACAGACTCCCAGCTCTGCCACTTGCTGGTTGTGTGACTTGGGATAAGTGACCCAACCTCTCTGAGCCTCTATTTCCTGATTTGTAAAATGAGGGCAACAGCATGCACATTATTGGTGTCAAGGTCCAAATTAAAAGATCTGGCCCATCCTTCTTTCCCCAGCCTCATTTTCTTCATCTCCATGCCTTGAATATAATTGTGTTTCTACCGTATTATGTATGGCTTCTCACCTCCATGTCAATGATGGAACTGTTATCTCTACCAGGAATTCCTTTCCCTGGTCCTATACCCTTCTCATCCTCAAGTCTCGGCTCAATTATCCATTATCCACAAGGCAAGTTAGGTGCCCCATCTCTGTGCTCCCTCAAAACTCCATGCTGGGAAGCGGATGTGGCTCAAGTGATAAGAGTGTCCACCTACCATACAGGAGGTCCAGGGTTCAAACCCAGGGCCTCCTTGACCCGTGTGGAGCTGGCCCACGCGCAGTGCTGATGCGCACAAGGGGTGCCCTGCCACGCAGGGGTGTCCCCGCGTAGGGGAGTCCCACGCACAAAGAGCGAGCCCCTTAAGGAGAGCTGCCCTGTGCGAAAAAAGTGCAGCCTGCCCAGCAGTGGCGTCACACACACGGAGAGCTGATGCAGCAAGATGACGCAACAAAGAGACACAGATTCCCCGTGCCGCTGACAAGACTATAAGAGGACACAGAAGAACACACAGCAAATGGACACAAGAAAGTGACAATCGGGAGGGGGTGGAATGGGGAGAGAAATAGACAGATAGACAGACAGATAGATACATAGATAGATAGATAGATAGATAGATAGATAGATAGATAGATAGATAGATAGATAGATAGATAGATAGATAGACAGACAGACAGATAGATAGACAGACAGATAGATAGAAACTCCACAGTGGCTCCTTGCAGTCAGCCCTTCTCCCTGCCATACCGTGAAGCTCGTCTGCATCCCGCTGCTCGGCAGCGCCTGGCACCTGGTGAGGCCCCTTTTCTGGAGGATGCGGCCTCCCTCGGGGTATTCGCTGAGCCATCTGTCTGCCCAAGGTCAAGGCAGACCTGAGCTCTACCCTACGCGGAGGTTCAAAATTCTTGGGCCGACATTCCAGACTTTTGCTATGAAAAAAATTGAGAAGGAGAGGCAGGAAACACGTGTGCTTCTGAGAGCAGCGCTCCCGGGCTCAGCAGCTCCTCTTGCTGCATCTCGACCCCAGGCAGGGGAGAAGACTCAGGCCGGGGGCAGATGTGGAGGAGCTGCAGGGTGAACTGCAGGGTGGGGACCGGCCACAGCCACCAGGAAACAGATGAGCATCAGACAGGGCCGAAGCAGCCTGGGGCTGGGGCGTTCAGACCGGAGCAGAAAGAACTGTCTGAGCCAGGGCGCCTTCCTCGGGTCACTGTGATGTTGACCCGGCGCTTCTGCAATACTCCTGCCTAAGAACTTCTTAACTACGTGCTAGGAGGACTGACCCCATCTGCTGATGAGTACACAGAGGCTCAGAGAGGGGAAGTGACTTGTCCAAGATCACACAGCTGGTAACTGGCAGATCTAGGGCAGGGTGTGGCTCCTGGCCCAGGACTCTCATGGAGGCAGGACTCAGCAGGCCCGGGACCTGTCCACCCCCCTCAGCTAGGTCCTGGGGATGGGGCGGGGGTGGGGGTGGGGAGTGGGGGGGAAGTGAGACACGGAACCTGGTGTGTGGATGAGCTGAGCTCCCCGAGTTCCTTACTCTACCCGTTCTTGGGTCTCCCAGACCCCTCCCCTCCCCTCTACCCCCCACTGGGGTTCCTGTTCCACAGCCACCCTCCTTCTCCCACACAGGGGAAAGCTGGTTCCACCTCTGTCCCAGCAAGTAAATTCTCTCTCACCTTTGGCCTGGAGAGATTAAGCTTCTTAAGTTTTGTCAAAGACAGAGGCCTACTGGAAGCCGTACAGAATAAATACATAAGATTGTTTTGGATCCAAACGGGACTTAGTCACCATCTGCTCCTCCTCCCTCACCTTACAGATAAGGAAACTGAGGCCTCAGAGGAGACGCAGCTTGCCAAGATCACGCAGACGAGTCGGTGACAAACCCAGACCTCCTGACTCAAGGAGATGGCTTCTGGTTCCCTCCCGGCCTGGGGTGCCATGTGAGGGCCCTTCTCAGCTGCAAGAGTTTAAAACGAGATCCTTTGTTACCAATTCACCTCCCGAGTTTGTCTTTCAGGGCAGCGATGATCCTGAGAGGTGCAGTAGTGGGGGGGGTTGGACCAACTTACAACCCCCCCCACCCCCCCACCCCCGCCCCGGTCCTCTGGCCCATCCCCGAGCCTCTGGTCTGCTCCTGGTTAATCAATAATCTCAGGAAGGTGCTCCTGATCCCCTGAACCCATACCCCTCCCTTTCTCATCCACCGGGGAGGAGGCTGACAGTAGGTGGGATAGGCAGAGGTGTGCTTGCCCCGGTCCTCTGATCAGCACAGCTCAGTGTTCCAGGCCAGTGGCGCCCCCCAGTGTCGGGCCTCAGCCAAGGTCCAGCACCCTCAGCCTGCATAGGGCAGCCTCTCTGCTCTCACGGTGGCCGTGGACGCGTCCAGCTCCCCACCTCGGCTGCAACAATCAGGCTCATCCCATCTGCAGTCGAGACGTTTTCCTGTCGCATCTTACACTGCATCACCCAGCTGCGTTTTAACCCCAGAGAAGAGATGTTTCGCACCATTCTCAGAAGGGAGTTATAAAAGTTTTCCCCCTTCTGGTATTATTTATAAAATGTTTTAATTTTTATAAATATTAGAAAGGCATCACAATTATAAGATTAAACAAACTAGGAACTTGAAAATCCAGATGTAGAAAATAGATGCACGGAGCAGATGTGGTTCAAGTGGCTGAGTGCCTGCTTCACAGATGGGAGGTCACAGGTTCACTTCCCAGTGCTTCCTAAAAAAACAGAAAACAAACAAGTGAACAAGCAAAGAGACTAACTCAGGGGAGTTGATACGACTCAGTAGTTGAGCACCAGTATCTCACATACAAAGTCCTGGGTTCAATCCCCAGCCCCATACCTCCAAAAAAAAAAAAAATAGATGCACTATGGGGTGGGCAGAGAAGGAAAGATGACTCACGTTATTCAAAGACATAACATGAGATTCCTTTAGAGGGTGGACTTTTCTAGCACACTGTACAACGTAATTCTACACGCACAGATTCTGGGGCCAGACTGTCTGGGTTCTGGTATCAGCTCTGTCACTTACTAGCCTTGTGTCCTTGGACAAGTTACTTAATTGCTCTCTGCCTCAAAGTCTCCATCTGTAAAATAGGTAAATTTGTGTTATAGGTAAAATTTAAAGTGCCCTCCTAGGATTTTTATGAGAATTAAATTATTTAATATTTGCAAAATGTTGTCAAGCGGACGTGGCTCAACTGATAGAGCATCCCAGTCCAGCTCCATGGAAGTCCCGTGTCCTGTGTTAGAGAACAATCTACTAGTCGATTTAACAGTGGCAGCAGGATTTGCTACTATTGTTAAGCATGATCTCTTATCAGAGCTGGGGCCTCTTTTGCTACTACCTCAGTCTGCTGTTTCACCTTTCCTGGAAGATATTCTAAATTTGGATTCCACGAGTACACATGAGCCGTATGTTCTTACACTTCCCAGCAGAGGCTGCCCCACGCGCCCGATTTTCACAGAATGAAGGTTGAGTAATAATTACCCTTGGCGCTGCTGATGAGCTGCTGCATTTGCACCCATGAGCTGGCTCTGTCGCAATCACTCCTATATGCATAGCTACATGTGTGTAGGCACACATGATTAAGCAGATTCGTGAGCCAAACTGCCTGAGTTCAAAACCACCTCTGCCACTGACCAGCCAGGGACCATGCACAATTCCGTAATCTCTCTGTAAATAAGGAATTGAAAAGTGTCTATTGCAGAGGGATGTTGTGAAGATTAACTGAGAAAACTATCTAATACAAAGCACTTAAATTGTCTAAAGTCCTGGTACCCAGGAAGTGCTCAGTAAATGTTAGCCTGATGATGATGATTATCTGCGTGTACAATAACCTCACCTTTTTGATGGAGTAGATGTGACTTAGAAGCTATTTTTTCCTGTTAATTGAAATTTCCCTCAAAGGTCAGACTTTATTTATCTTAACCATTTTCACGAGTCTCTTCCTAAACATATTATACACTTTCACTTTTCTGACCCAGAAAGTGGATCATGCTGAACATATTTTTATTAAATGCAAGGCAACACAGCTAGAATTAAAAAGTCAGGGAAGCGGATGTGGTTCAAGTGGTTGAGCTCCTGCCTACCACATGGGAGGTCCTAGGTTCGGTTCCCAATGCCACTGGGAAAAGATGAGCAAGACAGTAAGCTAGTGAAACAGGCTGGCACAGCAAGCTGATGCAACAAGATGACGCAACAAGGAGACCTAAAGAGGAAACGCAATGAGAGAGACAACAAAGCAGGGAGCGGAGTTGGCTCAAGCAATTGAGCGCCTCTCTCCCACATGGGAGGTCCCAGATTGGATTCCCAGTGTCTCCTAAAGAGAAGACAAGCAGGCACAGAGAGCACACAGTGAATGGACACAGAAAGCAGACAGTGAGCACAAACAATGAGAGGGGGGAATAAATAAATAAATAAATCTTTTTTTAAAAAAGTCATATAACATCTACAGATGTAGAAAAATCAGAACCCTCACACAATGCTGGCAGGAATGTAAAATGGTGCAGTCCCTTTGGAAAAGTCTGGCAGTTCCTCAAATGATTACGCATAGATTTGCCTATTCTACCCTACCCAAGAGAACTGAAAACATATGTCCACACAAAAACTTGTAAACAAATGATTACAGCAGCACTATTCCTAATAGCCAAAAGGTGGAAACAACCAAATGTCCATCAACAGACAAATGAATAAACAAAATATGCTATATCCATACAAGGGAATATTACTTGATCATGAAAAAGAACAACATACTGAAGCATGCTACAACTTGATTGACTCTTGAAAACACTAATCTAAGTGAAAGAAGCTAGTCACAAATATCCATATATTATGTGATGTCATTCATGGGAAATTCCAGAATAGAGAAATCTGTAGAGACAGAAAGTAGATTCATGATGGCTTAGGGCTGGGGGAGGGATGGGGAGAGGTGGGAGGTGATAGCTGAAAGCTAGGGTTTCTTTTGGGGGGCCTTTTTTTAAAAGACTTATTTATGTATCCCCCCCCGCCCCCCAACTTTGTTGTTTGCATTTGCTTCCTGCTCTCTGTTCATCTTATTTTTTCAGGAGGCACTGGGAACCGAACCGGGACCTCCCATGTGGGAGGGAGGCACCCAATCACTTGAGCCACCTCTGCTCCCTGCTTGTTGTGTTTCTCATTGTGTTTCCTCTCTGTGTCGTTTTGGTGCATCATCTCACTGCATCATCTTGCTGTGTCAGCTCACTGTGCCAGCCCATCACATCAGCTCCCTGTCTTGTGAATCTTTTCTAGGAGGCACTGGAAACTGAATCCAGGACGTCCCATGTGGTAGGCAGGTACCCTATTGCTTGAGTCACATCTGCTTCCCAGGGGTTTTCTTTTTGAGGTGATAAAAATTGATTGTGTTGATGGTTGCATATATCTGTAAATGTACTAAAAACCATTGAATGGCATGGTGTAAATGGGTGAATTGTATGCCATGTGAATTATATCATAATGAAACTGTTTAAAAAATAAATTTTAAAAGTTTTGGAACCTCTTATGCTTTTTATAATGTAACTTTTTTGTGATGTATGTATCTTCAAAAAAATACAATTTACAAAATGACAGGGGTGAGGGGTGGGGGGTGGGTTATATGGGAACCTCTTATGTTTTTGTTTTTTTTAAAAAAAGATTTATTTATTTATTTATTTCTCTCCCCCTTCTCCCCGACCCAAGTTGTCTGTTCTCTGTGTCTATTTGCTGCATCTTCTTTTGTCCGCTTCTGTTGTTGTCAGCAGCACAGGAATCTGTGTTTCTTTTTGGCTGTGTCATTTTGTTGTGTCATTTCTCTGTGTGGGTGGCGCCATTCTTAGGCAGGCTGCACTTTCTTTCGCGCTGGGCGGCTCTCCTTACAGGGCACACTCCTTGCGCATGGGGCTCCCCTAGTGTCCCCCACGTGGCACGGCACTCCTTGCGCGCATCAGCACTGCGCATGGGCCAGCTCCACACAGGTCAAGGAGGCCCCGGGTTTGAACCGCAGACCTCCTGTGTGGTAGACAGATGCCCTAACCACTGGGCCAAGTCCGCTGCCCGCTCTTATGTTTTTTTAATGTAACATTCTATGTGATCTATTAACTTTAATAAAAATGAAAAAAGAGAGAAAAGAAAAAGAAAAGGAAATACAAGGCATGCCGATCAGAAAGGATAATATAAAACTTTCCCTATTTGCAGATAATAGGATTATCTGTATAGAAAATCACATGGAGGGAAGTGGACTTGGCCCAGTGGTTAGGGCGTCCGTCTACCACATGGGAGGTCCACGGTTCAAACCCCCGGCCTCCTTTACCTGTGTGGAGTTGGCCCATGCGCAGTGCTGATGCGTGTGGGGAAAGCCGTGCCACACAGGGGTGTCCCCCACGTAGGGGAGCCCACACGCAAGGAGTGCGCCCCGTAAGGAGAGCCGCCCAGCGGGAAAGAAAGTGCAGCCTGCCCAAGAATGGCGCCACACACACGGAGAGTTGACACAACAAGATGATGCAACAAAAAGAAACACAGATTCCTGGTGCCGCTGATAAGGATAAATGTGGTCACAGAAGAAAACAGAGCAAATGGACACAGAGAGCAGACAACTGGGGGGATGAGGGAGGGGAGAGAAATAAATAAAAAATAAATCTTTAAAAAAAAAAAGAAAATCACATGGAATCTACAAAAAATACTCTAGATCTAATAAGTGATTTTAGCAAGGTCACAGGATATAAGGAAAGCATGCAAAATACCAACAGCAGTTCTATGTACTAACAGTGAGCACATAAACACTGAAATTGAAAATACAATACCATCACTCAAAATATTTAACTGCTTAACTGTAAATCTGGGGGCATTTTCAAGAGTTGGAATTGTCCTGAATGACATTGCAAAGACAGATACAGGACATTATATACCCTACCATAACCTACAGAATGGAGTGGGAGAAAGTGCAAACTACAATGTAAACTATAATCCATGCTTAGTGGCAATGCTCCAAATTGTGTTCATCAATTGCAATGAATGTACCACACTAAGGAAAGAAGTTGTTAATGTGGGAATAAGTGAAGGGTGTGGGGAGTGGACATATGGGAATCCTTTACATTTTCTTATGTAACATTTTATGTAATCTAAGTATCTTTTAAAAATAAATAAAAATATACTTTTTAAAAATTAAGTGTAAATCTAATAAAACACACAGGACTTGTACGTTGAAAATAAAAAATTAAATTAAATTAAAAAAATGAAAGCTTTGGGTCAGGCCTACTTGGATTCAAATCCTTGTATTATTACTATTTTTTATCTCTCCCAGTCTCGTTCTCCTGATGTAAAGCAGGACCAACAGTAGGACCCAAATCAAAGGGTGGATGTGAGGATTCAATGAGATAATGTCCATGGATTCCTTAGTATAGTGCCAGGCATAGAATATTAAGTCAATATATTGCTAAGGAATGTAATTACATTTACTCCCCACCACCACCACCACCACCACTTGTGGCTTTTTTGCTTCCTGTCTGCTCTCTGTGTCCATTCGCTGTGCATTCTTCTGTCTGTATTTATTTTATTCCCCACCCCGTGGCTTGCTTGTTGTCTGTTCTCTGTGTCCATTTGCTGCGTGCTCTTCTGTGTTTTTGCTTGTCTCCCTTTTTGTTGTGTCACCTTGCTGAGTCGGCTTCCCGCGGTGCAGGCAGGCCAGGTAGCACTCCGCGGCGCTGGCGGGCGAGCCTGCCTTCGCAAGGAGACCCCAGGATGCAAACGGCCTCCCATATGGCAGACAGGAACCCAACTGATTGAGCCACAGCCGCTTCCCTGTAATTACATTTCTAATAAATATTTATCAGATGCCATGTACCAAATTTTGGACTTGCTACCACAAAAAATTCAAAGACACTGATCGTGCTCCTCTGGCCTAAGGCTAACACCTCCAAAGAACCTACCATTCTGCCTTCTCCAGAACCTCAGGCCCTAAGTTATCCTCTCCTCCCTCTTCCTCTGCACTGGATCCTTTCCATAAATATTGGACAGGCTTTAGTCTCCCCCATCTTGAGAAACAACTTTCCCTGTGCCTCATGGCCCTTTCCAGTTACTTCCCCATCTCTTTTCTGCTTATAGTCAAACTTCTCACTACAGTAATTGAATGAGGGGAACTTGCTTGATGTCTCTGTTCCTCACCTCCCATTCCTTTCTCATTCCATTCTAATCTGCAGTCTACTGCTGAGCCCAGAAAGAAATGAGCCTCGGGTAGAGAGACAAGCCTTATGCCAGCCTCCAGCTGAGATCGGAAGAAGCCGGGACCACAGAACCTTAAGAGGAAGAAGGAAGGTTGAACCCTTGCAGATGTTGCCTGCCCTCTTGCGTCAACATGAGGCAATGGTCTTTATGTGAGAAAGTACCTCATATGGTACCTTGAGTTGGACTCTTTAGGACCTTGTGACTATAAGATTCTACCCCAAATAAATACCCTTTATGAAAGCCAGCAGAGTTCTGGTACTTTGCATCAGCACCCCTTTGGCTGATTAATACAGAATTTGGTACCAGAGAGTGGGGTGGTGCTTTTGCAATAACCAAAATCCTGGAACAGTTTTATAAATGCATAAGGGGTATTTTTTGGAGGAATTGTGAGATGCTTGATGGAAAAGGCCTAGATCGCTTTGAAGAGACTATTGGTAGGAATATGGATGCTAAAGAGACTCTTTATGAGGCCTTAGAAATAAATGATGAAACTATTATTGGAAACTGGAGGAAAGGCGATCTGTGTTTTAAAGTAACAGAGAATTTAGCAAGAATAACTCCTGATATTTTACGGAAGACAGAATTTGAAAATGGCAAGCTTGGGCATTTAGCTGAAGAACTTTCCAAAGTAAACTCAGAGAACACAGCTTGGCTTCTCCTTGCAGCTTATAGTAAAATGCTAGATGAGAGAGATAAGCTGAGAACTGAATTGTTGGGTACAATGAAACCAGAAACTGAGTTCAGAAATTCTAAGCCTTTGGAAATCAAGCTCCCAGGTGATAGTGCCCCATTTGAGAACTTAACTAAACTTGGAACTTGTAAATTGGGATTGAAAATGCAGTTGTTGGGGAAAGACTTGTGGAAGTCTAACTGCCTGATGGCTTTGACACCTGCTTCCTACATGCTAAATCATCAAGCTTTTTGCAAGAGCTGTATGAATAAAACCACTGTCAGCCTGGACTAAAAGGGACATGGAAGGGAGATATGGGAGGGAAAACGGCTTTAAGAAGGAAATCATGGAAGCTGAGGTCTGGAATTAAGACTTCTCCTTGGTCCAAGAGAAGGACCCCACCCATGTGCTCAGAGAGGGTGAGTTTGCCCCGGCATTTGAAGAGGGTGGATGTTCCAACACACTATTCAGGGCAAGCTTTGCTGCCCCAGACTATAGAGAGGGTGGAGCACTCCAAGATTGGGGAGAATAAGGCCGACACCCCATAGGTCAGAGAGGGGTGGGCCTGCCCCCCACAGATTAGGGAAGGCCGGGTCACCAACTCATTGCTCTGAGAGGGTTCGGCCTGTAGGCCAGAGTTAGGGAGAATGTTGCTTCCCCCTCACTGTACTACGGGGATTGAGATTCTACCCCAAAGATTTGGTAAAGTGTGGCTATCACCCCAACATTCTTAGAGGGTGAAGTCTGGAACTCAGTCGCCACCCAAATGCTTGATGGGGGTAGAACCAAGGAAATAACCATTGGGCAAGCCTGTGGAAAAGTTGGACACCCATGAGTCCTCAGGGAGAAAAAAAACATTACCTTGAGAATGACTCTCAGACTTTGAAATCTAATGGAGTATGCCCTGAAGGTTTATGGAACTGTAGGGGACCAGTGACTCATGTTTCCCTTCCAATTTCTCTTTATGGTAATGCAAATATGTATCCTCTGTCTGTCCTTTGGTATATTAGAAGCAGGAAAGTTGTTTTGTAAGTTTCAGAGATCTACAGCCAGATGGGATGAGGCTTTGCCCCAAGAGAAACTGTATTTCTTTACACTGATTGTGATATGATTTTGTTCTTAGCATTGTTGCTGATTTAAAGTTTTTTTTGAATATTGTAATATCTTTTTGGAATTCAGAGGGTGGAGCATGGCAGTTCGATATTATTTTTTAATTCCGAAAAGAGATATTATGTTTGTAAACTTGTCTGTTCCTCTGTGCATGACACCCTTTGATTGTATTAGTTTCAGCTGAGAGGTCTGATTAAATTATGTTAAGATTAGGGCTTTGATTCAACCATGTCATTAGAGTGTGACTTAGCATTGAGTCCCAGCCCCCTTGGTGGGCAAATAAAACAGACTCACGTGGAAGTAGACATGCGGAGATGAAGAACACGGAGAAAGACAGCTCATTAGACACTGAAGAGGCCCCTGGAAGAGAGAGGACCCTGATAGTCTATAGCTGACCTTGTGAAGAGAAGAGAGCAGCTGAGCCCAGAAAGAAAGTATCCCCAGGGAAAGAGATGGGCCTTGTGCCAGGCTACGGCTGAGACTGAAAGAAGCTGGGACCACGGAGCCTTAAGAGGAAGAAGGAAGGCTCCACCCTCATGGACATCACCTGCTGTCTTGTGTCAACACGAGGCAACAGACTTTGGGTAAGAAAGTACCTCTTATGGTACCTTGAGTTGGACTTTGTGACTGTAAACTTCTACCCCAAATAAACACTCTTTATAAAAGCCAACTGAGGCGGCGGACTTGGCCCATTGGTTAGGGCGTCCGTCTACCACATGGGAGGTCTGCGGTTCAAACCCCGGGCCTCCTTGACCCGTGTGGAGCTGGCCCATGCGCAGCGCTGATGCGCGCAAGGAGTGCCCTGCCACGCAGGGGTGTCCCCGCGTAGGGGAGCCCCACATGCAAGGAGTGCACGTAAGGAGAGCCGCCCAGCACGAAAGAAAGTGCAGCCTGCCCAGGAATGGCGCCGCACACATGGAGAGCTGACACAACAAGATGATGCAACAAAAAAGAAACACAGATTCCCGGTGCCGCTGACAACAACAGAAGCAGACAAAGAAGAAGACGCGCAAATAGACACAGAAAATAGACAACCAGGGTGGGAGGCGGAAGGGGAGAGAAATAAATAAAAATAAATAAATCTTTAAAAAAAAGAAAGCCAACTGAGTTCTGGTACTTTGCATCAGCACACCTTTGCCTGACTAGTAGAACTCAACCCTCCCCTGAAACTGCCCTTTCTAAAGATGCCCACATTCATTCTACATCTACTTATTGAAGGCCTCCTCTGCAATACTGTCCTAGGCACAAGGAAACCACAGTGACCAAGACCAAGTCCAGCCCTAATAGAGCTGACGTTTGAATGAGGCAATTAATACCCCCAAACCAACAGACAAAGAAAAAAGTTAATCTCAGATGGTGACAAGAGCTATGAAGAAGTAATTGTCAGTACTTCCAGGAAGATGTGGATTAGAGAGACACAAGACTCATTTCTCTCCCTGAAAAATAACTAAAGGACAGTCAGAAACAGCCTGAAAAAATACTTTAGGGTTTAGGGCACCAGGGGAAGACTGGACACCCCCCAGAAGAAAGAGGGGCAAAGGAAAAGAAACTCAGCAGGAAAACTCTGTGAATAAATCTGCAGCTGCAGCTGCTGGTGCCCATCCCTCCACATTCACAACAGACAGCTTTGAATTCTCCAGCCTCTGGCCATGGACAGAGGGGGCTGCTTTGGTCTACCTCCCCAGGAAAGGTACAGAAAGATGCAGCCTAAGGCTGATTCAGGTTTTGGCCAACCAATCTGGTCTGCTGTGTCCCTCGAGTCCTTCCAGGCTGGATGAGTCCATGCCATTGTTTGCTCTGGGAAATGGCACAAGACTAAAGAGACTAAAGAGATCCAACGCTCACAAACAATCTTCCTAATGATCATGACTGGTTGTTGAGGACTCAAAGGAAGTGGAATTATTTCCTATCCAGGAAAAAAAGTGGGAGCTGCCAGCAAAGATTGGAGAACAGCCCCTGAGAAAGTTTGATTTATGAGGCTCTGAATAACCTTGAGGCAGGATCCTCTGTCACATTGTTATGTCTGTGAAGCAGCGAACACACTCCCACCAGGCTTTGAATTGAGAGGGCTGCCAAAGAGGGCCATCTGCTGGTGAACCAAGGAAGTATATGAGAATAAATTAAAAGTAAATAAATGAGGGAGGCTTTTGGGGGTCTTTAAAGCCTCTCTCCCCAAGGCCCTTGAAAGTGCGTCTGCAACCCATTACTGGGTCCATGGTCCAGAATTGAGCAGCTAAACAGGGATAATACTAAAGAGCTATAACAGGTTGAACCAAGAATCAAAGAATGGCAGTAACACAGTCTCCCACCACTAAATCATATGCAAGAGAGAGAAATTGAGCATCAGAGTAAACTCACCATCATAATCAAATGGCTAGAATCAGCAAAAAATTGTAAGCCGTACTAAGAAAATGGAAGATATGGCCCAAGCAAAGGAATGAATGCATCAAAGCTCCAGATGAGAAACAGAATTGAGACAACTAATCAACAAGTTTCATACATATCTCATAAATCAAATCCATGAATTGAAAGACAGTATGGCTAAAGAAACAAAGGACATCAAGAAGACACTAGGTGAGCACAAAGAAGAATTTGAAAACCTGAATAGAAAAATAACAGAGCTTATGAGAATGAAAGACACAATAGGTAAGGTCAAAAACACATTAGAGGGAAGCAGATGCAACTCAACAGATCGAGTGTCTGCCTACCATATAGGAGGTCCAAGGGTTCGATACCCAGGACCTTCTGGCTCGTGTGGTGAGCTGGCCCACACGCAGTGCTTCTGTGTGCCAGGAGTGCCAGCCCACTAAGGGATGTTCCCTGCACAAGGAGTGGCCCTTGCACAAGAAGAGCCACCCCACGTGAAACTGCAGCCCACCCAGGTGTGGTGCCACACACATGGAGAGCTGACACAGCAAGATGACGCAACAAAAAGAGACACAGATCCCCAGTGCCGAGAATACAAGTGGACACAGAAGAACACACAGCAAAAAGGCACAGAAAGCAGACATGGGGGGGGGGGCAGGGGTGAGAGAAATAAATAAATAAATCTTTTTAAAAAAAAACATGTTAGAGGGAAGCAGATGTGGCTCAAGTGATAAGGCCTCTGCCTACCATATGGGAGGGCCCAGGTTCTATCCCTGAGGCCTCCTGCTGAAAAAGAAGAACAGAAAGCGTGCCTGCAAGGTGAGCTGAGTGCCCCTGTGGATGCCCACGTGGTGAGCTGAGTGCCCAAATGAATGCCTGCATGGCAAGCCAAGTGCCTGCATGGTGAGCCAGGTGCCCACACAGTGAGCTGAGTGCCCATGTGAGTGCCCACATGGCAAGCTGAGTGCCTGCGTGGTTAGCCAGTGCCCGTGTGGTTAGCCAAGTGCCCACACGATTTCCCGCATGGTGAGCCAGCGCCTGTGCGGTGAGCTGAGTGCCCACACAGCAAGCTGAGTGCCCGTGCAGTGAGTGAGTGCCCACGCAAGTGAGTCATGCAGCAAGATGATGACACAACAAAAGAAAGATGAAGGGGAGAGTCAAGGTGAAGCACAGCAAAAACCAAGAACTGAGGTGGCAAAATTGACAGGGAAACTCTTTCCACATCAGAGGTCCCCAGGATTGAATCCTGATGAATCCTAGAAGAGAAAGATGAGAAGAGAAGACAAAAAGAGAAATAGATACAGAAGATCACACAGCAAATGGACACAGACAGCAAAACAGCAGGGCAAGGGAGGGGGAGGGGATGGAATAAAACATATTAGAAGCATGCAACAGCGGACTCGAAATGATAGAAAAGAATAAGTGATGCAGAAGATAGAAGAGGTGAAATTGAAGACAGAAAAGAACAGCGAGAAAAGAATGGAAAAAACGAGCAAGGGCTTAGGGAGTTGAATGATAACATGAAGCACAACATCACATGTATCATGGGAGTCCCAGAAGGAGAAGAGAAGGGAGAGGGGCTAAAAATTGTTTAAGGAAATAATGGTTGAAAAATTCCCAACTCTCATGAAAGAAATGAATTTACATATCCAAGAAGCACAGTGTACTCAATCAGAATAAATCTGAATAGACCTACTCATACACATACCACTCAGAATGTCAAATGCCAAAGATAAAGAGAAAATTCTGAGAGCAGTAAGGGAGAAGCAAACCATCACATAAAAGAGACACCCAGTAAGACTTAGTGTGGATTTCTCATCAGAAACCATGGAGGCAAGAAGACAGTGGTATGATATAATTAGGATACTGAAAGAGAAAAATTGCCAGCCAAGAATTGTTATCCAGCAAAATTGTCCTTCAAATATGAAGGTGAGTTTATAATATTCATAAACAAACAGAAACTAAGAGAATTCAAAGAAAAGAACCCAGATTTGCAGGAAGCATTTAAAGGGAGCCTTACAGCCTGAAAGAAAAAGACAGGAGAGAGGGGCTTGGAAGAGAGTGTAGAAGGTAAGACTATGAGAAAGGATAACCAAAAAGAATAAAAAGACAGACAAAAATAAGATATGACATATGAAAGCCAAAGAATAAAATGGTGGTATTTATATGCATTTCTAGTAATATCATTGAATGTGAATGGATTAAACTTCCCAAACAAAAGATATAGACTGGGGAGTGGGTGTGGCTCAGGTGACTGGGCTCCCGCCTACCACATGGGAGGTCACTGATTCGGATGCTGGTGCCTCCTAAAGAAGACAGCAAGCTTGTGCGACAGTAGGTGCAGCAAGCTGACACAACAAGTGACACAAGAAGAAAAAACATGAGAGACACAACAAAGCAGGGAGCAAAGGTTCCCAGTGCCTCCTAAAAAGAAGACAGTGAGCTGATATGACAGGTAGGCATGATGGGCAGGTGCAGCGAGATGACATAACAAGATGATGCAAAAAGAGATGCGGGGAGGAAAAACATAATGAGAGACATAACAAAGCAGGGAGCGGAGGTGGCTCAAAAGTTAGGCACCTCCCTCCCACAGCAGAGGTCCCAGGTTTGGCTCCCAGTGCCCCCTAAAGAAACAAGGAAGACAAGCAGACATGGCAAGTGAAAAACAGAAAGGGGGTGGGGATAAATAAATAAATCAAATAAACCTTAAAATATATATATAGATTGTCAGAATGGATTTGGAAAAAACACAAGTCACCCATATGCTGTCTATAAGAGACTTACCTGAGATCTAGGGATACAAATCAGCTGAAAGTGAAAGGTTGGAAAAATATATTCCCTGCAAACAGCAACCATAAAAGAGCAGGGGTAGCTATACTTGTTTCAGACAAACAGAACTAAAATGCAAAAAAGTTATAAGAGATGCAGAAGGCCATTATTTACTAATAAAAGGGACAATCCACCAGGAACAAGTAACAGTCATAAATATCTATGCACCTAACCAGGGTGGCCCAAAATACATGAGACAAACTCTGGAAAAACTGAAAGGAGAAATAGACATCTCTACAATAATTGTTGGAAACTTCAACACCCCACTCATATCATTAGATAGAACAACCAAACAGAAGGTAAACAAGGAAACAGAGAACCTGAACAATATGATAAATGAGCTAGACCTAAAAGACATATACAGAACATTGTAACCCAAATCAGCAGGTTACACATTCTTCTCAAGTTCTCATGGAACTTTCTCCAGGATAGAGACATACTGAGTCACAAAGTAGGTCTCAATAAATATTAAAAGATTGAAATTACACAAAGCACTTTTTTAGATCATAACAGAATGAAGCTGGAAATCAATAATAGACAGGAAAGGGGAAAATTCACAAATGTGTGGAGGCTAAACAACATACTCCTAAACAATCAGAAGAAATAATAAATATCTATTTACTATTTACAAAGAGAAATTACAAAATATCTATTTACAAAGAGAAATTAGTAAATATCTTGAGATAAAAGAAAACAAGACACAGCTTATCAAAACTTAGGGGATACAGCAAAGGCAGTGCTGAGGGGGAAATTTATAGCCCTAAATGCTTATATTTAAAAAAGAAGAAACAGCTAAACTCATAGACCTACCTGAACACCTGGAGGAACTGGAAGAAGAACAGCAAACCCCAAACAAACAGAAGGAAAGAAGTAATAAAGTTTAGAGTAGAAATAAATGAAACTGAAAATAAGAAAGCACTAGAAAAAATTAACAAAACCAAAAGCTGGTTCTTTGAGAAGATTAATAAAATTGACAGACCCTTAGCTAGACTAACAAAGAAAAAGAGAAGATGCAAATACATAAAATAAGAAACAAGGAAGGGGATATCACTACTGCCCCCAAAGAAATAAAGGTATCGTAAGAGGATACTTAGAAAAATTGCATGCCAACAAGATGGATAACTTGGATGAAATGGACAAATTCCTAGAAACACACAAGCAGCCTACACTGACAAAAGAAATTGATGAACTCAACAGACCAATCACAATTAACAAGATGGAATTTGTCATCAAAAATCTCCCAACTAAGAAGAGCCCAGGACCAGATGGCTTCACAGGTGAATTCTACCAAACATTCTAGCAAGAACTAACAACAATTCTGCTAAAAATCCTTTGAAAAATAGAAGTGGAGAAAACATTGTCTAATTCATTCTATGATGCCAACATCACCCTAATACGAAAGCCAATCAAATTTGCCACAAGAAAGGAAAACTATAGACCAATCTCTCTAATGAACCTAGATACTAAAATCCTCAACAAAATACTTGCTAATCATATTCAATAATACATCTAATGAATTATACACCATGACCAAGTGGGTTCATCCCTGGTATGCAAGGATGGTTCAACATAAGAACATCAATCAAAGTAATATACCACATAAACAGATCAAAGGAAAAAATCACATGATCATCTCTATAGATACAGAAAAAGCACTTGACAAACACAGCATCCTTTCCTGATAAAAACACTTCAAAAGATAATAGAAGGAAACTTCCTCAACATGACAAAAAGTATATATGAAAACCCCACAGCTAACATGTTCAATGGTGAAATCCTAAAAACTTTTCCTCTAAGATCTGGAACAAGACAAGGATGTCCACTTCCACTACTTTTATTTAACATTGTGTTAGAAATACTTGCTCAAGCACTTAGACAAGAAAAAGACATAAAAGGCATCCAAATTGGAAAAGAAGTAAAAATTTCACTATTTCCAGATCATGTGATCCTATACATCGAAAACCCTGAGAAATCTACAACAAAGCTTCTAGAGCTTATAAATTAGTTCAGTGAAGTGGCAGGTTATAAGATCAATGTGCAAAAATCAGTAGCATTTCTGTATACCAATAATGAGCAATCTGAGGAGGAAATCAAGAAAAAATCCCATTTACAACTAAAAGAATCAAATACCTAGGAATGAAGTTAAAGATGTAAACAACTTGTATCAGAAAACTACACAACACTGTTAAAGGAAATCAAAGAAAACCTAAATAAATGGAAGAACATTTCCTGTTCATGGATAGGAAGACCAAACATCATTAAGATGTCTATCCTGGGAAACGGACTTTGGCCCAGTGGTTAGGGCGTCCGTCTACCACATGGGAGGTCCGCGGTTCAAGCCCCGGGCCTCCTTGACCCGTGTGGAGCTGGCCCATGCGCAGTG
This sequence comes from Dasypus novemcinctus, assembly GCF_030445035.2. Lineage (NCBI taxonomy): Eukaryota > Metazoa > Chordata > Mammalia > Cingulata > Dasypodidae > Dasypus > Dasypus novemcinctus. Next base: position 29,935,243 of record NC_080685.1, on the reverse strand, counting down.
CTGATGCGCGCAAGGAGTGCCGTGCTACACAGGGGTGTCCCCCGCGTAGGGGAGCCCCATGCGCAAGGAGTGCACCCATAAGGAGAGCCGCCCAGCGCGAAGGAGGGAGCAGCCTGCCCAGGAATGGCGCTGCCCACACTTCCCGTGCCGCTGACGACAACAGAAGCGGAGAAAGAAACAAGACGCAGCAACAAGACGCAGCAAGACACAGAAAACAGACAACCGGGGGAGGGGAGGGGAATTAAAATAAATAAAAATAAAAATCTTTAAAAAAAAAAAAAAAAGATGTCTATCCTACCCAAACTAATTTACAGATTTAACAATCTGTATAAAATAATAAAATAATGAGGTCACCCCTCGGGCTGAAGTGTGGTTTGCTGGCCTGGCAGGGGAGCAGCTGCAGCAGGCCAAGCCGCTGCCCCCATAATAGGGTGGCTGGTCGGACTCACCGCCACCCCTGAAGGGAGCTCGGCATGGGCGCAGAGTGCCCTCGGGTCTCCCCTTCTCGGCAGCCATGCTTCCGCGGCCGCCCCTCCTCCCGGATGGAGCCACACGATGCCTGTGGGGCGGCACCCTTCTTCTTCTTTCTCCCTGCACAGGCGCAGGGCGGAAAATTCCAGTCTGCCCTTTTCCCCTCCCCTGACAGCAGCAACAGCCAGGTGTGGGCGGAAAAATCCAGTCTGCCCTTTTCCCTCCCCCCCGACAGCAGCAACAGCCAGGCGTGGGTGGGAAACTCAAGTCTGCCCTCCACCCCAGCAACAGCAGCCACCAATCCCTAAACCCTGCCCCTTCCCCCAGCAACAGCGACAGCCAATCCCTAACCACCACCCCTCCCCCGTCCAGTACCGCCAACTGACCTTTCGCCGGCAACCAATCAGAACAGGGCGTGGCTTCGACCAATCAGCCTTCCCCAGCCCCTATAAAACTGTTGCCTCTCCCTCAATAAAGTGGACTTGCGTGTTTACCTTGTCTCCGCGGTAGTTCTTCTGCCGTGCGCCCTCCAGTCCTGAGAGCCCCCGACAAGGGCCTGGCCTCCCTTGTCCCCAGTTCGTCGCCTGCTTCTCCGGGCGACCCCCTCGTCGCCGGCTTCGCCGGGCGACCCCATCAGCCAAACCGCGCAACCCCTTGTGAGACCGATCCCTCGTCTGCTGCCGGACCGACCCCTCGTCTGCTGCCGGACCGACCCCTCGTCCCAAGTGGGACCGACCCCTCGTCCCAAGCGGGACCGACCCCTCGTCCAGAACTGGACCGACCCCTCGTCCGCAGCCAGACCCCACCTCTACCGACCGAGCAAGCCGCCGCAAAATAAGAAAAATTACCACAGCATTTTTTATTGAAATGGAAAAGCTAACTATGAAATTTATTTGGAGGGGCAAGGGGTGTGAATAGCCAAAGACATATTGAAAAAGAAAAATGAAATCAGAGAAATCATACTACCTGACTTTAAAACATATTACACAGCTACAGTGGTCAAAATTGCATGGTACTGGCACAAGGATAGACATACTGACCAATGGAACCAAATTGAGAGTTCGGATATAGATCCTTGCATATACAGTCATCTTATATTTGACAAAGCCATTAAGCCCACTCAACTGGAAGAAAATGACCTCTTCAACAAATGGTGCTAGGAGAACTGGATACCCATATCCAAAAGAATGGAGAGGATCACCATCCCATGCTCTATACAAAAATTAATGCAAGATGAATCAACAATCTAAATATAAGATCCAAGACCATAAACCTCTTGGAAGATAATGTAGGGAAACATCTATAAGATCTTTTTTTTTTTTTAAGACTTTCTTTCTTTCTTTCTTTCTTTCTTTCTTTCTTTCTTTCTTTCTTTCTTTCTTTCTTTTCTTTCTTTTCTTTCTTTTCTTTCTTTTCTTTCTTTTCTTTCTTTCTTCTCCCCAGACCCTCAGTTTTGCATTTGCTGTGTCTGTTCGTCTTCCTTGTTCCTTTAGGAAGCACTGGGAGCTGAACCTGGGACCTCTGATGTGGGAGGTAGGTGCCTAATCACTTGAACCACCTCTCCTCCCTGCTTTGTTGTCTCTCATTCTGCTTTTTCTCTACCATGTCTCTTGGTGCATCGTCTTACCACACCTGCCCATCATGTCAGCTTGCTGTCTTCTTTAGGAGGCACCAGGAACCTCTGCTCCCTGCTTTTGTTGCATCTCTTGTTATGTTTTTCCTTCTTGTGTCTCTTGTTGTGTCAGCTTGCCATGCCTGCCTGATGCACCAGCTTGCTGTCTTCTTTAGGAGGCATCTGGATCAGAACCAGCGGCCTCCCATGTGGTAGGCGGAAGCCCAGTTGCCTGAGCCACATCCACTTCCCTACAAGATCTTATAGTAGGAAATGGTTTCATAAACTTTTCACCCAAAGCACAAGGAACAAAAGAAAAAATAGGTAAATGGAACCCCCTCAAAATTAAAAAAAATTTTTTTTTTTTTGCACTTCAAAGGAGTTTGTCAAGAAAGTGAGAAGGCAGCCTACTCGATGAAAAAAATATTTGGTAACCATCTATCCAACAGGGGTCTAATATCCAGTATATATAATGAAATCCTACATCTCAAAAATAAAAGGATAAACAACCCATTTAAAAAATGGGCAAGTGATTTGATTAGACACTTCTTCAAAGAAGAAATACAAATGGCTAAAAAGCACATGAAAATATACTCACCATCACTAGCTATTAGGGAAATGCAAATCAAAACTACAACGAGGGAAACGGACTTTGGCCCAGTGGTTAGGGCGTCCGTCTACCATATGGGAGGTCCGAGGTTCAAACCCCGGGCCTCCTTGACCCGGGTGGAGCTGGCCATGCGCAGTGCTGATGCGCGCAAGGAGTGCCGCACCACGCAAGGGTGTCCCCCGCGTAGGGGAGCCCACGCGCAAGGAGTGCACCCGTGAGGAGAGCCGCCCAGCGTGAAAAGAAAGAGCAGCCTGCCCAGGAATGGCGCCGCCCACACTTCCCGTGCCGCTGACGACAACAGAAGCGGACAAAGAAACAAGACGCAGCAAATAGACACCAAGAACAGACAACCGGGGGAGGGGGGGAAATTAAATAAATAAATAAATCTTTAAAAAAAAAAACTACAACGAAATATCATCTTATACCCGTTAGACTGGAGGCTATTAAAGAAACAGAGGACTACAAACAAGCGTTGGAGAGAATGTGGAGGAACGGGAATCCTTCATCCACTGCTGGTAGGAATGTAGAATGGTGCAGCCATTGTGGAGGACATTTTGACAGTTACTCGGGAAACTAATTATAGAACTGCCATGTGATCCAGCAGTTCCACTGCTGGGCATATACTCAGAAGAACTGAAAGCAAGGACACAAACAGATATATGCATACCAATGTTCACAGTGCCATTATTCACTATTGCCAAAAGTTGGAAGCAACCCAAGTGTCTATCAACAGATGAATGGGTAAGCAAATTTTGGTATATACGTACAATGGAGTATTACTCAGCTGTAAGAAGGAATGCAGTAGTAACACAAGGATTAACCTCGAGGACCTTATGTTGACTGAAGCCAGCCAGGCACTGAAGGACAAATAGCACATGACCTCACTGATATGAATTAAGCAAATTGAGCAAACCCACAGAGCTAGTGTCTGGAAGATAGGTTTACAGGAGACAGAAAGGGAACAGAGGGTTGTGAGCCAATGTCCATATGGGCAAAATATATAAGGTAGATGGGTGTAGTTGTGCAGTGGATGGGTGTGAGAGTATTGCAGCGATGTGATTGGGTTTGGCAGTGCTGGTCTGTGAAGGGGGTAGGGTGGGGGCTTGGGTTGGTCTATCCATGGAACTGGGGGGAGGGCAGGTGAAGGAGGAGGTAAACTTTGGGGATTTGCAGGCTTGTGTTTAAAACTACAACATCAGGAATGTTCTTTTGGCAAATATGACACAGGAGGGCTTAACTGTGTAGGGTGTCAGATGTAGAGGGGGAACGTACAAGAAAGGGTGCACCTGGGGCAGTCTTCTATGGAATATGTGAGTGTTCATCTTGTCACAGTGAGTTGTGTCAGTGAGTGGAGACCCTCACAATAAACAAGAATATATTGAACTCCCGTCCTGGGGAGTCATGCTATGTTCTCAAATAGAGGAGCAAGTGTCTCTCGAGAACATAAGCAATGCCTCCTGAAAAAAAACAGACCAATAGGTCAAGTCCCCAATATTATTGCTAGTAATTACGAATCTTATTCTTCAAAAAGTGAGACTTAGTGGTTACCATAGGTCTTGAGGGGAGAGGGAGGGAAAAATAGAATAGATGGAACACAGGGCATTTTGGGGGCATTGGACTTATTCCGCATGATCTTGCAATAATGGATATAGGCCATTTAAAATTTCATCAAAATTTATAAAAGTATACCGTCCAAAATGTAAATCAAAATGTAAACCATTGACCATGGTTAGTAGCAATGCTTCAATATGAGTACATCAATTGTAACAAATGTATCATCTGCATGTAAAATGTTATTAAAAGGGAGAGGGCATTGGGTACATGGGAATCCCCTATATTCTCTATGTGACTTTTCTGTAACCTAAAGCTTCTTTGAAGATAAAATGAAAAAAGAATAAGACACTGGGGGAATATATGGGGAAAACTGCCACCATACATACAAGATAACAGGTCTTACAGTGATAAGACACAATGTTTAAAAAAAATTTATTATTTAAAATTTAAATTTTTTTTGCATTTTATGTTATTTTTAAAAGATCATTATTTCATTTTCTTATTATTTTTATTTGGTTATTTTATTGGCTTCATCTTTGGAGAAGTTTTGGATCACTGAAAAGATACAACTGTGGCAGGGGAGGATCATTATTGTGGGGTGTCAGTGATGTGGTATACATGGGAGGAGGTTCACCTGGGGCATGCCTCTAAGGCATATGAATGTGTTCAAATGTTCATGGGGCATTGTCACGGTGGGTGGAGATACACAGAAAAACCAAAAGAATATTGAATTCCCATCCTGAGGAGTTCTGCTACACTCTCTAATAGGACAGCAAGAATCTTCCGAGTACAGGGGCAGTGACTAGTGAAGGAGGACGTATGGGTGCACCACACCCATGATATTGATGATTGTACTTATGAACCTTTTCTTTTGAAATTGAAACTTAGCTTAGTATTATATGTTGCCTAAGAGTTACCTCCTGAGGGCCTCCTTGTTGCTCAAATATGGCCTCTCTCTAAGCCAAACTCAGCATATAAACATACTACCTTCTCCCCTCCCCCTACCCCTGGGTGGGTCATGACTCCCAGGAATAAGCCTCACTGGCACTAAGGGGTTGTTACCAAGCACCAACTAGCAATGCATCTGAAAAAGACCTTGGCCAAAAGGGGAAAATATTAAATACAAATGAATTTAATGGCTGAAAGACTTCAAAGTGAACCAGGAGGTCATTCTAGAGGTTAAGATTATACAAGTCTCAGCAGGATCTCACTGAATGCCACAGTAAATAGTGCCTCAAATAGTGGGGCTCTTGAGGGCTCTAGAGATATCCAGACATATAGGTAGGGCAGAGAGCTCAGGAGTTTGGCGCCCTGCCAGTTGGCCTTACTTTGGAATTTATGCTCCCCAGTGTGACAGAGTTGGATTCATTCGTGGTTTCCCTACACATGGCTCTTCTGCCCCTTCTATTTGAACTAATAGTTAGTACTATACTTGATAGGTATATGTCCAAGAAACTTAATTAAATTTTTGGTCCATCCATGTGCCACTTGGACCCTGAATCTCAGCAGTGTTGCAACACCTACTCTCCAGTTCGTTGGATTCACCCAGGACAACCAACAAGGTGATGATGATGGACAATGCCCATCCTAAGGAACAGAGTTTGCAACCGTAAGCAAGATAGTTCCATCCATCTGCCCCATGGGATCTAAGCCCCCTCTCAATTAGAGGTAGAGAGGGCATTACCATCCCAAAATCCTTAGGATTGGGGAATGAACAATGGACTAAAGTAGACTTACTAATATTCTACTATAGGCTTGTTATTTTAGCAATGGAAGAACTTGTGCCATCGATGTAAAGGCAGTGGCCACCAGAGGCTCTGAGGGGAGGAAGAGGGAAAAACAGGTGTAATATGGGGGCATTTTGGGGACCTTGGAATTGTTCTGCATGACATTGCAATGATGTATACAGGTCATTATGTATTTTGTCATAACTTACAAAATTGTGCAGGAAAAAATATAAACTATAATGTAAACTATAATCAACGGTTAAAGGCAATGCTTAATATGTGTTCATTAATTGTAACAAATGTACCACACTAATGAAGGATGTTGTTAATGTGGGAAAGTGTGGGAGGGGGAGGGAGTGGGACATATGGGAATCCCCTGTATTTTTTAATGTAACAGTTATGTAATCTAAAATGTCCTTATAATTAATTAATTAAAAAGGAAAACAACAACATCAAAAAATAGAAAAAAATCAACAAAACCAAAAGCTGTTTCTTTGAAAAGATTAATAAAATTGATAACCCCCTATCCAGACTAACAAAGAAAAAAAGAGAAAATAAAATCAGAAGTGAAAGGGTAGATACTACAACTGATCCCACAGAAATAAAAATAATCGTAAGAGGGTATTATAAGAAACCACATGCCAACAAATGAGACAATCTAGATAAAATGAACAAATTCTTTAAAATGCACAAACAGGGGAGTGGATGTAGCTCAAGTGGTTGGGCACCTGCTTCATGTATGAGGTCCCAGGTTTGATCTCTGGTACTTCCTAAAAACAGACAAACAAACAAACAAATAAAACGATTCTCAGTGGGGAAAGGATGTAACTCAGTGGTTGAGCACCTTATTTCCATGTACAAGGTCCTGGGTTCTGCCCCCAGTACCTCCTCAATTAAAAAAAAAAAGCACAAACAACCTACACAGACTCTACAACAAATACAAGATCTCAATAAACCAATCGTATTTAAAGATTGACTCCATCATCAAAAATCTCACAACAAAGGAAAGTTCAGGACCAGATGGCTTCACAGGTGAATTCTACCAAGCATTTTGAGAAGAATTAATACCAATCCTGTTTAAACTCTTCCAAAAAACTGAAGAGGAGGGAAAATTACCCAACACATTTTATGAAACCAGTATCACCCAAATACCAAAGCCAGATAAAGAAACTAAAAGAAAACTATAGACCAATCTCTCTAATGAATATTGAGGAAAAAATTGTCAATGAAATACTTGCAAATTGAATCCAACAGCATATTAAAAGAATTATATACACCACAACCAAGTGGGATTTATTCCTGGTATGCAAGGGTGGTTCAACACAAGAAAATCAGTTAAGGTAACAAACCACATTAACAAACTGAAGGGAAAAATATCATGATCATCTCGACTGGTGCAGAAAAGGCATTTGACAAAATCCAGTATCTTTTTATGATAAAAACACGTCAAAAGATAGGAATAGAAGGAAAGTTCTTTAGTATGGTAAAAGGCATATATGAAAAACCCACAGCTAACATCATACTCAATGGGGAAAGGTTGAAAACTTTCCCTCTAAGATCAGGAACAAGACAAGAATGCCCACTGTCACCACTGCTATTCAACATTGTACTAGAAGTTCTAGCTACACCAGTTAGACAAGAAAAATAACAATAAAAGGCATCCAAATAGGATAAGAGGAAGTAAAACTCTCACTATTTAGAGATGACATGATCCTATATTTAGAAAATCCTGAAATGTCTATGATAAAGCTACTTGAGCTAATAAACAAATTCAGCAAAGTGGCAGGACACAAGATCAACATGTAAAAATCAGTACTCTTTCTGTACACTAATATTAAACAATCTGAGGAGGAAATGAAGAAAAAAATTCCATTTATAATACCAACAAAAAGACTCAAATACCTAGGGATCAATTTAACCAAAGATGTACAGGACCTATATTTAGAAAAATATACAAAATGCTGCTAAAAGAAATCAAAGAAGACATAAACAATTGGAAAGACATTCTGTGTTCATGGATTGGAAGACATAATATCGTGAACACATCAATTCTACCCAAACTGATTTATAGATTCAAGGTAATACCAATCAAAATTCCAACAGCCTTTCTACAAAAATAGAAAAGGCAATTGCCAAATTTATTTGGAAGGGAAAGGGCACTTTAATAGCCAAAAGCATCCTAAAAAAAGAAGAATGATGTGGGAAGACTCTGACTGCCTGACCTTGAAACATATTACAAAACCACAATGGTCAAAACAGCGTGATATTGCCAAAAATATAGGCACATTGAACAGTGGAATAGAACTGAGTGTTCAGAAATAAACCCTCATCTCTATAGTCAACTGGGTTTTGACAAACCTACCAAGTCCACATTACTGGGACTCTTCAACAAATGGTGCTGGGAGAACTGGATATCCAAAACCAAAAGAATGAGAAAGGACACCTATCTCTCTCCCTATACAACTCAAAATGGATCAAAGACCTAAATATAAAAGCCAGGACTGTGAAACTCCTAGAAGAAAATGTAGGGAAACATCTTCAAGATCTCGTGGTAGGTGGTGATTTCTTGGACCTTACAACCAAAGCACACACGACAAAAGAAAAAATAGATAAATGAGACCTCCTCAAAATTAAACACTTTTGCACCTCAGTGGACTTTGTCAAAAGGGTAAAAAGGCAGCCGACTCAATGGAAGGAAATATTTGGAATCATGTATCTGATAAGGGTTTTGTTTTTGTTTTTAAAGATTTATTTCTTTCTCTCCCCTTCCTCCCCACCCGGGGGTCTTCTTTGTCCGCTTCTGTTGTTGTCAGGGGCACAGGAATCTGTGTTTCTTTTTTTTTGTTGCATCATCTTGTTGTGTCAGCTCTCCGTGTGGGCGGCGCCATTCTTAGGCAGGCTGCACTTTCTTTCACGCTGGGCGGCTCTCCTGACGGGGTGCACTCCTTGCACGTGGGGCTCCCTACACGGGAGACACCCCTGCGTGGCACTGCACTCCTTGCGTGCATCAGCACTGCACGTGGGCCAGCTCCACACGGGTCAAGGAGGCCCGGCGTTTGAACTGTGGACCTGCCATGTGGTAGACGGACGCCCTAACCACTGGGCCAAGTCCACTTCCCTGATAAGGGTTTACTATCCATGATATATAAGGAGATGCTACAACTCAACAATAAAAAGACAAACGACCCAATTTTTTAAATGGGCAAAAGACTTGAATAGATATTTGTCCGAAGAAGAAATACAAATGGCAAAAAAAAAAGAAAGAAAGAAAAAATGTTCAACATCACTAGAGATTAGGGAAATGCAAATCAAAGCTATAATGAAATATCAATTCACACCTATTAGAATAACCACTATTAAAAAGATGGAAACTTGTAAGTGTTGGAGACAAAGTAGAGAGATAGGAATGCTTATTCACCATTGGTGGGAATGTAGAATGGTACAGCCGCTGTGGAGGACTGTTTGGCAGTTCCTTAAGAAGTTGAACATAGATTTGCCACATGACCTGACAAAACTACTACTAGGTGGAAACTGACTTAGTCAACCTGAAAAAGCCAAATCCTAAACTGCCAGTGGGAAAAGCTGAGAAACAAGCCAATGTGTTCCACAGAATTCTCAAAAGGTTTTGAATTGGCAGCCCCAAGGACCCTGGGAACTGAAGGTAAATGTGTGTGTGCGTGTGTGCATGAGTGTGCCTGCATGTATGTAGGTTAAAATAAGGAGGATTGTGAAGCCATTTGAGAAGCAAAGTTTTAGATCCCCCGACTCCATAATAATGAGCGACTGCCCATAGATACGTGCAGGTTTATTCTCTGGACGGGGTAAAACAGAGGATCTTTGAATTAAGGGACAGCAGGCCCACTTGAGAACATAGGTTCCTAAAATACCATTTAGTGACTGTGTGTCTGATGAACTGTGACTGCTAAGAACCCCCAGCCCACTCCCTCCTTTCAAAACCAGAATACTGGCAGCCCAACCTTCACCCTCCTGACAGGGGATTGGAAGATTCTTCTCTGGGGAGTCTGACTCACCCAAGAGGAAAGGCCTAAAGAGACAGATAGGTGAGAATTCCCCCAACATTCCCCTCCAGATGCCCCATGTACTTGGAGCTTTCAATCAGCTGTTTAGCTCCTATGACAGGTATGGCAGGTTGAGATTATTTTATGAATCCTAAAAAGAGAAAGATTATGTTTGTAAAACAATCTATTCCTCCGGGTATGATACCCTTTGATTGCATTAAATTCAGTTGAGGGGCCTTTGATTACATTACCTCTTAAAATTGATTCAGGGCTTTTGATTTGCCCACATCATGGGAGTGACTCAGGTTAAGTCCCTGTCCCTTTGCTGGGTCTGCTATAAAACTGGCATTTACTGAGACAGACACAAGAAGAGAGAGCTCTGTCGTTTTATGATCCTGCCATGTGACAGGAAGGAGAAGGCTCAAAGAGTTGAGGCCCCGGGAGAGATGAGCCATTTGCCTGATAGTGCACAGCTAAATTTGGGAAGAGAGCCGAACAGCCAAGACTCCCATCGGAAGCCCTAAGAGACAACCCCTTTGCCAGCTTGCTGCTGAAATCAGGGAGAGAGCAGAGCAGCTGGGCCTGAGAGAGGACACCCGGAGGGCAAGGAAAGACCAGGCAGAAATCGCCTGCCATCTTGGTTCACCAGGTGGCGGCTGACATTGGTGAGAAAGCACTTTACCTCAAATAAATATCCTTTATAAAGGTCAACAGATTTCTGGTACATATACATATATCCGTATGTATATACATGTATACATTCTGATATATATATATATATATATATATGCACATATGTACATATTCAGAGAGCAATACAGAACTCTTGAAAACTAAAAACATGAATCAGAAATTTAAAACTCAATAGGAAAGTTAAATATAAAGTTAAAGAAGTGTCCCAAAAGATAGAGGGGAACAAAAAGATGAGAAAATTACGCAACAGTCCAAGAGGTCCAGCATTTGAATAGTAAGAGAGAAAAGACAAAGCAGAGAGGAGGAAATCATTGAAATAATTCAAGATAATGTTTCAGAACTAAAAGACATGAATTTGCAGACTGAAAGAGCCCACTGGGTGCCCAGCAAAAAGGATGAACTAGACCTGTACCGAGGAAACACTGAAAACAAAGAAAGATTTTTACAGCAGAGAGGAGAGAAAAGAGAGAAAAGAGAGAGAAAAGATCACCACAAAGGACCAACGCGCGAGTTGTCAACTTATTGCGTCTCAGCTCCAAATTCATGCTTTGATGCTTTCTCTAAAATAATGGAGGAATTCCCTTAAGCATTTCTCCTTTCTTCACAGAACGCACTTAAGGACATTGCAGGGGGAAGCGGCTTTTCCTGAAGGTTCCAGCAGCTGTACCGCCGCTCGGCCGACTGAATGGTTAGACATCCTGCCATGCTCCGCCCCAGACACGAGGCCTGCCTCCCGTGTCCGTCCATGCCCTGCCCCTTCTGACGCGGACATTGAGAGCACCAGGCCTCCTGCCACGCCACCCCACTCCCTCTGCTGGACTGAGTGCCCGGGCGCCCGCTGGGGCCCACCTGCCCTCTGAAGGGCTCATTCCTGCTTGTCCAGCCACTGTAGACTGACTCTGGCCTGGCAAACCAGCCAGCTTCTCTGCAACCCAGAGGGCCCCCATTACACCTTCTCCAAGGAGGTGTGAACCCCAGCTTTGGGATAGGGGACCCCTTCCAAATTTGCCCTTTGGGTACTCTCCCTCAGGCTTAGGGTGCCATACAGTTCTCTTATATCTTGTGCTTTTTTTTTTTTACCCCAGCCTAATAATTCTTTCTAGTAAACAACCCCTGTTCAGATCACTGTTTGGAAGAGTGAATGTGGCTCAAGCAGTTGAGCGCCTGCTTCCCACGTGGGAGGTCCCAGGTTCAGTTCTGGTGCCTCCTAAAAAGAAAAACGAAACAAAGCAAAAAAAAACAACAAGCAAACAAATGAAAAAACCAGCTCAGGGGAGCTTTGCACATATGTGGTATGGGGTTCCCATATCTAAAATAAATAAATAAATAAATCACTTTTTGGTTTCTATCTCCTGATTGGACCCAGACAGACACAACCAGGAATCAGAGTGACTTGGTCTCAATGGCAATACTATAAGCAAAAAGACAATGGAGCGATGTTTTCAAAATTGTGATGGGAAGGTATTTCCAGACCAGAATCCTATAGCCAGCCAAAATATGAATCAAGTACGAGGGCAGAATAAGCGCATTTGAAATAAACCCCTGAGCTTTTGGAGTGTCCCACGGAAGTGTGGCCATTTACAGAACAGACCCGTGCCATCTTCAGGAGGGAGAAAGTAGCAACAGGGGCTCTCAGGCCAGCCGGGCGGTGGGGAGCTGACGGACCCGGTCAGCAAGGATGGGGCACAGCCCCCCAGGGTGCAGGAGCACCTTAAGTCTGCGTCTAAAGACAACCCCAGGTGGAACGAGCCATCATTTCCTCATTGCTTCCAGAATCCGGCTCTCTCCTCCAGACACACTTAGTGGTGGTTTAGAATTGCCGGGCTCCTGGGGACTTTCCAGTACCATCCTTTCCCCTCTCCACTTCCTCGCCCTCTGCCTTCAGGACTCCCAAGTTAAACAATCAAGATGCACATGTCCACCTCCAGGCATCACATCCCACCCTCCTCCCCCACTCCTACAGGTTACGGGGAATGGGGGAGATGAGGGCAAGAATTCCAGGTTTATGGCTACCTTGAGAAGTGAGTGAATCGGAAATGGACCTTGTGGTCATCTTTGGAAAGAGCAGCCCGAGCGCTTTGCTCAGGGAAGGTTGCATGGCCAAATCTGAGGACACACGTGAATGGTGGGCACCAGAGACAACCCCCGCTCCTTGTCTGCAGGGTACTGAGGACAGATGCAAGGTCTAGGCAATGATACTGCCGCTTTGCTGCAAGGGAGGAGCCCATCTTGAGGCCGGCCGTGCCACCTGGCATCACCCAGAGGACGCCTGGAGACTCGCCCGCCATCTGGACATTCCTCCTACTTCGGCTCAGAGGTCAGCCAGCTAGAGCCGCAGGTCAGCTCCGGCCACTGCCTAGCTTTGTACAGCTTGCGATGGATGAATCTCATGCACGTGCTCAGCGAAAAAAGCCAGACACAAAATAGTCGTTGCTCATGGTTTCACTGATATAAAGTGCCCAAACTGGCAAAACTGCTCTAAGGCATTGGGGATCAGGAGGGGGGACGAGTTTGAGACAGGGCACAGGGGGCTGCGGATAGGATGCTGGCGATGGTTTCTCTCGCTTAGGTAGTGGTAAAACAGGCTCTTCACTCATTAGCGTCATTTCTAGATTTGCTGTTTTTGAGGTGTTTTAGATAGTGTTTTTCTTTTTTCTTTTTCTATACTTTTTAAATTGAGGTAGATTATACATAACTGTGAAGGCACTAATCGTAAGTATACAGTTCAATAAATGTTTACACAGGTATATATCCATGAAAGCTCCACCCAGACCGAGATATAAAATATCTCTGGCATCCTACAAGGTTCACCCCTGCTCCCTGCAAGAGTAGCCATTATGCTGGAGAAGAATATTGATTAAGTGGTTTTGCCTCTTTTGATTTTTGTATAAACAAAGTCATACAGAATGTACTTGTCAAACACAACATCGGTGAGATTCATCCATCTTGTGTGTATCTATAATTCATTTGTTTCTCTTTTTTTAAGATTTATTTTATTACACACACACCACCCCCACCCCCAGGATGGGTCCCTCGTCTGTCTGCTTACTGTGTCCTCTGTGCCTGCTCGTCTTCTTTAGGCGGCACCTGGAACCAAAGCCAGGACTTCCCATGTGGGAGGCAGGTGCCCAACAGCCACTCCATGTATCATTATTTCTAATGACATGTAGTATCTCATCACATCAAGACACAATTTGTTTATCCATTTTCCTGTTGTTATTTTTTTAAAGATTTTTTTTTTTATTTATTTCTCTCCCCCGCTCCCCCCCCCACCCATGTCTGGTCTCTGTCCATTAGCTGTGTGTTCTTCTGTGTCTGCTTGCATTCTTGTCAGTGGCACCAGGAATCTGTGTCTCTTTTTGTTGCATCATCTTGCTGTGTCAGCTCTCTGTGTGTGCAGCGCCACTCCTGGGCAGGCTGCATTTTTTTCGAGTGGGGTGGCTCTCCTTACGGGGCACACTCATTGCCCATGGGGCTCCCCTATCCGAGGAGCACCCCTGCATGGCACGGCACTCCTTGTGTGCATCAGCGCTGCGCATGGGCCAGCTCACCACACTGGTCAGGAGGCCCTGGGGATCAAATCCTGGACCTCCCATGTGTAGGCAGATGCTCTATCAGTTGAGCCACAGCTGCATCCCCCATTTTGCTGTTGATAGACACTTGTACTGTCTGACTTTTTGACTATTGTGCATAAAGTTACGGTCACTGTTCTTGTACATGTGTTTGGTAGACATCTGCACCTGTTTCTCCCACTGAGGAATGAATTTTATGGGTCATAGGCTTGACATAACATTTAGCTTTAGCAGCTAGCTAGTAGGAGACACCGCCAAACAGTTTTCCAAAGTACACGAGCAATTTACAATCTCAGCAATACGTGAGACAGCTGCTTTACATCCTTGCTAATACTGGGTATTGCCAGTCTGTTCAGTTTTAGCTCTTCTAGTAAGTATGTAGTAGTACCTAAAACATTAAAATATAAATGTTCTCATTTACATGTACAAGATGGTGTTAAACATCTTTCATATGTTTTTTGGCCCTTTGGACATCCTCTTTTTTGAAGTACCCATTGAAGTCTTGTGCCCATTTTTTAAATGGATTATTTCTTTTTCCTATTGATTTGTAGAAGTTCTTTATACATTCTAATGTGCATTGTTTGTTGGATATAGGTATTGTGAAAATCTTCTGCCAATCTTTTGGCCTATCAAATATGCCAGAATTTGCAAATGCAATTCATCAAGAGACATTTTCAGTTTCTTGATGAATATGCATTTTTTAAAAACTTTTATTATTTTATTTTATCTTTTTTCATTTTTTATTATTATCTTTTTTCTAGATATACATAGATCACATAAAATATCACATTAAGAGATATGAGGTTCCCATATACCCCATTCCCTACCCCACCTCACTCCTCCCACATTGACAACTTCTTTCCTTAGTGTGGCACATTCATTGCATTTAATGAGTACATTTTGGAGCACTGCTGCACAGCATGGATTATAGTTGATGTTGTAGTTTACACTCTCTCCCAGTCCATTCAGTGGGTTATGACAGGATATATAATGTCCTGCATCTGTTCCTGCAATATCATTGAGGACAACTCCAAGGCCTGAAAATGCCCCCATATCACACCATTTTTTCCTCTCCTGCCTTCAGTAACTCCCGTGGCCACTGTTTCCACATCAGTGATATAATTTCTTCCATTGCTAGGGTCCCAATAATTCTATAGTAGGGTACCAGTAAGTCCACTCTAATCCATATTGTTTTCCTCCATCCTGAGGACCCTGGGATGGTGATGTCCACTCCACCTCTAAATTGAGAGGGGACTTAGATCCCACATGGCTGATGGATGGGATTCTCCTGCTTACAGTTGTAGATTCTCGGTACCTTAGTGTGGTGGTTGACCATTCTCACCTCCTTGTTGGCTAACCTGGATAAGTCCAACGAACTGGAGAGCAGGTGTTGCAACTCTGCTGAGGCTCAGGGCCCAGCTGCCACATGGACAGTCCAGAGATTCAAGTCTCCTGAGCATACACCAACCCCAGCGCCAACCACATGTTCAGTAGAATGTGCATTTTAATAAAATTTAGTTTGTCAGTATTTTAATTTTAGGCTTAATGCTTTTTGTTTTGTTTAAGACATTTTTTCTCTACATCAAAGTCATAAATATTGTCTTCTTTATTTTCCTCTAGAAGCTTTTATTGTTTTAGCTTTTTAATTTTGGTTTATGATCAATTTTGAATTAATTTTTTTTACATATGGTATGAAGTTGGGTCAATATTTATTTTTTCCGCATATATATATCCAAATGCTCCAACACTATGTATGAAAAAGAATATCTAATTGTTTTTTGTTTTTTTAAAGATTTATTTTATTTATTTCTCTTCCTTACCACCTCCCCCTCTCCCTGTTGTCTGCTCTGTGTCCATTCACTGTGTGTTCTTCTGCATCCACTTCTATTATCAGGTGGCACTGGGAATCTGCATCTCTTTTTTTTTTTTTTTATTTTTTTTTTTTTTATTTTTATTTTTTTATTTTTTATTGACTTTGTAATAATATTACATTAAAAATATATATGTGAGGTCCCATTCAACCCCACCCCCCCTGCATCTCTTTTTTGCTGCATCATCTTGCTGTGTCAGCTTTCTGCGTGTGGGGCACCACTCCTGGGCGAGCTGCACTTTTTTTCACACAGGGTGGCTCTCCTGGCGGGGCGCACACCTTGCGCATGGGGCATTCCTATGTGGGGGCGCCCCTGCATGACACGGTACTCCTTGCACACGGCAGCTCTGCATGTGGACCAGCTCACCACACGGGTCAGGAGGCCCTGCGGATTGAACCCTGGACCCTCCATATGGTAGATGGACTCTCTATCAGTTGAGCCACATCCGTTTCTGTCAAAATTGTTGATAATATATAGAAATACAATTTTTTTAAATTAATGTTAATAGCTTATCTATAAATTCTTTTGGGTTTTCTTTTAATACTTCTTATTGTCAGCAATGATGACTGCTTTATTTCTTCTTTCCAATATTTGCAAATTTATTCTTTTTCTTACTTTATCACATTAACTAGAGCCTCCAGAAATATTGATTAGAAGTCAATTAATATTTCACTATTAAGTAATGATTTTAGAAGTTGATGTTTTGTATATATTCTCTATCAGAGTTTCTATTCCAAGTTTGCTAAAAGTTTTTGTAATGAAAAGAATAGAATTTTATCAAACAGTTTTTTCTTCATATATTGAGATAGCCATGTGATTTTCTCACTTATTCGGTTATTGTGGTGAATTCTATCAAGAAATTTTCAACTCCTACACCAGTCTTGCATTCATAGAATGAACCCAAATTTGTTGTGGTGTAGCAAGCTCTTTACATGTAGTTGAAATCGGGCTAATATTTTGTTTAGAATTTTTTTTAACTTTTTTCTCCTCACTCGCCCTGCTGTTTTTGCTGTCTCTGTCCATTCACTATATCATCTTCTGTATCTATTTCTCCTTTTTTGTCTTCTTGTCTTGTCTTTCTCCTCTAGGATTCACTGGGATTCGATCCTGGGGACCTCTGATGTGGAAAGAGGTTCCCTGTCAATTCCACCACCTCATTTCCTGGTCTCTGCTTCATTTCACCTTGACTCTCCCCTTGGTATCTCTTCTGTTGGGTCATCATCTTGCTGCGTGACTCACTTGTGTGGGCATTGGCTCACCTTGTGGGCACTTGGCTTCCCACATGGGCACTCAGCTCGCTGTGCGGGTACTCATGTGGGCACTCAGCTTACCACCTGGGTACTCGGCTCACTGTGCGGGCACTCATCTCACTGCGCAGGTACTCGGCTTGCCACGTGGACACTTGGCTTGCCACATGGGCACTGGCCCACTCTACAGGCATGCTTTCTCTTCTTTTTCACCAGGAGGCCCCAGGGATCGAACCTAGGTCCTCCCATATGGTAGGTAGAGGCCTTATCACTTGAGCCACATCTGCTTCCCGTTATTTAGAATTTTTGCATTTATGTTCATAACAGCGATTAGCCTGTAATTCTTTTATTTTTTTTAAGTTTTATTTTTTATTTATTTCTCTCCCCTCCCCCCAGTTGTCTGCTTTCTGTGTCCATTTGCTGTGTGATCTTCTGTTTTCGCTTGTATTCTTGTCAGCAGCAGTGGGAATCTGTGTCTTGTTTTGCTGTGTCATCTTGCTGTGTCAGCTCTCCGTGTGTGTGGCACCATTCCTGGGCAGGCTGCACTTTTTCACGCTGGGCGGCTCTCCTTATGGGGCGCACTCCTTGCGCGTGGGGTTCCCCTATGCGGGGGACACCCCTGCGTGGCAGGGCACTCCTTGTGCGTATCAGCACTGCACATGGGCCAGCTCCACACGGGTCAAGGAGGCCCGGGGTTTGAACCGCAGACCTCCCATGTGGTAGACGGACGCCCTATCCATTGGGCCAAGTCTGCTTCCCTAGATGACTAATTTTTTTTTTTTTAAAGATTTATTTATTTATTTAATTTCCCCCCTCCTCTAGTTGTCTGTTCTTGGTGTCTATTTGCTGCGTCTTGTTTCTTTGTCCGCTTCTGTTGTCGTCAGCGGCATGGGAAGTGTGGGCGGCGCCATTCCTGGGCAGGCTGCACTTTCTTTTCATGCTGGGCGGCTTTCCTCACGGGCGCACTCCTTGCGCGTGGGGCTCCCGCACACGGGGGACACCCTTGCGTGGCACAGCACTCCTTGCGCGCATCAGCACTGCACATGGCCAGCTCCACACGGGTCAAGGAGGCCCGGGGTTTGAACCGCGGACCTCCCATGTGGTAGACGGACGCCCCAACCACTGGGCCAAAGTCCGTTTCCCTAGATGACTAATTAAGACTCAAACTCTCCTGTTACATAACAGATTTTCTTATTTATGAATATGCATTCTATCTTTGGTTCTCTTGCCTAAACAACTTTGGACTTCTTGACTAATTATGTTAGAGTTCCCACACTGTTCAGAAGTCTAGATTCCAAAAGCCAGAACCACCCTTAGACTCAGCCCCCCTTTCTACCACTACCACGGGCCGCTGGCCTGGAGCCCACATCACCTCCTTCTAGACCAAGGCTACTCAAAGGGTAGTCCCTGAACTGCTGCTGGTTAGTCAGCAAACTGCTTGTTACTGGTCCATAATGAGATCTGTATGGAAATGAAAGGTAAGCATTTAGAAATTTTTATCACAATATGACTTTGCTGTGACATCCAAGCTCCTGACATTTTCCATGTTCTAATAGATTTTCATTGTATATTATCAAGTATTTGTCCACCAGGGACTGGAAACTTAAAGGCTGGTCATTCACCAGCAGCACTGTTCTAGACTCTGGCATATCTGCCCCAATACCTGAGTCCGTTTCTAGGGCCCATGCAGGCCTCTGCCTCCAGAGGCAGGCAGGCGCCTCTGCCAGCATGTGCACCTCTGGGCTGGACAGGTGGCCAGCGACAACTCCTTGCAGTGGCATGGAGGGAGCTCAGATGTGTAAGCTGGGGTGTCCACGTGTGCATGCAAGTCTCCTCACCTTGCAGGAAGGGGCAGGTGCTGGAGTAGATTGGGATGGGAAAAGAAATGGACAGGCACTGGGCTGGGGAGACAGGGGCTAGCTGTCCCAACATCATCACATTTTATTTTATTTTATTTTATTTTTTTTTTTTTTTAAAGATTTATTTTATTTATTTAATTTCCCCCCCTCCCCTGGTTGTCTGTTCTTGGTGTCTATTTGCTGCGTCTTGTTTCTTTGTCCGCTTCTGTTGTCGTCAGCGGCACAGGAAGTGTGAGCGGCGCCATTCCTGGGCAGGCTGCACTTTCTTTTCGCGCTGGGCGGCTTTCCTCACGGGCGCACTCCTTGCGCGTGGGGCTCCCCCACGCGGGGGACACCCTTGCGTGGTACGGCACTCCTTGCGTGCATCAGCACTGCGCATGGCCAGCTCCACACGGGTCAAGGAGGCCCAGGGTTTGAACCGCGGACCTCCCATATGGTAGACGGACGCCCTAACCACTGGTCCAAAGTCCGTTTCCCGACATCATCACATTTTAGAACAGAGTTCTGAGAAGTCTGCAAATTCTAAATTCATACCCAGCCTTCTAGGTTGGTATGAAGATAGAGCTGTCAAGGTAGGAGGATAGAACATACTATATTTAACAGTCTTTTAGCCTGATCTCCTAACTCCTCAACAGTTAAGAGTGTGGTATGTGGGCCCCATAATTAGGGACCCGCCTGCCCCTGGGGGGGAGCTGGGAATCCCATTAAACTGCATGCACTTCACTTTCTTTGGATTTTCAAAGGGGACCCTGAGCCAAAAAGATTAAGACCCATCAGCTAAGAGGTTGCAGAAAATCTGATGGGGCAAATTGGCAGGATCCACCACATCAGTTCCAAAAGCAGGGGCAAAGCCAGTCTCCTGCCTCTTCTTGGTGTCAGGGTAGGCCCAGGGCGTGGCCATCATTTGGGGCTGCTGCGGAGATTTCCCATATTCTTCCCAGTCCCCCCATTATCTTCACAGAACAGGTTTTGTGCGTTTTTAGGACTCCTCCCTTCCTCTCCAGTAACAGCCACCGGCCAGGCCCCAAGCTCCTGCGTTTTCCCCTCCAGCGCCCGCAGTTGTCCAGATGGAAGCCACTTCTGCTGCACGGGCAGCCCCTGGGCCCGTGCGCCCAGGGCCCACCACCCCGCTTCCTCCTCGGCGCCACCCACGCCCTGCAAATGCCCCGGCAGTGCAGAAAATGGCAGGACGCGCAGACTGGAGCGTTCTCCCCTGCCGGCCGCGGTTATCTAACCGGGACCCGGGGGCACCACAGCCGGCCCGCGCCTGCAGGTGTCCGGCTCTTTCCGAGCCAAGACGGCGAGTGACCGGGAAGAGCGACGCCCGGGCCTCAGAGCTGCTCGATTTCGGGAGGGAGAGCGTGGGGGTGGGGCGGGCCTTCCCCTGCACCCGCAGCTCCCACCGGGCCCCGCAGGCCCGCGAGGGAACCTGGGCGTCCTCTTCCGTGCTTGGCCCCACGCAGGCCCCTGCTGCGCCCTGGGGATAGAAAGCCAGGCCCTTCCCCAGGCGGCTCAGCAGGGCCTTGCTTGGGGAGGACGGTCCACCCAGGCAAACCTCTGAGTCGAGGGGACACTCCTGCTCTCTTTCCTAAGGGAAGCTGCCCTGACTGTCCCAAAACACTCATTTCTTAAGGCCGCCCCATCACGGCTTTTTGGACTCCAGACCCCTGGAAATGCTTAGGCAAGGCCTCCCTGTCTCAGCCGGCAGGATGAAGCCCACGCCCTCCCCAGCTCCTTCTGCAGCCACCTTTGCAGGGCAGCGCCCCGCAACACCCCGAGAACTGGAAAGTTTCCAGAAAGCGTTGGGAGGGTCAGACAGGAGGTCAATGTCTCTTATTGAGGTCAGTCCTTCAAATGAGGTCACTGAAGCCCTGGAGGACAAGCTGCACTGAAGCTTGGAAACCACCTTTTCTTTTCCTGGACCTAGTCAGAGCCACCCCCGCCTCCACCACCGTCTACCTTCAAATGTAGCACTCTAAACCCATACTCTCCCCACTCAATGGTAAACACAGGGGTGCAGCCTTCCCCACTTTGTTCTGAGAACAGAGATAAGAGCGCAGCTCCTCTCTTCAGCTCCCAAATCCATGGTTAGCCCAGAGAATCTCCTTAAAAGCTCAGTCCCTCTAAGTGAAGACAAGTCTTCAGTCCTGGGTCTCATCGGTGGCTCCCTCCCTTGGGCTCTGGGAGGCTACGCCTGCCGGCTGGTCTGACCTGAGCCCTCTGCTCTCCCCATTTTCTCCTGCAGGACCAAGGAAGGCGGTATTATAGAGCCTTTCTGATAGAAAGCATTTCACTGTGTTTTGAATCCCGACCTAAATGACTTCTCTTTGGGGAGAGAAATATGCTGTCATGACCTGCCTAGGTCACAATCACTGGGAAACAATGGCTCAGCACATTGCAATTTAATCATTTCAGGCTCAACATCAGGAATGCCATAGAGACCAGATGTCATGACATTTTCTCCAGGACTTGTGTGCCTGGCTCTGGTGACCAGGGAGATGATGGGACCATTCACTGAAATAAAGGATGCAAGAGGAGTAGGTGTTGGGAAAGATAATGTCCAGTTTGGGGCTTACTGAATCTAAGGTGCTGGTGAGACATCTGAGTGGAGTGGTCCAATGGAACAGTGAATACTGAGGTCTGTAGCACAGGGCTGGGGGAAAGAAGTCCAAGCTTCTTGGACCACAGTGGTGGTGACGCTCCCAGATCTCACTTAAACCATATGGGTTTGGATGAGGCCATTCAAGGAACATAAGAGGAGCTGAGAGAGAAGCGGACGTGGCCCAACTGATAGAGTGTCTGCCTACCATACGGAGGGTCCAGGGTTCGATCCCCAGGGCCTCCTGACCCGGGTGGTGAGCTGCCCACGCACAGCGCTACCGCGCACAAGGAGTGCCCTGCCATGCAGGGGAGCCCCCGTGTAGGGGTGCCCCACATGCAAGGAGTACGCCCCGCAAGGAGAGCCACCCCATGTGTAAAAAGCGCAGTCTGCCCAGGAGTGGCCTGCACACACGGAGAGCTGACTCAGCAAGATGACGCAACAAAAAAGAGACATAGTTTCCTAGTGCTGCCGGATAATGCAAGCGGACACAGAAGAACACACAGTGAATGGACACAGAGAGCAGACAACAAGAGGGGGGAAGGGGGAGAAATAAACAAACAAACAGAGGAGCTCAGGGGCAAGGGTGGACCCCTCGCAGAGGAGCTCCAGGAAAGGTGTCTGAGAAGGAGCAGCCAGAGAGAGTGGTAAAATGCAGAGTTGTCAAAAAAAGCAATGGAGGGAAGAGTTTCAAGACCGAAGTGGTCAAGAAAGTCAAATGACTAAGAGATGGCAATTAAGATAGGACCTGGAAATGTCCACTGGATGTGGCCATGTGAAGGTCAAAGGTGGCTTTAGTGAGAGCATTTCAGGGGCAGGTGGAGACATCAGATTGTAGGGAGTGGAAAAGGCAAGGAAGAGGAGATTTCTTCCAAGATGATTGACTAATGGGGAGATGAAGACAGATATGAAATAGTTTAGAGGGGTGAGGGGTGAGTGGGGGGAAACCTGAGCCTGCTTATTTGGTGAACGGAAGAGTCAGTGGAGAGGGAGGGATGGAAGGTAAGGTGGAAGGGATAATGGATGAAGGATAAAGGAAGGTCCTGAGGTAGGAAGAGGACAGGAGGCAGGGAACAGCGGTGAAGGGGCAGAAGGGCCCTGCCTCACAAGGCAGAGGAAGGGGAAAGGCTGTCTATAGAGTGAAATATGTAGGTGCTAGGGAAAGTTGAAGTTATTTTCCTCTGTGAAGTGGGAGGTAGAACCATCTGCTGTGAGGGTGGGAGGTGGTGGGAAGGAGTTAAGGGAAGAGGTGAAAATTAGGGATAACTCAGTAAACGGAATGAGAATGCAATTAACTAGAGACTTAGCATTGCTTCACTGTGCTGACAGGTCTGCAGAGGCAGGAGACATGAACCTGTAGCACCTGTAGCTCCTCTACTCACCACATAGGTGGCTTTCTCCCTTAACATTCAACAGCTCACCATCGGAGAGGTCGGTTGGTCTCACATTGGAGTATTGTTGGGCAGAGCAACTGATAGCTCACTCACTGAGCTGGATTAGAATACAAGGGCTCCCACAAAGCAAGTGAGTAGCCAGGAGAAAAGGTAGGTCATAGCATGTGTTGGGAGTACAGATGAAAGAGAGAAGAACTGAAGATGTGACTGGTCGAAGAGATTGTGGCATTTCAGAAGTGGAGCTACTCCCGATGGCAGTAAGGTGCCCTGGGAGTGTACCACTTTGATGGAATGGAGGTGAATGCCCTTGGAAATGAGGTCAAAGGAAGAACCAGGCTAGGACAGACTTCTCATTCACAGTCAGGGCATGCACTAGGACGATGGTGGGACAAAAGATAGGAAGGTAATGAGGTCAAGGGATGCCTGCAAGGAGAGGAAGAAAATGGAGAATCTGGGAGGCAGAAGACTCAAAGGAAGTATTTATACAAAGTGGGAAGAAAATTTGTCTGGAAGTGCAATGGGGGTAAAAATAATGGCTGGCTCTGCCCCTCAGGCACAGGATTGTGAGAAGAGAACCTTGGGTCAACCGAGGAGGAGCAGGGGAGAACTTTCTGTCAATGGCCGAGCAGGAATTCACGTATCTTCTGAAACCTCTTTACTTGTAGATCAGCTGTGGCAAAGTAGGGGCAGGAAGCACAGGCAATGCCGACTGAGTCCGAGGAGGACCAGCGGACTGGGCCGGGGGGTGGATGGCACGGACAAGAAAGTGGTGTGGGGGCTGGCCAAACCAGCCTCAAGGGATTCAGCCGCATCTGTGTCCTGGGAGGGTGGGGGAGCCCGAGGCCAGCTGCCACTTGCTGCCTGAGCCTCAGGATTCCAGACAGACCACCTAAGTGTTTTGTACCTCAGCAGCCTCTTCCTGTGGGGAGGCAGGGGTCAGGTTGTGTCTCAGGGGCCTGTGGCGCTCTCCCTGCCTGGACTATTTCTCCTTGGGAGGGAAACTGACCTTGTTTATCTTCATGTCTTCCCTCAGAGCTCAGCACCTGCTTAGAACTCAGTATGTTAGAGGGGGAAGGGGAGGAAGAGGACGGACTGTCACCACAAGACAGAAAGGACTGGCTGGATGGGGGGAAACCAGCATCCGGGCACCAGGGGGGGTGGGCGGCCGCCAGCAGACACTGAGCTGCTTCATCCTGGCCCCTACGTCTCCTGTGTCGGGAGTCCTCACTCCACTCCTCCCTCTTCTGCTACCCTTAAATCCCTGCAGAGTCTGGCCTGTAACTCTGGCGCCTCGGTGCTCACTTCTGTGAAAAGCCAAGGCGGCGCGAGGCTACGAGGCTGGTGCCAATGGAGAAGACACTTGGGGAAGAGGGTAAGAAAATGAAAATATTTACCTGGTACTTTCCCTGAACATACCCACCCCTCTGGCATGTGTTAGAAAAGAAAGGCTGCCTTGTATTTGGAGAAGCAAATGGTTCGAAATTGAAAGCACCCAGCCATCGGCTGAACACAAAGTCCCCAGTCTATGGCCTGACCCAGTGCCGCCCACAGTGCCATCTTCGAGCTGAAATGGAGACGCCGGGAGCTCTGCACAGAGGAAGGCCTATACCCCACCAGCAGATCACGTTCTCTCCACCTCGGCCCGGGTCTACCCACTCAATTCCATGTAAGAGAGTTTCTGTCTACCTTTACTTCCACCATCAGTCTCGGTTAAACATCAGAAAACAGACAAATTACACACTTCTGAGAAATTGGTATTTTTATAAAAAGGTATTTTTTTCTCTGTATATCCATAAAATGATATAATTTTGCAAGTATAGAAATGTGTCATAAATTATATAGAATGTTCCTTAATTACAGCTCAATGCAACTTGGTACTTTCCTCCCTCCCTGAAAAATGAGAGAGAACCAAAAAATAATATATATATAACTGTATATATATATATTTATATATATATATTTATATAATATAGACAAACCAAATATGAAAAAAAAAATCATTTCCTCTTTGGTATAAAAATCAGACTCTCACCTTGAGAGACACACAAACAGACATGATGTTGGGATTGTAAACTGTGTGGCCAAAAGGGATTTCCCTGCCAAGATGCCCCTTCCCCAGCCCCCCCTCTCGGCGGCCCCCTCCCAGGTCCTTCGGGGCTCGCACATCTAACTTCTAAGGCTCCCACCCCCTTCTCCTGGCACCACACCTTTCCTGAAATGCCCCTCCACCACATGGGAAATACCTAAGATGGGCTAGGGCTTCTTAGGTGCGGGTGATGGAGGGAAAGGACAGGCCACGGAGACGCTCCCGGAGTCTGGTCCAGACCCAGCCAGGCCCTGGGCGGGCACCTCCTGGCCTGAGCCCGGGCCTGCCCTCTTCCTCCACCACCACCCTGTCCGTGGACCCTCCCCCTCCCCTGAGAAGGGAGAAGCAGAGGCCAGCCTCCCCTTCAGCCCCAGCTCAGGTGCTCAGTGTCCTACGACGGAGAAGGGAAGTCCAAGGGGGGTCTGCTAAGGAACGTGGCTCTAAACTCACAATTAAAGTAAACGTCATTTTCTATTCCAGAGCTGAACGTCACACCTGGCCTCAGCTCACTGAGAACTATGGGACCACTTTCCCAGGCTCTGGCCCAATACCAGCAGGACTTAGAGAATCCAGGAAGGGGTGGGTGTGGCTGGGGGAGGGGAGCACTTCACTCTCAAGGTGAGGAGGGAGACAGGACCCAACGCCCTCTCGGCTGCCAGGTACCTCCGTTCCTGCCAGCGCCTCTGCCTCATGCCCACCAGCCACAGGAGGGCTAAGCCGTGAGATGCCACCTCCCAAGCCACGGCAGAGCCGGTCGGGGGGCGCCTGGCTGGGCATCCCGGCGTGCGCCGGCTCCCCTTCCCCAGGAGAGGCTGAGACGCCAACCACAACACAAAAGTCATGTAAAGGCCTCCTCCACTTGCCAAAGGAAAAAGACAAAACCAAACTGGACACAAACACAAATCGAGGAGAGACATACACGGTGTGAGGGGCCCAGAGGCCCCCGCAGGTCTCGAGCTTCCTGGCATGATACATTCTTGTGTAATTCAGGAACAGGGACTCTTGGGGCCCCTCGGGGGAGTGGGAGTAAAAAAATATGGAGATTACAGAGTCCCCCTGTGGGCTCCCGGGCAGGGCAGGGGCAGACCCGATCTCTTACAGTTTTGTCTTCGGTTTTTGGTTCCGCATGCGGTCCTGCATGAGGCTGGCTTCGGCTCTGCCCTGGAGGCCCGCGCCCTCGCCTCACCTGGCTGGGGAGCCCCCGCCACTCCCGGTGGGACCAGCAGGAGGGCAGGAGTGGGAGAGGCAAGGAGGACGGCCCCCAGCCAAGGGGAAGGAGGACCGGCAGGTCCGCGATGCCGTCCCCCCAGCGCCTGGCCAGCCCCGCATGCTCCGACCTCTGCCCGGGGCGTCCCGGGCCCGGCTTCACCCCTTGAGCGGCTTGTCCGCCCCACCGCTGGGGCTGCTGGCACTGTCGCTCTTCTTCCTGCGCAGGCTCTCGATCCAGCTGGAGCTGGAGCGGGTGGTGAAGCCGGAGAGCGCAAGGGAGCTGAGCCGCATGTTTTTGCCAGACATGATGAGCTCCCCGAAGCCCTCTTGGTGGGAGAAGGCGTATCCCGAGCGCCGGGAACCTGTGCGACCGACCCGCCGCATGCAGCGGTGCTGCGCCTTCTGCTTCTTCCTCACCAGCTGGGTGTAGCGCACCTGGCGGGGGCAGAGCAGCGAGGGAGAGGCCCCGTCAGTGGGGTGGCGCAGCGTGAGAGAGGGGCCGGCAGGGGGAGCCTCCAAGGGCCTGCGCTGCTGCTATGCCTGACCGTCAGGCGGCCCAGGAACTGCAGCTGCGGCAGTGTTGGAGCCAGAGGGCGTTCCTGGCACTCCATCCCCGTTCCCCACTCAGGCCAGCCCCGCTCCTCACCGTGTCAGAGAGGTCAGGCTTCAGGTGCAGCTTGAGGAACCGAAAGGCGACCACGGGTATGATGCAGACGACGGTGGTGAGCACGATGGTCAGCCACACCGTGGGCTGGGCCAGGGTGTTCTGGGCATTCCCTGGGAACGGCGAGGAGCCAGTGGCCTTGGGATCACGACGCACACCGAAAAGCAGCCCCGACTCCCCCACTCCCGCCTCCGGCAGCTCGACTTCCCCAGGCCCAGCCCCAGGCCAGCTCTCCTCCCTGCTCCCACATCCAAATGTGTGTCTCCACATTTGAACCATCCAACAGGCATCTCGACCAGGGCCCCAACTGTTTCCTCCACCTCAGATCTGCTCCACGACTTCCCCCAGCTCAGGAAATGCCACCACCCACTCAGAAGCTCAGACTATAAAAACTGTTGAGTCAACCTTAACTGCTCTTTCTTTTGGACCCCACATCCCAATCCATTGGCAAATCTTGTTGGCTCCATCTTCAAAATCTCTAGGGAATCCCATCACTTCTTTCCACCTATTCCAAGATACCATTATTCTCACCTGGGTTACTGCTATAGCCTCCTAACTGGTCTCCCCATTTCCACCTTGCCAAGTCAACTCTATTATCCACAAAACATCAAAAGTCATCTTTTAAAAACCATGTATCAGGTTGTGACACTTCCCTGCTCAAAATCTTCCAATGGCTTCCTATCACACTTAGATCAAAATTCCAAGTTCTTACTCTGGCCTGAAAGCCTACATGATCTGGACCGATTCTCATACCCCCCACCCCCTCTTCTCTGCCCGTCCTTGCCAAGCTCCCACCTCAGGCCTTTGCTCTGCTGTTTGCTCTTCCTGGAGAGCCACTGGCGTGCCCCTTCCCTGCATTCAGATTTCTCTTTGTGAATGTCCCTTCCTCAGGAGGTCTTCCCCCACCATCCTTGTCACTCTCTACTCTGCTTAATGTTTTTTCATAGGGCTTATTACTTCCAGGCATTACATCTGTTTTCTTGTAATTATCTGTCTCTCCATTGATATGTAAGGTCCAGGAGGGCAAAGACTTTGCCTGTTTTGTTAGCTGCTGCATCCCCAGCATCTAGAATAGTGGGTGACACCCAGGAGGTGCTGAGTGAATGTCTGCTGAATAAATGAACAGACCTAAAGCAAACACGAGACCTGTCAATGCTTCCTTCACCCCGTGCCTCCCAACCGCCCCTCTGCCAGCCACCACGGCCACCCAGACACCAATTCTGAACAGCCTCACACTGGGCCCTGACAGTCACCTCCTTGCTGCTCATCAGTGCCAGGTTCACCTTTCCAAAGCAATCCTTTGATGTCAGACCTGCTCTCTCCTAATAAACAAGACTCCGGGCAAAGCAGAAGCAAACCTGGCAGCCAGGCATTCTGATACCTCTAGGTCTGACCTTACCAGCCACTCTCCCACTGCTTCTCAGAGGGTGGTTCTTGCCTCACCCACATGGGACCACCCGACTGTCCCACAAATAGTGACCCTGCTGACCACAAAGCCTGCCACCCTGTGAACTCTCTGAGACCGACTTCCTACAGCCTGTTTGCCACTTTTATGGCCACGAGGTTCTCTGAGGGCAGGGCCCGGGTCAGATACACCTCCATACCCCCACGGACCCTTGCAAAACACCTGGCACGTGAGGGGTATGGAATAAACGCCCGTGACGTGCAGACTAACCGGCTACCCTATTAGTCCCAGAACACACGTGACTCCTCCTCGCTTCAAGAAGCCGCACAGGGACTCACCCACAAACCGGAACTGGTTGGGAAACATGTCGAAGAGCCCATTGCTGTGCATGGCAAAGAGGATGGCAAAGTATACAGCTAAGCTGCCCCAGATGAAGAAATGGTTGATGGCCGTCCAGTAGCCTGTATCCAGCCCAATCTGCAAAAGCCAGAGGTTACCGCAGGCAGCAGGAGCACCCTCGAAAGCCCAGCCCTCTCCCTGTGGTGCCCATGGCGATTTGGGCCACGAGGCCGATGGAACCACAGCTGCCCAGGATAAGCCCAGGAACAGGAGGCTGACCCCTCCCCGGGGTGAGGGCAGTTCCTGGGCTACCTCCTACCTGCACACTGACCACAATGACCAGCGAAGTGGCTACGGTGACAGCAAAGGACTGGTAGTCAGCCAGCTGGGTGCCATCATCGCGGGTGGCCTCGGCAAACACCCCGTAGGGGATGAAGAACATGAGCACGGAGGTGTAGATGCCCTGGGCGATGCAGATGAAGAACTCCCGCTTGTTGAAGAGGAGGTTGAGCTGGCCTGGCTCGTAGAGCTTAGGGTACTCCATGCTCCGCTGCTCCGGGACGTCCTGTGAGGGGAGGGCCAGGTGGCATGGGAACAGCTGTGACTCAACACAGGGGAGTTATGGATCAGCTGCAGCTGAGGGGGTAGCCAGACACACAGACAGACAGACACACACATGTGAAAGCACGACCTCCCCAACGACTGCAGCCCAGGGGAGAAGAGTCACACACACCCCACCATCAGTGTGACTCCTTCACAGCAGTGTCCCTCTCCCCGTCCCGCTTGGTCATCAAACTTCCCCATACCTGATCGAAGACCCCCATTGCTAGGACTGGGAGCGAGGTGTACACGATGTTATACAGGGTGATGAAGTACTGGTCATAGACAGTCTGGAAAGAGAACAAGAAGCAAGAGAGGAGTAAGCCTGCAGGCTTTCTTCACAATAGATCAAAGGAAGACAGCTAGGGTGACGTATATGGAGCTCTATGGAATTCTCTGGAGCTCCCTCTCCAGTCCTGCAACAAGCATTTTTCAACGCATGCACCAGACAATAGCTAGGCCCCAGGATTCAGCGATGAGGACAGATGCAATCTCTGCCCTTAAAGAACTTAATGTTCCAGTGGACTGGGAATGCTCACTACCTGGGCCGAGAAGCCGCAGAAGAAGCCAAACCAGAAGTGGACCATGGTGAAAGCAAAGTTCTTGTAGAAGAAATAGCAGAGGAACTTGCACATGCGCAGGTAGGACCAGCGCCCATGCACCAGCAGGAGGCGCTGCAGGAACTTGAACTGGGAGAAGGAGTAATCGGACGCCAGGACAGCCTGGATCCCTTCCTGCCCGCTGATGCCCACACCAATGTGAGCCGCTGCGGAGACAAGAGATGAGCAAAGGGTGAAGATGGCCACACGCTTCTGAGTCCCACCACGGTACAGAACCCCCTCCCCTCAATCCTTCCGAGCCTGGAGACTTCCTGGAGCCCCCGCCTGCCTGCACACCTGCAGTCCACACTCACTTTTGATCATGCTGACATCATTGGCTCCATCCCCAATGGCAAGCGTCACAGCCTTCTTGTACTTTTTAACCAATTCCACCACTTGTGCCTTCTGCAAGGGGGTCACCCGGCAGCAGATGACAGCTTTGCAGGCACACGCCGTCTCCAGAAACTCCAGCTCCATGTCTGCCTCCAACGCATGTGCCTATAACACAGGGAGACTCAGAGGGCTGCAGTCATCCCTAGGAGACATCCAGGAGTCTCGGCTCCTCCCAGGCCCCTCTGAAGCAGGGAAGTCAGAACAAGGTGAGATGTGTGAGCCAAACAGAGAGAAGGGCTCTCTGGAAAGACACTGCCTACGCTCAGAACGGCGACTCTTACCAGGCTGTGTCCGTTGATGACCAGGGCGTACTCCCCAGCGACAGCCTCCAGGTCAGAAGGAAGTTTCTCCTGGTAGGTGAAGCCATTGCCCACCATGCGGGAGTCCATCATCTTCTCCCGGGCTTTCCTACAGAAGGGGAAGTGGAAGTGGTCTCCCAGGGCAGGAGAGGAGGCTTCAGAGCAAAGTACGGCTGTAACTCAGGAGCCGCTGCCCAAGCCCGTGCACAGTGCAGAGCAGCTGCGTCCCCAGGCCCCTGCTTACCTGAGCTCCTCCCGCACTTCCAGGACGGTGTGGCCAGTGACTATGAACACCTCCGTCATGTCGTCCGTCAGCATCTTGCAGGAATAGCCCATGTTCACAGCTGTCTCTACCAAGAGAGATCACAGGAGCTAGAGAAGGGCATCTATGTTGGTTTGAAGCTCTATGTATGCCCAGAAAAAACATGCTCTTAAACCTCATCCAATGCTGTGGGTGTGAACTTATTATAAGGACATTTTGATGAGGTTGC
The DNA here is from genome assembly GCF_030445035.2 of Dasypus novemcinctus. NCBI lineage: Eukaryota > Metazoa > Chordata > Mammalia > Cingulata > Dasypodidae > Dasypus > Dasypus novemcinctus. The sequence goes on along the minus strand of NC_080685.1, from coordinate 29,903,930 downwards.
TTCGGGTAAGGCGTGGCCCACCTCAGTCAGGGTGGTCCCTCAATCCTATTACTGGAGTCCTCTATAAGTGGAATGAAATTCAAACAGAGAAAGAAAGCCGCAAGAAGCAAGAAACTGAATAGCAACGGAACCCAGAAGAGGAGAGTCCAGGAGACGTGGTCAGGGGCCTTGCCATGCAAGCAAAGGACCAAGGATTGCCAGCAGCCAGCCTCAGAACGCCAGTCTTCAGGAAAACAATATTGCCTTGAGGACACCTTGATCTGGACTTTCTTTTATCCTCAAGACCATGAGCAAATAAATTCCCATTGTTTAACCTGACCCATTTCATGGTGTTTGTGTGAGCAGCCCAGGAAACTAAAACAGCATCCAGTTCAGCACACTCTCCTGCCTGATGTACTGGCTCCACGCAAGGATTCAACAGGGCTGTTGTGCCGATGCAATTTCCTCTGCCCTGCTGGGCTCTCACCTTGCTTGTCTCCGGTTAGGACCCAAATCTTGATGTTGGCCAGTGTCAGGAGGGCAATGGTCTCCGGAACCCCTTGCTGAAGCTTGTCCTCAATGGCCGTTGCACCCAGCAGCTGAAAACACCGCAAGAGTCCCTGGTGTGAGAGCCGGCAGGCACGAGCCCTCCTTGCCCACCCTCAGCCCACCCTGCAGCCCCTACCATCATGTCCCTCTCGACCTCCTCGTAGATGCTGGCCAGCCTGTCCTCCCGGCTGTCCTGTGCCAAGGTGGCCTGGAGCCGCCGCTCAGCCCACTCCTCGTAGTACTCTTCATCCAGATCCTTGTAGGCCAGTACGAGGGTCCTGAGCCCTTCCCCTGCGTATTCCTGGAGGCAGAGTCAAGCAAGTCTCACCCTCGACCCACACCACCACGCTGAGAAGAGCGGCAGCTGGAGGCCCTCCCTCCTCAACCTACGTTCAGGTGGTCAGTGGTGGTGTTGAGCAGCTCTTGGTTGGAGGGATGGAGTCTCTCAAGCAGGATGGTGTCGGCCCCTTTGCAGTAGAGTCGGATCTTACCCTCCGGATTCCGTACTGTGAACGGGACACGGAGAAAGTCCCAGAAAAATTCAGGCAGGAGAAGACCCCCAGCCTACAGGCACCAACACCCAGGCCTGGATGCGGCCCCAGGCCCCCAGGCACCCCCATCCTGGCCTCACCTATGACCGACATCCGCTTGCGGATGTTGTTGAAGTCCAGGATGGCCAGCAGCTGGTAGGTGATGGCTGTTCCTAACTCGTGGACGGTGATGGTTTTTGGGGTACGAGAGCGGAACACAAAGCCAAAATTTCTGGCTGCGGTGACCAGGGCCCCCTCATCTGGGGACTGGGCTTTGTAGTACAGCTCCCCTGGGTGGGGAGGAAGAGGGAGAGGTAAGTGGCCACCCTCTCGGCCACGTGCCCCCCGACCAGGAAGCCCCAACCCTGCAGCCCAGAGCCTGAGCCTGAGGGCTCGAGTCAGGTGGGGGGAGAGGGCAAGCCTCTCCTCTGCTCACCTTCGTTCTTTTCTTCTGACATGACGGTGTGACACAGGGAGAGGAGGCGGAAGAACTCGTGCGTGTGGGGGTCCCCCATCTTGATGGACTCTAAGAGGCTGAGGTCCCAAAATAAGAACTTCTTGTCAGCCAGAGGGTTGAAGGAAAAGTCGATGGGTTTGGGCCTCTGGAAAATGTAAGACAGCTCTCAGGAAAGGGTGGGCTACCAGGCGTTAGCCCAGGGAAGGGGATGTCCCCGCCCTATCGTCCCTGCCCTTCCAATTCTCAGTAGGAGAACCTCACATCCTGTCCACTACAGACTGTAAAATTCCCACCAGTCTCAAAACACCCGCTTCTCCAAGCAGCTTCCATTTCCTGCCCAGACAACTCATCGCTCCTATCTATATCGACCGTTACTGGTAAGGCACCCCATCCTCAGCTGGCACACGGAGTAATTATGGAGGCTGGATCTTACCTCTCCCAGTTCAGCTTTGTGTCCCAAGACATCGAAGACATCACCTGTACACAGCCAGGACAGAAGGAGAAGTACCGTCAGAGCTGAGGAGCTCTCGGAGCAGTGGCAGAGAAGCCTCAGGTACAGAAGGCCAGGGCTGGGAAGCCCCACAGGCACCTGGAACCTGAACCCTAACCTTCGAGCAGATGTCACGCAGATTCACAGTGACTCAAGTGACGGGAGGTGATGGGCACCCCGTCCCCTCAGAGCCCCAGGGCCCAGGCTGTGAAAGAGCTGCAGTACCCAGTGCTCACAACCCTGCCCCCACCACTTCAACCACAGCAGCTCCAGTTCCACACCCTTTCCCAGGCCTCCTTGGGCGCCTTCCACCCTTGAGGCCCACACACCGGACAAAGGCCCACACACTGACCGTCAGGCCCAGGTTAGTATAGAAAGCAGTTACAACAGGGGCTCACACTCTGCACGAAAGCCCCAGACAGGCCCCAAGCACGCCAGCAGCTCAGCCGCGAGGCCACTGCAGCAGGGCACACTGAGACGACCACGGTCACATTCCAGAGACTCACAAGGGCCCTGAGCAGCAACATGGGGAGAGTCTAGCGCTCCACAGGAGCAGCCAAGGTCCAACCTGGCCAGGACACCCGGAGGCCAGTGTCTCGGGCTTCACTTCAGCCAGCCAAGGAGTTCCCCTACTGCCTGGAGCTGAGACCAGGGTGCGCACGTCAGCAGAGGGCAAGGGGAGGCCTCTCGGAATCTGCTTTCTGACATGGGACACGGAACCGACCCTTCCATGGTCCCTCAAACCCAAACACGAACGCGATAAAACTGAAATATCAAGGCAACTGGGGGGAGGGAGGCAATCCCAGCGCCCCCCCCAGGCCAGACGCGAGCCCCCGGAACGACGGCCCTGCCGTACCGTAGCTGCGGCCGCTGATGGAGCACTTGTTGAAGACCATGATGTTCTGGGTGAGGGTGCCCGTCTTGTCGGAGAAGATGTACTCCACCTGGCCCAGCTCCTCGTTCAGCGTGGTGGTGCGGGCCTCTGCAGGCGTCCGCTTCTTCATGCAGAACATCTTCTTGTCCCAGTTGATGAAGTAGCTGTGGCCCAGGCGGATGATCTCCACACTGCACAGGGGACAGGAGCTAAGGCTCGGGGCAAGAGGCCGGGGAGGTGTCCCACCCGCTTAGGCCTTCGCTGCAGGCCCCGTGCCTGGGGGTAAACGAGAATGGAGCGGACACCCGGGCACGGGAACCTGGAGGGAAAGGTGCAGGGAGAGCCTGAAGGTGGAGCCAGCCACTGCCAGCTGGCAAAGGGACGCCCCGACCCCAAGCCTCCCGGTCTCTCCAGACAAAAGGGTGCAAGGGGCTTGGGGCAGGCAGGACAGACAGCACGGAGAGAGGAGGAAAAGGGACAGTAGACACAGCACTTGACCCATTCTTACCTCAGGGCTAATAATACAGAAACCATGCAGAGAAAAAGAAAAGTGCAAGAGCAAGGGGAAAGAAAAAAAAAAGAGAGAGCAATAATGAGGGTGCTGCACACGCCACAGCAACAGATGCTGCCTCAGAGGGCAGCCACACGGGAAGAGAGAACCAGGAAGGCAGCTCTCCACTGCCCAGCCACACGCCCTCCACCCTGGCCTCCGGGCTCCACAACCCCCATTCGGTGGCTTCCGGGAAGACTATGAGACAACACTGAGATGCTGACTGCAGAGGGAGAGGGGCCTCAAGAATCCGGGGGATAATACCAGTGCACGGTGGCACAGTGCCGTTCACAGTTCCAGACATGCTCACATCTTCTTTGTGAATCACCTTTGGGAACGAGCCCTGTGCTCAGGCCCAGGACAGCCGAGTAATGGGGCCACATCCGGAAGCCTGCTCTGTTCAGACTGAAGTGCCTATCAGGATCCAGTTACCAGGCAAAAAATGGAGAGAGCAGGGAATGTCTTCCCTAACCTTTTCCCCACTCAGCTTACTAATGCCTGTCTCCCCCCAGCCCACACATATTTTAACCTGATGAACTTTTCTGGGCAGTTAACATACACTTGGACCAAATTCAGATACAAAGCATGGACAGCAAAACCCAGAGGTGGGGAAAAAATTTGGTTATAAGCAAGAAAACATTTAAATGTGATGTGGGGGCATTTTCAGGACTTGGAGTTGTCCTGGGTGGTACTGCAGGAACAGTTACTGGACATTGTATGTCCTCCCTTGGCTCACTGGGTGGACTGTGGGAGAGTGTGGGCTATAGTGTGGACCATTGACCATGAGGTGCAGCGGTGCTCAGAGATGTATTCACCAAGTGCAATGAATGTCTCATGATGATGGAGGAGGTTGTTGTTATGGGGGGAGGAGGAAGGGGGTGAGGGGGGTGGGGGGTATATGGGGACCTCATATTTTTTTAATGTAACATTAAAAAAATAAATAAGGACAAAAAAAAATAAACAAATGTAACCCAGAACCAGAATTGCAATGACAGTGATAGGTGTGGTATCACTTAATATTTGTATAGCAGTAATTTATAGTAATTTAACTCTTAAAATATATTTTCCACTTTAGCGGCTTATTTTGTATCAGGACAACCCTAGGAAGAAAGTGGAACTGGAAATATTGTTCCCTTTTTACATGAGAAAACGGAGCCCTGGGTGATTCTGGGTTTGCCTGAGGTCACTTGGCTAATGAGTAGGCAGGACGAAATAAACCTCGAACCTTCCAACTCTCTTCTCAATACTCTCTCAAAGTCCAAACTGCAAATGCCTCCACACAGAAACTCTCTCTTATCGTCTACTCATTGTCATCAGCACTGGGATTCAGGGGCCGGTGGGGAGGGTTGCATCTGTGTTAACAGCAGATGGCAGATAGGAGGAGTTTTGAGCATCTCCATAAATCATTTCCTTAGAAATGTTACAGGCTTCCTTATCTCGAGTTCGAGACACTAAGGAGGAAAGAACATTTCTTTCTTCCTGCCATTTCTCCCCCTGCCTCTCGCAGCCCCCACCCCCTTCCCCCTTATTCTTTCTAGCCCAGTCGCTGTCAACATCCTCTTTACCTCAAACACCCCAGAGATCTCTTTGTGCCTACTCATCTTGCACACCAGTGCTAGCCAATACTCCCTAAAGCATTCTTTAGGTTATTTTAAACCTTTAGAGATTTATTAGGTACGAAGTTTCCAGGCTACCCGTGCCCCCCGCTTACACGTAAGACTTCGTGTGAAGTGACTTCTGTGGCACTTGTTCCTATTTTGTTTTGTAATGTGTTGAGATTTTTCTTCCTCCACTAGACTTAAGCTCCTAGAGAGGAGGAGATCTTCTTGAAATAATACATCTTTGTATGTGCTGCGGTCCATGCTTCTTTGCACACACTAGACATGCATAAATGCGTCCCAAATAAATCTACCTGAAGTTTGTAATAACACAATCCAGAACACCAGGAAACTGTGGTGAAAGTGTACTTTGCACAAAAGATAAACAGATAACACAAAATGTTCACGATGCAGGAAGAAGAGAACTCCAAGTTCCTTCTCGAGAACTTCATCTTCCCAGAAAAGAAAACATTTGCCAAGGGACCACCTGAGCTCCCTGGAGAGACCCCAGGGCAGAGAAAGTGTGTACCTGACATAGAGCGAAATGGGCACAACGGTGTTGAGGATGATGATGTAGGACCAGAAGGAGAGGAAGCCAGAGAAGAAGGCACTGTCCACCGCCTCATCCCAGGGCAGGTAGACCTGGAAGCGCATCCCGACCTCATGCTCCCAGATGGCATTGCCAATGGCCAAGATCACCCCCATGCAGACCAGGAATCCAAAAATCTGCGGAGAAAAGAGGAAACAGGCCGCTGGCCACTCAGGAAGTCCTCAAACCAAGAGCAGCCCCGAAGGAGGCCACCACTCCTACTCTGAACCCCAAAAGCGTGTGGCGTGCTCTAATGGAAAGAACCCAGAACTGCTGCCACTTCTGGTCTGCCACTGACAGTGTGACCTCTCTGAAGCTTTTTCTCATCAGGAAGTTGATACAGTTGAGCAGCTCCCAATCTGGCATCCTGGAACCCTGAGCAGTCCTCAAAGGTGGATGAGCTACTTTCAAGAGACGAAAAATGCTTTTTGCAAATCACCCTTAAGCCTCCACAAGCCAACAACAAGGGCAAGTTTCTGTAATGCGTTTTCTTGTGCAGATCACCAAATTAAAAAAACAGCAAAAAAAACGGAAACAAATGGTGTCTTTTATAAAGCTGAGCGTCCATGAAGAAGGATTATAAGAAAGGCTTGGTGGTTAAAAGCAAAAAACAGAGACCACTGTCTGGTGTCACACAGCTATTTCCAAAGCTGCCTCCACTGCTGGTTGCTTTGAAACCAAACGGGAATCTTCCTGAGCCCAAGGACCAGCAGGGGGCAAAACAACCTTTGCGTGACCGACTTCACCCTTCTCCCACGGGCCTGGCCTCTGCAAACCGTTTAAAGCCAGGGCGGAAACTGCCTCACCACAGAGGCTGATCCCCCCCTTTGCAGGCTGGCACGTGGGGGGCAGCAGCAGTGGCGGCGTGAGAGGGGAGGAGAACCTGACAAGGAGCTCAGGCTTCCAGCCAAGCAAAAGGGTTCAGGAATTGCCAAAAACGAAACCAGAAAATTTCCTTTGGGATCACTTAAAAGTGAGGGGGAAAGACCCACTATCCAGCTTCCAAATGAAGTTTTTCTTTTCATTCCCTTTTCATCCCCATGAAGGGCTCCTTGTCCCTGGCAAAGGCAAACAGAAGGTCACATGCTGCACTAAGCTTCCCCCCGTCAGAAGCAGAGTCCAGAGAAGGAACGACTTGTTTTAGCTTTCTTCAAGTTGTCGATTCATGCACGTTCCTAAGGTGCTTAAATCACATCTTCCAAGTCTAAAAGGAGCCTGAAATGAACACTGCCTCTGAGTGGCTGACCTGCCAGTGGCTTTTAAGCCAGAACCTGAAGTCTGCCACGGGAAAGAGAGAAGGGAGCAAAGAGAATCAGCCAGGGACATCCTGGAGGGCAGGGGCGGGGAACCAGACGTGCAAAGCCTTACCCAGAGCACCAGTGTATTCATGAGGCGATCAATACTTGTTCTCTTGAACTTCGTCCTGCCGCTGTTCTGCATCAGCTTAGTGTCAGGACCTGGAAAAAGAATGGGAGGACGGGGAAGCCAAGGAACAAAGCGTCTCTGGGCTTCTGCCCAGTCCCCTGCAGGCCGTCAGGGTAGAATGGAGACACTGGCTGAATAAAGGGCCATATTCAGGCTTGGCGGTTTGGGGGCTTTTTCACATTTTTAAAATTATAATTATAGTATTAATTAGTGTCAATAGTTTACACGAGGGTTCACGGTTTGTATTATATACTCCCATGGTTTTAAATGTTTTATTCTAGGAAATTATACACACTACCTAAAATTTCCCCTTTTGACTACATTCAAATACAACCTTCAGCTGGTGTTAAATATCGTCACAGTGCTGTGCTACCAGCACGACTGTCCCAGGGTTGGAGTTTTTTTACCTTACATATTCTACTGGCCCAACCCAGCCTCCTCCCATACTCCTGAGGGAGGGCTGAGTCACCAACTCTTACCCTTCTTTCTTTGGCCCTTAGGAGGCTCACCTGCAAAGATGACCAGCCCGAAGCACCACTCGGTGTTTCGCAGCACACAGCCCCGCAGCAGCATGTTCTGGTTGCTCAGAGGGAACTTGTTCTCCTTCCAGTAGAGGGTTCCGCTGAATTTGTCCAGCTTGTTGTTAGGTGGTTCACAGATCACTTCACCTGGATGGGAGACAAGAGTGCCACTGTCCAAGGTCTGGTCTACGACTAGATCATGAGACAACAAAACAGAGAGAAAGAAGGAGCTGAGAGAGAGGGTGTGAGGAGATGGGCCCATCCAGGCACTGCCGGAGGATGTGAACCACTTCAACTTTTCAAGAAAGGAATAAGGCAGCAGCAACTAGTACTACAAGTAGACGTACACTCAGACCCAGGTATCCCACATTTGGGACACTAGTCTAGAGAAATAATAGTATAGGCCAATAAGAATATATAAGCAACATTAATCGAAGCATTATTTGAACAGCATAAGACTGGAAATAACTGAATGGTCAGGGAATAGTTGAATAAATTACGGTACATCAATTTTATGAAGTATTATCAAACTATTAAAAAAGCACAAAGTAAATTTCTTTGTCCTAAGAGACCTACGAGGTATTTGGTAGGTACAAAATACAGGCTGTGGAGCTTTTGGTATGATCCCGTTTATGTTTACATGTCTGTATAGACATAGAGAAAAGTTCACATACTGAATGGTCGGTTAATGCGGTTACCTAAGGATGATAACACTGGAGAGCAGAAGGGGATACCAACTTTTTCTTATATGCATTGTAGAGTTTATCTCATTACAGGGAGCATATACCATCATTCTAAATTAATAAGCAAGAAGAAAACACTGAATTTCTCTCAGCATGCACAGCAAGTGGGGAGCTATCAGCCACAACACTCCCTTGAAAATGACCATCAGCTCAAAACCAGTGGTAGCCACTCAGTTTTCACCTGGCACCCCCTTCCTTCCCACCCCACCCCCCAGAAAAAAGTCCAGAGAGCTGCATAATCACAGCAACAGGAAGCCGAAAGGAAAAGACGCAATTAAAACCACCAAATCCAACCCAGCCTCCTCTACCTGAAGGCTGCTTCTCCAAGGATTACTCACCATCAAACAAAGCAAGTTTACTGATGTCCCCCAGTTCCGAGGTGACGGGAATCGCCTGACGCACTTTCATGTTGGTCTCTCTAGAAGGACAGTGTCCCTGAGTCCTGGGGCTCCCTTCCCTCCCACTAAATTTTGCTGGGGGGGGGGAGGGGGCAGGGGAGCCTTGCCCATTGGGCATCACTGTCTAGCCCCAGTAGGCACTGAGTAGATAATACTTCTATACATCCAAAGCCTTTCTTAGCCCTCAATTTTCCAAAAGGTACAGAGCCCTCTTTCAAAACAACGACTTAACCCCTAAGGAGGCATGCTACTTACCCATCAAGTTCTGCTGTCTCTATGTAGCACAGTCCATGGGGCTCACTGCTGGAAAGGAGAAGGAGATCCGCCTAGAGAGAAAACCTAATGAGAGGCCCAAATGCCCAAGCCCCCAAGTCCCCAAGCCCCCCAGGAGGAACTCCTTGGTGGTCCTTCCTTTGGCTCAGTATTCTTTATTTGCTTAGTTCCAAGCACATGAATGGGGAGAAAGCAGTCCCGAGCATACTAACATGACACAGAAGCCCCCACTCAAGAAAGTTTCCTTCCATAGGTGCTTAAAAGGCAACAGTTAATCAGGAAAAGGTTCATCCCCTTCTGCTGAGAGGAGGCAGAGCCCTGCAGGCCCAGAGAGGCTCCCTGCCCCTTACCGCCACAAACTGGTTATTTTCTAGCTTGATAATATCACCAACGCAGACATTCATCCACTGCTCTTGCTGGAGACTGAAGCAATGAGAAGACAGAGAAGAGGCTGTCAGGAGGTAGACGGGGTCCCGGGGGATCCCCTTCCTTCCCAGAGCCCTCAGTCTCCAGCAGGCACTCACGTTCCATTGATCAGCACCTGAGACTGACGGTTATTCACCTGGTTATCACTCTTGTGGCGGAACTGGAAAGAAAAGTGAGGAAGGTAAGACACCTTCCCCTGCCCCAAAGGGTTCAGATGATGGTGCAACCCATCCTCAGACACCCTTCCTCCCTCCCACACATCCTCGTCCACCCCTAGCCAAGACATCATGGATCTCGCTGGACCAGATAAGAGATGTCAGAGTCACCAAGGAATTGGGTTGGATGGAGGCAGAGATGAGTTGGGGTGACAGGGAAAAGGCAGAAGAATGGAAACAACTCACATAGTCATCAGTGGCATCTTTGACGGCCGTGATAGTGAGGACAAGAACCAAAGGCACAATGGTGGTGAACCAGGACAGGGAAGAGATCTGTGGGATCAACTGAAAAAGGAGAAGGCATGCTTCTGAGGCCCCATCCTATGCCTTCTTTCCCCCCTTGACCTTCCTCTTCTTTGGCTTTATTCAGCTCTGTGAGTCACAAAGGGTCTACTATGGGTCACTCACCTGCAGGATGAGAAGGAACAGGAAGTAGGTGTTGGCAACTTCCTGGAACTGCTCAAAGAGGTTGACAGGCAGGAAGGTGAGAATATTGTACTTGGAGGTCTTGATGCAGTTACTCTATGGCAATCGGAGAAAAGATAATGACAACCTCGAACTCTGACCCAGAACCACGATGGCACCTCCCCATCCTCTGCCCCCCAAAACCAGCAGTCACAGGTGGGGGAGGGAAGAGGGAAGAGGGGAGCATCGTGGGGTCAATGTATCCTGCTTCACTGACAGGCGAAAGCATGAAAAATTCAGCACAGTAGCAGATGGAGAGTGGTGGAGAGAAAGCTGCCCTCCCCTCCCCCCGTCAGCCTTCAGGCCCAGCCTAGGAGGCTCCTGCACCTGGCCCCACTCTGACCCAGAGAGGGACCAAGTCTAGAGTCACTTACCGCATACTGGAACTTCTCATTGTATTCTCGGTCATTGGCCCGCGCCCTCCTTTCTTCTTCTACAACAGAATGATGCTGCAGTCAGATGGGGCAAAACGGGACCTGAACTGACACCTTGTTAGGCCCACACCACTTGGTGGGGCTTCCACTGAGGGCCCCTGGCTCTTCCCACAGCATGTAGTTTTAAGGAGTTAGCTCCACACCTGAAGCATCACTAGGTTTTCCCTCTACCTCACCTCTCAGCACCAGCCTGACCACATGGCTCTGCGGACATCACATTCACAGGCCAGGACCTGCTCTCCTCGCCTCAGCAACCGTCAAGGTCTTCCACTGGGGGCACTCAGCTCCTCTCCCTCACCCCTCCGGAGAAGCCTTAGCTCTGAACAGACCTGGGAACCCCCAGACCCTTTCGTTGCTATTACTAATGCATCCTTTGCCATATTCCAGGAGCAGCGCCTGAAGACGTAAAACTTCCTCCCCCACTGGGGACCACTGCAGATCTGGCGGTGGTACTGCCCTCCCCCTAAGCTGGGGGGCGTTGGGGGCTGCAGCGAGGAGCACTGTGCTCTGGAGGGCCTCTGCGGTAGCCTCCCGGCCCCACGTGCGATCCCCCTTATGGAGCCTCTGCCTGTCACATGTCACCAGCAGCGGCTCCTGACTGGCCCACAATGACATCACCTTATTTCAAGGCTCATCTTCAAGTAGGAGAACGGGCATGAGGTGGGGGGTGGAGGGGTGGGGGTCAGAGATATGGATGGTGCAGACTGAGACAGAGATGAATGGATGTCATAGGAACAGTCGCTCTCTAACTGTAACCTTTCTTGCACCATCTGCATGCAAACAACACATCTGTCACTGTTGCAAGTTCCAGTTTCAAGCTACACCCATCCCGGCCCTCTGCAGGTGCTGTACAGGCATCAAGTTCGGGTTCCAGAACAAGGGGCTGTCCTAGGAGGGGTTCCCCAGCCCGCGTCCCCGGTGTCACCATGACCTCAGGCTGGAAGAGGGAGGTGTAACTTGATCAGGCAGGAAACAATCCCTTAAACCGGTCCTGGAGTCCAAGGCTCGGTGCACTCCCCCAACCTCCCAAGACCCCTGCAGAGCACGCTGCAGCAACAAAGCCCACATCGCCCTCCACCTCGTCCTCCACCTCCCGAGTGTTCCTTCCCAGTACCCGCTTCACTCCCCGAAAATTCCCCTCGGGCTGAGTTCCCTGCGCAGTCACCAAAGACCATGCAAGGGAAGAAGGTGGGGACCGGACCCTTCAGAGCCAGGACCTCTGGGTCTGGAAAGGAGAGGGTGAGGGAAGGCGGGGGGAGGCTGAGGAGAAGAGAATGCAGGGATGAGAGGAGAATCACGGACGTGGGAGGGCTGCCAGGCGCTGCTTCCCTTTACCTGTCCCCCAAGAGGGCTTCTTTCGACTCCAGGAAGGAGGCGCCCCGGTTCGGACCCATTTCTCGGGCATCTCCTTGGGGACCGTCATGATCCCGATTTGAGCGAGAGCGATAGTCTATCGGGCCTCGGCCTCAGCGGCGCCGACGGGGCGGCGCCCCCGGGAGGCACAGGAGCTGCGGCCGCTCAGAGGGGAGCCCCGGCCGTCGGGCGCGCGCCCCACGCGAAGCCCGGGCCATCCTCGCGGCCACCCGCACCGGGAGACTCCGCGCGCTCCGCCGCGCCGCCCGCCGGCCCGCCCCCGAGGCCCCCCGCGGCCGCCGGCGCGCGCTGAGTGGCCCCGCACGCCGTGCGCACAGCCCGGGCTCCGCCCCCGCCCGCTCCCGCTCGCGGGACTGCAGGGGCAGCCGCCTGCCAGCGCGCCGCGTAGGCGAAAGCCGGCGCACGAGCCCCGCCTCCCCCCGCCCGTCTCCCCCAGGCCCCGGCCAATGCGGGCGAGGGGACTGCCAGCGTTGTCGGGGGCAACCGCTTTCATCCCCGCCCGCAGGAGAACGGGAAGCGCTGGGGTGGATGGAAAAAAGAGGGGAGAAAAAAGGAGAGAAGATTGAGAACATAGCTCACCAGGCGCCCTAGGCCAAGGGAGTAGGAGCTGCAGGTGCCCCAAGATAAAGGTCTACGTGTTTGGGGGCTGCTACTCAGCACCCTCGCGTCCCGGTGGAGAGCCCAGCTCAAGAATAAGGAGGGAGGATTCTGTTTCCTAGGCTGCCCCCAGCATGGGCAGGGGTTGCAATCCACCCTTCCTCAGACCCTTTCCAGTCGTCCTTCTCCCTGCTTCCCGCAGCCACAACAACATCCCCTCTTGATGGTCCCAGGGGCCATCCCTCCAGGCCGTCTTACCTGGGGGGTGCTTTTTTGCACACAGTGCCATCTCACCCAGCAAGGTCCCAGCAATCCCATGGGAGACCCTGCAGGAAGGTGACATCCATGAGGTCAGGAAGCTGCATATAACTCTTCATTCCCATCATCAGACCCCTCCTGAAGGTTCTCTTCTGCAGCTCTGCCCCTGCCCCAGCCCCAGCCTGCTCCCAACTCACTCCACACCAAGCGTCACTCTCTCCTCCTACTCTCCTTTCACTGCCCTGATGGGTCCCGGAAAGGAGACCCCACCACCTCTTACCCTCCCTCCAACTAGGGTAATATGGGCAGACTAGCTGTTAATAGAGGCCAAGGCTTGCAGGAAAAGGGGGCAAAGAAGCCAGATATTGACAGGAGGGGCACAGCCCCCCCCCCAGGTGTCCACCCCAGAGACAATGGATGTCCCCATATGTCCTTCTGGTGACACTGACTGGTGCCTGTTTTTACTAGAAAGCAGAATTTCCCCCAAAGGGTGGGCTTGAGGGGACATGGGACAGGAAACACCTGGCAGGGCATCAGGAAACAGGGTGGGGCGGGCCCCACCCTTCTAGAAATGCTTATAATCCCAATTAGTCCGACTTTCTATTTTCACCTCCTCCAGGGGAGCCCACACCAGAGGCATGGCCTTCACTTCCTGCACACACAGTCCCCAAACCACTTCCTCTCAGGCTGGGTCGGCCACTATTATGGGCGAGCAGAGAGGGTCTTCCCTGCTCTGATGGGGAGCTGCCCCGTCCCTCTCTCCCACCCCATGCCTAGTCCAGTCAGTATGGTACCCAGGACAGGCTCAGGGAGCATCCATCAGGCAGGCCTCTGCTTCCTTCCACCTTCCCATGGCCTTTCTTTTTCCTAAAAAGGTAAACGGTCTGGCCTACAAGACAGGGTCACAGTGCCTCATCCCTCTTCTCCATCCTGGCCCAAAGGAAACTGTCAGCCAGAACCTGGGTGCGCGGGTCAGTTCCTCTTTCTTTGTCCAGGTAGGATGCCTTCCTCCTTCCCTTCTCCCGTCTCAGCTCCCCTCCCTCCAGCCTCCGAGGCTCACCCCGCCAGCATGAGCCCCAAGAGATACTAATTGCCCGTCTGCCCAACCTGGATAATTACAGGCTCTGGCCACAGCCCAGTCACCCACGCTGTGTCTCCCTTCGCCGGCTCAGCCCTCTCGGGAACCCCAGACCCGGCAATATGAAAGCTCTTCCTCCCTGACCCTCCCCAACTATGGCAGCCAAGGATGCCTGGGCTCAGGAAGAAAAGCCTCATCCACATTTTAGAGATGCCAAGCCCTCCTCCAGGGCCCCCAGCCAGGGTCTCCACCCAGACTGGAGCATGAGTCACCGGAGGGTGGAGTGAGGAGCGAGAGGTTAAGGGAGAGGATGCGAGGGTGGGCACCATGAGTTCGGTGGCCGGCCCCACCCTCAGGGAGGGAAGCCACCAGAAACACTGTGGGCCGGAAGATCTGGGTTTGAGTCCCATTAAAGAGTTAATGGAGGAACCCCGTGTATGCCTTCAGGAATCTGGACGAGGACCAGGAAAGTTGTTTTACCTCAAAACCTTGGGGAGGCTGAAAGCTGTCTTGGCCCCAGACCTCATCCCCTCTAGGGGGCTGTAACCGGAAGGGAAGCAGAGAACAGGGACCCCCTCTCACTTCTCCTTTCCAGTCTCACCAAGTCTAGGTTTTCTGAACCGTCAGGCCCACGAGCCACGTCGCCCTGGCCCGTCACCCTGCCCCAGCCCCCTCTGCAGCCACATCTGGGATAAAAATAGCCAGCCCTGGGAAGGAGGCAAGTCTCCATGGAGGAAAAGGGCTGCTCCGCTAGGCCCCTGCTCCTGCCAGCCAAGACCCCCCAAAGCCCGACCCCTTGTTTCAGAGGAACCTGGCGGGGATACTGGGGGCCGAGGCAGGAAACAAGGGGAAATGGAAACAAGAGCCCCAGCTCACTAGCCACCCACCCACCACCCCCAGCCACCTTCCATCACCAAGGACAGACCCCAGGACTCACTTCACAGCTGAGTTCCCAGCCTCCAAGCGGGGAGGGGGCTGGGGGGTGGTAAGCTCCTGAGACGGCAGCCACCCTCTCCTTGAACCCTTAGTTTTCCTCACGGACAGAGACACCTTCCAGCTCACAGAGGCAAAGTCGACTGGCCCCAAACTCCCTCCTCCGGGCACACCGCAAAGCCTCGGAACCCCATTACTCCTCCCACCCCAACACTCCGAGGCGGTTCTCCCCTTCTGCTGCTCCCAAAGCTTCTCCTCGGCACCCGCGCAGCCCTGCAGCTCCCCATCGCCCCATGCTGCGCGCAGCCTCCCCTTCTCCCCATCCACAGGCACCCGGCAGCCCCTTCCCTCCACTCAGCCACTTCCCCTTCTCCGTCTCACCGCAGCTCCCGACTGCCGAGCCCCCGCCCTCCCCGGTCCACACCCCCCGGCCCCGGCCCGCCCCGCCCCCCCCAGCCCCCAAGTCCAAGTCCGCCCCGCAGCCCCCACCGGCCTCCCGGCCCCGAGCCGCCGGGCCGCCCCCGCCGCGCCCTCACCTCAGCGCTCAGCGCGCGGCGCCCGGCCCGGCGGCCAGGTCCTGCCCATGCCGCGAGCCGGGGCGGGGGGCGCTCGGCTCAGCTCCCCGCGGGCGCCCGCCCCCCCCAGCTGCGGCCCCGCTCCCCTCCGGGCCTGGGCCCGCCACTTTGTGTCAGTTTCGGCCACCGCGGGGCGGAAGTGACGGAAGTGGAGGTAGAGGGCGGGGGGCGGGAGGGGGTTTTGGGGAGGGGGGGGAGAGGGCAGGCGGGAGGCGCCATGCTTGTGCGGGGCAGGGGGAGGGTCTTAGCCCTTCGGATGTTTCTTTGACCTGCAAGGCGTGCCCCCCCCCACGCCCTCCCCACCTCCATCCCGCAACAAAATATGCAGTTTGGGAGGCTGGACAGCTCTGAGGGTTCGTTTTATTTGGAAGGGAACTGGAGAACACGGTCATCTCTGCCAAGAGAGCATCTCCTGCGGGGAGGCGCGCGAGAGCCGCTGAACCCCGAGCCTTTTCCTCGGCCCCGGTTTCCCCCTAGCCCCCGCCTGGTCTGCACTCGGGCGCCTCGGAGCCGGCCCGCCCTCTGTTCCTGCTCCTCCTTTCCTCGGCCAGGCTCGCTTCATTGTATTTTACCCGCTCCTTGAACGACGCAGCGCCGTAACGTCTAGGCGTGCCTCAGTTTCTCCGCTCTCCTCTCCCTGGGTCAAGTCGCTGGAAAGGCTGTGTTCCCCTGCGCGCCCTCTCGCCCGCCCCCCCCCCCCCGCCCCTTGGCAGGCACTTCAGCTGAGGGGCCCAGGGTCTTGGGGATGGAACACCCGGTGAGGGTGAAGGCGGGCGGCGCTGGAACCAGGAGGGCGTAGAGCTTGGCAGTGGGGCCCGAGCTTTGGAAGCTATGAGCCCCCGGGCTGGCTGGTCGCCACCCCCTCCACGCAGCAGACTCCCGCAGCTCTCCCAATCCAGCATCCCGAGCGCGCGCCCTCTGGCGGCTACTTTGAGGAACTGCGTTACTGGAAACCCTCAGAGTCGGAAGAGCCCCTGAAGGCTAGGGAGTAAGGACCTCATCCGCCACCAGTTCTCCCCTGCCCAGCTATCCTTCCCAGTTTAGAAGGAAGAGCTGCCTAGATGCGTGCGTGAGGCGAGAAATCCAGGCACCTGCCCAGGGCCTGTTCGTGAAGAGAATGTCAGCGAATGTGGCTCCAGCAGTTAAGTGCCTGCCTCCCACAAGAGGACCCGGGTTAGGTTCCGGTACCTCCAGAAAACAAAAACCAAGCAAAACAAACGAAAAAAAAAACCACCTCAGGGAAGCCGATGTGGCTCAGTGGTTGAGCACCGGCTTTCCACATACAAAGTCCCAGGTTCAATCCCTGGCCCCGGGGGTACCTAAAAAAAAAAGTCTTGTCACTGGACTGGGTCTCTGGGTCTGTGTCCAGGAGGGAAGTGAGAGCTGTCATAATCAGAACTTACACTCCTGCATCTGCACTGAGGCAGGAGTTTTCGAATCTGAGGCTTTGTGTTGGACACACTCCAGATCCTGAGCTGGTTTGGAGCCCTCAGGGTGGTGCAGAGCTACCAGCAGCTGATATGTGGCTGTGCCAAGGATGGCACCCACCATGGGTGCTACCACAGGCACCCACCACCAGCCGTTACCAGCCCTGCAAGAGAAGGAGAAAGGGAGAGTCAGGGGTGACTTACCTAGCCTTCCTCCCAACGGCTGGGGGCAGTAAGAGTGTTCCTTAAAGTAGCTCCTGAGGTCATGGACACTGGAAAGGGGGGTCTTGGCACAAAAGCATAGCAGTTAGGAGAGGAGGGGACCCCAAGAGAGAGTGATCCAGTCATTCGCCTTAGGTAATTATATGAATATACCCATTTGGCTGATGAGATCAATAATGCCCCCCCCCCCAAAATAATGCCCAAAGAGGTAATATGATACACCTAAGGACACAACCTCTAAATATTACTGCTTCTGGGGAGGCAAGGGACAACCAGGGACTTGCAGGAGGGACACTATTCTAAGAGGCCAAGAGACCTATTTAAGAGAGGAGCTGGGGACCCTGGAACAGAGCCGTTAGCAGAAAGGAGTGGAGGGACAGCACCAGGGGAGCAGTGTCTCACCTGAAGACTTCAGGACCCCAGCCAGCTACGTAGGTGAAAAGCCGGGGGCCCAGGTCCCGGGCAGGGTTGATTGGGAATCCACAGTTGGCACCCATGGATAGCCCGATGACCAGGATCAGCATACCCACCACCACGGGCTCCAGACCGGCAGGCACTCCTTTGTTCCGCGTGTCCAGGATGGCCAGGATGCCCACAATCAAGATCGCGGTGCCCAGAACCTGGAGGTTGACAGGAGGAACGGCCCCCACCTCTCACTCCTGCGCTCCCCGCCACCTCCACCCCCAAGGGCCGATGACTGTGCCCAACGCTGGCCACTGGGGGGTGTGGGGGGTAAGATAGAACCACCCTCTTTCCACCTAGAACCCGAACAATAGGCGGGGATCCCACAGGACAGGGGCGAAGGCTAGGACTTGGCGCGGTCTCCCCTCGCACCCACCTGATCCAGGAAGCCATTGTTCAGGGACAGATAGGGGGAAGGGTAGGTGGCAAAGATGGACGCTGTCTCCTTGGGGCCAGTCACCGTCAGGTTCCCACCTGTGTAGTTCTGTAGAGCATCTGGGGGGAGGACACCCAGGGTGACTATCTTTGCTCATCCAAAACCATTCGGAGGCACCCCTGCCCAGAGCAGGCACTCCCAGCCCCGTTCCCTGTTACCATAGTAGAGGGCATAGGTGGCTCCTGAGGCACAGAAAGCAGAGAGCAGCTGCACCAAGCTGTAAATGGGGAGCTTGGCCCAGGGGAGGCGTCCCACGAGACACATGGCCAGGGAGAAGGCTGGATTCAGGTGCGCGCCTTTGAGGAGGAAGCAAAGAAACCCAACATCCATCAAACGCCTGCCGTCGGGCAGTCACCTGCCAGTCACCAGGTAACATCGCTAGTCCTCCCCACAACTCTTAAGGCAGGTTAGAACGCTTGAAATCTTAAAATTGCTACTCTTAAGACAGATTAGTCCCAGATTAGGAAGTTGAAGCTCAAAGAGTTTGAAGGACTTGTGAAGGTCACTCTGCAAAGCCGAGATTTGAACCTGGGTCCACTATAGCCTATACCGTGTGCGCGCCTCACGGTTCCAGCGAGGCGCACTGAGGCAGTGTGTCTCTGGGGACAAGCAGACAAGGTCCTGGGCAGAGCTGAGCCCCACACGGAGCCGGGGCGTGCGAGAGGATAGCACTCACCCTCCAGGTCCTGACTCAGATTTGTCTAGGTGCCTTAGGGATTAGTGTGAGAAAGCGAGATGGAGAGAGATAGAATGGGGAGAGGCTGGAGGGGGCCAAAGGCACAACTCATTCCGGGACACTGATCAAGCCCAAGGAGATACTGTCCATGAGTCACCACCACCATCCACCCACTCACGTGGACGTCCCTCCCCGCTCTCCTCACCTGAGACATTGCCCCCCACGTAGATGGCTATCATCACAGCCAGAGAGGCAGCCAGATACATGGTGAAGAAGTTGCCTTTGGTTTCTCCACTGGTGACAGCCTGGGCCACAGCGCCCTGGGTGAGGAGCTGGGAGGTAGAGGGAAGATAAGGAACTGGGAGCCCAGGAGAGCAGGGGAGAGAGATTGGGAAGGCCAGAAGAGAGGCCAAGAGAGCTGAGCAGACTAAGGGGTCAGCCAGCAAGCAAGAAAAGCAGAAAGAGGGAAGGGGAAAAGAGAGGAGTAAGAGGTAAGAAGGGATGGGAATAAAAAAGGAAATACATGACGAAACAAGAGAGACAAGAAGGGGAAAGAAGTGATGGAGAGGTAGAAGAAAGCGGAGCTCTAGGAGGAAAAGGCAAGACACCAGAGGGAGGGAAAACTTTTGCCCACCTCCCTTCTTTCCTCCCCCAATTACCCTACTTACCAGGAGCACAAACACACCCAGAAACTCTGCTAGGCACTGTCGGGCCAGGAGGCTGCGAATTCGCAGCTGGTGCCCGACTCTGGTCAGGGACACAGTGTGGGCCATGGTGGGGACACGCTGTCTCTTGTCCTGGCCACTGTTCCTTCTGTCTGCACCAGCGCTACCAGCACAGCTACTACCTGCCAGAGGAAAAGATAAGAAAGAGACTTTAAAACCAATTCGCTCAGCTTCTGAATAGCTGTTACTATCTGCATACGAAAGGCCTGAGATAATGGGAGAATGTCCGCTGGCAGGCTCTGTGGGCTCCTAGACCAGCTTCCCTCTGCGGAGGGAGTGAAGGAAGTGCCCTGTAGCATACACATTAGTTCTCTTGGTCCCAAGACAACTGTGGAAAGAATTATTGCTGCTCCCACGCTATAGGTGAAGACACTGAGCCTCAGGATTCTCCAAGGTCACACAGCTAGTTAGAGAGGCTGAATCCGAATTCAAACCCAGGTCATCTGACTCTCCATTTGGTACTCCACAGTGTCTCTCATGTGAAGCCTTCCCCAAACCATTTGGATACTTGGAGAACTCAAAGGCATCCGGAGAGACCGGACTGCAGGCCGCAGGCTGTGGGAAAGAAACCCCACACACTGTACTTCCCTTACCCACCTTGTTGAAGAGTGCTCTGGCTCTGTGACTCCTGCCCTGGATGGAGCTGGATTTACCTCGCACGGACACCAAGCCCACCTACCCTGCTCTGGCTGTGTGCCCCTCTGCTGCTGTGTTTTAGCTTCCTAGGCTGCTCTAAGCAGATACCATGAAATGGTTTGGGCTTAAACCGTGGGAATTTATTAACTTCCAGTTTTGAGGTGGAAAAATGCCCAAATCAAGGCATCATCAAGGCAATGCTTTCTTCTGGAAGACCGGCTGCCAGTGATCTTGGCTCCTAAGGCAAATGGCAGTGTCCGCTCGTCTCTCTCTTCCAGGTTTCCTTGCTTTCAGCTTCTGGCTCCCACGGCTTTATCTCAATCTGAATTTTATTCTTTTCTAAAGGTCTCCAGTAAAAGGATTAAGTTCAATCCTAAATGAGGTAGGTCACACTTTAACAGAAGTAGCCGCAGGGAGCTGATGTGGTTCAAGCAATTGAGCGCCCGCTTCCCACTTGGGAGGCCTCCGTACCTCCCGAGGACAAAGGGGCAAACAACTAGCAAACCAACAAACAAGAAACACCACTCGGGGAAGCTGATGTGGCCAGTGGTTGAGCATGGGCTTCCCACAGACCAGGTCCAGGGCTCAATCCCCATCCGTGGTACCTTAAAAAAAAAAAAAAAGCCTCAACAGAAGATCCTACTACCTAAAATGGGTTTATACCCACAGGAGCAGATTAAATTTCAGAACAGGTTTTTCTGCAGTAAATACAGCTTCAGATCACAGACTTCACCCTCTGGCCCTCAAAAAAACAAGATCTTTCCATATGCAAATTACATTCGTTCGGGTCACAATATCCTAAAAGCCTTAAGTCATTTCAGTGACAATAACTAAGTACAAAGTCTCATCAAAATCGATTACAGGTGTGGTTCTGTCCTGGGGCACAAGGCCCCTCCAGCTAGGACCTGTGAAACCTATCTAAGGAGGCACAGACATTGCATAAACATCTCCATTCCACTGGGGAGAAATCGGAAGGAAAACAAGGGTCAAGGTCTCAAGCCAATCTGAAACCCTGCAGGGCATACTCCATTAGGTTTCAAGGTCTGAGAGTCCTCTGTGGAAAGATGTTCTGTCCTCCCGGTCCACGCAGCGGCAGCCCCACCCTTTCCAAGTGCTTGCTCCGCGGCCATGCTCTCTGAGAACACGTGGAGTCCCAGCCAGACTGCAGTGTCGGGGGCACAGGCTCAACCCCCTCAGAACAGCGGGGTGCTGGCCGGACTCTCCACAAACCCCGAGGAATATGCTTAACCCTCTCCGAAGCCTGGGGCAGCAGCATTCTTCCCGGCATACTCACCCTTTCCCCACACCTGGGTGGTCTGCTCTCTTGGCCAGAGGAAATGTCTTTGGTCCAGACCTCAGCTCCCATGGTTCTGCCTTTGAAATGGGTTTTCCTCATTTTTCCTTCATTCTATCCCTTTTCTGTCCCTTTTAGTCCAGTCTGGGCAGTGGTTCCGTTCATATAGACCTCACAAAAAAATGTGTTGGTTTTGCAGTAGTACACAGGGGTCCAGACCATCAGATGATAAAATTTTCCACAAATCCTTCCTGGATAACTGCACTTCCAATCCTGACTTGCACTGAAATGGGTGATGGGTCCCACATTCTTTTTTAAAATCTTCACATGAAGCACTATTCTCTGGGGACTCACTTTCCAGAAGCTCAGAATTTTCCATACCATCGATTTCTGGTTTCTTTGTGCCCAGGAGTTCAGTTCTCTCCTTATCCCTTTCCTCTATGGTGCTGAAAATAAAATAAACAGATTTTTAAAAGGGTGTGCAGAGCAAGCTTATCGAGCTAAAGTTGCATTAATGCAGGAGCAGCACCAAAAGAGGTTTCTGCTTGAAGGGTGAGCTGGGGGAGCAGCTGGGGGGAATGGGGAGGGGAAAAGGGAACTTGATTTATGGTTTCTCCAGGGGTTGAGGGGGGGCTGTTTGGTCAGGGTGTCCTTGAGGTCCAGTTCATTAATTTGCAAGCAGGATGTTGATGGTAGATTGTGGCCTTTCGGTGAAGATAGCAGACTTTGCCAGTATCAGCATAAACTCTTCCTTCTAGCTTGGGGCAGGGGTTTTTATCAGCACCACAAAGGATTATCGGTATGTCAGCCTGCTTCAGTTAACCTGTTTCTTCTTTATAATTCCCTGGATAAAATGGAAGCTCAGCAAATCAAGATGGTTAGTAAAATCATTGATGGTTCCTATTTCACACTCCCTCCTTTTGGTCGAGGAGGTCCTTTGACTCCCTGAAGACCAAGTATGACTAGTTTGGGGCTCTAGAGGCTGATACTCTAAAGCTTCAGGGGACAGGAGAAAGAGTTTGGTGGCTTTGAGGCACTGTGTGACAAAGTTGGTGATGATGAGGATGGAAACAGGTCCGAGGAGAAGGATGACGATTAGCATGATCAGCGGCGAGACCAGGGAATACAACCAAGAGGTGCTGGGCAGAAACCCCTCATTGATTCCCACGTGGCCCTTTGTTGCTGGTTTATGCTGTGAAGCCATTTGGCTTGTTTGAAGATTTCCTGGATGTGGGTCTCGACTTGTCTGGTAGTGTTGATCCAGGTACAACAGGATGTGTTGGCACCGGCACAGGCGCCTCCTCTTCTGCCAGGAGGTAACCTAAAGCTCATCAGTTGTCCACAGTTAGTTACTGCTGTGAGGGAAGTGAGAAGGGAGATAGTCTTTGCAGAGTTTGCCCTTTTTCTTGGGCTACAGCTTCAAGATGGCACTGAGGTTGCGGATGACATGTTCTTGATATCCGAAATCTATCCAGGGGGCTAAAAGTACAAGTCTGATCCCTATTCCAGCAAGAATTAACTGATAGCCCTTTTATTTCACAGGGAGAGGTAAAGTTATAAGGGTGGCAAGTTGGGGTCTATTACAGAGCCATTTATGTATGGTCCACCAGCTCTTGGTCAGTGAGCAGGCCAGGAGATGCTACAGAACCTAGAGTGGTTTTGCACAGGAAGGCGATACCTGGGGGAAGCAAAGAAGTCTTTGGTCCATGAGGGAATAAGCAAAAAAATAGCATAAGTGTCATTTTAGTTAGGCAGTGGGGCTAGGGGAGACGACGTTTGCTACAGGCTAGATGAAGGCAGTGGAGTTAACCGCAGCAAAGAGAAGATAACAGAGCTAACAAGGCTTCCCGGGGCCCAGTCCCAGTGTTCTTGCTTTCAGGGGAGACTATGCACTGGTTAAGAAAAGAGACAAAGGGGATTTTTAAGTGTACTCACCCACCTCCCGACTCTTGGAGAGCTGTCTGCATCAGATGCTGGCTGCTTCTGGACACAGTGAGGTGCAGGTTCAGGTCTCCGATGCTTTCAGTGGACCACTGGGTGATGGGGCTGTTATAGGTGTGATAGATGAATCCAAGGGTCAATTCTCACACTCTTAACCACTGGGGGTGCAGAACACACAGGAGGAGACTTCTGGGAATATGGTGGACTAGAGAGGAATAGGACTCTTTTCTTCTCCAGAAAAATAGCTAGAGGATAGACTGAAACAGCCTAGGAAAAGATCTTCTAGGGTTTAGGACACCAGGCGAAGGTTGAACACTGCCCAGAGGAGAGAGGGACAAAGGAGGGAAATCTCCATTACAGAACTGTGAGTTGAAACCAGTGACTGCTGCTGCCAGCACCATCCCCCACAGTAAAGACACTAGAATTCTCCGGCCTCTGGGCCTGCGGCTACAGACAAAGGGGGCTCCAGGGATCTACCACCCCAGGAAAGGGGAGAGAGAGGGACACAGCCTAAGGCTGACTCAGTTTCTGACCCACAGATTTGGCCTTTTGTGTCCCACGAGCCCTCCCAGGCCATGTAGAACTACACACTGGTTTGCCCAGGGAGCCGGGGAAGGGCTGGAGAAATCTGACCCTCACAACCTCCCTCTCCTCTGACTTGGACTAATTGTTGAGGATGCCCCAGGGAAGGGGAGAGAAAAGGACACAACCCAAGGCTGACTCAGCTTTTGACTCACAAATTTGGTCTGCTGTGTCCCAGGAACCATTCCAGGCCAGGTGGGGCTGCACCATTGTTTGACTTGGAACCTGCAAGGGGCTCAAGATATACAACCCTTCCAGTCTCCTCCTTTACTAATGGACTGACTGATTATTGAGGACTCAGAGGGTAATGGAAATATTTCCCACCTGGGAAAAGGGAGGAGGCTGCCAGAGAAGGTTAAAGAACTGTCTCAGAGAAAATTTGAATTACGAGGCTCTTGGCCTCCAGATGGAAAGCTCCATTGCATTGATCCTATCTGTGTTGCAACAAATACACTCCAACCAGGCATGGAACTGAGAGCTGCCAAAGACCACCATCTGCTGGCAGACCAAGGAAGTGCATGCAAGAAAATTAAAAATAAGTAGGAGATGGGGTGTCCGTCTACCACATGGGAGGGCCGTGGTTCAAACCCCAGGCCTCCTTGACCCATGTAGAGTTGGCCCATGCACAGTACTGATGCGCGCAAGGAGTGCCATGCCAGCTAGGGGTGTCCCCTGCATAGGGGAGCCCCACACGCACGGAGTGTGCCCTGTAAGGAGAGCCACCCAGCATGAAAAAAAGTGCAGCCTGCCTAGGAATGGCGCCACACACATGGAGAGGTGACACAACAAGATGACGTAACAAAAGAAACACAGATTCCTGTATTGCTGACAACAACAGAAGTGGACAAAGAAGAAGACACAGCAAATAGACACAGAGAACAGAAAACCGGGGCAGGGAAGGGGAGAGAAATAAATAAATAAATCTTTAAAAAAAAAATAAGTAGGAGAGACTTTTTCCAGCCTCTACAACCTCCCTCTCTAAGTCTCTAGGAAGTGACTCTACAACCAATTACTGGGTCCAGCGCACAGTTTCGAGCAACCAGCAGGACAATCCTAACAATCCAGGTCGAGCCAAGAACCAACGAGCAATGGTAACACACAACCTCCTGCCACTAAATCCTTACAAAAGAGAAAGAAATTGAGCATCTGAGTAAACTACATCCTAATCAGATGCCTAGATATCAGCAAAAAGTTATGAGCTATACTAAGAAAATAGAAGATATGGCCCAAGGAAAGAAATATATCAAAGCCCCAGAAGAGATGCAAAATATGAGAGAACTAATCAGCAAGATGCACACAAATTTCCAAAATCAAATTAATGAGTTGAAAGACAGTATGGTTAAAGAGATAAATGACATCAAGAAGACACTGAGCGAGTGCAAAGGAGAATTTGAAATCATGAACAGAAAAGTAACAGAGCTCATGGGAATGAAAGATACAATACATGTGATAAAAAACACATTGGAGACATACAATAGCAGAGTTGAAGAAATGACAGAAAAAAGAATAAGTGATACTGAAGATGGAGCAGTGAAAATTGAAGAGAGAAAAGAATGGAAAAAATTTAGCAGGGGCTAGAGAGTTGGATAACAACTCAAAACATGACAACATACATGTCATGGGAGTTCCAGAAGGAGAAAAGAAGGGAAAGGGGGCAGAAAGAGTATATGAGAAAATAATAGCTGAAAACTTCCTAACTCTCATGAAAGAAATGAACTTACATGTTCAAGAAGCATACTGTACCCCAATCAGAACAAATCTGCAGACTTACTCCAAGACACATACTACTCAGAATATCAAACGCCAAAAAAAAAAAAAAAAGGAAAGAAAGAAAATTCTCAGAGTAGCAAGGGAGAAGCAAACCATTGTACAAGGGTCATCCAGTAAGACTTAGTACAGATTTCTCTTCAGAAACCATGGAGGCGAAAAGACAGTGTATGATACAATTGGGATACTGAAAAAGAAGAACTGCTAGCTGAAAATTCTTTATCCGGCAAAATTGTCCTTCATATGTGAAGGTGAGTATAAAATATTCACAAACAAACAGAAACTAGGGGAGTTTGTGAAAAAAGAATCTACCTTTGCAGGAAATAGTAAAGAAAGCCTTAGAACCTGAAAGAAAAAGACAGGTGAGAGAGGCTTGGTGAAGAGTATAGAAGAAAGAATAACAGAAAGGATAACCAAAAAAGTAAAAAGAGATACAAAAACAAGATATGACATATGAAAACCAAAAAATAAAATGGAGGAAGCAAATAGTGCATTTACAGTAATATCATTGAATGTAAATGGATTAAACTCTCCAATCAAAAGATACAGGCTGACAGAATGGATAAAAAGCATGAGCCATCCATATGCTGCTTACAAGCATCTTACCTTAGACCCAGGGATACAGACCAGATGAAAGTGAAAAGTTGGAAAAAGATACTCCATGTGAATGGTAACCAGAAAAGAGCAGGCATAGCTATACTGTCAGACAAAACAGATTTTAAATACAAAAAAGTTATAAAAGATACAGAAGGCCATTATATATTAATAAAAAGGACAATCCACCAGGAAGATATAACAGTCATAAATATCTATGCACCTAACCAGAGTACCCCAAAATCCATAAGACAAACTCTGGCAAAACTGAAAGGAGAAATAGACATCTCTGTAATAATCATTGGAGATTTCAACATCCCACTCATATCATCAGATAGAACAACTAGACAGAAGATCAACAAGGAAACAGAGAACTTGAACAATACAATAAACAAATTAGACCTAACAAATGTATACAGAATGCTGCATCCAAACTCAGAGGGTTATGCATTTTTCTCAATGACCCATGGTTCTTTCTTTAGGATAGACCACATGGTAGGGCACAATGTAGCTCTCAATAAATATAAAAAGATTGAAATTATACAAAGCACCTTCTCAGATCATAATGGAATGAAACTGGAAATCAATAATAGACAGGAAAAAAGTAAATTCACAAATGAGTGGAGGCTGAACAACACATTCCTAAATAATCAATGGGTCAAAGAAATTGCAAGTGAAATCAGTAAATATATTGAGACAAATGAACATGAGAACACAACGTATCAAAGCTTAAGGGGGGAAACAGATGTGGCTCAGGTGACTGGGCTCCCACTTACTACATGTGAGGTTGTGGGTTCAAATCCCAGTGCCTTCTAAAGAAGATAGAGAGCTGCAACAGGCAGACATGGCAAGCTGATGCAAAAAGAGACACAAGAAGAAAAGAACATTATGGGAGACACAACGAAGAAGGAAGCAGGGGTTCCCAGTGCCTCCTAAAGTAGACAGGGAGCTGGCTCGATGAGGTAAAGCAAAAAGATGATGCAAAAAGAGATGTAGGGAGGAAAAACAGAATGAGACACAGCAAAGCAGGGAGAGGAAATGACTCAAGCAATTGGACACCTCTCTCTCACATCAGAGGTCCCAGGTTCATCTCCTGGTGCCTCCTAAAGAAACAAGGAAAGAACAGATTCAGCAAATGAAAAACAACAAGGGGGTGGGCAGAAATAAATTAGAAAATAAAATAAATCTTTAAAATAGTAATAATAATAACATGGGATACAGCAAAGGCAGTCTTGGGAGGGAAATTTATAGCCCTAAATGCTTATATTAAAAAAAGAAGAAAGAGCTAAACTCAAAGATCTAATTGAACAACTAGAGAAACTAGAAAAAGAACAGCAAATCAATCCCAATAAGGGTATAATACTCATGATATACAAAGAGATGCTACAACTCAACAATAAAAAACCAAACGACTCAATTTTAAAATGGGCAAAAGACTTGAATAAACATTTGTCCAAAGACCAGGGCAAGCCACAATGTGGGCTCACCCAGTTTGTAAGGGCTGGTGGATACAGCAGACCAAATCTGTGGGTCAGAAGCAGAGTCAGCTTTAGGCTGTGTCCCTCTTTCTCCCCTTTCCTGGGGTGGTAGATCCCCAAAGGCCTCTTTGTCTGTAGCCACAGGCCCAGAGGCCTGAGAATTCTCAAGTGTCTTTAGTGTGGGGGATGGTGCCGGCAGCAGTAGCTGCTGGTTTCAACTCACAGTTCTATCGTCGACATTTCTCTCCTTTGTCCCTCTCTCCTGTGGATGGTGTTCGGTCTTCTTTAGGACCTGGTGTCCTAAACCCTAGAAGATCTTTATCTAGGCTGTTTCAGCCTGTCTCTAGTTATTTTTCTGGAGAAGAGAGTCCCATGTCTTTCTAGTCCGCCATATTCCCGGAAGTGAATGGATTAAATTTAAGGACCTGTTTTTCTGGAGTGCATACTGCTTCAAATCACTACACATATGTATCTCCTGAGAGAACTAGCACTCCCCTATAAGCCTTTTCATGTATCCCTTTATCCTAGTCTTTTTCCAGGAATACAATTTAAGACAACTGGTGTCAGGAGTGGTCCTAGAAAGAAGACTCTAAAATGGGGTTTGGTGATAAACCCCAAATCCTGATTCACAATGAGGACCCTGTCCTGGTGGTTGATAGAATATGGATGGTCTCTGGCATGCCGTAGTGATGCAATTATTAAAATTGACAGCATACTTTGCACCAGGATACTGGTAGAAGGGAAACACACTGGTGCAATATCTTTGATACTTGAGAGGTCTGAGGGAAATAGTAACTGTAAATTTCATACACTTGATCTCCAAATTACCTCCTGTGAAAGCCATTGGCCTCCTTGACAGAATTTAAGGAAACTCTGTTGTAGCCAGGGACCATAAAAGTGGAGGACAGGCTCAAGTCATAATTGTCTAGTAGCTGAACTTCATAGAAAATGGAATTCCCAGCCCCAATGCATCTCCTATGCCAAGTTTAGGGTCCTGAAAGAAAAGGGGAGGGGAGAGGAGTGGATATGGCTCATGTGGTTGAGTGCCTTCTTCCCACTTGGGAGATCCTGGGTTCAGTCCCTGGTGCCTCCTAAAACAAAACAAAACAAAACAAATAACAAATAACAACCAAACAAACGAAAAAAACAACTCAGGGGAGCCAACGTGGCCCAGTGATTGAACCCTGGCCACCCACATATGAGGTCCTGGGTTCAATACCTCAAAAAAAAAAAAAGAGAGAGAGAGAAGAAAAGGATACAATCCTGACACTTTTTTTTTTTTTTTAAAGATTTATTTATTTATTTAATTCCCCCCCTCCCCTGGTTGTCTGTTCTTAGTGTCTATTTGCTGCGTCTCTTTGTCCGCTTCTGTTGTCGTCAGCGGCACGGGAAGTGTGGGCGGCGCCATTCCTGGGCAGGCTGCACTTTCTTTTCACGCTGGGCGGCTTTTCCTCACGGGCGCACTCCTTGCGCGTGGGGCTCCCCACGCGGGGGACACCCTTGCGTGGCACGGCACTCCTTGCACGCATCAGCACTGCGCATGGCCAGCTCCACATGGGTCAAGGAGGCCCGGGGTTTGAACCGCGGACCTCCCATATGGTAGATGGACACCCTAACCACTGGGCCAAAGTCCATTTCCCAAATCCTGGCACTTTGACACTTGGAATAGGAACATCTGTGTAGATGCACTTGAGAATCTTGAATATTCAGATTACTCTGAAACGTCTGAGTCTGCAGAATTGGCCCACTCTCCCTTGCATAAAGAAGATACAGAGTCTTCAAAAGAGGCAGGTACTTTGCAAGACAATACTCACCCCCTTCAGGATCTAGCTCTACCTCCTCTCTAGGCAACAAGATCAATAAGAAGGATCAAATTCTAGCAGAGCTCCAAAGAGGATGTTTTGTCCTACTAAGAGAAAAGAGGAAATATCCACTCAGGGAGCTTCAGGTTCTGGCTAATATGTACCTGCAGGATTTGGTTATACATGGAACTGGATACTGAGAGTGATAGATCAAGAGAAGTGGGACATAGGGAGCAGATGTGGCTCACCTGGTTGAGTGCCTCTTCCCACATGGGAGGTCCTGGGTTCAGTTTCAGTGCCTACTAAGAAAAAAACAAAAAAAACCAAGCAGCTAGCAAACAAAGGAAAAAACAACAACTCAAGGGAGCTGAGGTGTGCTCAGTGGTTGACCACCAGCTTCCCTCTTATGAGGTCCCCAGTTCAATCCCTGGTTCCAGGACCTAAAAAAAAAAAAGGAGAGAGAAGTGGGACATAAAGTTGGATAGCAAAGAATCTATTGATATGGCAGCATGCTCCTGTGATATAGGACTTAACACCCCGGCAAGATCCCTGGGAGATGGGGGTGAATACCTTTCTAGGATTGCTCCTGGAAACTTGGAGAAAATGATGGCCCATACTCAAAGAAGTGAAAATGCCAGGACTGGTCATTTATGCTGGTGACCACTATTGAAGAAAGGGAAATGCTCAGACCTTTAGAAGATTTTTAGGCAGAGGATCTGAATTGACATTGATACCTGACAATCTAAGTTATACCATGACGTGTTTATTAGAGTTGGAGTTTATGGAGACCAGGTGAAAAATGGAATTCTGGGTCAGGTCTGATTTACAGTATATCCCCTGGGACAATGGATTCACCCATGGTCATTCCCTCAATACCCCAACATATAATTGGGGAGTTACAGAACACTCATATTGGTTTCTTTCTTTCTATTTTTTTAGATTTATTTATTTATTTATTTTCCCCCCAGTTGTCTGTTCTCTGTGTCTATTTGCTGCGTGTTCTTCTTTGTCCACTTCTGTTGCTGTCAGCAGCACAGGAATCTGTGTTTCTTTTTGTTGCGTCTTCTTGTTGTGTCAGCTCTCCGTGGGTGCGGCGCCATTCCTTGGCAGGCTGAACTTTCTTTCACGCTGGGTGGCTCTCCAACGGGGCACACTCCTTGCGCATGGGGCTCCCCTATATGGGGACGCACCTGCGTGGCACGGCACTCCTTGCGCGCATCAGCACTGCGCGTGGGTCAGCTCCACACAGGTCAAGGAGGCCCGGGGTTTGAATCGTGGACCTCCCATGTGGTAGACGGATATGTAGTGTAAGTGATGAAGGTCAATGGGAAGCCTGAAACTGCCCCCACATCAAGATAAATAAAAACAACGCCATATTCTAGGGAAAATGGAAGAGATCTCAAAGACTTAAAAAATACAGGGGAGGTGGTCCCTATTATATCACCATTTTGGCTCTTAGGAAAACTGGATGGATCATGGCAAATAGCAGTGGTTGTAAAGTTAACCAAATAGTAATCTCTATTGCAGCAGCTAGGCCTCATCTGATAACTTTGTAGAGCAGTTAAATGCAGCCTTTGGCTGGTGTTATGTGGCCATTAATCTGGTGAATAAATTATTTCCATCCCAATCAGATCAGAAAGGAGGATCAGAAGCAGTTTGCAGAGCCACATGGGAAGGATAAAAATATACATCTATGCTCTTGCTCCAGGACTATATTAACTCTCTGTTCTCTGTCATAATATAATCTGAAGGGACCTTGACTATTTGGACATTCTGAAGAACATCATATTGATTCACTATATGTATACAACATCATGCTAATCAACCAGATGAGTGAGAAGCAGCAAGTACATTGCAGGTCTGGAAAGATACATACATTCAGCGAATGAGAAATAAACCCTACAAAGATGCAGGACACTGCCTCATTAGCGAAGTTTTTAAAGGTCCAGTGATCTGGGACATCCTGGGTTATCTTCTCCAAAATAAAGAACAAGTTATTGCATCTCACATCCTCTACCACTAAGATAAAAGTACAGTACCAATTCTGTTAGGATTTGGGAGGCAATATATTTCACACTTGGGAATACAACTCTGACCAATTTACCAGCTAACAATGCTGTCATTTTACCAGCTGACAATGAAGGCTGACACATTTGGTGGGGCCCAAAACAGAAAAGGCCTCTGCACTCATATGACCCAACAGACCCAGAAGACTAAATATTGGTGATAGGAAAAGATGCTGTGTGGAGTTTGGCAAGTTCTAATAAGAGCATCATAATGTAGACCCCTAGGTCTGTAGAGCAAAGTTACACCATCTGCAGAGAGAATTACACACTATTTGAAAAGCAGCTCTTAGAGTGCTACTTCACCCTGGTAAAAACAGAGTGATCAAGTAGCCAGGACATCAAGTGATCAAGTAGCCAGGACTTCCCATCATTAGTTGGGCTCTGTTAGATTCTGCATGTCATAAGAAAGGGAGGACCAGCAATAAGACATTGTAGGGTGGAAGTGGCATCTTAGAGATGAGGCATGAGCAGAGTCAGAGGTCACAAGCAAATTCAACGAAAATGGCCCAGACTCCCACAACATTCACGACTGCCAGGCTGGCATCTCTCCCTCACACCTTTATGATCAACTGGCAGAGGAGGAAAAACCTGAGCTTAGTTCACAGATTGGTTGGCATGGTTGTGGGGTGGGTGAAAGTCAAAACTGGACTGCTGCTGCATTGAATCCCACTCAGCAGTGGCCCTAAGACACTGGTGAGAAGAAGTCTTCCCCGTGGGTGGAGATTTGGGCAGCTCACCTAGCCACCCACTTTGTCTGGGAAGAGAATTGCCCCAAGGTAAGAATTCGCAGTCACATGGGCAGTGGCAATGGGTCTGCCTGGATGGGACCAGGAGCTTGAAAAGGGAAAGAGTGAAAGATCAGGGACAAGAAGGTCTGGAGATGAGACAAGTGGATGGGTCTATGGGAGTGGTCCTGAAGTATGAAGATATTTGTACCACATGTTAATACCCACCAGTGAGCATCCATCACAGAAGCACTGAACAACCAGGTAGACAGAATGACTCAGACCCTGTCTGTCATCAGCCACACTAGTTCTAAACAATGGGTGCAATAAATGGAGTAGCGGGGGGTAAGGATGGAGACTACGCATGGGTCCAATAACCTGAACACCTGCTCACCAAGTCTAAACCAGCTACCGTGGCTGCTACACGTCTAGCCTGCCATTAACAAGGACCAAAGCTAAGGCCCTGGTACGGTGCTATCCCTTAAGGAAAATAAGCAGCCACTTTGTGGCAAATTGACAACACTAGACCCCACACTCTGGACTGAGAGTGACGCATATTCCAGCTACAAGTTTGCCTTTCCTGCTTATAAGATCCCTCAGGCCATACCGCTTCTTATAAAAACTGCAAAAACTGGCACCTACCAATTGTAAGTGACTGCAAGAACTCAATTCCGACTCTGACTATCCGGAGTCAGGCCAGGGTACCCACAGGGTACAGGCAATCATCTCCAAGATTGCCCTTCAGACACCAATCTCAAGTTTGGGAGCCCAGGCAGTCTACACTTCTGACCAACTGGCTACAAATTGGGGAGTTACCTCCACCCCCTCCAGTTCAATAATCCTCTGGAGTGACTCACAGAACTCACTGGAAGTGCTAAAATTATAGTTTTATTGTAGTAAAAGGATACAAATAAAGAGAAGCTCCCCCCGCCCCCTGCAAAAAAAAAAAAAGTGACACAAAGGGCAGTCTGGAAGGATCTCGAACTCAAGCATCTGTACCCTCTCCGCCTGGAGTAAGAGTCACCTTCCAACACATCAGTGCCATCAGTCATGGACATTCCCGTGAGTTCAGTTGTACAGAATTTACATGGCCTCATTACGTAGGCATGATGGGTAGGACTGATGCCCACGTAACTGAACTCAAATCTCTCGCCCTGCTGCCCCCTGGAGGTCGGGCAGGGTCAGGCTGACATGACTCGGCTCAAAGCCCCAACCCCCTCATCGCGTGGTTGGCCTTTCTGTGGTGGCCACTCGTGCCCTAAGACGGCAGGTGTGACTGGCCTTACCCTGTCACCTTTCAGCAGGTGAACTATCAAGCGAGCACCCGGCCCAGCATGAATAACGGAAAACACTCTTATGGGGATTTCCAAAGATTCAGAGTTACCTCTCAGGAACTGGGGACAAAAAAAGATCAGATAAGAAAAAGTAAAGAACAAAAAAAACACAAAAAACAAAAAAGGAACTGGGGACAAAGCCCAGCCAAAATTTTGCTTATAATACGCTCCCCAAGGACTTCCAGAGTATCTGATCCATTATCACGGTATTTGCATTACATTACTTTGGACTAAGGGTTCAAGCATTGCCAGCACCTAAAATTGTGCAGACGTAAAATGGTGGTTGTTTAAAACAAAAATTTGGTGGGATTGAGAGCCACTGAACTCCGGTCTCACAATTCTGTCATTCTCTCCTGCCTTTGAGAGGAGGAAGGACTTAATGTTGGATTTGAGTGAAGAAATTGGTATGCTGAGCTCAGCCCTTTCTAGGTCTCTCTTCAGAACTGCCCACCATGTGATAAATCAAACCAGATAGGCTCTGTTTTGCAGGGGGAGGCCTAAAACCTACCTCTGCTTTCATGGGGTAGTTTAATTTGGGGGTGGACCGTTAGCAAGCCCCTTCTTGCCACAGAGGTAAAGCCAGGACTGCCAATCTAACTTTCATCATAATAAATCTAATTTTGATCTCTGTCTGACTCCTGTGTATGTCTCTCATTTGGCTTTGAACTCAAGAGAATAGGCGAGTGTTCTTTGTTGACCTCCCTCGAACCCTAACAAAGTTCAATGCAAAAAATCTGAAGAACATTTTTAAAAATTCCTTGTAATCACATCATCTAAATGTAATAATCTTATATCGACATGCAGGTATACAGGCACACAGACATTGAGACCTACATTCACACACATTATACAATATGTTTATCTACGTGTACAGAGTTTTTTTTAAGAAAAATTTTATCAGTCATCATACTATTTTAGAGCCTTTTAAACAACATATTAAGTATGTTTTCTTACATCATTATATATTTCTAACATGATTTATAAGGTAATATTTTGAATATTACACTTTCATAATTCAAAATTTAAAAAGCATAAATGGTTTATGCTGATAAGTCTCTCAGCTCTAGCTCCCAGCCACTCAACTCCTAACCCCACAGACAACCAGCATTAATTAGTCTGTTTCATAGCCTTTCAGAGGTAAGTTTATACATAAAACTAAATACATACACATATTTTATACGTAAAATATTATAATATCAACACTGTTTTGCACATTGCTTTCCTATGTTTTATCTTGGTGATCCTTTTTATCAGTGGTGAACTTTCTCAAAGTAACCCATTGTGTGGCTGTACCATGGTTTGTTTAGCCAGTCGTTTATTAATAAGTAATATGATTTTAAAGAGTTGCTTAGCATCATGCTATGGAAAGATATACCATAATTTACTTAAATCTGATTCCTTCTTCCCTTTTCTCTTGCCTTTCAGGAAAAGAACCCCTTTTAGGCCTAATCCATTATATCCCTCAGGCTTTTGGTCCCACTGCCTTTCAGAAGCACTGAGCAAGGCAAGATCATGGGCTTTATATCCTGCACATTGGAGACTACCTGAACTCATACTCGTAATGGGGAAATTATGGGACCCAGTGCTTGTAGATCTGCCAGGCACTTCCTGTTTGCTCTCATAGCCATTCTCTCCTCTTCTCTCTCAAACTCTCTTTCTCTGCCTTCTTTGCCAAAGGAATTCTGTCTAAGTTTGACCAACAGGAAGCCCTGGCAGGAGATTAGAAGGTGAGTGAGTAAAGCAGGATATTCCCTCTATACTATATGGCACTTTCTGGAAATGACATCTCCTCCCTGGTTCCAACTCCTTTCCAGACGACACCCCTGTCTGTGTCCCAGGCCTTGCTGAACAGCACCCACCATGCCCCCAGCTCCCACCAGACAAACTTGGCTTTTGATAATACCAGGTACTCTGTGTCTCTCTAATTCCAAGGGTGGTAGTGATTTCCTGTTGCTGCTCATCTCTGGGTTGTTTCACTATCCTGTTTGGTTTCTCAGCTCTTCCATTACCTTTACATGTCATCAATTCCCTGTATTAAACTCTCTTTGTTTAAAACACCTAGAGTGGTTTCTGTTTCAGAACTGGTCTCTGAACATGCTTCAAAGGAGCCAAGAATAGAAGAGCATGTTCGCACTTACATGTGTAATAATAGCAGGAATCCCAGAAGATGCATCATCCATCTTCCTACCCCAAACTCCTGCCATGATCTGGCTCTACTAAGAGTCTCTCTCGCTGAAGTCTGACTTTCCAGCCTGCTTATCTTCACCCCAATGTGCATAATATTTTACATATCCAAGTCACCTCTGCTAATTTTTCTCCTCTTTCCTTCCTTCCTTCCTTCCCTCCCTCCCTTCCTCCCTCCCTCCCTCCTTCCCTCCCTCCCTTCCTTCCTTCCTTCCCTCCCTCCCTCCCTTCCTTCTCTCCTTCTCCTTCAGCTTCTCCTCATTTCCTCCTCCTCCTCCTCTTTCTCCTTCTCATCTGAGAAGGACTGAGATAAAAATCACTCTCCTCAGTTCATGGCTCACTACCAAGTGTACAAAGCCCCTCCTATTTTATTTAAATTTAAAAAATGCTTTTCCTTTTTCCTGATGTCCATTCACATTTTCACATCATCCCTCTGATTTGCTTGGAATATGTCCTTTATAAAAATGTATTGTTGGGAAGTAGATGCGGCTCAAGCAGTTGGATCTCCACTGACCACATGAGAAGTTCCAGGTTTGCTTCCTGATGCCTCCTAATGAAGACAAGCGAGACAGCGAGCTGACACAACAGGCTGGCATGGCAAGCTGATGCAATAAGATTACGCAACAAGATGCTACAATGAAGAGATACAACGAGAAACACAAGAGGGAGTGGAGGTGGCTTAGGCCATTGGGCACCTCCCTGTCGCATGGGAAGTCCCTGGTTCTGTTCCTGGTGCCTTCTAAAAATAAGACGAGCACACAGACACAGAGAGCAGACAGCAAGTGCAAACAAAGGGGTGGGGGGCTATAAATAAATTAATAAAATCTTTTTAAAAAGTGTTGTCTTGTGTAGAGATTTAGTTTTTTATTTTTTATTTTTTTGTATTTATTCATTTTTTAAAATATTACATTAAAAAAATATGAGGTCCCCATATACCCCCCACCCTCCTCACTCCACTACTCCCCCCATAGCAACATTCTCCTCCATCATCATGAGACATTCATTGCATTTGGTGAATACATCTCTGAGCATCGCTGCACCTCATGGTCAATGGTCCACATCATAGCCCACACTCTCCCACGTTCCATCCAGTGGGCCATGGGAGGAAACTACAATGTCCGGTAATTGTCCCTGCAACACCACCCAGGACAACTCCAAGTCCCAAAAACGCCTCCACATCTCATCTCTTCCTCCCATTCCCCACACCCAGCAGCCACCATGGCCACTTTCTCCACACCAATACCACATTTTCTTTGATTACTAATCACAATAGTTCATGAATAGAATATCAGTAAGTCCACTCTAATCCATATTCTATACCTCCATCCTGTGGATCTTGGATTGGTTAGGTCCATTCCACATCTATGTCAAGAGGGGGCTTAGATTCCACTTGGATGCTGGGTGCAATCCTCCTGCTTTCAGTTGTAGGCACTCTTGGCTCCATGTTGTGGTGGTTGACCTTCTTCACCTTCATGTTAGCTGAGTGGGATAAGTCCAATAAACCAGAGTGTAAGAGCTGAAGTCTGTTGAGGCTCAGGGCCTGGCTATCATATGGTCAGTCCAGAGATTCAGATCCCCTGGGTGTATATTAAACCCCAGCACCAACTACAATTCTGGTAAAGTAACAGGAAAGGCTTGTGAAAAGAGATCACATCTGAGTCCAGCTCCATCACACAGAAACACCAACTCCAAAGAAGGGCCAACTGACATGGCACTGAACCCCATCTGCCATAACCATAAAACCTGTGGGCCTCTATAGCCCTCAGAAGAACCAATACCTGGGGTTGTATCTACTTTAGAGATTTAGTTTTTTAGTTGTCATGTCTCTTAATGGAGGCATCATTTACAAAACAAAATTTGCCTATTGTAAATGTTCAGTTTGATGATTTTTTAAAAGTAAATTTATAAGGTTAAGGTTATGCAGCCATCACCACTTCGATCACTCTACAAAGTTCCCTAATCACTCTAGAAATTACCCTCATTTCTGGTTTTCGTCAATCCCTACTCGCACATCTAGCCTGAGGCAATACAAGTCTGCTTTCTATCTCTATAGTTTTGCCATTTCTCTCATATAAATGAAATCATACAATATGTAGTCATTTCTGTCTGGCTTTCACTTATTGTAATATTTTTGAGGATTAATCAAGTTCTAGCCTGTATCAGAAGTGGTTTCCTTTTAATGGCCATGTAGTACTCTATTGTATAGATATGCCAAATTTTGCTAATCCATTCACCAGTTGATGAAACATTTGAATTGTTTCCAATTTGTGGTTATTACGAATAATGCTGCTACAAATCTCATATACAAATTGTTGAGTGGACGTATGTTTTTATTTCTCTTGTGTAGATTACTGAGAGTGGAATTGTTGAGTCATATGGTAAGTATATGTATAACTTTTAAGAAATTACCAAACTGTTTTCTAAAGTGGCTATACTACTATGAATCCACGAGCAATATATGAAGGTTTCAGTTTCTCCATATCCTCACCAGATCTCAGTATTGGGCTTTTTCATTGCAGCCATTTTAGTGGTTATGTAGTAGTATCTCACTGTGGCTTTTCCTAATTGATTCCCTAATGATGAATGATGTCAAACATCTTTTCATGCGCTTTTTTGCCATTTTTATAAATCCTTTGGGAAAGTGGTTATTGAAATATTTTGCCCATTTTTAAATTGGGTTGTTTGTCCTCTTATTATTGAGTCAAAAGAGTTCTCCATATATACTGGATACCAGTTGTTTATCAGATTGGCAAGTATTTTCTCCCAGTCTGTGGCTCATTTTTTCATTTTACTTAATCATGTCATTTGATGAATAACAGTTTTTAATTTTGATTCAAATTTCTCAATGTTTTCCTTTGGGACTGGCTCTTGGTGTAGTATCTAAGAAATCATTGTATAACCAAAGGGCATAAAATTTTTCTCCTATGTATTCTTCTATAATTTTGGCTCTTAGATTTAGGTCTGTGATATCTTTTGAGTCAATGTTGTATATGGTGTGAGATAAGGAGCTAACCCCTTATGGTTATCCAGTCATTTTAGCACAATTTGTTGAAAAGATTATCCTTTCCCTGTTAAGATACCTTGGCACCTTGCTGAAAATCATTTGACCATAAATGTGTGGGTTTATTTCTGGACTCTTTCTTTGTGTCTGTTAATCTATTTATCTATCCTTCTATCAATACCACGAGATTTTGATTACTGTAGTTTTATAGTAGGTTTTGAAATCAGGTAGTCCTCTAATTCTTTTATGCTTTTTCAAAATTGTTTTGGCTATTCTAGGCCTATTGCATTTCCAAATAAATTTAGGAGCAGTTTCTACAAAAAGCTTTCTGGGATTTTGATATGTATTGCATTGCATTTATAGATTAATTTGAGGAGAATTGCTTTGTTACCTATATTTATTGTTTCAATCTATAAACACAGTATATCTCTCCCTTTATTTGTTTTTCTAATCCTCTCAAAAGTTTTTGTAGTTCAGCTCTAGCACTTTTGTCAAAATTATTCTTAAATATTTTATTCTTCATTATGCTATTATGAATGGAATTGTTTAATTTCATTTTCAGATTGTTTGTTTCTAGTATATAGAAATACTTTTTTAAAAAAATATTGTTCTTGTATTCTGAAACCTTGCTGTAGTCACTTATTAGTTCCAGTAAATTATTTTGTAAATTTCCTAGGATTTTATATATACAAGAACACATTTGTTTAAAGACAGCTTTACTTCTTCCTTTCCAATCTGTAACTCTTTCATTTCATTTTCTTGCCTATTGCCCTAGCTACAACTTCTAATACTATGTTGAATAGAAATGGTACAATCAGACATCCTTGCCTTCTTCCTAATCATAATGGGAAAGCATCAGTCTTTTACTATTAAATATGATGCTAGCTATAGGTGTTTCTAGATGTCTTGTATAAGGTTGAGGATCCTAGTTTATGGAGTTTTCTTCATGAATAAGTGCTGGACTTTGTCAAATACCTTTTCTGTATTTATTAGTATGGCTTATTATATTAATTGATGTTTGGATGTTTTCTTTTTTTTTTTTTTTAAAGATTTATTTATTTATTTAATTCCCCCCCCCCCCTCCCCTGGTTGTCTGTTCTTGGTGTCTATTTGCTGCGTCTTGTTTCTTTGTCCGCTTCTGTTGTCGTCAGCGGCACGGGAAGTGTGGGCGGCACCATTCCTGGGCAGGCTGCACTCTCTTTCACGCTGGGTGGCTCTCCTTACGGGTGCACTCCTTGCGCGTGGGGCTCCCCTACGCGGGAGACACCCCTGCGTGGCAGGGCACTCCTTGCGCGCATCAGCACTGCGCATGGGCCAGCTCCACACGGGTCAAGGAGGCCCGGGTTTTGAACCGGGGGCCTCCCATGTGGTAGACGGATGCCCTAACCACTGGGTCAAATCCGTTTCCTGATGTTTGGATGTTAAGCCAATCTTACATTCTTGGTACAAAACCCACTTGATCATGGTGAATAATTCCTTATATGTGTTGCTGGATCCAGTTAACTACTATTTTGTTGAGGGATTTTGCATCTATGTTCATGAGGGATACTGGCCTATCGTTTTCCTGTGATGTTGTTTTCTGGCTTTAGTATCAGGAAATGACTTTGGAAGTGTTTCCTTTTCCTCTATTTTCTGAAAGATATTATGTGGGATTGGGATTATTTCTTCCCTAATATGTGATATGATTCACCAATGAATTGTCTGTGCCTGGCCTTTTCTTTGTAAGAAGATTTAAAGTTCTAATTCTTTTTCTTTCTTAAAATTGGTATAGGCCTGCTTGGATGGTCTATATTTTCTTAAATCACTTTTGGCAATTTGGGTATT
This sequence comes from Dasypus novemcinctus, assembly GCF_030445035.2. Classification (NCBI taxonomy): domain Eukaryota; kingdom Metazoa; phylum Chordata; class Mammalia; order Cingulata; family Dasypodidae; genus Dasypus; species Dasypus novemcinctus. The sequence continues at coordinate 29,863,423 of NC_080685.1, read as the reverse complement.
GCTAGGATATTCTCCATATCATCTAATTCCCTAATGCTTTGGCATAATTTGCTTATAATAGTCCCTTCTAATCCTTTTAATTTCTAGGATACATAGTGATGATCCCCTGTTCATTCTTGATTTTGGTTATTTGCATGTTCCTCTCTGTTTTCTTGGTCAATCAAGCTAAATATTTAGCTAGTTTGTTGATCTTTTCAAAGAAACAACTTTTGGTTTAATTAATTGTTTCTAATGTTTTTCTGTTTCCTCTTTCATTTATCTTCACTCTGACCTTCATAAAGTCCTTCCTTCTACTCATTTTAGATTTGATTAATCTTCTTTTTGAAGCATCTTCTCTTTTTTAAAATTTATTCTTTTAAGAAAAGTGTGTGGTGACATATATAGAACATAAAATTTCTATTTTTAACCACTTTCATGTGTACAAGTCAGTGATACTAATTACATTTCCAATATTGTGATACCATCACCACCATCCATTACCAAAACTTTTTTATCACCCCATCATTATCCAGTTTCTTTTTTTTTTTTTTAGGTTTATTTTTTATTATTTATTTCTCTCCCCTCCCCCCTCCAGTTGTCTGCTCTCTGTGTCCGTTCTCTGTGTGTTCTTCTGTGTCCGCTTATAGTCTTGTCAGCGGCACCGGGAATCTGTGTCTCTTTTTGTTGCGTCATCTTGCTGCGTCAGCTCTCCACGTGTGTGGTGCCACTCCTGGGCAGGCTGCACTTTTTTTGCACTAGGCGGCTCTCCTTATGGGGCACACTCCTTGTGCGCAGGGCTCCCCTACGCAGGGGACACCCCTGGGTGGCATGGCACTCCTTGTGTGCATCAGCACTGCACGTGGGCCAGCTCCACACGGGTCAAGGAGGCCCTGGGGATCAAATCCTGGACCTCCTGTGTGGTAGGCAGATGCTCTATCAGTTGAGCTAAATCCGCTTCCCTATCCAGTTTCTTGGATTAGAAGATTAAATTATTGATTTTAGGTCTTAGGTCTTTCTTCCTTTCTAATAAAAGCATTTTTTTTTTGGACTGGATACATATGAATTTGTGTGTGTGTGCGTGGATTTTTTTTAAACTTTATTTTGTACATATAATAATTAAAAATACAAACAACTAAAAATTAAAAAGAAAGCATAGGGAAACGGACTTGGCCCAGTGGTTAGGGCATCCGTCTACCACATGGGAGGTCTGCGGTTCAAACCCCGGGCCTCCTTGACCCGTGTGGAGCTGACCCACGCACAGTGCTAATGCGCGCAAGGAGTGCCCTGCCACGCAGGGGTGTCCCCTGCGTAGGGGAGCCCCACGCACAAGGAGTGCACCCGTAAGGAGAGCCACCCAGCGTGAAAGAGAGTGCAGCCTGCCCAGGAATGGTGCCGCCCACACTTCCCGTGCCGCTGACGACAACAGAAGCGGACAAAGAAACAAGACGCAGCAAATAGACACAGAGAACAGACAACTGGGGGAGGGGGGGAATTAAATACATAAATAAAATCTTAAAAAAAAAAAAAAGAAAGCATAGTTGAATAAAAATATACATTTCTCATTTAAATGTACTGGATACATATAATTTTTTTTTGAATCACAAATAAGTTACACAATATATTTGGTTCATAGCAATGCAATCATACAGTATTTGTCTCTTTTGTGTTTGGCTTGCATTGTTCAACATAATGTCCTCCAGGTTCATCCAAGTTGTCATATGCTTTATGACTTAATTTCTTCTTACAGCTGCATAATATTCCATCATGTGGACAAACCACAGTTTTGTTCACCCATTCATCTGTTGATGGACACCTGGGTTGTTTCCAAATTTGGCAATCATGAATAAGGCCACTATGAACATCAGTGTGCAGATGTCTGTCTGTGTCACTGTTCTCAATTCTTCTGGGTATATCCCCAGTAGTGGTATTGCAGGTCATGTGGCAAGTCTATATTCAGCTTTATTGGGAACTGCCAAACAGTCCACAGTGGTTGTACCATTCTGCATTCTAACCAACAGTGAATAAGTTCCAAAATCTCTACATCCTCTCCAACACCTATAGCCTTTTTTTTTTTTAATTTTTTAATTTTTAAAATTTATTTCTCTCCCCTTCCCCGCCCCACCCCCCAGTTGTCTGCTCTTTGTCCATTCACTGTGTGTTCTTCTGTGTCCGCTTGCATTCTTGTCAGCAGCACCCGGAATCTGTGTCTCTTTTCGTTGCATCATCTTAGTGGGTCAGCTCTCCATGTGTGTGGTGCCACCCTGTGCAGGCTGCACTTTTCTTGCGCTGGGAGGCTCTACTCACGGGGCACTCTCCTTGTGCGTGGGGCTCCCCTATGTGGGGGACACCCTTGCGTGGCACAGCACTCCTTGCACGCATCAGCACTGCGCATGGGCCAGCTGATCACCCGGGTCAGGAGGCCCTGGGTTTGAACCTTGGACCTCCCATGTGGCAGGCGGACATCCTAACCATTGGGCCAAATCCGCTTCCCTATAATCTTTTTTAATAGTGACCATTCTAATAAGTGTGAAATGATATTTCATTGTAGTTTTGATTTGCATTTCCCTAATCACGAATGATGTTGAACATTTCTTCATGTGTTTTTTTGCCATTTGTATTTCTTCTTTGGACAAATGTCTATTCAAGTCTTTTGTCCATTTTTTAATTGGGTCATTTATCTTTTTATTATTGAGTTGTAACATTTTTTTATATATACTGAATATTAAACCCTTATCTAACATGCGATTTCCAAATATTTTCTCCCATTGAGTTGGTGGTCTTTTCACCCTTTTGACAAAGTCCTGTGAGGGCCAAAAGTGTTTAATTTTGAGGAGGTCCCATTTATCTATTTTTTCTTTTGTTGTATGTGCTTTGGGTGAAAGGTCCAAGAAACCACCACCTACTACAAGGTCTGGAAGATGTTTCCCTACATTTTCCCCTAATAATTTATTTTTATTTTTATATATTTTTAATTTTTTTGTTTTCATAAAACTTTTAAAATGAAAGTTAATAGAGCACATAGAACGTTACATTAAAAAAATGTAAGAGGTTCCCATATAACCTACACCTCACTCCCCCACCCCCTCCTAATAGCTTTATGGTCCTGGCTTTTATAGTTAGGTCTTTGATCCATTTTGAATTGATCCTTGTATAGGGAGTAAGATAGGAGTGCTCTTTCATTCTTTTGGTTATAGATATCTAGTTGTTCCAGCACCATTTGTTGAAGAGACGGTTTTGTTCCCTAACATGAACTTGGTAGGTTTGTCAAAAACCAGTTGACCATATAGGTAAAAGTTTGTTTCTAGGGAGGTGGACTTGGCGCAATGGATAGGGCGTCAGTCTACCACATGAGAGGTCCACAGTTCAAACCCCGGGCCTCCTTGACCCATGTGGAGCTGGCCCATGCACAGTGTTGATGCGTGCAAGGAGTGCTGTGCCATTCAGGGGTGTTCCCCGTGTAGTGGAGCCCCATGTGCAAGGAATGCACCCCTTAAGGAGAGCCACCCAGCGCGAAAGAAAGTACAGCCTGCCCAAGAATGGCGCCGCACACACAGAGAGCTAACGCAACAACAAGATGATGCAACAAAAGAAACACAGATTCCTGGTGCTGCTGATAAGGATAGAAGCAGTCACAGAAGAACACAGCGAATGGACACTGAGAGCATACAAGTGGGGAGGGGAGGAAGAGGAGAGAAATAAATAAAAAATAAAAATTAAATTAAAAAAGCTTTATTTCTGGACTCTCAATTTTATTCCACTGATTGATGTGTCGTTCTTTATGTACCATGCTGTTTTGACCACTGTAGTTTGTAATATGTTTCAAGGTCAGGCAGTGAAATTCCTCCCACATCACTCTTCTTTTTTAGAATGCTTTTGAGTATTTGGGTGCACTATCTCTTCCAAATGAATTTGGTAATTGCCTTTTCTAATTCTGTAAAGTAAGGTGTTGTGATTTTGATTGGTATTGCATTGAATCTATAAATCAGTTTGGTTAAGATTGACATCTTCACAATATTTATTCTTCCAATCCATGAACACAGAATGTCTTTCCATTTATTTAGGTCTTTTAAAATTTCTTTTAGCTTTGTTTTGTAGTTTTCTGCATATAGGTCCTGTACTTCTTTGGTTAAATTAATTCCTAGGCATTTGATTCTTTTTGTTTCTTTTGAAACGAGAATTTCTCCCAATTTCCTCCTCAGATTTTCAGTACTATTGTACAAATACATCACTGATTTTTGCATGTTTTTTTAAAGATTTATTTGTTTGTTTGTTTATTTATTTATGTATTTATTTATTTATTTATTTATTTATTTATTTATTTATTTATTTATTTATTTATTTTTCTCCCCTTCCCTCTGCCCCCCAGCCCCAGTTGTCTGTTCCCTGTGTCTTTTTGCTGCATCGTCTTCTTTGTCTGCTTCTGTTGTTGTCAGCGGCACAGGAATCTGTGTTTCCTTTTGTTGCATCATCTTGTTGTGTCAGTTTTCTGTGTGTGCAGCACCATTCTTGGGCAGGCTGCACTTTCTTTTGTGCTGGGTGGCTCTCCTTTTGGGGTGCATTCCTTGCACGTGGGGCTCCCCTATGCGGGGGGCACCCCTGCGTGGCACGGCACTCCTTGTACGCATCAGCACTGCACATGGGCCAGCTCCACATGGGTCAAGGAGGCCTGGGGTTTGAACCGCAGACCTCCCATGTGGTAGGTGGATGCCCTAACCACTGGGCCAGGTTCCCTTCCCTATTTTTGCATTTTGACCTTGTATCCTGCCACTTTGCTGAACTCATTTATTAGCTTAAGTAGCTTTGTTGTGGATACTTCAGGATTTTCTAAGTACAGGATCATGTTATCCGCAAATAGTGAGAGTTTTATTTCCTCTTTTCCTATTTGATGCCTTTAATTTTTTTTCTTGTCTAATTGCCCTAGCTAGAACTTCTAGTACAACATTGAACAATGGTGACAGTGGGCATCCTTGTCTGGTCCTTGTCTGGTCCTGATCTTAGAGTGAGAGCTTTCGATCTTTCCCCATTGAGTATGATGTTGGCTGTGGGTTTTTCATATTTGCCTTTTATCATATTGAGGAATTTTCCTTCTATTCCTATCTTTTGAAGTGTATCTATCATAAAAGGATGCTGGATTTTGTTGAATGTCTTTTTTGCATCGATTGAGATGATTGTGTGTGTTTTTTCCTTCAATTTGTTAATGTGGTGTATTACGTTGATTGATTTTCTCATGTTGAACCAGCTTGGATACTAGGAATAAATCCCACTTGATTGTGATGTATACGTCTTTTGATATGCTGTTGGATTCAATTTGCAAGTATTTTGTTGAGAATTTTTGCATCTATGTTCTTTAAAGAGGTTAGACTGTAATTTTCTTTTCTTTAGTGTCTTTTATCTGGTTTTGATCTTAAGGTGATGTTGGCTTCATAAAATGTGTTGGGTAATTTTCCATCCTCTTCAATTTTTTGGAAGAGTTTAATAGGGTTAGTGTTAATTGTTTTTTGAAATGTTTGGCAGAATTCACCTGAAGCCATCTGGCTCTGGGTTTTTATTTGCTGGGAGATTTTTTTTTTTTTTTTTTTTTTTAAAGATTTATTTATTTATTTAATTCCCCCCCTCCCCTGGTTGTCTGTTCTCGGTGTCTATTTGCTGCGTCTTGTTTCTTTGTCCGCTGCTGTTGTCGTCAGCTGCACGGGAAGTGTGGGCGGCGCCATTCCCGGGCAGGCTGCTCTTTCTTTTCACGCTGGGCGGCTTTTCCTCATGGGCGCACTCCTTGCGCGTGGGGCTTCCCCACGCGGGGGACACCCCTGCGTGGCAGGGCACTCCTTGCGTGCTTCAGCACTGCGCATGGGCCAGCTCCACACGGGTCAAGGAGGCCCGGGGCTTGAACCGCAGACCTCCCATATGGTAGATGGACACCCTAACCACTGGGCCAAAGTCCGTTTCCCTGCTGGGAGATTTTTGATGACGCATTCAATCTCTTTAAAAGTGATTGGTTTGTTAAATCTTGTATTTCTTGTAGAATCAGTGTAGGTTGGTTGTGCATTTCTAGAAATTTGTCCATTTCATCCAGGTTGTCTAGTTTGGTGGCATACAGTTTCTCATAATACCCTCCTATGATTCCTTTTATGTCTTGGGGTCAGTTGTAACTTCTCCCCTTTCATTTCTGATTGTATTTATTTGCATCTTCTCTCTTTTTTGTTAGTCTAGTTTGGGGATTGTCAATTTTATTGATCTTCTCCAAGAACCAGCTATTTTTTTTTTTTAATTTTATTTATTTATTTATTTCTCTCCCCTTGCCTCCCTGCCTCCCCACCCCGGTTGTCTGTTCTGTGTCAATTTGCTACTTCTTTGTCCGCTTCTGTTGTTGTCAGCGGCATGGGAATCTGTGTCTCTTTTGTTGCATCATCTTGTTGTGTCACCGCCATTCTTAGGCAGGCTGCACTTTCTGTCAGGCTGGGCGGCTCTCCTTACGTGGCGCACTCCTTACGCGTGGGGCTCCCCTACGTGGGGGGCACCCCTGCGAGGCACGGGCACTCCTTGAACACATCAGCACTGCACATGGGCCAGTTCCACACGGGTCAAGGAGGCCAGGGGTTTGAACTGCGGACCTCCCGTGTGGTAGACAGATGCTCTAACCACTGGGCCAAGTCTGCTTCCCCACTGAATTTGGATGCAGCGCTCTGTATATGTCTATTAGGTCTAACTCATTTATCATATTGTTCAAGTTCTCTGTTTCCTTATTGATCTTCCATCTAGTTGTTTTATCTAATGATGTAAGTGGGGTGTTTAAGTCTCCAGTGATTATTGTGGAGATGTCTATTTCTCCCTTCAGTTTTTCCAGAGTTTGTCTCATGGATTTTGGGGCACACTGGTTAGGACCATAGATACTTACGACTGTTATATCTTCCTGGTGGATTGTCCCTTTTATTAATATATAATGGCCTTCTGAGTCTCTTATAACCTTTTTTGCATTTAAAGTTGTTTTAGTCTGATATTATTAGAGCTACCCCTGGTCTTTTTTGGTTACTATTTGCATGAAGTATCTTTTTCCAACCTTCCACTTCCAGTTCATTTGTGTCCCTGGGACTAAGATGAGTTTCTTGTAAGCAGCATATGGATGGTTCATGTTTTTTTAATCCATTCTGTTAGCCTGTATGTTTTGATTGGGGAGTTTAATCAATTCACATTCCATGATATTACTGTAAATGCATTATTTACTTCCACCACTTTATTCTTTGGTTTTCATATGTCATATCATATTATTGTCTTTTTACTCTTTTAGTTATCCTTTCTGCTATTCTTTCTTCTATACGCTCCTCCAGACCACTCTCTCCTGTCTTTTACTCAGGTTCTAAGGCTTCCTTTAATATTTCCTGCAAAGGTGGATTCTTTTTTGCTAACTCCTTAGCTTCTGTTTATTTGTGAATCTTTTATGCTCACCTTCACATTTGAAGGACAATTTTGCTCAATAAAGAATTCTCTGTTAATAGTGGGGAGTGGGAGAGAATATATGGGAAGTGTATTTTCTGCATGGTTTTTCTGTAAACCTACATGTTCTCCATTAAAAACCAAAAAGGTGGTGATGGTTGCACAACATTATGAAACTAATTAATGTCTGTGAATTGTATACTTGAAAATAGTTAAAATGGCTAATTTTATGTTATGTATATGTTACCACAATAAAATAAAATAAAATAAAACAGCTGGCAGTTTTTCTTTTTCAGTATTCTAATTGTATCACACCACTGTCTTCCTTACATGGTTTCTGAAGAGAAATCTGCACTAAGTCTTTGGGTGTCCCTTGTATGTGATGGTTTGCTTCTCCCTTGCTGCTCTGAGAATTTTCTCCTTATCTTTGACATTTGACATTCTGAGTAGTATGTGTGTTGGAGTGGTCTCTTTGGATTTATTCTGATTGGGGTACATGTGCTTCTTGGACATGTAAATTCATTTCTTTTGTGAGGTTTGGGAATTTTTCAGCTATGATTTCCTCAAATACTCTTTCTACCCCTTTTCCCTTCTCTTCTCCTTTAGGAACTCCCATGACATGTATGTTGTTGCATTTGGGTTGTCATTCAACTCTCTGAGCCCCTGTTCAATTTTTTCCATTCTTTTTTCTCTCTATTCTTTTCCCTCTTCAATTTCAACTGTTCTGTCTTCTGTGTCACTTATTCTTTCTTCTATCATTTCTAGTCTGCTGTTGTATGCCTCTGCTGTGTTTTTAATCTCGCCTATTGTGTCTTTCTTTTTTTTTAAAGATTTATTTATTTATTCCTCCCCCTGCCTCCTGATGTCTGCTCTCTGTGTCCATTTGCTGTGTGTTCTTCTGTGCCTGGATGTCTTCTCTTTAGGTGGCACTGGGAACTGATCCTGGGACCTTCTGGAGTGGCAGAGAGGTGCTCAATCTCTTGCACCACCTCAGTTCCCTGGTCTGCTTTGTCTCTTATTGTCTCTTCTTTGTATATCTTTTTGTTGCATCATCTTGCTGTGCCAGCTCTCTGCTTGGGCCAGCTTACCAGGCAGACCAGCCGTCCTTCATGGGCCAGCTCCCTGCTCGGGCCAGCTCGCCATGTAGGACAGCTTGCCTTCTCTAGGAGGTGCCAGGAATCAAACCCTTGACCTCCCATACGGTAGAAGGGAGCCAATCATTTGAGCCACATCTGCTTCCCCCATTGTGTCTTTCATTTCCATGAGCTCTGTTACTTTTCTCTTCAGGATTTCAAATTCTTCTTTGCACAGGCTCAATGTTTTCTTGATGTCACTTATCTCTTTAACCATATTGTCTTTCAACTCATTAATTTTATTTCAGAAATTTGTTTGCATCTCACTGATTAATGCTCTCAAATCCGGGGTCTCTTCTGGGGCTTTGATGTATTCCTTTTCTTGGGTCATGTCTTCTATATTCTTAGTATGGCTCATAATTTTTTTGCTGATGTCTAGGCATGGGGTTAGGATGCAGTTTACTCAGATGCTCAATTTCTTTCTCTTTTGTAGGGATTTAGTGGCAGAAGGCTGTATGTTACCATTGCTCTTTGATTCTTGGCTTGACCTCGATTATTAGGACTGATCTTGCTAGTTACTCAAAACTGGGCACTGGATCTAGTAATTGACTGTAGGTTCACTTCCTAGAGCCTTGGGAAGGGAGGCTATAGAGGCTGGAAAAAGCCTCTCCTACTTATTTTTATTTTCTTGCAGGCATTTCCTTGGTCTGCCAGCAGATGGTGCTCTTTGGCAGCTTTCAGTTGAATGCCTGTTCGGATTGTATTTGTTGCAACATAGACCAGATAAGTGTGATAGAGCTTCCTGCCTGAAGGCTAGGAGCCTTTTAATTCAAACTCTGTCTGAGACCATTCTCCAGCCTTCTCTGGCAGCCCCCTCCCTTTTCCCAGCTTAGATGTATTTCCACTCCCCTCTGAGTCTTCAGAAGTCTGTCCCTGTTAGTAGAGACGGAGATCCTGAGGGCATATCTCTTCAGTCGGGTGCTGGCTGCAAATGCAAACAATGGTGTGGCCCACCAGGCCTGGAAGGGATCCTGGGACACAGCAGACCAAATCTGTGGGTCAGAAGCTGAGTCATCTTTAGACTGTGTCCCTCTCTCTCCCCTTTCCTATGGTGGTAGATCCCTGGAGCCCCTTTGTCTGTAGTCACAGGCCCAGAGACCTAAGTATTCTAACCTGTCTTTAGTGTGTGGAATGGTGCTGGCAGCAGCAGGAACTGGTTTCAACTCACAGTTCCGTAGTTGCAATTTCCTTCTTTGTTCCCTCTCCTCTGGGCAGTGAACAGCCTTCGCCTGGTGTCCTAAACCCTAGAATATATTTTTCTAGGCTGTTTAAATCTGTCCTCTAGCTATTTTTCTGGGGAAGAAGAGAGTCCTATATCTTTCTAGTCCACTGTTTCCTGGAAGAGTCCCTATACTTTTTGTTTTCATTTGTTTAGGATGTATGGGGGATCAATCCTGGGACCTCATACAGGGGAAGCAGGCACTCAATCACGTGAACTACTTCTGCTCTCCAATATCCCATACTTTTAAAAGAGATTTATTTATCTCCCCCTCCCTATTGTTTTGAGCTCACTGTCTGCTTTCTGTGCCCATTTGCTGAGTGTTCTTCTGTACTTGGTTGTCTTCTCTTTAGGTGGCACTGGGAAATGATCCTGTGACCTTCCAGAGTGGGAGAGAGGCAATCATTCTCTTGCGCTACCTCAGCTCCCTGATCTACTGAGTCTCTTACTGTCTCTCCTCTGTGTCTCTTTCTGTTGCATCTTCTTGCTGTGCCAGCTCTCCACGTGGGCCAGCAGTCCTGCATGGGCCAGCAGGCTGTGCGGGCCAGCACTTCACATGAAACAGCTCTCTGCTCAGGTCAGCTCACCATGCAGGCCAGCTTGCCCTCACCAGGATGTCGGAGTCTTAGTCAGTGACCCGAGGATATCGGGAATGAAAGACAAAGAGAGATTGGGTTCAGGGGATCTGAGAGCATTGATTTCTCAAGCTCATCAGACAACTTTATTGAGTCGAGGGGCTAGTATATATACCCCTAGCATATGTGACATTCAGCACAAAATCAAGTTACCTATTACCCTTACCTCATTCTATATTAACTAGTAATTGATGAACACCAACAAACTTTACTGGAACTATTATTATTATTATAAAAATCAGTAACTATACTCATAAATCTTGTTACTCAGGTCGTTCTGTTCTATATGTATTGTTCTGCCTGCAAGTGTGCTTTCCCAGCCAAGATTATGATCTGCACTGATAATCACAAGGGACAGTTTGACTCAGTGGTCAAGGAAGTAACTTGCTTCCATGGAAACAACCTGCCTTTGTTTCCCACATTTCCCCCTTTTTGTTTTAGTCAGGGTGACTGTGCCTGTCTTAGGTTGCCCCCCAGGGGGTCTTACCCATCATTGACTGCCAGCCAAGCTCACTGACTTCGGGGTACTATTGTAGTGTTTTAGCAAGTACTAAGTTATTAGCCTGTCCCATTGTGTCCACACGGTGCAATCTCTGGCAAACACCTTTACCCAGGCAAGCGACAACCATGAGCAACAGGATTAATACACATATCCCTATTCCTAAAGCAGATAAGAAATGCTGAGACTTCCACCAATCAACAGGATTAAATTTATTTAAATGTGAAATCAAATTATTAAAGATGTCTTTATCATTATCTACGTATATCTGATTATGAGACATTTCTAAAATCTTTTTCTGCAATTCCTCAATTTCTAATGACATATTTCCTTTGTGTCCTAACAAATGATTTCTGATCTTATTCCATTGAAACATAGAAATGTTATAATCCAAAGGAGTAATACAAAAATTACTTTCATTCCAATCACATTTCAATCCTCTTAACAAATTCAAATTATAAACTTGGTCTCCGAAGTGTAAAACAGCAGATTCCAAATCACTAACTCTGTCATTAAGTCCTTCATCAATGTGCTCCTGACTATGCCATAAATCACTTGCATTCTTGTGCCAATCATGCACGTATTGCTGTGTCTGCACCGTCTCATGCAATGCAACAGCAGCAGTGGCAGCAGCAGTGATGACACCAATGAAGCCAAGAATGCCAGCTATGAGAAGTCCCAAAAATCTCTTAGATCGTTTCAACAGTCCTTTAGCCAGGTGGAAAAGAAGATGACTTTCAGGAGATGACTGCCACATCCGATTCATTTTCACCGGGATCCACACTCCTCGTCTTCGGTGAGCCATGGTGGTAATATCTCCATTCTGTAAAATATTCTCAGACAAGCAAGTATACAAAGCCCATCCTTATAAAATAAAGCATTTTCAGTAATGGTAGCCTTCCCTACCACAAACACATATGGATCTCTGACACATGATTGAAAATGATGAATTTGATCTAATTGTAAATACTGTCCATCCATACTTTTATTACCTTTCCATTCAGAAGTAGATGCCACTCCTAAGAAGACTTTCCATATTTGTTTTTGATCATGGACTCCTGTGCTATTACACCATGGAAGAGGAACTCATTTCCCTATATTATTCCAATCACTATTATTTTTGGTAAAAATTATTTTCTCATTCAAATCAAGGGATTCATGAAAGGGATACTGCATATTACTAATTTGTTGTCCCATGCTATTTATACCATACCAAATAAACCTGCCCTTATATTTGTTGGGATTCCCCATAGGGGCACTTTCCAAACTATTCCATAGGAATCATTAAAAACAACAGATCCTCTTCCCAAATGGCATTCATACCATCTTTGCATATCACCAGCATTCCTCTTAGGACAACTATAACTTGGATACTTATATTCTCGGTATTGATAGGACGGGAATAAAGTTGCCAAAGGTTTTGTATTATTATGGCTAAAACTGATCATAGTTCTATTTTTCACAGCCATACATGGTGGGCGATTGCCACTGCAAAGAGGTTGGAAATCAAATGGAAGAAGGAGATTATAAATCCTTTGTCCTTCTTCTTGTGACTTAAGTGGTAGTCTATCATCCACGGGTCCAGGAAATATATGAGTTTTATTCAAATAAACAGGAAAAGAAGGATCTTTCCAGGTTAACACTCAAAGTAATGGGGGATTAGGGATATAAGCCCAATATGTGTAATTACCATTGCCGGTTTCACTCACTATCAGTAGGATCCATATGTGTAGGAGACTCCACTTCTTCAGTCCTAGGTTTAATCCTTTTTGCTGGAAGCCAGATTTCTTCTCCATTTTCTGAAATGATAAGAGCATAACCTTGCCCCCATACTTTAACCCTGCCTTTCTTCCATTCATTACTCAAAATGTCTTTCCAAAATACTGGTTGATTCTCAGATTCTGCAATTTCTGTAGATTTTTGAGAATGTCCAAAATGACATTCAGCCGGTGTCATACAATCATAAACATTAAGAAAATTTAAATAAAGCTTTAGCCAATTGATCTTTAGGTGATATCATACCATCATCTCCCCCTTTTTGTTTTAAAAGCATAGTCTTGAGAGTATGATGGCATCGTTCAACAATAGCTTGACCTGTAGGATTATGGGGAATGCCGGTAACATGTTCAATAGCATATTTCCCACAAAAGGAAGCAAAGGATTTACTATTGTAAGAGGGTCCATTATCAGTTTTGATTTTTTGAGGGCATCCCATCACAGCAAAAGCAGACCAGAGATGTGAGCGAACATGATGAAACCATTCCCCACTTTGAGCAGTAGCCCACATGAAATGAGAATAAGTGTCAATACAAACATGAACATATTGTAGTTTACCAAAGGATGGAATGTGAGTAACATCCATCTGCCATAATTGATTAGGAGTCAGGCCTCTGGGATTAGTTCCAGCCTGAAAAGGCACTGCTGTTAGTGGTCCACAGGTAGGACAAGTACGAATAATTTCCTGCACTTGTAGTCTTGTTAACTTTTGATATTTATTTCGCAGGCCTTTAGCATTAATGTGAGTTAAAGCATGGTAATCACGAGCACTTTGTAAACACCCCACTAATAAATCAGCTCAAGCATTACTTGCTGTCATAGGACCAGGCAAAGAGATATGAGAACGTATATGTGTAATGTAAATAGGATGCTGTCTTAATCTAATCAGATGTTGCAAATCAGCAAAAAGTTGAGATAATTCATCAGTAACAAAGATATGAGCCGTTTCAATATGCTTAACAGTAAGGCATACATATTCAGAATCAGAGACAATATTCAAAGGTTCCTTAAATATTGTTAACACCTTAATGATGGCAGCAAGTTCAGTACGCTGAGCAGACATGAATGGAGTCTGCCAAGCCTGTTCTTTTCGAGAAGTAACGTATGCTGCTTTTTTATTACTATTACTATCAGTAAATACTGTACAAGCTAGTTGGGCTATGCACATAGCCCTGAAAAGCACTGCAAAAGTTTATTGTTGGGTTTTTTACAGATAGAGGAATGCAGCTGGCTTGATTTGTCTAAGAAGACACTAGAAAGTCTTAGCAAGTTTTAAAACAAAGTGATAGCAACACAGCTGGACATTAACTTTTTGCAACAAACTAGCAGTGTTTGGGATTGCTGCATACTACAGTGTTGTTACTTTAATCTATGATAAGAGGTTGTTTCTGTGACACACACTCTTTTATAATAATTAAAACCATAATCAACCACATTGTACTTTTCTTTTTAATATTATGCTGAAATATTGGTAACTTTACACACTTTTAAGCATTTATAGAAACCTTTTACTCATACAACTTTAATTAACAGAGGGTTAAAGGAAAGAAAAAATTTGTTAATTTTATAACACTTTAAAACACCTTTTATTTAACTTATAATTTTTCTTTCAAGGTAAAAGAACAAATCTTTTATAATTAGTTTGGAATAAAAGGCTACTTTTCAGGGTTTGATTTTGAGAAAGCAGTTTTGAACATTATGTTCCTTTAAAAGAGATAAAACTTTTCCTTCTTGGAACACCGAGGAAATGATGAGGTTAAAGCACAAGAAGCTATTTTGATAAAACAGACTTTCTTTGTATACTGATTATTGAGGATAAAAACTTTTACCAAAACAGATTAATGATTTGAGAAGCTTTGAGAAAGAACAAAATTTTAACTTTGCATTAGTATACTACTTGATATTAAAGCTCTTAAAATTTTATAGATAGACCCATCAAATTTTATTTAACTTTAATTATAAAAATTTCTTTTTACAAACCTTCTGCACTTTCAGTATTCACTCAGGTTTTGTTCCATATTTTACTCTTTCTTAATAACCAATCATTTTATCTTAGGACAAAATCATTTCCTGTTTCCTTAATAATAAAAACACATTTCATATAGCCCATATACGAAGTTATTGAGCAAACTTCTTATAACATAATACCGTCAACACTTAACAAGCTTGTTAAAATAATAAACTTTTCTATACTTTAAATACTTAGTAGCATGCAATATCAGAAACAGTTTCCTAGAAGCAAGTTGTCAAAGGAGGTTGGCTGCAGCCAAGCTTTTCTGTTATAAAATTACCTTTTATTATTATTATTATTATTAATTCAGGTTTGTTTAACAATGACCTTTTGGAATTAGTCATTTAAACACTTTAATTTAAACAATGCTTCATAAGACTTTTTATAATTATTTATAACCATATAGACTATAATTATATTATTTTAAGACAAATTTTACTTTTACAGAACACTTTTTTTTTTACTTAAAGTTACCAAAATACTTTCTATAACTTGCCACATGCATTTAAGTTCCAAGAGTTTATGAAAATTAGCCATCCTACTGTAGGGCAAAACACACTTTTTTGCAAAAACTTATTAAATTTCAGTTAGCATTCTCACAAACTTTTAACCTTTTTAATATTCATTTAAGTTTTACATCCTTCATATTATCCTGTGAAGAAAAATAAGCTATTCATTTCAATCTAGACAAGAACAACTTTTTATAAAAAGACTTATAGAGGGACCATGACATTATATTGGGCTTCAAATTTCGGGGAGTTCTGGATCACAGAGTGTTTCAACAATGGCAATGGAGGGATACTGGTATGGGATACCAATGACAGGTGATATATGGCTGAGAGGGAGCTGTACAGAACATATGTCCAGGGTACATGGTAATGTTTGGATATACTCATAGTGGCAACAATTAAAAACCACAGCAGGGGAGGTACTGGGTTCCTGGCCAGTGGTGCTCTGTCATGGTCCCTAGGGGAGCAGCAACAGTCTCCCAGGTACAGTGGCGGGGACCGGGAGGGAGTGAGGGTTCAACAGTGAGCCCCTGATGCTAATTACTATGCTTGTGAGCTGATAAACCTAAAATAAGAACAAGGCCTAGAGCAACATTGTGCCTGGGAATTTCCTCCTGGCAGCCTTCATGTTACTCAAATGTGGCCAGTCTCGAAGCCAAACTCAGCATGTAAATGCAATGCCTTCCCCCCAGCGTGGGACATGACACCTGGGGATGAGCCTCCCTGGCAACGAGGGACCACTATCAACTACCAACTGATGATGCAACTGGAAAATGACCTTATACGGAAGGTTCAATGCAGATCAGCAGAATATCCACGTCTACATAAAATACCATGACTTTAAAATGCTGTTTGACCTAAAGTAAGGGGGAAATGAAAAGGAGAAATGAGTTTATATGGCTACGAGTTTCTAAAAAAGAGTCTGGAGGCTGGCAGAAGGATTGCCCTCATGCACAACTGAGCAGAGTCAGAGAGACAGATAAAGCAGATACAACCCCCAGATATTGGTTCCTTTGAGGGCTAAAGAGACCCATGGGAGTTATGGTCATGGCCGATGGGGTTAACTACCAGGGCAGATGGCCCCTCTTTGGAAATGGTGTTTATGTGTGATGAATCTGAACTCAGATGGGATCTCCCTTCATAAGACTTTCATGCTAATGTGCTGGAGGTGCAGTTAATGTTGGGGTTTAAGATATATTTAGGGGATTTGAATCTCTGGACTGACAATGTGATAGCCAGGTCCTGAGCCTCAACAGACTCCAGCACCTACAATCTGATCTATTGGACTTACCACACTCAGCTAAGATGGAGTTGAAGAAGGACAACCACCACACCATGGAGCCTAGAGTGATTACAACTGAAAATGGGAGGATTGCATCCAGCATCCATGTGGAATCTGAGCCTCCTCTTGACATAGAGGTGCAATGGACACAACCAATCCAATGTCCACATAGAAGAGGTGGCATTGGATTGGGAAAAGTGGACATGGTGGACGATGGGTATGGGGAAAGGCAGGAAGAGATGAGAGGTGGAGGCGTCTTTGGGACATGGAGCTGCCCTGGATGGTGCTTCAGAGGTAATCACTGGACATTGTAAATCCTCACAGGGCCCACTGGATGGAATGGAGGAGAGTATGGGCCATGATGTGAACCATTGTCTATGAGGTGCAGAGGTGCCCAAAGATGTACTTACCAAATCCAATGGATGTGTCATGATGATGGGAACGAGTATTGTTGGGGGGGGAGAGGGGGGTGGGGGGGTGGGGTTGAATGGGACCTCACATATATATTTTTAATGTAATATTATTACAAAGTCAATAAAAATAAATAAATAAAATAAAATAAAATTAGGTTAATGATGGGACAAATATATTCAAAAAAATAAAAAATAAAAAGACTTATAGTAATTTTGTTAATCAAGACTCACAATTTTTATCATTGTAGAGATTTTATTAACATTTAAACTTATGTATTAATATAAGCACTTATTTAATTTTTGGCCATTTGAATAGAGCTCTTTTATAAATTTTTATTAATTTATATTACCATCCGGAGGTATCAAAATACACACTGACATTGAATGAACAAACACAGAACAATCACAACACAGTAACAGAAACATACAGTTTACAATTAACTCATAATTCTTACTTTCTTGGTATAGCTGCTTTTAAGCTCTCCATTATATCACATTTTAAATATCACTTCTTAAGATTTCTTCTGGAATCCATGTTGCCTGTAACATGCAAGCTTGTGCTTGGAAACATTTTTATTAGTTATCAGCAATCAGTTAAGATAACTTGAGCAGCATAAATGTAGTTAAAACTCTAATTTAGCAGTTTAGACAGACCATTAACACACATTTTTGGATTATTACTCTGTAAGACTATACTGAGACTTGAAGTTCAGGAGTAAACTATTGATTTAAAACTGAAAATTCCTTTTTAAACCTTGATAAAAATTTTGTACTAATTTTATTATCTTGGTTAAATAAGCCCAATTAGAATTAGCATGGAAATAAAACAGAACACCAATGTTGCCATGTTTTTCTCTTTTTTCAGTGGCTTAACTCTATTAACCCCCACTAGCCCACAGCTTCATTGTTATGTAGACAGCAGGGGGGTTGCAGAGTTGCTGCCAGAATAGTTTCCTTATCTTAGTTAACACTTTAACAGAGAATTTTCTTACAAGCCTGATTTCACTAACAAGGACATTATTTAGTATCTTTGCCCGTTTTAAATCTTTCAATAGTTTAAAAGTTTTTGGCTCAGGATGAAACTTGACACCCCCTTGTGGGTGTTTAGCATCAGGAGGAATTTGTTGAATAGTTACAGGAAAAGCTGCTACAGCTTGCATAGCCAGAGGTTCACCTTGACTAGATCCCAGTAAAAGACATCTCATTAATGGAGTAACAGACACAGGATTAGGATTAAAGCTGCTACGAACATAAGGCAGGTCCGTAGAGAAAAGTCCACTAGGTACTATTCCAGGTTCTGGAGGTGCAGAAGGGGCCTCATGAGTCAAATTAGGATATATGTTTGCCTTAGAAATATTTAGTTCCAACATGGATTTAGTTAGGAAGGTATTTGTGCCTTTAACTTCAAATAACTCCTCTTCTTCCTGATCCTCCTCCAAGTTCCTGTCTTTACCTGTATCATTCATAGCCGTTTCCTCCCTTGAGAAAAGAACAATCTCTTCTTCTTCGTCAGACTGCAAAGGATCTAATGCAGCAGCAATATGCTGTCCTAAGGCCCAAACTGATACAGGTATATTCTCTCCTTTCTGATATGCTCTCCGCAATGCTTTCAATCCTTGCCTCCACTGCTTAACATTCATCAAATTCTTTCCTTGTGGTTGAAACCAATAAAAATGCTTTTGATCCAAAGCAAACAATTCTAACAAATCTGCAGTCTTAACTGTGATGCCTACACTATGCAACAGTGTTTTAAAAACCTGTGAATATTCTTCCAAGCGTCCTGGTTGATTACCCATACCCTGATGCTAGCAGAAAGCAAAACTTAATAATATGAAGCAGCAATCTACCCGGGTTAATTAATTTCGACGCTCCTTACCTTAAAAAAGGCTTTTCAGCTTTCCGCGTTCCCGATCCAGATGTGGAAGATTCTACGCTGCCGTGTCTTGATGAATCCTCTGCCTCGGGCCCCACGTTTGGGCGCCACCTTTCGGAGTCTTAGTCGGTGACCCGAGGATATCGGGAATGAAAGACAAAGAGAGATTGGGTTCAGGGGATCTGAGAGCATTGATTTCTCAAGCTCATCAGACAACTTTATTGAGTTGAGGGGCTAGTATATATACCCCTAGCATATGTGACATTCAGCACAAAATCAAGTTACCTATTACCCTTACCTCATTCTATATTAACTAGTGATTGATGAACACCAACAAACTTTATTGGAACTATTATTATAAAAATCAGTAACTATACTCATAAATCTTGTTACTCAGGTTGTTCTGTTCTATATGTATTGTTCTGCCTGCAAGTGTGCTTTCCCAGCCAAGATTATGATCTGCACCGATAATCACAAGGGACAGTTTGACTCAGTGGTCAAGGAAGTAACTTGCTTCCATGGAAACAACATGCCTTTATTTCCCACACCAGGAGGCCTTGGGCATTGAACCCTGGGGCTCCTATATGGTAGGAGCCACATCTACTTCCATCCCATATTTTTTATATGTTTATATTTTCACTCAGTTAAAGACATTTTTAAATTCCCCTTGTGATTTCTTCTTTGACTCATGGTTCATTTAGAAATGTGTTGTTTAAATTCCAAATATTTGGGGATTTCACAAATTTATTTCTCTTTGTAATTTAATTCTATTGTGTCAGAAAATATGCTTCATGTGATTTCAACACTTTTAAATTTATTGAGAATTATTTAATGGCCTAGCATATGGTCCATAGTTCAGTATGTTCCAGTTGCACTTGAAAATGAATTCTGCTCTTTTTTAATGTTCCATATATGTCAGATCAAGTTGGTTGACAGTATTGTGCAAATCTGTCTAGTTGTTCTATCAGTTACTAAAAGAGAGATATTGAAACCTCTAACAATAATTATTGAATTGTCTATTTCTCATGGCAACTCTTACAATTTTTGCTTCATGTATTCTGGGTCTCTGTGGTTTGATGACTATACATTTATAACTGTAGCTTGCTGATGTGTTGATACTTTTATCATTATGAAATATCCCTCTTTGCCTCTAAATAATATTTATTGTCTTACAATCTATTTTGCCAGATATTAACACAGCCATTCCAGCTGTCTTATGGTTACTGTTTGTATGGTATTTCCTTTTTATCCTTTTACTTTCAAACTATATATGTCTTTGAATCTCTGTCTCTTGTGGACAGCATATGGTTGGATCTTGCTCTTTTTTTTAATTCAGTCTGAAAATCTCTACCTATTGATTTGGAGTTTGTCCATTCACATATGATGTAATTATTATTTTATGTAATTTTTGATGTTTGCATTTATGTCTGCCACTCTGAATTTTATTTTCTATGTGTTTCATGCCCTTTATCTTCCTCTGATCATCTTTTACTGTCTTGGACCAAATTTGCTCCAATATCTCCCATTTCTTCCCCCTCCTTTGTGCCATTGTTATGGAATATATTAAGTCTATCATGTTACATATCCAAAATTTCAGTGTTATTGATCTCAAACTGTCTTTGGGATTTTTTAGAGGGTCCCTGAAAAATCACAAAGAATTTGTCCTTTCACCTTGTAAAAAGAGATATGCTAAAAATAATTAGATTTCTTTTATATGTTATGAGTTGCATGGGAAGTGTTGCCAAATTAAAAAAGATTTTCTAACCCTCTTTTGGTTAAATTTGTATGAGTAAAATATTACTAATATAAACATTTCAGAAATTATATAAAGTTGTAGAGATAAGTCAGTGTCTTCCATGCCATGAGATTTCCTAGTACTGATCTGCTTAATATTAGGCAGTAATAGTATTATTGGTCATAATTTCAGTTGTTCTAATCAGATTGTTCACTTTTGTAAAACAGCAGTAAGTTAACCATGACTATTTTAAAACCTTTTGTTATCTGCAGATAGCGTTTCTTCTGATGCTTCCCTGAAAACAATTGCAATCTGCTACAGGCCAGAGTGCTTCTTCTTCAACCAAAAGGACTGTCTCAGAGACCCATGGAAAGGATGATGCCAAGTACTCTTGGGCACAGGCTTCTAATGACATTGCTTAAATTACTTTGAAACCAAACTATTGAACTGAATCAAGATTCCAGAATTCTAGTGAAAGCCAGTGGATTCATGAGATGGCTAACACAAGATTGAACAGAATCACCTAGATATGCATGAACTGATAAAGATTGCTTACAGTGTTGTTTGTATTATTACTGATCTTTTTTAATGAGCTGATGCTTTATTTGCTGGAAAAAAATCGTATCAACATTCATTCATTTATAATTCAGCACTTATTTGTTGAGTGCCTTTATTTATTTATTTTATTTATTTATTTTTTTAAGAAGCTTTAGATTACATAAATGTTACACCAAAAATATATATTGCTGGGGGAGTGGATGTGGCTCAAGCAGTTGAGCACACACCTCCCACGTGGGAGGTCCTGGGTTTGGTTCCTGGTGACTCCTAAAGAAGACAAACAAACAACAAGCAGACAATGAGCAAAATTAATGAGAAAGACAACAAGCAATGAACATACAATAAGCAAAAACAAAAAACAAGCAGGGAGCCAGTGTGGTTCAAGTAGTTGAGTGCCCACCTCCCACATGGGAGGAGGTCCCAGGTTTGGTACCCAGTGTCTCCTAAAGGAAAAACAGACAATGAGCAATGAACAAAAACAATGAGCGAAACAAACTAGGGAGCCATCTCAGGTAGAGATATATATATACACATACACACACACATGCTATGTTCTATTTTTCCAGATACAAGGAATCCCTTACTCTTTTCCCTTAAGCTATCTATAATTCATAAAACATTCATCTTTTTCTCCTGCCTGAACTCCCTAGAATTTGTAAACTCTTAATGAATATGCTTATTTTTATGGCAAAATAATTATTTGCCTAGGTTCAATCAGAATCTTGTCCTCCTTGTTAACAGGACATAATTGGAGACATTGGTTATATAACCAAAGCTTTGACTGGAATGTTGAGTTTGAAAATGATGTTCATTTAATCAAATGGTTAAATGAGAGACTTTTAAGGAACTAAGGTGGACATTATGGAGCCAAGGCTTACAAAATTCTTTTGGAAAAAATGATCTGGTACTTGGCTCCAGGATTCCCAGACTTATAGGTCAGTAAAGAAGTTTACTTTCTATGACGTACAAGAACTATATGATACTTTGCAGGCTTTGAGAAAGAGGAATTTACCCAATCTATGGGTACTGCTGGTGAAATCTGGTGTAGCATTCTTGACTTGGCATCCTACCATTTAAAAGTCCAATTGGAAGTTCCTTATGAAAACTATCAACAAAGCAAATTTAAAAGGGCCTATATGGTAAATCACCTTTCTTGCTGCAACTATGTAAATAATCAGGCTAAATCTAATGAAACCAGCTTTATTTCATGACTAAGAATAGCTTTTTTGAGGTTATCATTGATCAAAGGCAGGTGACTATAAAGAGAAATTTTAAGTTTCAGTGTGTAGCAGTTTGATACTATTTATGAATTCCAAGAATAGATATTGGATTATGTTTACGAACTGGTCTGTTCCTCTGAGCATTTAGATTGAACTGGATTCAGAGGTTTCATTTTTATTTGATTAAATTATGACTAGGGCTTTGATTGGGCCATGTCAGTAAGATACCGAGTCCCCACCGCATCCCCATTTTCTCTCACAGAGAAAATGACAAGGCGAAGTAGACAGTTGGAGTTTTGAACTGGAGTCCCAGGAATTAAACACACAGGAGAAAAACACAGAGAAGCAGATACATAAGGAAAAAGAGAAAGTTCCATTAGACACAGCAGAAGCACCAGGAAAAGAGCTGTTCGCCTGATAGTTTATAGCTGGCCTTGTGGAGAGAGTAGAGCAGCTGAGCCTGGAGAGAAATGAACCCCAGGAGAGAGATAAGACTTATCCCAGCCGACAGCTGAGATTGGAAGAAGCTGGGACCACAGAGCTTGAGAGGCAAAGGAAGCCTCAACTCTTGCAGATATCAGCAACTATCTTGCTCCAACCCATGGCAATAGACTTTGATGAGAGAAGTAACTTGCGCTTTATGGCCTGGTAACTGGCTTCTACCCCAAATAAATACCCTTTATAAAAGACAACAGATTTTTGATATTTTGTATTAGCACCCCTTTGGTTGACTAATACATAATGGAAAATAATAGCATGCTCCTGTGGGTTATCCGATTCTGCACCTGTTCATTGTCTGAACTATTTTGCATCCCCTTTGTAAACTGCAAATAGCTGCATAGATTTTTTTTACCATCTTTTAAATTGGATGGGTCCTGTGATCTTGCATATATTTTCTACCCTACATGGTAGTCAGAAAGCTAACTTGGGATCTTTTGTAACTGAGCTTCAAACAAACAAAAGAGGATTAATATGGGAAGCGACTGTGGCTCAATCAGTTGAGCTCCTGTCTACCACATGGGAGGCCCTGGGTTTGTGTCCCAGGGCCTCCTTGCGAAGGCAGGCTTGCCTGCACGCTGTAGAGAGCCACCTGGCCTACAAGTGCCACAGAGAGCTGACTCAGCAAGGTGACACAACGAAAAAGGGAGACAAGCAAAAACAAAAAAGAAACAAAAAAACACAAAAGAGTGTGCAGCAAATGGACGTGGAGAGTAGACAGCAAGCAAGCTGCAAGTGGGGAGGGGAAATAGAATAAATAAATACAGACACAGAAGAACGCACAGTGAATGGACACAGAGAACAGACCACGCAAAGAAAAAAAAGCCACAAGGGGGGATAAAAAAAAAAGAGGATTAATATCCAATTCCTTGACCTATTGTAAAAGGGTTCCACTCTTTTGTGAGCACCATCATCCTTCTCTAAAAACACATGACCCAAAAAGAGCAGTTATAAATATATCTAAGGTTATGAAATAGAGTTTAACACCACCTTCAAAGTTAGCTTAGCATCGGTGGTCTTGCAAAGCAGATGGGCTCTAGATACCCCAGCTGCCCATGAACAATGTTGCTTTTAAAGGAGTTTGGCATTGTGATAAATAACCTAAATATTTAAAAGACCATGGTATCAGTCAGGCTCAAACATTTCAATGAACAGACATATTTCCTAATCTAAGTTCTTGGTTTTATGGAATATGGGAGCAAACCAGTACACTTTGAATTTGTGCTCTTAACTGTGATTATCAGTCTATATGTCTTTTTGAAAAATTTATAGACTTTAGTCTTAGTCCACTAGGGACAGTATCATTTCTAGCTCAATTTCTTTTTATTTTATTTTTTTATTTATTTCTCCCCACCCTGATGTTGCTTTTTACTTGCTGTGTCTGTTCATCTTCCTAGTTTCTTAGGAGGCACTGGGAGCTGAACCCTGGACCTCTGATGTGGGAGGGAGGTGCCTAATCCCTTGAGCCACCTCCACTCCCTGTTTTGTTGTGTCTCTCATTATGTTCCTCCCTGTATCTCTCATTGCATCATCTTGTCGTGTCAGCTCACTATGCCTGCTGGTTGCGTCAGCTTGCTGTCTTCTTTAGGAGGCACCGGGAACCTCTGCTCCTGGCTTTGTTGTGTCTCCATTATGTTTTATCTTATGTCTCCTGTTGTGTCAGCTTGCCAAGCCTGCCCATTATGCCAGCTTACTGTCTTCTTCAGGAGGCACCGGAATCCAAAACAGTGACCTCCCATGTGGTAGGTGGGAGCCCAGTTGCCTGAGCCACATCTGCTTCCCTTCACAGGTCTTAAACCCAACAAACATCACTGCAATCAAGAAAGGAAACAAAATGTAAAAATGGTAAGGAAAAACAGAACAAAAGGACTGACTGAGACTACTCGAATGCCTGATAAGAAATCAATGCTGGTGACTGAAGTGTTCTGGTTAAGTTTCCAATGAGATCTTTAGGAAAATGACACAATGGTGGGGGTTGGCACTGTTAAGTAAAGAAAACAAAAACAATTGACCTGTAGGATTTTCCAGGGAAATGGACATATCCTGCAGTGTTGCTGATAAGCAGTATCTGGTGGTAAAACTGGTCTGGTCCAGTAGAGATAGCTTATTAGATAAATATAACTTATCAGAATGGACAAGCATACCATACTAATCAATTCATATCTGCTCCCCATCTTGGAAGACACTCCGCCCGCTCCCCCCCCCACCCCCGCCATGTAAAATGGAAACAATGTCAGCCAATCAGGACATTTTCTCACTTGCTTCTCTGTCCACTGTATGTGAGCTCCCTCCTTCCTGCTTTCTTGGTGGAGCTCCCTTCTACTTTCTGAGTGGTATGCTGCCAGATTCATAAATCACTCAATAAAGTAGTAAGATCCTAAACTGCATGAAAAGATTTTCTTTTATCAAAACAAAATAAATTCATCCATTTCCACTTTATGGTTTGTATTTTTGAGATCTTATTTAAGAAGTTCTCCTTCACTTCATTGTCACAAAGATATTCTACCAGTTTCCACTGGCATGTGTAAGAGCTCCTATGTCATTTTTTTCTCTACTTTTCCCAAAGCCAATCTCTTCAAATCCATTTTTCCCCCACGGGCTGTGGTGTCAACTCTGTCAAATATTAAGCCATTCATACATTTATTTTACTTTGTGCTTTTCTTTAAATTGGCTCACTTTTTTTTTGCATTAATTTGTAAATTTAGGGTTTTTAAAAAATTACCATTAATATATGGATAGTTTGAAGGGGCAAATGATTCCACAAGGTTTAGGAAAGGTTGCAGCTTCCTGACCACAACATCCCCCATCATTTTCCATTACCTTTTTAAAAAAATTTTTATTAAAGAAATTGTAGGTTTACAGAAAAGTCATGCATAAAATACATATACTACCCAGTTATTAACACCTATTATTAACACCTTTTATTAGTGTGGTACATTTGTTACAATGGGTGAAAGAACATAATTGTACTATTAACTATAGTCCATGGCTACATTGCTACATTAGGGTTCCTTGTTTGAGTTGTATAGTCCTATGGCTTTATTTTTATTTTTATTCTAATAACATATATAAAACCTAAAATGTCCACTTTTAACCACATTCAAATATATAATTCAGTATTCTTAATTATGTCCACCACCATCCATTTCCAAAACCTTTCCATCACCCCAAATAGAAACTACGTACAATTTAAGTATTAACTCCCAATTCCTTACCCTGGATCCAGTAACCTATATTCTAGTTTCTGATTCTATGAATTTGCTTATTCAAACTATTTCGTATCAGTGAGATCATACAATATTTGTCCTTTTGTGTCTGGCTTTATTTCATTCAAACTGATGTCTTCATTCCTTTTTACACCTGAAAAATATTCTGCTGTAGTTAAAGGCACTTCATTTCTTTTTATACCTGAACAATATTCCGTTGTATGTAAAGGAACTTCATTCCTTTACATACCTGAATAATATTCCATTGTATGTTATACCACATTTTCTTTATCCCATCAACGGTTGATGGACACTTGAGTTGCTTCCATCTTTTGGAATTTGTGAATTATCTTTTGGGTTTTGTGAATAATGATGCTGTGAATACTGGTGTGCAAATATCTGTTTGAGTCCCTGCTTCCAATACCTGTGGATAAATACCTAGAGGTGGGATTTCTTGGTCACATTGTATTTCTATATTTAACTTTCTGAGTAACCGCCATACTGCTTTCCACAGTGGCTGCACCATTCTACATTCCCACCAACAATGAATGAGTGTTCTTAATTCTCCACATCCTCTCCAACACTTGTCATTTTTATTCTATAGTAGCCATTCTAATGGTTTGAAATGGTATCTCATTGTGGTTTTGATTTGCATTTTCCTAATTGCTAATTCTGTTGAGTATTGTTTTTTTTTTTAAGATTTATTTATTTCTTTCCTCCTCCCTCTCCCCCGTTGTCTGCTCTTTATGTCTATTCACTGTGTGATCTTCTGTGTCCACTTGCATTCTCATCAGCAGCACCTGGAATCTGTATCTTTTTTTGTTGTGTCATCTTGCTGTGTCATCTCTCTGTGTTTGCGGCGCCACTCCTAGGCAGGCTGCACTTTTTTCTTTCAGGGCGGCTCTCTTTACAGGGTGCACTCCTTGTGCATGGGGCTCCCCTACACGGGGAACACCCCTACGCAGCACTCCTTGCGCACGTCAGCACTGTGCGTGGGCCAGTTCACCACACAAGTCAAGAGACTCTGGGTTTGAACCCTGGACCTCCCATGTGGTAGGCACAGGCTCTATCAGTTAAGCCAGATCTGCTTCCCTTTTCATATGCTTTTTGATCATTTGTGTGTCTTTGGAGAAATGTCTATTCAGATCCATAGCCCATTTTCCATTCCATAGAGGCAAACATTTTCAATTTTTAAAAATGTTCCCTTAATATTTACCTCATATCTCTAAATAACATGTTTATAGCGTGTGGGAGATTGACAGATGTAACTCAACAAAAATATGTTCATAATCTTAATCCTTGTTCCTGTGGGTATTAACTCATTTGTCAACAGACCCTTTGAAACTGTTTTATAAATTGAGGTGTGGCCAAACTGAGTGAGCATTTCTGAATGAGCTTTATAAAGAGGAGCCAGAAGCTGGAAGTCAGCAGAAACTGCAAGAGTAGATAAAAGGAGTGAGAGATGGCCAAGACAATGTTACAGACTTCAGGGAGAAAGTCATGATTTTGAACTTACTAGCCCCCAAAATTGTGAGTCAATTAGTTCTTATTGTTTAAGCCAAGCCAACATATTGTGTGGTATTTGCCATGGCAGCCCTGGCAAACTAACATATAACACTACTTGATGTTTTGGTTTTAGATATTATATATCGAATTTACACTGTGGAAGGTAAGAACTTAGTTCTCTTTAATGCTGCCCTTCCCTCACAGCAAACATATGTATACCACCAGTGCCTCAATCCTCCCAACATATTATACTTTAGTTAGAGTAGTATTGCTTATTATTATAATGTAAATGCTATGTGAAGCATATAGTATAATGTAATTAAATGCCATATTTTGTACACCCCTTCTCCATGGAGTTAATATGGTAATTGTCTGTCTTGTTTTGTTTGCTTAGTTTTCTAGGTACTTGTCATTTATTCAACTCCAACTCACCTCGCCCCCCCCGTTGGAAAAATCTTTCAATTATTAAAAAATACCAGAAAGTGGTTAAAATGGGCAATTTTATTTGTTTTATATGTTTTATATGTTACCACAGTAAAAATAAAAATTAAAAAACAAACAAGGGGAGCAGATGTGGCTGAAGTAGTTGAGCACCTGCTTCCTACATGGGAGGTCCCAGGTTTGGTTCCCATTGCCTCCTAAAAACTAAAAACAAAATAAAAAAACAAACAAGCAAACAAATATAAAAAAACAACTTGGGGAGCTGATACAGCTCAGTGATTGAGCACTGGCTTCCCACAATGAGATTCCCAGTTCAATCCCCATCCCCAATACCTCAAAATAATAATGTTTTTCATCTTTTTGGAGATCTCTCATGGGGCCCTCTGACATCTGCAGTCTGGACTACTTGTGCTAATGCACAGCTGTATCATAGAACCTCTTTTCATTATTCTGGGGATTCTCTTTACCACTTTTGGGTTCCTGTTTTTCAAGGATGAAAACTCATTGAAAGAGTTGCACTTCCTCCAGAATTATCCTAAGAATGGGTGCCTGGAAACTTTCATGTCTAAAAATGCCCTTTTTTATACTCTTACATTTAATGCATAGTTTAACTGGGCATATAATTCTAGATGACAAATAATTTTCCTTCAGTATTCTAAAAGTATTGCTCAATTGTGTTTTTTTTTAGAGAAGTTATGAACTTACAATCATGCATAATGTGCAGAATTCCCATTATCACCTCAACACCAACATTTTGCTCAATTATTTCTTCATTGAAAAATAAACACCTTTATTACATGAGCTAGGATGGAAAGGAAGAATTACGTGCCTTTCTGGCCTTGATTTTCCTCAGACAGAACTCCAGCTCCTTGCCCTCTAGCATCAGTTGTGGGTTTTTGGTTTTCTTTTTAGGATCAAAGCCAGGACCTTGCACATGGGAAGCAGGTGTTCACCCCCTTTAGCTACATCCACTCCCTCGACTGTTTTTTTTTTTATTCTTTTGAGGCTCTGGGGGAATGAACATTGTCTGTTGCCAGACAGTTCTGAGCAGAGCTTGTGGTAGGCTTGCCTCTGAGCTGCGACCTGTGGGGACTTGCTCATTGCCCTCTGCCCTCTAGGTGACGACTGCCATCCTGGCTTCAGCACTGGTGGAGTTCCTCGTGTGCCTGCTTTCCAAGAAGACAAACAGAGGGCAGATAGCAAGTGCAAACAATGAGGCGGGGGGAAAAATAAATAAAACAAATCTTTTGAAAAAGGTTATATACTGTATGATTCTATTTATTAAAGAAATACATATATATATATTCCAGAATTGAAGGATATTATTTTCTAACCTGAAAGGATACCATATGCTAGATACCTAAGATGAAAATAAACCCACTACAAAGGACATCATGTGAAATTTCAGTTCACAAGTCAGAAAGGAGAATCTAAAAGAATTTAGAAATAAAAAATTGAAAATAAACAAGTCAATACAGAGGATAAGGAATCAGAATGTCTTCAAACTTTAACAGCAAAACGAATTAAAACAACTGAGGGAGCAGATGTGGCTCAAGTGGTTGAGTGCTCACCTCCCACATGTGAGGTTTGGTTCCTGGTGCCTCCTGAAAAAAACAAGCAACAAGCAAAACAAATAAAAAAACGAACTCTGGGAAGTCAGTGTGGCTTAAGTAATTGAATGCCTGCCTGCCTGCCTTCCCGGGGTCAGTAGAGTTCAGGCTGGTCGGCAATCATGGGTTCCTCTGCTTTCCTACACAGCGATGTCCTCTTTGTCTTCTGGGTGCCTTTGACTCTGGCTTCTGGCTCCTCCCTGGGGCTTTCCCACAGCCTGAATTTCTTCTGCTTAGAATGGACTCTGGTAATCTGTACTAAGGTCCACCTTCATTCAGGTGGATCAAACTTTAAAATAACATCTTCGAGAGATCCTATTTACAATGGGTCCACATCCACAGGAATGTGGATCCAGACCAACATGTCTTAAATTGGGGTACATGGGCGTGGCTGAGCACCTGCTTCCCACTATGAGGTCCCAGGTTCAATCCCTGGTACTACCTCAAAAAAAAAAAAAAAAAAAAAAAGACTAAACGGGTACGTAATGCAGTCCACCACAGGAGAAAAGACATGTCTGCTAAAAAAAGCTGTAGTATTTAAACGTGCTATACTGGCACAGAGACAGATTAATAGAAAGAGCTGGCACAGCGACTTGTGTAGAATGTCCAAATGGGGCAAAAATGAAAGTGGTCCCCAATTCATGCCATATACAAAGATAAACTCCAGGTTGATTTTATTTTTTATGTATTTTTGTCTTAGTGTTCCAAGTCGATTTAAAAACCTAAATGTAAAAGCCAAAACTACAAAGCTTGTAGAGGATAACATAGGAAAGTATCTTTTTAATCTCAGATTAGGGAAAATTTCTAAAAGACAGAAAGAGCACTAACTACAAATGAAAAGTTAAATTAGACTACAATAACGTTTACTCACAAAGGACAAAATTTCATTACTATTACTTCTCTCCCCTTTTTCTTGTGATATGCCTTTTTAGAAAAACCCTCTTGTTGTCATTTTAGTGAGGTCCCCAGAGGGAATGGAGCTAAGTACAGTGAAAATCTGTCATCTTTAAACAAAGTACTAAAGACCTTTTCTTCCCCTAACTAGACATTTGGAGACATTTTTCCCCCTTCATTTGGGGAAAATTTTAAACAAACAAAATGCTTTTTTGTTGGGTTAAGAACATAAAACTGTATCATGTATAATTTTGTTAAAAATTATATCTTGTATACATTAAAAAATTTAAATTCAGAATATAAATTACAAAATCACTAACCAATTATTTTAAACTATAATAATGCTGAACTTTTAAGAACAAAATAATTCTCTATTTTGTCACCGAGTCCTCCAACTTGCTGGGGTTACTCTTTAATATTGAAATAAAAATGACTCAAACCACTGTCCCATATAATGTTAAAGTCTGTGCCTTCCTTGTTATTTTGTATATTCCTTGGAAAGGACTTACATTTTCATAATTGACTCTCCTATTCTCCAATTCATGACTTCTCTATTTTGCTCAAGGCTCTTTGGACCTGGAATTCCTCTCTTCATTTATTCTCCTTACTCTTCCTGCCTTTGTTTCTCAACCCCCTTTCTCCCAGAGTGCCACCAAAGTTCAAATTCCCCTCACTTTTTTTTTTTTGTAGTCAACTCTTCATGGTTTATTTTACATTTTTGAGGTACGACACTTGAATAGTTGGTTGCATTGTAATAGGTAGTTTTTTTTTACATTACATGGCAATGTACACTACTTTGATACATTTGGTACACAAAATAAGATCCTTTAAAATAGTTATGCATAAGACATGCAATGTTGGATTTACACATTGGAGTTCAGGATATGATTGTTTGGGAGGAAAGAAGTTGGACTAGGCATGTTTGGTGAAGGAACCAGAAGGTATAAAACACACAGTAACCACACATTCTTCTGGTTTGAAAGGCAACTGCAGCATGTGCACTGGCACTGGTGCCTCAGAGATAAAACTATTTTATATAACCAGTTTGGGACTATACAAGATAGGTAACATCTTCAGTATCAGGAAATAGCTTTAGGGTTTTATGAACAATTCCTATGTCTAACTTTTTTCCCTAGGTCATCTTAATATTACTGCTATAATCCCAGATCAGATAAAAAGAACAGGAACAAGCCCCAACTAAAATCCTGCTGTAGCCTAAACAATGAAGCGGTACATTAGAAGGCTTTAAGGGAAGCGGACTTGGCCCAATGGATAGAGCGTCCACCTTCCACATGGGAGGTCCAAGGTTCAAAACCCGGGCCTCCTTGACCCATGTGCAGCTGACCCATGCGTAGTGCTGATGCGTGCAAGGAATGTCGTGCCACACAGGGGTGTTCCCCGCGTAGGGGAGCCCCACGCGCAAGGAGCGCGCCCCGTAAGGAGAGCCGCCCAGTGTGAAAGAAAGTGCAGCCTGTCCAAGAATTGCACCACACACACGGAGAGCTGACACAAGACGACGCAACAAAAACACAGATTCCTGGTGCCGCTTGTAAGTATAGAAGTGGTCACAGAAGAACATGCACATGAATGGACACAGAGAGCAGACAACTGGGGGTGGGGAAAGGGGGAGGAAAAAAAAGTGTAATTAAAAAAAAAAATTGCAGCTCTTTTTGGATCCCTCAAAGTGTATCTGCACTCTTCTTCAAACAGGCCTCTTCTTCAGGAGTCAGAGTCACCTTGACAGCATCTGAGATTCCATTCTGTCCCAAGACGCAAGGAAAACCAAGGAAGACGTCATCTTTTATTCCATAGATTCCCTTAATCGTGGTGGAAACCAGATGGACACGTCTAAGATTCATTATAGTTTCTGCCAAATCTGCCACATATAACCCAATGGCCCAGGAGGTATAGCCTTTCAGTTTGATTACCTCATAAGAACTGTCAACCACCTGTTTGTGAACCTCTTTCCACTGCTCCTTATCTGCATCAATGACTAAATCAGGGAGATTTTTCAAGGAGACACCAGTAACATTCACTCCACTCCACACAGGCACACTAACGTCTCCATGTTCCCCAAGGACCCAGCCATGACAGGTTGATGGGTGAACTCCCAGCCTCTCCCCCATTAGGTAACAGAACCAGGCTGAATCCAGAAACCACTTCCAATAACACGGTTTTTGGGAAAGGCATTCAGTTTCCAAGCCACAAAGGTCAATATATCCACTGGATTGGAAACAACAAGCAACTTGCAGTTTGGGCTGCATTTTATAACATTAGGAATGATGAATTTAAAGATGTTTACATTACGCTGGACCAAATTAGGATGGCGTTCTCCCTCTTGCTGACAAGGCCCAGCTATGGTAATAACCAGCTTGGAGTTTGCACACTATAGTCTTTGCCAGAGACAATTTTTGGTGTTCTAAGGAAAAGGGTGCCATGTTGGAGATCCATCATCTCTCCCTTCAATTTGTCTTCTATGACATCCACAAGTGAAAATTCATCTGCAGTTTCTTCATCACGATACTGATGGCACAGGCCATGCCAACAGCACCAACCCCAACAACTGTAATCTTATTCTGAGGGATCTGTTCTTCCTTAAGGAGATTCTGAATCAGCTGATCCTTGAGAGTTGCCATCTTAGATTTGGAATGGGAAGGAACCAGAACTACACATCGAGTGGATGTCTGCGGCACGCAGTGCTTAGATCCAGACTTGGCAGCTGCAGCTCTGGGACTCCCCTCACTTCTTTTTAAAATTTTATTTACAAACACTCCATAGCCACCAGGCACACATTCTCCTTTCCCCCACTTCCCTCATCCCCTGCTAACCTCTAATTTACTTTCCATCTCTGCCAATTTGCTATTTCTAGACATCTCTTGAAAGTGGTATCATACAATATTTGTCCTTATGTGTCTTGCTTATTTCACTGAGCATGTTTTCAATGTTTCCATGTTGCAGCATGTTTCACAACTTCATTCTTTCTTATGGCCAAATAATATTCCATTGTGCATATGTACATTTGTTTACCCATTTATTAGCTGATGCACTAAAAACTTTTTTAAGGAGAAAAATATCCACTACTGTTTGTGCTACCTATATTTTTCTCTAGCACACAGGAAGGAGAAGTTTGCAGGCCGAGATAATCTGAGAAGCTCCGATTGTGCCAGAAAGTAAGACTGCTTTGACAAAACCAATACCAAGGATCTAGCACAAATAAAGGTTTTATTGGTCAGTCTGGGTGAGTGACATACTGACATAACCCCAAATCAT
This sequence comes from Dasypus novemcinctus, assembly GCF_030445035.2. Taxonomy (NCBI): domain Eukaryota; kingdom Metazoa; phylum Chordata; class Mammalia; order Cingulata; family Dasypodidae; genus Dasypus; species Dasypus novemcinctus. The sequence continues at coordinate 29,829,728 of NC_080685.1, read as the reverse complement.
TGATCCACACTCCCAAGCCCTGGATGTGGCAGGAGAAGCTGAGCCCATTAATGGTGAGCAATGGGTGGGATGTGGAAAGGACCCTGAAGGCCACTGAGGGTTACAGGGCTACCGAAACCGGAACCAACGTCCTAGGAATAAATCCAAGATGGACGAGGCATCATCCAGGGCTGGAGGTCCTGAGAATTCTGGAGAAATAAATACAAACAGCAAGGTTAAATGAGAGACCTTGTGCAGGAACAAAAGAGAGGAATAATATTTAAGGGTAGGAGAACAAGGGTTCCCCTTCCCAAGGAGTGAAAAGATGGACCCCTTGGATTCATACTCCTCACTTACCATCTCTAGGGCTGATGTCTCCTTCTTGACGGGTGACTGTGGTCTCTGTCTGGCCCTTGCTGTCTACCACAGTCCGGCGCTCCTCCACTGTCTACAAGGAGAAGCCCCCACAGCTTCTCACTAAAGGTGAGTGCAGTGTTTTCTTCACTCAGATCCCTGTTTCCAAGGCATCCCCTGGTCACAGGTCCCCTTACCCCTCTCTCCCAACTCACCCCATCTGGCTTAGTGATCTTGGTCACAGAGATGCTCTTGAAATAGGATTTGGGCTGGGGTTGCAGAACCGGGCCAAGGCCCTCCTGGGAAACCTGGGAATCAAGATCTGAAAGGACGGAGAGATGAAGAAACAGGGAAAGAGACCAAGGGAAAGAAGGGGAGAAGAGTGGCAACTTAAGGAACGGAGAAGAGAGGGATTTCTGAGAGAACAACAGAAGGCTGGTAACGTGTCTTCCAGACTCACCATTGTCCTCTCTGGTTCTAGGATGGGGGGTCACAGGCCACATATCATCAAACTGCAGAAGGTGAAAAGACACCTTGTCTACATGAAATTTGAACATAGACCCTAAACTACTCCCTAAACTACTAAAAACCACCTTTCCCAGGAAAAGGAATTCCATTCAGGTTAGCACTATTTACCACTTCTTCCTCCTTCCAAACTGTTTTATGTACCCCTCTACCAAGAAGCTTTCCTGAACTAACACTTTCCTGCTCTCCAACTATCTTGCCTTATCCAGGAATCATCTAGACTGGTACTTTTTCTTTCTTTTTTAAAAACTTTAAAATTTTAACTATTATTATTTTTAGGAGGTACTGGAGATTGAACCCAGGACCTCATACATGGGAGGCAGGCACTCAACCACTGAGCCACACCTGCTTTCCCTTTTACTTTTTTTTTAAGAGGCAGAACTCTCATTTCCCACAAAGATAATCTTACAACAGTTAAGTACACGAAGTGGAGAACCCAAGACTCCAACCCAAGTCTATCAGTTCCCATTCCATTTAGTTGTCTTCCATAGGCTCTCACTTCAGGGCCAGATGTGGTACTCACCCTATGAAAAGGTCTCTGGGAGCCCCAGTCTGGTGCTGATTTAGGGGATTCAGTTCCTGCATCACTCTCCAAGACCCCCCCAAAAATTCTGGGCTGGTGACTATCTGGATACTTAAGCATTGAGTCCCGAAGCGTCTCTCCCTCCCGCCATCTCTCACCAGGTGTTTCTGACTCAGGACCTGGAAGATCTGCAGAAAGGTGATAGGTCAATGCCAGGGATGTGAAAGGACTTGAGCTCTTTAAACTTCCTTGAAGTTACCAGTCTTCTTACACTTTCTATCCCCCGAATACTCCCTGCAGGTTCCTTATTTCACCCACCAACCAACTAGAACCCGTGGGTCCTCCCTGAGGGGCACTCACACACCAGGAGAGTGGGAAGGCAAGGTCCAGGCCCCCATTTCGCTGAAGATGTTATTGAAATCCCGTACTAGGTCATCAAAGCCGAAGTTATCATGGAAATGTATCCCTCCTCCTGGGCTGAAGCTGAAGCCAAATTCCTCGGGGTGCTGGGGAACCCCAAACCTGGGGCTTCCATGGCCCCACGTGGCTCCTCCTCCTTCTTCCTCTTCCTCTTCCTCATCCTCCTCCTCTTCATCTCGAGTCATCCCTCCAAAAAAGGGATCTCTGTGGCTGGGGGTGGAGGTAGATTGGCCACCAAGATTTTAGCACCAGCAACTACTTAGGCCATAAAATTAACTCATGGTGGCAAAGTGGGACAAGTACAGGGGGCTGGGAAGTTGGGTGGGGGGAGAAGTGGTTGACAAATCGAAAAGTAATAGCTGTCTTTTTATTTCTTAGTTTTAATCAAATTCAGTCCTCATCTCGCAGTTTCCCCCAACCTCTCCCCACCCCTCGCCTGCCTTTTCTTCAGTGTCCTCCAGACCCGCCCCTCTTTCCCAAGGTCCTGCTCACTGGCTCATTGTCCTTTCCCCCAGGCCTCCATTGTCCTCCCCGCCCGGGCCCCTGTTGCATCACCCCAGGTTGGAGAAAGACTTAGGTGGCCGTTTCTCCTCCTAACGACAGCCTTGGTTACTGTCGCGGGGTGAGTGCTAAATGTTGCGACTTCTGTCCTCTCCACAGAAGTTGGAAGAGGATGTTTTTCCCAAAAAAAGGGTGTTAGAAGTCAAGCTCCCCTCAGAAAAATCCACTTATCTGACCCGGACCCACTCTCACCTCCGAGGTCCAGAAAAGCCGAAAAAGCCCCGGAAGAGATCCAAGAGGCTCATCCCCGCATTGGGACTCGAACCTTTATGCCACCCCGACAACCCATTCGCCCCGGCTGACAGCCTGCACTACGCCACCGGAAAGCGAGCGAAGTGCCCGTCCATACTGACAGAAAGCAAGGCGGTGGTCCGGTCATACTGTCGCAAAACGACCGTAAACCGGACGTGGAACAGGAGGCGGGACGGACGGCCCTCCTCTAGCTCGACGGGCTTTACCTTGACAACCTGCCGTAGACGAATTTCGTGAGGGTAGTGGTCGTACTGAATTTTTAAAAATTTGCAACGATTACCTCCCAAGTTAGGCTCTCCTTTCTGCTTACCAGCCCGGTCCAAAAGACGTTCCGAGGTACGACTCTGGATTGTATCTGGATAAAGCCGCCAGAGGGCAGCGCAAACGCACAAACGAGCAGATCTGAAGTCTCCCCTTACCCGCGGCTCACCACACCCACGGACGACCGGTCTTCCATCCAGAAGCCACCTCGCCCCCTTCCTCGTCAGTTTTTTTTGTTTTGATTTTTATTTTTTTAAACCGACCTGGGTTGTTTAATATTAGAGAAATAGACAAAACTCCTTGTCAAGCTCTCTAGTATTGAATTATCCACAGTTGAGAGAAAGGCATGGGGATGCATAGACTTATTTTCTCTCTCACCATCAGGGAACTTGTTATAAAGCAATCTTAATTTTTCTAAATAGGTTCTGTAGCCCGCAGGATGTAGGGTTTGTAAAAGAACACCGAAAGGAAAGCAAGTGATGGAGTAAAGAATTAGGGGCCTTAAGTATTCCCTTTTTCATCATAGACTGCCTTCAAAGCCTCTCCCTTCCGCCCTTGACCCCGACGTCCGCCCCCTGGGTCCCTTTTCAGGGGATTGGGTATAGCTACACAACCTGAAAGCACTCAAAAAGCAAGAATTACTGTGTTCTTCCCCTAAGGGTAATAGACCTAAAGTTTCAATTTTGATAGCCAACAGCACATGATGTGCCCTCACTTCTTTCAGTGTATTCATCTGGACCCCTATACATTATATTCTGACTCCACAAAACCAGTCCTTTGAAACAGTTTTAGCTCCTTCTTACTCCTTCCCCATGTCACCCAATCTCTCTCTCCCCTCACTGCTTGAAATTAGCTGTAGGTGTAGCAGTTTCTGGAGGAATGGAGATTTGTGGTGGTTCTTTCCAGGGATGAGGCTGAAAGACTCTTAGGGGTAAAAGGAGGGGAATCCCGGCAAGGGCAAGATACTAGCACATTAAGGTCAGAGGAGGGCGAAGATTTCATTTTATTCCACTGCCTTCAGGGCCTGCTAGAGGAGGCCCAGTTGGTACAGTAATACTTATTCACCAAGCTGGTCATCGACGAGACTGAGGGTATCCTAGACGGAGCAAGAACGGGCAGAGGCTGAAGGTAGAGGTTTTCTTTTTATATATACAAGACACATTAATCCATTAAATTTGAGGACACAGTACAAAAAAAAAACAAAAAACAAAAAACACTTCAACTAATTCATCTGACAAATGCTGTTCATACTCATGACGCCATTTTTGTTGTTGTTGTTTTGTTTTCCTAATAATAAAGGAGGAGACTTAGGGCTGTTGGGCTGATATATATTTGAGGGTCCCACCTCCCCATCTCACCCACACACCACCAGGGTGAACAGGAGGAGGAGAAGGAAGGGCAGGGCCCCCAGCAAAGTTTCATAATCTTAAATGCAAGAGGTAGGGGAGAGGAAGAGGAAGAGGAAAGGAAGGAAAAAAAAACAAGGAAAAAAAAATACAAATCCTATAATACATACAACAGGGTGGGGGGTGGTATGGGAATGGGACAGACATGAAGCTGAGGCATGGGGAGCTCCACTGGGGGTGGGGGCAGCGGAACCCCCCAACATTCCTTTTTCTCTCTGATGCTGTTTCCATAGTTGCCGGGCTGGGTAACCCTCTCAGAAGATGGGGCCGAGAGAAGAGGCCCAGGGCCTCAGTTGGCCCCCCAGCTGTAGCTGTTGTAGGCAGACTTGTTGGTCTGGGGCTTCTGCGGGATGGAGCTGGTCTGGCTACGTTGCCCGCTGCCCGTCTGCAGGGGAATGAGAGGATCATGGGGAGGAAAAAGGCGTCTAGTTAGTGGGACAAATTTGTCAACAGATCTTCATGTGGAAACGTGGAAGTTGTCTTACTTTCCCATTCCCCTTGTTTACATACTACTCTGAAAAGTTCACTTAACCATGGAAAGTTCTCTTCTACCTAGCTGTTAGAGCCCCCCTCTGACAAGCATGATGGCACTTTCAACCTTTAAGTAGGGGAACGATGAAAAGACAGCAAGATACCTTTGGAAACAAGATAGCAAGTCAATTCTACTTATTTTCAATTCTACCAGCCCTCCCCAATCAGCCTCCCCTGCTCTGGGAAAGGGCTATTTTCTAGAGCAGGGGTCCTTAACAAGGGGTCTGTGAGCTTGAATTGAAATTTAAAAAAACATTTTTGTGGGAACGTGTTGGTGCAGGTGTGATGTATTAAATAATACCCAGTACACAGTGTGGACTTAGTAAGGGTGTCTGTGGTTTTCACTTAACTGGCAAAGGCGTCTGCGGAACAAAAAAGATTAAGAACCCCTGCTCTAGAGAGAATTACAGCTTCTTAGAGTTGAGTGATCATCAGGTGATTTCATTTACACGGATCTCCATGAATGCCCCAAATTTGGAAAGCTGTTTTTGAAGGCAAGAAAGCCCCTAACTCTAGCTCCTTGGCCACCTACAATGGAGGAGAGGTCTTTCAAACCACCCTGGCTCCCCATCCCTACCATCAATCACATCTGTGAGCCCTTTTTTTCCCTGGCAAAGTAGGAGAATGAGCCTGAAGGCTCAGGGCTCCAGATAATGACCCAAGAATCCTTTCTATTCAGTAACCAAGTGTTTTTCCAGAGTTGGGGCAGGGTAGAAGAAAAAAGAGGGTGCCGAGGAAAAGAGGAGAGAGGAGGGGGAGGCCAGAGAGCTCAGCAAGGTGTTTGTGTTTGTGTATCCCGATTTGTGACCGCGCAATCTCTTTTCAAGTTCCCTGAGGCTGTGGAGGTGAAATGGGGTCTGAAAGGGAATGGGTTCAAGCATATTATCATTCAGTTTTATTACCTGCTCCTCCTGCTGGCGCTGGCAACAGAGAATCATCTGCAAATATGGTAGCTGAGGCAGAACCAGGATATATGGAAAATAAAGGGACAAACTTTGACAATAGAACTCTACCATTAGAAGGGAAAGCTATCATGTTGGGGCAAGGGGAAGGCTGGGAAAGGTGGGAGGGGAGGTGTGACCCAGGTCTGATGGATGAGGAATATCATGTGTCATGGGAGAAGGTAGAGAAAGGCACCAATGGAACTAGGCAAAAATATTTCAATCTGGCCCCTTCTCTGACATCTCCTTTGCCGGCCGCTTGTGTTATGTGCGCGTGTGTCTGTATTTGCTGTGTGCCCATGGCTGGCGCTGGGGAGGGGCTGGGTGAAGGTGGTGGTGAGGCAGGGTAATAGAAGGAAAGGGGAGGCAGTTTTAAGGGATAGGAAGGAAGAGGAAGGGAAAGGACAGAGGGGGAAGGGCTATTACCTGTCCATCCTGCTGCAGGTGATGAAGAATCTGGGAGTGCGGCTGCTGATGGGGGGTCAGAATGTGCATAAAGGGGGCAGGTGGGTAGGCAGCAGCTGTGGCCGGATTGATGGGCCCCCCACTTCCTAGGGCTGAAGGCAAGTTGAAGGAGGCAGCAGGAGTACCGGAATGAAAACCTTGTTTCTCAAAGGACTGCTATCCAGGAGAATGAAGGAGAGAGAGTAAAAGGAATCAGCAAACTTATGCTTGGATTTTCTGGGCCCAAGCTCCCCAATCCCCGGAAAGCAGCATCATGTTATGGAAGGAACAATGCACTGGAAATCAAATATTCAGGTCTAAGTCCCAGCTCTCCCCTTAATAGCTGCATGATTCCTGGGCAAATTACTCAGTTTCTCAGCCTTGGTTTTCTCATACATAAAACAAGGATGCTATTGACCTACTGAAGTCTCGGCTGTAAGGATCAAATGAAGATGGATGTGAAAACACTTTGTAAAATCTAATGACATATACGAACATTAGTGGAATCTGCCGGCTTCTCTTAGTACTTTCACCCCTGTAGCTGGGCAGAAATTAGAACTCCAGGGATATTTCAAAATGAGTACAGAGGTGTCTTAAGTGTTGTCAGTCTTGGCCATGAAGCACTCCCCTTTATCCCCAATTATTTTATATCAATCCTTCAATTATTTATGGTGATGGAGAATAACAACACAAAAAACACAAACCTGTGGATAACTCAAATGCCTCATTTTAGTTACTGGTTTTCTCCTTTCCCACTGTTATAGATTTACTTACAAAGAATGGGATGAACTAGTTCCCTTCATTTCATACTCAGTTCTCTCAGAAAATCATGAAAAAGGTTGAGAGTGTAGGAAAGGGCCAGAATAGGTGTACAGTAAATCATGACACAACAATTTGCCACACCTCACCTATAACATTTCTCTTTAAACTTCTTATAGAAACAGGTCTAGAGGAGACCAGTCATTTTCTAGTAGAATGGGTTTCCTGACACTTGTCCATTGAACCCAGGACCTTATACACAGGAAGCCAGCATTCAACTACTGAGCTACCTACACCTGCAACAACTCCCAGGGTTGTTGTTATTCACTGTGCTACTATTATTGCAACTCCATCTCCTCTATGTCCATCTCTTATTTTCCACTTCTGTCCAGAGCCAGGCACCTACCTGGGTTTTGGAGTACACAGAACCCGAGATGTCTGGCACGCCCGTGTTACTGGAGGTGACTGATACACCTGGGGGAGGAGGAAACAGACAGGAGGATTAGCTCAGCTAGCTGCCTGGCCCCCATTCCTGGGTGGACGTGATGTCTGTAGCCTTTCTAGCTATTATCACTGCAAGGGAATTTTGGTCTGTTTTTCCAGCTTCAGGTCAGTCCTGAGGGATAAGAGCTTGTGACACAAAGGCTCTCTGAGGGTTCTCTTGCCTTTCCTGGGTATGTCTATATGTGGGTGTGGTGGGGTTTTTTTTTTGGGGGGGGGGGCGGGAAAGTTAGGTATGAACTCAACCTTACTACCATATACAATTTTAAAGCACTTCTATACCAAAGTCCAATTGGAATGTAGTAACTTTGAACACTGATTTCAAATAAATCTACCCACTCTCCAGTCAATCTTGCTCCTGAAGGCTTGGGTGGGCTGCTCTTTCCATTCATGAAGAAACACTTTTGGACTCAAAATCCATGCCCCCCTCCCCCCAGAATAAGGGAAATACTAAAGGAGCAGTCCAACTCAACCCCCAAGAGTAGTTTCATTCTCAGAGCCTCAACTTCTTCAGCCTCTTGGAAATACTAGGTTATATATTTAACACTCAAGTGCTGACACAAAGATGAATTTCCATTTAAGCCTAAGCACAGCAGAGGGGTGGGGTTGGGGGCAGGGGGTAAATGGAATACAAAATCCAAATGTCATTTTCAGAGTTTACAATTTCAGCTTCTCCATGAAATAAAAGCTCTAACCCATACTCCTACTCGCATGTTTCCTGTTGAAAAAACTTTCTACTGCCACTACAACTGTAAGGAAACCAGAGTAGTACAACTCATTTTCTTACTCCTCAAACTGAAATACACATTACCATAGCCTCAAACCTGGGGTATAGGACAATGGACCAAGGGGCCAAGGATATAGGAAAAGTCATGGGATAAATAGTCCAGTATCTTAATAGAGAAATTTTATGCAAGGAATAAAAGTGAAATAGGAACTTAAAGCATGATATCAAATTTTAAAAATAAATTAATTTGCATGAAATAAAACTATAGAAAAACTGTTTTAGTTTGCTCTTGAGTCTTGTTCGCCTCTGCTACTAGCACTTTGATGGAAACGTTTTTTAGGAGTACTGTACTAGAGTGACCAAATCACAAATGAGGAGTCCTCCATTCACCCACAATTCAACAGCAATCCCCCTTCAAACTCCAGATACTTATTCAAGGCTGGAACCCAAATTTCCCCAATGCCTTAGAAAAAGGCAGCCTTCAAAAGTTAAGCCCACCTTGTACAGCCACTTTAAAATCTTCCCAATAGAAGTGACATCTCAACCTGAAAATCCTCCCCCATCTTAAGTCCAGATATTTCCAAGGAGTAAACACCAACTAGGAAAAAGAACAGTCAGAACCACAGAAACAAGCATGAGAAAATACTTTCTAACTCCCAAGTATCAACTCTCTACACTTTAAAGGCACTGAAGTAAGTGGGGACAATACAAGAACCTCTTAGTGTAAACTGGGGCTATTTCTTCTTTTGCTTTTCCAACCTCAGCTGCCCATCTGGTAAGTTACTGATAAGAGTCATAAGAAGATCAAGAGTTCAGTTATGGAACAATTGAAGCTAATGAGATTTGTGTGGAAGGATTGGGAATGAAGTTGGAATAAACAGGCTATAAAAAGGACATTTTAAAGGCTAACCAAAAGAGATAATTTATCTTTACTGCAGAGCCCCCAGACAGCTTGCTGATGCTCCATGGTGATAAAGTAAGGGTTGGTTGCCCACACAGGATGGGAGAAATGGCTAACTGGATTCTTAAGCTGGGTAGTAGGGGGGGCGGAATTTGGTTCCAATGTGCCCCTACCTGGTCTCATTCTTCCCAGAGGCTAGCTAAAAACCAGCTTCTAGTCCAAACACCCTTAGATACAGGGTTGAAGGAACTGGAAACACAGGAAGAGAAACTATTCTGTGTAGTAGTCATAATAGTGTTAATGTACATATTAGAGTCTAGAAAATAATGGGTATTGGTTCCCCAACCCCTCACCAGTCATTAGATGTTCAGATTATAGAGGTCTCTTGCTTTCCTTTCAACTTCAACACTCCCTAACTATGCATGATTCCCAAAACAGTGAAGATCATACCAATATGATGTGGATGGTAGGGAGGGGATACCACCAGTCTTTTCCAGTGTGGCAACCCCTGGGAAGGTTGGTCACACTTCATAGGACAAAATAACTAAAGGGCTGGGGAAAAAATATTAGGAAAGCTGAATACCTGGGCTTCTCGTTAACCATGGTCTCACTGTCCAAGTTACAAAACAAAGGGCTAATGGTGCACTAGTTGGAGTGAATGGAGATTTAAATTTCCACCATCAAGGAGATGTCTTGAGCAAACCTCTCCCACACATCCTTTGCAAAACTACTAATAATCCACAATCTCTGAAAAACCTTTAAGGGACTAAGAACATGCTCCAGGCTAGCACAGTTACCACAAGGCCTGAGTCATCAACTAGGCTGGTCAAGAATAACTTTATCAGATCTCAATCAGCCACCTGGCCTTTGGGAACCAGATATGGGAATTAAGCCTTGAAGATACTTCCCTAACAACAGTTTTTAATACCATCTCTTTTGCCTTTCACCATGAGGTGACACTATAAACCTTTGTCCTTTACCCTCTGCTTATGTCAGAGGCAAGGGGAAGATCTAAATGGAAAAGTGAAGAGAAATAATAAACATAGGGAATCACGGATTTCTACAAAGAGCTTTCTTCACCAACCATTCAACAGGCTGGACATTGAGGCTGTTCCCCACCCCCATTCCCCCAGCCCCTACCCCCACTTTAATAAAACCACCATATACTGAAAAGTTAATCAGTTCTTTGGCTACACTGGAATTTCATTGGAAAAGCCACCCTCCACCCTTTATCCACAGCAAAACATTGGCTCCTGTTGTCCAGAAAGACATGCACGGAAAGAACGCCAGAGTTAGCTAAAGAAATACCACAGTTTATTGAAGACTACAAATATTTTTGTTACAAGTTGAAACTACATGCCTTCCAGAAATCAAAAGCAACAGCAGGTGTGTGCATTGATGCTTCGGAGGTGCTGCACCACTTGAATTCGAAATGGGTAAGACAGGGTCAGACACATGGGGAAGAGGGAAATGGGGAAGGGGCAAGTTCAAAAGCCCAGAAGGTATCCACCAACTCATTTCCCCAAGCCACGCAGGCCATGGCCTCAGCTCAGCAGGCTCTCCTCAGTGGTCTGGTTTCTGAAACAAGACTTCAGTGCAAATTTATACACACACACAAACATAGCCCCCAGCCACGGGCCAAATTAGCTCTCAGCCGTCCAGAAATGCTTGTAAGGGGGTGGATATTTTCTTCCTAAAAGGAATCAAATACATAAAAATAAATGAATTTAGAGGTTGATGAGGAAGGGAATGACAAGAGCCCTCTGTAGGGTTGGGAAATGGGGGTTCAAAGGGCTGTAATAGGAGGTTTCTGAATTTTAAAGGAGTTAAAAAAAAACTAGGTTTTTCCAAAAACAGGTAAGCAATTCTTTTATATTATCAACCTTAAAATTCTTGAACCTGGCCCAACTAAGACTTAAACCCTATAACTTTTCAAAATGGGACCAGTCCAAGTCAAAAAGCTTCTAATCCCTCCACCCCCACCCTCTTCAAGGATTAGGATAGACCTTGCTCAACAAGATGGGTCGGCAACAGGTGTTAAATCCCAAAGGGGCATTTTAGGATTTCTTTAGGTTAAATCTTGGCCCACTCTAACCATACAGCATAGCTCAAGTCTCCACCTATTAGTTCCTAAAGTACCTATTGCCTTCTGTGCTCAGTTCAAGCAGCTTCCCAATTACTGAAAACCTTGGGCAATTTACCCACCTGGAGACTACCACAAGGGTGAGAACCACAGATGCTGCTCCATCCAAATCACCAAGTAACTATATTTGAGCTGAGCGCTTTGAAGGGCAATTCTCAACCCCCTTATACCTCCCAACCCTGGGAAAATGCAACAACCTCCCCCTCATATTCACTCACAAGTCACTAGAAGATGTAAATGAATTTTTTAAAATTCAAAGACCCCTTTCTCACTCCCAATCCTTCAAAAATGGAGGATAGATGTCAGGTATGGGAGCGAAAGATAGGCAAAGTAACTTTTACTTCCGTACCCATTCAGAGGATTCCTACTTTTCTCCCTGCCATGAAAGGTATAAATGGGCTTCGCAAAAAACCCCAGCTAAATAAATGAAGGAGACTAAAGGTACAACTATCCCACCCCAATTTTCATTCTCTTCAACGGTCATGCTTACTCCACATCTTAGGTCTTCTAGCTAGGGAATAAAAAGGGAGCCACATAAGAAAAGTACTACTACAAAGAGACTGAAGCCAAACCTATTATAGCCTGCTATCCTAATAACACACTTAAGCTTTCTTTTTTTCAGTGACTATATCCCTTTTTAACTATCAGTGCCATACATATTAACACTTGCCTACATTAAAATCTCAGCAAAATTTTGGGGGTCCTTAACTTGTTTCCCACTCAAAACTATTCTAATAGCCAAGATGTGTCCCTGGATATTCCCCATGAGTAGTGGTCATATGCCTTGTCATCAGGCTCCTCTGTTGGTGCTGCTCAGACACCCAAGTCAATCAAGCATTACCGATCGTACATGGAATAGTACATCCTTACCAACCCCATTTCTCCAGCACCAAGTTTTCCTCCCTGAAACTCATCTAACACCCCACAGACACCACTGACAACCAGAGCCAAGGTAAGCTTACCAGTGTTGTATCCATGAGACCCATATCCACTTGGCTGTTGGAAAGGGGTGGCCGATGCATTCACACTGACATTCACACCATGCTGCTTGGAAGAGGTAGGAGCCACCTGAAGAGCAAAGCCAAAAGTGCAGTCAAATGGCATCAGGGTACCATCTGCCCTACCCATCCTACTCCAGGGAATGAGCATTCAGATGGATACCTATTCTGATGTAGGATACCTAAAGACTATTTAGTGAAATGGATTCCTTATTGAGAATTCTAGAATCTGCCAGTGAAGGGGGAAAAAAAGGTAGTTTGGGAGGAAGGGAAAGGGGCAGTGGTAGGCAGGGAATGAATGACTGAGAGAAGCTAACTTATATGGTATCACATTCCCCATTCAGCTAACTCTAAGAACAGGTTACCCCATCCTAATCCTACCAATCCCAGCCCCACACCCTCTCCAAGGCTAGAAATTGGCCAGAGGTGGAAATCATTCTTCCTCCTCATTCATTAGTAAAAAGTTATCTAGCTTTTTGCAAGCAGCTAGGATAATGTTGAAGGCTAGAATTCTCCCCTTCAAGGAGAGATCAAGACCAGGTACTCACAGGGAACACAGCAGGCCCATACTGGAAGGTGCTAGGGAGGCCCGGGACCCCTGTGTAGTATGGCAGGCTGGTGTAACTGTAGCCAGGAGGCAGCGCCGGGTTCAGGAATGTCTGCTGCGTGGTGTGGTGAGTCTGCGTCTGGTTCTGTTGGGGTTGGGCCAAGGTTGTGGCCGGGGCTGGGGAGGAGGCATCCCCACGGCCGAACTTTGTGAGGTCACCTGTGACAGGAAAGGCTAAATGTACCTGCCACTTTTACCCCCCACACCAATGTAAAATTACCTCTTCTGTTTTCACATGTTTACAGGAGATCTCGTTCAAAGACTGTTAAAATTTAATTCCTACAATTACACTTTGCTGCTACATTTAGCATTACTCAGCACACAATTAGCATAGTACTAATCAAGGACTAATACTGAATAACCATGTACTCCTATAACAGAGACAGGCACCCAGAACAAAGCTCCTGAACAGTTCTTTCATCTCCTTCCAGAGTCTCTGTTCCCCTCTTCCCCCACCCTGGGATGGGAATACCTGTAACGAGCTTGGGAAATTATAAGACAATACAACACTAGGCCTGCCAACCCTGCAGCACAGCTGTCTCCTGAATTTCTATGAATGAAAAAAGAAACAGGGTGGCACCTAAACTTCCCCCTTTTCCAAATGAGACGAGCGATGTGAAAGCAATCTGTAAACTCTAAAGCATTAGATAAAATACTGATACTTGCTATTACAAGGGAAATAACCATATAGATGTCAGAAATGTAACCAAGGAAAGATTTGAAGGACCATCACAGGTCAGAGAAAATGAAAGATTAATGAGAACAGTGGTAGGTCAGGCAGGAAAAAGAAGACCAAAGATGCAGCAAGGCAATGAGACTGCCACTGTGGGTAGAGTACAGGGGCAGAGATACATTAAGAAGGCCAGAACAACCATTGCACTTCCTGATAAAACTGGGAAAATGGCTGAGAAAACCAAGTCCAGATGTCATCGGTCATCTGGCAGACAATAGAAAGTGGATGAGAAGGAAAAAGCTGCAACCACATGCTCATCTTTAACAGGATTCTGAATCTACCCACCCTGATTGATCACATTCATTCTATACTTCTGCTAAAGATCTTTAAAGTGAAAAGTGGGCCCCTTGCTTCTACTAATCAAGTTTCGGCCACCAATCCCAACACAAACTCCCTTTGTTGAGCCCCAACCCAGTCCTACCAGAATAAGGGTTGCTGGCCAGGCTACCATCCCTCCCAGTCAGTGGAGTGGTAGGTGTGGGGAATGGGATGCTGTAGTAATCCTAGAAGAGAAAAATGAAAGAGAAGACATTCAATGCTACTCATTCCTCACCATGATTAATTCCACAGGTTGAGAGGTAGGAGAATGTTGGAATACTGCAATTTATCCAGCCATTAATTAAGCTGGCTAGAGCTGGCACAAACTTCCAAATTACTGTTGCATACATTGTCCCCCTTGCATGGCTATAAACAAAGCCAGGCAAGGTCTACTTGTATGCTAAATGGAGAACACATCAAGGCCCATCAGAACCAAAAATATCCTAAATCTTCCAGAACACATCCCTACTATGTCAAGCTTATTCTACTGAAATAGATGTATCTTTCTGGAATTCACAGTTCTTGAGACATAGAGGAAACATCTGAAGAGTTCCAGGGCATTATTCTACTGGCCTACAAAGAAATTAGATTAAATTTTGTTTAAATCAAAGATTTCACAACTGTGATATTTTTAAGTTACCTTCTAATAGAACTACTCTCTCAAACCCCTATATTTTATGCCAAAGCATGTGTATGGAGAGATGGCTTGGGAAAAAAAGCTAAGTCTGTGACTTGTCATCAATTGCTCATCTGATTTAATCCCCAACTCTAATTTTCAGATCTCTTTCTTTTCCAAAGCTCTACCCCATATACTTACCAAAGGAAATCTTGTCTGAAGCATCTGCAAGTCATCATAACCATATACTTGTGGCTGAAAGATACAGATATGTAACAATATTAATGGGAATTCCCTGGAAAAAGAATAAAAAGAAAAAAAAATATTAATGGGGACTGGCTGTGATGATGGCCAAGTCAAGGATTAAGAGGCAAGATAAATCAACAGACCACTCATACTTCTTTTTTTTTTTTTTTTTTTTTTTACTCATACTTCTTGGTAAGAACAGAACATACATTATTTCCTCCAGTTTTCTTTAAGAAGAAAGAAAATTAAGGAATAAAATTCCTCTTATTTCTTTAAGAGGGAAGCAGTGAAATACAAAGAGATGAAATAATTCATGAACAATCTGGATGCTTTCCTTAAATTTCTGACTTCTGATTCAAGTAGGGTGGCCTCTGGGCAGCAGCACAGGTTACATGCAAATAGCCTGCTTTATTTGCTATTCTACCAGTCTCTGTCTCTTACAGACTTCAAATTTTGGCTTAAAATTTATCTCCCCAAGAAAAGATTTATATTTTATTCTTGCTTTCTCCAACATTATGGGTACTATGGTAATTCATTGCTGTTAATATGTGTAAAAGTGGTATTTGAGTTATTTCTTCTGTATGATGCTCATCTAGATTGTATTAGGGCAAGAACAGGTACCTTTAAAATTTTAAAAAAATATCCTTCATCTTAATAGGCACTTAATATATCAAGTTAATAGAAGATATACAGATGCACTACTGTCAGCCACCTATTCTCAGACCAGTCATTCTGATTAAGTCAGGGAACTCTGCTGTGGCTAAGTCAGAGCCAGTAAAGACTCTCAGAGTTAAGGAATCAATCCAATTAGAGAAAACAATTCTCTAAAATGCTGAAAGGGATTCTAGGCAAACTCTTTGGCTCTTGGCATTTGAGGCCCAGAATTTTCATACAGAGCAGAGACACAGTAGAGGTCCTTGCCTCAGTTTAGTTCTTCCCCTCTAAAAAGTGTTATTTTCCCCCAAACCACACATATTAAAAACCTGTTTGCTCAGGGACTCAAATAAATATATGAACACCAATTTTGACAGCAGCATTATTCAAAATAGCCAAAAAGGTGGAAGAACTCAAGTGTCCATCAAAATGATGAATGGATAAACAAAATGTGGTATATTCAAACAACAGATTATTCAGTCATAAAAATTAATCAAATTCTGTTACGTTCTACAACATGGACGAATCTTGAAGCCATCATGTTGACTGAAGCAAGCCAAATACTAAAGGACAAATACTGTATGAGTCCACTTAATTGAAATGCCTAAAACATCCAAGTTTATAGAAAAAAAAAATAGATTACGGGTTACGGGGGGGTGGGGTAATCATTCACACTCACTTCCATATTTTAATTACAGTCTTCAAACCGTGGTCAGAGCTACAAAGACAGTAGCCATAAAATCCTTATCTTTTGGAGAATATCCTGCAGTCCCACTTACCGGGTAGGCATGTAACAGCCCTGGAGCCATAATATACGGATTAGGCAACAACGGCGGGACCCCAGGAGGGAGGTTGGGAGGAGCTTTTCCTAGAAGGGAAATTACATTGTTATCTCCAGCATATAATTTCTGTCCTCCACCCCAGAAGAATACTATCCACTTTTTATGCAGGGTTACCTGAAGTCGTAGCAACTGAGCTGCGAGTGGAGGCTGTGACGGTAGAGTTGCTACCTAGGCTGAGTCCCAGGCTACTGCCACTATTGAGACTGGAGGAGACACTGACCACTGGGGGAGGTGCAGAGACTGTGCTAGATGAGGTGGAGAAAGTGCTGGAGGAAGAATGGAGATTCGCCTCACTCTCCACGCTTGTGTGCTTCATAAAGGGGGAAGGAATGGGAGAGGGGAGAAGGAAAAAGTGATTACCATTACAGGTCACGAAAGATGAACTACACCTTCCACTGGTTAATTTCTCATTGTGGTAACTTCCCAATTAAAAAGCTAAGGCAAGGTACTAGATATCCTCTGCCAAAGTAGTTAGAAGGCATAATATTCTCCAGCTACACATTCCTCAAGATTCATCTGGCAAAGTTAATAAGAGACCCACCCTTTACATTGTCATCACTCTGTTCTGAAAGACAGCAGAGGAGGAAGGACAAACAAGCTCTTTTAGAGTAAAATGGTCAGTAAGGGGACAGTAATAGCTGAGACCTGAACAATAAAACATGACCTTTTTTTCACGTTTTTTTCTTTACTAGCTTAGCCCAGGAAACCAGCTCATGGGCTACGAAAAAACACAAATCCTAACGACTTTAAACCTGAGATAGTGTGTTTAAGGAAAGAAAGGTCCCTAGCAAAAGCAAGCCTTAGCCCTCCTATCTTCTCCCCTGCCCTACTCCCCCAGGCTCCTGGCAAACCTGACATAGTTGTCCAAAGTGGGTCCTCTTGAAGTTATTTGCCTTCCTTTATAACCTCAGCATAAGGTCACAAATAGTTATCAATCACAACAATAAAATTAATTTTTTCAACTGAAAGCTGTCACCTGGCCTCTACTGTCATAAAGATGCTCAGGCACTGGTTATTCTCAGGACTCATGTTTCACATACCCCCAAACAAGGAATGAGGAAAGGCTGTACCAGTTAAAAATATATACTTATAGATTTCAGCATAGCATACAAAGGCCCACCCATCTTCAGTGAAAAAATGTATCAGATAAAGAGTCAGGAAAGTCACTTCCAGGGGTTTTAGGATTGGCCCAGAACTCTACAATGTTTCTGAATTTTTTGGCTTCTCCTGGTTTCCTTTTTGTTCCCTTTCTATGACCTCAGATCAATTATTATTTTGCCACCTCATGAAGAAATTTTCAAGAACCCTCTTAAATATAACCTTGAGAGAATCTTATGGTTGGATAGTTACCAAGTGTAAGTAAACCACATTTCCTCTTTTACAGCATCACTCTTACCAAAAGAGTGGATGTTGAAGTGCGCCCAGAAGATGTTGATGATGAAAGGGTATTCTGCTGAGTAGATAACGTGCTGTAAAGAAAGAGTTTGCCATTAGTCATAGTGCTATGCTATCTACCTGCAGCACCAGAGAAAAACACAGGCAAGGAAAAAAGGCAGACTATAGGACCAAGGAGGCTTGAGATCATATGGTAACATATGGCCAGCCAGTCACAGTGAGCAGTAAAAGCAAGAATGGATACTGAAAAAGGAAAATAAGCCTCCTCTGCATTCACTTCCCACAGCTTTCGGGTCATCTACTTACCATAAAAAGCAGGGCTAATGTGGTCTGTCAGGTAGAAAGAATAAGATAGAACCAGAAAACTCCGTTATAGCTACTCACCACCAACCCCAACCTCCTTCACCCCTAATCACCTGCTATGTTGTGTGGTGGTAGTATTTGGAATCTCCTCACTGTGGCTCAAGCCACCCAAGGAGGATGAGTGCTGATTGGTTGTTGTCAGTAAGGAAGCTGCAGATACTGTTTCATTGAGAGGAGGGATGCTTGAAGTGGAAGGTGAGTCAGATTTCACTACAGAACCCGTAGCACCTGGAAATGAAAGTAAAAAATTTCAGCTCACCAAAAGAATGGAGGTATCTTTAAAAAGTGAAGAAGTGGCTACAGTCCTAGGCTGCCTCAAAGACTAGACCCACTGTGTTTTAAGAAAATCCCAAGCATTTCACAGCACTGCTCTCATTTGTTAAATGAAAGGAATCACTGTTTTAAGATTTTGAAAATAGAGAATCTGGAACTTAGGGTAGTTTGAGATTAAGCAGCAAGGTAGAATCAAGTTAAAAGTGTAACCAGATGTTCTGACCTCATACAGAGCTCTTTTCATTACAAATAAATGCAAAAATATAGAGGGGGGAGAAAAAAACACTCCAACTGAGAAGAAAAGGTCTAGAGAACACTCACCTTCAACAGATTGCGTGGTCTGTAACTGCGTGGCCTGCACAGAACTGAAGCCATTCTAGTACAAGAAACAGAAGAGCAAGAAACAGACAAACTCAAGTGAATGGGGCAGGTTAGCAATGGCTTGGCTTAATTTTGGTCAACAAACCTTTCAGAGAGAAATTCCATAAGTTAACCAAATGATTAATACGTTGCAGACTCTCCAAAGGAACAGAAATTATCATAAAACTTAAAAACAACGATGACAACAAAAATCAAGACAGAACAACCCTGCATGACTCAAGGCCACAGAAGGCAATACCCCCCCAAACTGGTGAAGACATCCCAAACCCACAATAGATGCAGAAAAGGCCCAAAGTCCAAATCCAGTGATCCTTGAGGAAGGCTATGGGAGTGAGACAGTTCAGCCAAACCACCTATTCTGCTGGCTGCATCTGGCAGTCACTCCACATCTCCTCTGGCATATGCTGTCCCCCGCACCAAGCCAAGACATAGCAGTTTGAGGTTTACTGATATGCACCCAGAAGTCTAGCAATCAGATCTTCCAAGAAGAGAAGACAGGTACTTCAGCCTGGTTATATTAGAAACAATGAATCTTTAGTGCAAACAGAATGTTTTTCTGCCTCTGAGCTTCCAGGCTTGCTGAAAATAATTATTTCACCAACCACAGAAATGTACTTTTTTGCAGCTTCTCAGTCAGCACTCCTGAGGTTTCTTAGCAGCTTTTGCTGAGAAATAAAATACTAATATTTAGGGACTTTGCCCCACTATTCTCCTAACCAATGCCCAGGGGCTTGTAAAGCCACTACCTTTGCCTGAGTCAGGTCCTTTTGGGGTGACGAAGAGATGGAGCTGGGGTATCGCCGAGTCTGTGTGGATCTCTGTTCGTACAGTGGGCCCTGAGCACTATTTTGGGAGGTATAGGTTGTTGACTGAATTGGGCCACTCTGATAACCGGACTCCTGACTCTGGTTAGATGAAATTGTGGATGAAGATTCACTGTGGAGAATAAAGAAAGGAAACATCTTAGAGAAACAAAATAAAGCAGATCCACCAATGCTCAGGAAACCCTGGAGGTCTTCTACCAGAAAAAAGTTGCTTACAATCAGAAAGAACTTCTCTAGCAATGAATGAAAGAAACTGCTGCAGTTTTCTCCTGAATCAAGAACAGAGTTTAAAAACACTATCAACCCTCAAAGAGAAAAACCTTTAGTTCCCCTATATTCTGCTATTACAAGGAAATAAAGGCTAAAGTAAAGTTCAGTCGAAAGGATACATTACTCTAGGTCCCTACTATACATCATAACATGAACTCTAAAGCATGAGAGTCATCTTTTGCTCATACTATTTTTAAAGAATTCTGAGCTCCAAGGTCAACAGAGAAGACTACTAGATTTAAGATTACTGGTTAACTCTCCCAGAGGAACTTTAAAAAAATTCAAGGAGTGGCTTTGGCTCAAGCAGTTGAGCACCTGCCTCCAACATGGGACATCCTGGGTTCCATTCCTGATGCCTTCTAGAGAAAAACAAAACAAGCACACAAAGGAAAAAACCAATTCAATGGAGCTGATGTGGCTCAGTGGTTGACTGCCAGCCTCCTGCATTATGAGGTCGCAGGTTCAATCCCTAGTACCTCCTACAAAGGAAAAAAAAATTCACATGCCTTAGTGGCATTTTAATTCAACAGGTCTAGGCTAGAAACTAGACATGTGTTATTTTTGGATTCTAAGGACTGAGAAAAATAGCCTAATCCTCTGAAATACCTCCAGGACTTTGTTGCTTAAGATGGTCTTTCTTGATAGCTACCAGTTAAAAAAAATCCTACTGGTAAAGTTCCTTTTTATTGGTAAATTGCTACATCTCCTTCCTAGGAGTTCAAAGTTATTCCCTTCTCAGGGATGAGTCTCACATCAGAGGTCTAAAAGAAAAACCAACCGCATTTTTAGCTCTAGTATGTACCAAGTAACTCTCTGTTAGAGATGCTCTACACATCTTTCAAAACTGTGCTTGGTCATTCTAGAGGTACCTGAGGGGTATATTTCTATCTGTTTAGAGTTAGAGCTAATCCTAACACCATTTAAAGTGCTCAACATAATACCACAATTGGCTACTTTTCCCTCATCCAGTCAGAGGCTTGACTGCTCCAGGGTTCTAGGAATCAGCAAAACTCAGAAAAAATTAATAAAAGAGATCTTAAAGCTGATGTTTCCATTACCTGGCCGTGCTGGTATACAGGCTACTTGGAGCCTGGCTTGAAGAGGCGCTCGTGGTGGGGGTAGACTCATAATCAGAAAGGACAGGCTCTGACCCAAACTGCAATGCCCCAAACTGCAGGTTTAGCCCTGAGATATCTGCTGAGCCAGGCATCTCCACAGCCAAAGCAGGAATCTGTAAGGAGAAAGGTGAAGCAAGAGAGAAAATGAATTTACCCTTACTGTAGACTAATGAAACACTTTTCCTTCAAATTTCCAAATGATACCCTCACAAATTCTCAATTCCCAAAATCCTACATCCTTTGCTTTAAGATACGATCTATCTAAAACTCAAGTACCTTTGAAGTCAAGGAAGCTTTTTTCTTCTGCTGTTTCAGTTTTTGCTGAGCTGGCTGTGGGCTGGAGGACTGGTTATCTGAAGATCCAGGAGACATCTGTGGAGCCGAGGTGGATTTGCTTGGCAAAGGAGAAGAGGGGGGTGGAGGTGCAGCTGTAGATGTAGCCACTGCAGTTGGTTTCTCCTGAAGGAACACCTCCATCATGGTTGAAGATGGGGTAAAGGCCTGGCGCTTTGTAAAAGGGCTGTGTGCTGCTGAATCATTTGGGTTCTTCAAATCTGCAAGAGGGAACCAAATGTGTGAGGCCAGAAGTGCTGATGAAATGCTATTTGTCCTGCTCTAGAAGCATGAGCTACACGCCCTCAAGAGTCAGGACCTCATATCATCAGGTTCTCATATAGGTCTTAATCTCATTTCTGCAGGTGACAATTACTGAGTTATTTGCTCCTAAGTAGAGCTCAATCAAATCGACACCATTATCCTGCTTGGGTAAGACAGTAATCTAGGAATTGCTCATGTTGAAAGCACAAGGTCTTAAGATGGCCAACTCCAAGAATGCGTCCAAAGGCAATAAAAGCATACCTCATTTTATTGTGCTTCACAGATACTGCAAAAAAATAATTTTTTTATAACAAATTCAAAATTTGTGGCCACCCTGCATCTACCAAGCCTATCAGCACCATTTTTCCAATAGCATGTGCTCATTTTGGTCTATGTCACATTTTAATTAAGGTTATGTCCATTTTTTAGATGGCATGCTAAATGAACAACAATATACGATAAACTTTTACATGCACTGGTACACCAAAAATTTCATGTGACTCGCTTTATTGCTGTAAGTCTGGAACTGAGACTACAGTATCTCCAAGATATGTATGTATGTTATTTTCAAGTACTAAAAATATATCCAAGGAACATTCTAAAAATCCCCAAGTCACAGAAGAGTGCATGTATGTGTACTGCTAAATTCAATGACAGAGAAATATAGCTTCAAATTTTTATATCCCCCAACTCTTGGGAGTGAGCCTATATGGCTAAGGAAAACCAGTATGGTAAACTAACCAGGTGAATGCCCCTCTCCTCTCTTTAGGACACATTCTCTACTCCCTACCCCTGGCAGCCTCACACAGTAATGCCTTAAAAGAATTCAAGTCACTTTCCACCCTTCTCACCATACTGCACCAGCGATGGGGATTGTGTGGTCGAGCTCATGTCCCAAGAGGAGGTGGTGGTGCTTCCAGATTGAGAATGCTGAGCTGCCAACTGAGCCAGAGCCTGAGCAGTCTTGAATTGTTCCAAGAACTGGGAGCCCGTGGTGCTGCTGCCTTTAGCTTCACCAACATCACCAAATCCTTTCCCTAACATGCTCACCTGTAGATCAACACAGAGATTAGAGAAATCTACAGCCAGTAGTCTAGCTCAGCTACTCAAGAAAGACACTAAACCAGGGTGAGAGCCAATATAGATCAGACAAGTAAAGAATGTTACCAGATTGAGTATATAGCATAGTCCATTAGAACACAATCTCTTGGAGTCACACTGTCTAGATTCAAATCCTGGCTGTGTAACCTTGGAAAAATTATTTTTAATCTCTCTGTGCCTCAGTTTCCTCATCTGAAAATAGGAATAAAAGCAGTACCTCATAAAGTTGTAGGAGGATTAAACAAAGAATATGTGTAACGCACTTAATATGTGCCTGGCAAATAGTAAACAGTCAAAAAAAATGAGAGCCATTAAAATCTAAACCATTACCACCTTTTCGTCCCCACTCCTTGTGAGGGATAAAGTTCTAATGACTGGAGGATTTTTTCCCTTTTAAAATTTTTAAACCAACTAATACCTGACTATTTAATTAACATGACGATAAGTTAGTTTTACTGTAGCCACTAAGGTCTGCCTCCTTCCACTAAACAACTGAAACAGGACAAAAACAACTAACTGGAACCCTCATCTTAATGCTGACAATAACTCCAACTTGGAGGCAAGGAGAAGTTAAAGAGCTCTCCTAACTTTAGCACTGGACAAGCAAATGATGAGGTTAATATGATTTGATTGTTTCGGGTGTATCCAAGTTCTATAGGGTAAATACTGCTTGATTACCAGGCAAAATTTACTCAGTGTTCTTTTGGAGGGCTCTCCACATTCACAGTACCAAGTAAAGCTACCGCCTAGTCTAGATGATAGGTCACTATTCTCCTCCAAGGAAGGAGATTTAATCTAATCTTCCGTGGGTACTTGTTTAACCATATCAACATCATCATCAAGCAGTCCTTTCTCACATAAAACCAGCCCCTCCGACTCAAGGTAAGACATTTTTCTTTACTTCAGTTTCTATCCCAGGATTAAACTAACAAAAACCACCAAAAATCTGGTTGAAGGAATGTATTGTGGCAGAAAGATGATCTCACATAGTTGATTTCACCAAATATTCTACAAGGGTAAAGCATTAGAGTAAATGCATTTTATAAAGTATTACATTAAAAACATCAAAAAAAAAAAAGTGAACAAAAGATGCAGTATGTATAAAAATACTGAGGTTGTAATCTAAGTCATAAAGAATTATGCTCAGTTTTTGCAAGGGATTACTAAGTGTATCTTCTCCTGCTTCCCCCAAACAAAACCAGAGCTTGCTATTTAATCATATTCCAAAATTGGAGTTTTCTCTCGGTTCAGAGCAATAGCTACATATACATAAAATGCTTATTTTTAATGTAATAATTTCTCTGACACTTCAAATATGCAATGCACATGACTACAAAGACTACAATTTGGGCCAAGTTGTACACAAACTGAGGAAACAAAACAAACATTCACATTTCAAAACCAACTTTTAAAATTATTAATAGGAAACTCAGGTCATTTTTACTTCTCAGTAAGATAAAGGTGTTGCATTTCCATTTGATTATCAGTCCACCCCGGCAAGGAAGAACATATATTACCATATGCCAATTTGAGGGACTAGAGTGAAAACTTGAACTATATTTTTGAATGGCTGAATAAGATCATCAACTGTAAATAAGTTTAAGTTTACGCTCTTCTAAAGACCTTTTTATAGACTAAGTATCTAACAGGCTCCAAGAATTCTACCAGGTTAAAAGATGGTACAACAGATTAAAAAGGAGCCAATTACTTCAGCCCAAGTCAGTCAGAGCCAAAAATCTCAAAGACCAAAAACAAATCTTATATTTTTTATAATGCTATAAATGTACTCTACATGTCTATCACTAGTGTTTCAAAAAGAAGCATGCCCTGAATAAGCAAACTGATATGTATGGAATCCCTAGATGTCTCACTGGGCTTAATTACAGACACAGCAAAACATTTTTAGCATAAAATGTAACATGATGTTAAGCCATTTACTTATGGCTGATAATCCAGAAAATTTTGCAGTATTACACTGTTAAGCTAGACTGCATTCATCCCTTTAAAGGGATCATCCTTGTTGTTAGACTTCAGTGTCATCTTCAGGTACACTGGCAGCCTCAGGTACACTGGCACCACCTCAATGTTCTCATCTTCATCTTCCTCTTCAGCACCAGAAAATTCCTCCTCTGCTTCCTTCAACCATTTTATAAATGGATTTGCTTTGACACAAATCTCTTTCGCAAGTTCTTTTGAGACATATTTCTCAGAGGCCTTTTCCGGTCAGCAGAAGACAACCTCTTCTTCCAAAAGGTCTACATCATACATCTCCTTCAAGATGTACGGAATCTTGGAGATGAGCTGAGTTTGATTTATGGCAACCACACATTCCAAACCATGAGGGAGTACCACTGAGCCTTTTTGTTATGACAGAATTGTAGGAAATGGCACAACAGTGCCATAGTTCTTACATCCGGTTTTCCTGCTTCAGCAACAATTTCTTTTATCAGACGAGTCAATAATACCCTTTTTTTTTCTTAAGCCTGAGCTTCCTTGGTTATGTCTTCCCCTCAATCCTCCTCTTTTTCTTCCATAGCATGTGGAAGACTGTCTCACTGCTGGATATGGAGTCACTTTCCTTGTCTTTGCCCTTCCTATTTTTCTTTTCCTTTTCATTCTTTCCTGTGCCACTATCCCTATAGCCAGGTGGGTTTTTGAAAATGAATGTGCAGAGTCTACGTATGTCAAACAGGCTTTACAAGAATTACCTATTGTTTGCTCTTTGAATTAACATGCAGATCTGTTTCAGATTCTCACGTTCAGGAAGAGAACAAATTTTTTAATGAATCCATCCAACATGTCTTGTAGCTCATTCACCTCATGAGATCCACTGACAATGTTAACTGTTATTCTTAACACCAAACCTGGTCTGTGCTCCCAGCTTACAACAAAAATATTTGGTGGGAATTTAGTAAACATACAGGGCATCTTGTCGCAAAGGAATTGGTCTGACATGCTGTGGCTGTCAACGACAGACATTTTGGCTTATTAGTGGTTTTATCAATAAGATGAAAAGCTCTTTCAATACAAATTTTGTTATCTTCTGTCTGGAGAAGAAGGGATGACATAAACAACTGTAAGAGTTCTCAGTCTCTAACAAGAAAAATTTTCACCAATGATACTCTAAGTGTCTTTCTTGTATGCTATGTTTCCCCAATACAGGTACCAATGGCTTTGCAACAATTTCCTAAGAAACACTTTCACATGAACATCTCTCTTATTGGAGGATGCATCTAATGAGTGTGAAGGAATGCTCAACTCACACCTAGACTCCCTTTTCCTTCAGGGAAGAGCATTCTATTTAAGAACTTCGCTCTAGCCCCATGGCTATCACAATTACAATCGTTTGGCTAGGGTGCTAGAGAAGATCAACCATGGCTGTCCTAGGCCCACCCAGGAACAACCTATGAGAAACAGCACTGCAGTGATGTCAGGCAGGTACCAGTGAACCATCGCCAAGTTCTTCCTTAGATTACATTTTAAGAGAAATTAATCCTCTAACACTTGTTCTCACTGGAAAAGAAATGACATCAAATACCATACTGATGAATACAAATAACAAGAACAGTATTTAGTTTAACCTACCATATGGCATAGCACAAATTAAATAGAATAAGGTAAAGTAGAAGTATATGTTGAGATTTTATTTATATTTTGGTATTAGAATTGAGATTTGACTGTAAATCCTCACAATGCCAGATATTAAGACAATTTTAAGAGACAGAGCACTTAACCACATTTTCCAGCCATATATCTTAGGGACTGGTAGTAACTCCCTGATCTTCCTTAATCCCAACATTTTCCACCCTCTCCCTTCTCCCCAGCCATTTCTCATCTGTTGCCAATCGTGGCAGAACATCAACCATCAAATTACTATTAAATTAACACATAAGCTGTCTTACAACAACAGTTAATACTAACTATGGAAAAATAAAATTATATGCACACACATGGTCTCCTACCACTTACACTGTAGTATCCCTCTACCAAAAATAGGAAAGAAAAAACAAAGAGAAGAAAAGCACTGCTTCTTAGGATTTATCGACTATAATAAAATTGGTCCTTGCCTCATTTGTTTAGCTTAAATGATTCCTTTTCTGTAAAGGATTTTTTAAAAATGTTTTGCATCAACAAGTCAAATTCCATAAGTATTACCGGCACTACATTTT
Organism: Dasypus novemcinctus; assembly: GCF_030445035.2. Lineage (NCBI taxonomy): Eukaryota > Metazoa > Chordata > Mammalia > Cingulata > Dasypodidae > Dasypus > Dasypus novemcinctus. The sequence goes on along the minus strand of NC_080685.1, from coordinate 29,802,995 downwards.
GTATAGCCTATATCCATTATCTTATTTATTTTCCTAAAGCCCTGTAAGATAGGTGAGCAAACATTCTTATCCCCATTTCAAAACAAAGACATGGCTGTGTAAGTGGCAGATTCAGGAAGACTTCAGGTGTTTGGAAGCCTAGTCTAGCAATGTTGGTTCAAGTAAATATGTGTGTCAATTTCTGCTCCATCTTGAAATGAAGAGTTGCTACAACCCCCCTAAAGTTTAATTAGGATTGCAAAAAGATTAAAAAATTTGTTGACACATTGTTGCCATTTGCCCTTTAAGAATTATATGCTTTATTAATACGTATCAATAAAATTGATTTGTTAAAAAAAAAAAGTGTCATAATAATAGATATTCAAGAAATGACATTAAATTATTTGTGTAAGATGTTTCCATCTGTCCAAAGCAGTTTTCCCCTAGAGATATCCCCTACTACTCAACTCAACATCTCTATACCCAAGGCTTCTAAAAAGATGACAAAAGAGGATTATTTCTCCTCTGCTCCAAATCTCCAACTGTTCTTGGAAGGAATTCAATTAAGAGTGTATGTGTGTGTGTGTGTGTGTTGGGGGGAAAGGGAAGGCCTTATCAAGATAAACCAAGTTTCCTACTTACCATACTATGATGAGAAAATGTGTTCCCTGAAGCAGGCTGTGATATGGCACTCTGCTTCGAGTTACTGAACACCAGAGGCTGGGCAAGAGAAGGAGCCTGAGATGGATCCAGATTAGATGAATCATTCTCCATCGAAGATGGTGTCTTCCCCAACAGAACAGCAAGGTCAATTCTAGTAGGGAGGGAAAGAAAGCGTGATGAGTAGATCGAACATTCTGGTATTCCCCAACACCTATGTCTATGGTTAGATCAAAATGAAGTCACTTACTGTTGCTTCTTCTAAGCTGACTCCAGAAACACAAAGCCTTAAAATGCTTAATTTACCAAAAAAAAAAAATTATGCATAAGCGCCATTATAGTATCTAAATTCCACTGTTCCCAACAATAACGATTTAAATTATGTTAATGAAAATATTAGTTCAATGAATTATCAAATGTTAGTTTTAATATGGCAACAACAATTAGGGCAAAATTCAGAAATTTTTGCTCACTATTTTAATACAGAATACCCATCTTTACCAGTATCTAAGACCTAAAACCGTATACCAGAATGCTGGAATCTTCAAGTGGCTTTAGAACAAGTAGGATTTTGTGTATGTGTTTTCAACTTTCATAGAATATCTAAAGATATTTCTGGTCACGATACCCCCAACATCCTATATCATACTTCCACTTCTGTCCTTCTGAATCAAGAACTATCATATGCCTAGCTCTAAAGTGATCAAAGGCGCTCCTGACGAATAAAAATAGGCTCTGAAGAGTGTCTCCCACCACTGACTTCAACACCTAGATTCAAGTTCTAAACAGTTCATTAACTGGATCCTAATGATCCCAGGAAAAAAATAATCACTAAACTCAGTGAACTCAGTAGGCAAAGATCATTAATATAAAGGAAAAGAAGCTATTGAATAGTTCTGCACAATGCAGAAATAAATGAAAAGACATCCACTTCAGCTCTTCTTTGCCTGACTTACTACAAGACAAATTATACTGTACTAAGTTTTAATCAATGCCACAGAGACTGAAGGGTTGATCTATATAATTAAAAACCTATTTTGCAGAAAAGCAGCTCAAAATTTTAACATACGGACATTCACTAGATTAAGTAGTACCAATTCTTATAAACTTATCATAATCTAATGTGATTTGATTATTATTATTACCAAGACCATGGGAGTTTGTAAAAGCCCAGTGCCATTCTTCCTTACAGCTATCTCAGCTGATCCGTCTGGGAATAAGATACTGCATTTTACATACACTTACCTCTGACCGGCAGTAATTGTCACATTCTCTGCAGGCAGAGGTACTGAAGACACGTTAGAGGCAGTGAAAATCTTGGTCTCAGAAAGCTGGAAGACAGAATTAATCACTCCTGGTGTATCAGGAAAACTACAGTCAGAAATCTGGCATAGGCAAGGGAAATTCAACATCAAGAAACAGAAACCCTTTAGAAAGCTATCTACCCTGAGGAATCCTGAATGGGCTGACCTTCTAAAGCCCCCTTCTACTTATGTGCAATGATTTTACCCAAAGAGGAGTTAGAACCTAGAAACCCAATAAAATATAGGAATGATACGACTAATGCAAATTACGAACTACAGTTAACAGTAATATTCTTTTATCATAGGTACCATACCAATGATACATGTCAATAATAGGGGGATGTAAGGGGTATGGGAATTTTCTTTTTGGAGCAATGTAAATGTTCTCAAAATGACTTATGATGAATGCACAACTCTGTGATTATAGTGAAATCCACCGATTATACAGTCTACACTGTACAGTGTGTCAATAAAACTGTATTTTAAAACATATATATATATATGGAGGCCACACCATATGCACACTGAACTTAAAAGAAAAGTCAACATATATGTTAAAGAATGAAAAAAAGAGAGGAAAAACACCTTGGTATTCTTTCCCATTACAGGCCCCAGCCCCAACCTCTAACCAAACTTCACTTTATCTTCTATTCCCCCCAAAGGGAAGACAAACCAGACAAAATAAAGACAGAAAGAATTTAATGCTTGACTTTGAGCAGTAAAGACCCAGTGCTGGTGAGTTAATGTCTTTTCAGGGATAATTTTAACTATATATAATTTTTGTCTTAATTATTGACTTTATCACACCTAGTTTCTCCACTGCAAGACACAAGAATTAGATAAGCAATGGTAGGGAATAACTATTCAAGTAAACTTGGGTTTTGTTTTGGTTCTTTTTTGATTAAAATCCTCTCCTCTAAAAAGAGGGACTCTGCCGCCCCTCCCCCGCCCCCCCGCCAAAAACCAGACCATTCTGATAGCTGCTTAAGCAGACAAGCCAAATATCAGAAGTAGCAGAATTTGCCCATATTCATAAGGCGATCTAAAATAGAAAATAATCATTCTCTGATGCTGATGCACCTGAAATTTTAAAAACCCAGGGTCTGCACCCAAAACAGTTTCGGCATGTCATTTCCTTTTAACACAAAAGCTGTTCTGCCTGATTATATATGAACATAAAAAAGCAGATTAAAAAAGGTTAAAATGGGAGTTCATACATGAACACTGAAAACCACAATATACAGCAAAATCTTGATTATAACCAGGAATCAGCAAAGTTCTTTTACTCACATACTACTCCACTGAATTCACAGAGCTTGTTATTATACCACTCATCTACATGGTTTCAGAGTTGCTGAAGCTGTCAAAGAGCAAATTCTATACCTACTGATGTCAATTACAATTACAAAGTTGGGCTTTGAATAAATAAAAGGATTCCAGAACCAAACAAACTGTAAGCGTGAAGATTTTGTACTCTCACTCTGTTATCCACCTCCAAGCAAATTACAAAACTAAACACCAAATACTTAAATGCCAAGCAAATAATGGAAAAGTTCCAAGTAGAGTCATTCTCTATATATGTGCCACCACTCAATGCACTACCTGCCTAACTCCATTTCTGGTGTCCTACCCAACCACCATCTATTCCTGAAATAAATCCAACAATCAGATACTGGACTTACACAATACAACTTGCCCTTTCCATAATGTGGTTCCACAGAGTCTCACTCATGCCGTCTCCTTCATATAACATACTTGAAATATTCTGGCTCAGAACCTCAAGGGTGAACCATTTACTATCCCTAAACTCTAAACACCGGTTAAAGATAGAAGGCATTAATGAGGAATGACCTGGGAATACCTACATCTTTTTTTTTTTTTTTCCTTTTTAATACCTACATCTTCATTCCAATCTTCAGTCCCCCACTCCTCTGTTGCAGTCCTCCATGCACCTGGGAATAAAAGAAAAACAGTGAAATAATTTTATATGCCATTATAAAGCAGGTACGTAAAACATTAATGTATTAACATTTTTGGCAGCCAAAAGTACGACCAGAATTTAGTAATCAGAAGGAATTCTTGGGTGTCAGAGAGAGGAAAAGACCCTTTAGAAAAGGATACCTCAGAGCACCAGGATTTTGACTTCAGATACCTTCAGATTTTGTTACGTAGCTGCAACAGGAACAAAACAAACAAACAAAAACCACACACCAGTGCTCCAGGCAATCTCTTTAAGGCTCTCAAGCCCTCTGACTTAGTGTCAATTCAATGAAATGGAAGCAGCCAATTTAAACCAGAACATGCAATCTACACCTATTTATTTGGTATAAGACAAAACTGCAGCAGTCTGAAGAGAGATGGCAGCGGTGAAAGATGAACACAAATGTATGCTACATGATGGTTAGTGCAAGGGCAGTGAAGAACAGGCTTGAAATCCAGACCAAGGGCAATGAGATCTGCTACTGGAACTGAATAAAAAATGCAAATTCAGCAACAGTCAAGTTTATAAATCTTACTGGTTTAATTAGATAACTGTAAGGAAAACCCCCATACGGATATGTTTTCTTTGGAAGACACTATACAAGGCTGAACAATCAAATGTAAATGATAGCTATCATTTTAATAATCATCATACAGAGTGTGAACTTTGTTCTGCCAAGATCAGAGCAGAGACAAAAGAGATGTATACTCTCATCACACTGGTTTAATACCACAGATGGGATAGTCTCTACAGGAGAGGTTCATAAGCAGTAAAACCACATTCAGCTTTTTCAGCTTCATGTGTTTATATATCATCAGAAAGGGAAACTATTCTTAATGAATCCTGGGTTTCCAATGGACCCAGGATTCTTTCCTTCAACCAAAGGGACTACAGTAAGAAATAAGGACCTGCCTGTGGAAGGCCTTTTCTTCTCTAGAACACAATATATATTTAATAACTCTTGAAGACTTCTCTCCAAATGGAGAAAGGTTCTTGAAGAATCTAGGATTCAGATATTTCATTGTCACTAAAGGGGAATATTCTAACACCTACAAAATCCATCTGAAATTCATAACATTTAATAATGAAAAAGCTTTATTTCCTAAAAGAAAACATGTTCATTGTAGTGAATTCCCAGGATCATATTAGAACTGTACCAGGGAAATACCAAACCATTTAATGACAATGTTTTCAAAGCCAATTGAAGTCGAATCTCAACTTAAGACAAGTTAAAAACCACATTCTTCTCTCTCTCTCTGGTGATACACGATACCTCCCAACTGACATCCATCCCACTCTGGCTAAAGGGAACCCAAAATCTGGGTATCTAGAGTTGGAAGTGATCTGAAAAGCCACATAATCTAGGCTCTCAAAGCAATTTTTTTCTTGCATTCTGGTGACTGTGATTGGGATAGAAAGGAAGAATGTAGGTACATGTTTAGTACTTTCCTATTTAGGAGATATGATTATGGGTGAGGAAGAGGCGAAGACAGAGCTATGTTGAGGAAGTTCTAAGGAACAGTAAGAATGGATATGCTCTGAATAACAGTTTAGGGTTTCCATTCTATCAGCAGAAAGTGAAGTCAATGCAAGTCTCGGTCATTAAATGAACAAATTTTTAAAAAAGAAAAATGGACACAGAAAATGAGAAAAAGCAGAGAAAAAGCAGAAAGAAAAAAATAACATATCCACAGATATTTCAGTTCATAAAAGTCTATAAAAATATCCGGGGCAGTTGGGCGCCTGGATGTATCATACCAGGAGCAGTCTCAAATTTTCGGGGATAATCTGACCCCTCAACCCCAATGAAATCAAGTCCTGAAACAAAAAAGAAAAGAAAAGAAAAGACAACCAGTGAAATTTTGCTTGTGAATGAGAACGTTTGCCCCCACTACTCAACTCCCACTGTACCTGTGGATATTTTAAAGGTAGGGCTGAATTTCTTTTTAAATTAAAAAGGAAATTTGAAGTTTGCTATCATGAAGACACAAAAATAAGATCATGCATGAAGGAATGTTTATATCATGAAATTAACAATGATGGGAATGCATGAAGCTATACCTAACACTTTCACACTAACAAAATGACAGCAGCATTACGTATAATTGACTTAGCCACGACAAATCAGATTTCTGATTCTGGCCTACCAAATCTGTTCTCTTCTCTACTCGGTGGAAATAAACGCATACTTCACCCTTCGCTGTTTTTCCAACCAGGTCCTTATTGAAGAAAGTTGAGGCTTATAATCTAAGACTAGGATCCTTGCATGATTTTCTATCACCCAACTAAAAACAAATCACTTAACTTCCATCATCTTTTCTGCCCAAGATAAAAAGCCAATGCCCAAGAACAAACCACAGCTCAAAAACAGTAACTTTTGTTATTTATAATGCTACTATTGCCTCTACAGAGCCACCAAGGAATAAATGAAGATTAGTTTTAAGGCCTCCAAATTTTGGTAAGTTAAAACAGAAACAGTACGTTTCACAGCCAAATAGTGAGGGGAATTCTACAAGATATCTATCTTGTCAGTAACTCAATTCCAGCCACGACCCATGAAAAATGACTTTATGAGCTATCAGCTTGGTAAACAAAAAGTGAGCAACATTCAGGACTTGAGGTATAACACCTTGTAAGTTGTAGACGAAAAGTAGTTTGTGTCACAGACCCTCCCTGAAGACCCAGAGAAGCAGCTCACTGATCTTTGAAAGGGGGCAAAGCAAATTTAAATGGATAAGGGGCCACAGGCCATTTCAGGCCCTACTATTAAATCATTCCCCCTTGACAAGAAGAAAAAGCCTCAGCCTTTCCATGGGCTGGCTCATCCAGGAAGAAGTAGATGACCTCACAAAAAAGTCAGCACTCTATAGCCCAGAGGCTGCTTTTATTTAAAGCACCACCTGTATCCTTTACCCCTCAACATATCTTGGTGTATCACACAAGCCCAACACATCCTTAAACATTTATACCATACCCAAAAGTCAGGTAAGCAATCTGGTTCAAATTCCATAATGCTCCACCTCTTTCAGAGGCACAAACCAACAAGGAGTTAGAAAGACTAGAAATTATCTCCTTGTTGAGGTAAGATTTCCTAAAAACGAATATTCCTATCTTGGCAACAGAAAAATACGGACTGTTGGGCTTTGATTACGGGACCAGTTCATCTCCACAAATAGTGGCTTAATTTCCTGTATATCTTTTCAAAAAGCAAAGCTACCCTTTATAGAAACACTATGAAATATACTTGGAGCTAATAGCAGCCAAGTGGTGTAACAGAAAGAACACAGGCTTTTAGAATCAAATACTAGCAAATTTTGAAACCTCTCTTTCAATTTCCTCATTTGTAAAGTGACGATAAATATCTATTTCATAAAAGAGTGATGAGGATCAAGTGAAATAGCATGTATAGTGCTATTTCAACTTCCATCACTTCCTCACCCTATTTCTGCATCCAAACACTATTCCTCTGCTTTTTGATCTAACTATAACCTTAAAAAGTATTTCCTTAGAATCCCAGAGAGACAAGAAATGAGTAATAAATGTTCACTCACTCGTCCCATCATCTGGTTCAAAGTGGCCAGTGTTGTTCCATGTGTTGCCGCTACTATTGCCGTAATTATCATCAGCATTGGCTGGCTCTGCATAATCAGCTGGATTAAAAGTTCTGAGGGGGGGATGGGAAAAAAAGAACTTAGAAGGGTCTCTGACTCTAAGCAACATCACCGAATATTAACACAAAGAAGGCAGCCAGAACCCTGACTATCTCCTATTCGCAGATCAATCACAACCCCATCCTAGAAACTATATGCTGTCTACTTTCCCTTACTTATCAGCCTAGCCTACCCAAAACTTTGTAATATTATCTCAACTTAAATCTAACTACCCATTTTGAGTTATGACACCTAAAATCATAATAAAATTCCCATGGAGATTTTCTGCAAATACACATTCAAACAAAGCTATCAAGATGGAGAGTAATGATCCAAGTGGTAAATACTTATCCCTAAGTCCTCACAACTTTCTGACTAAATAGCCTAGAAAGCCCGCTAATTGCATTTTGTTAAAAGCTGTCTATTATCTTCAGGATTCCAGGATATTAACCACTTTAAGATAATGGTGATTCTTAGGGTAGGAAAAAAAAGACTCTTGTTTAATGAAACGTACCCCATTCCTTGAGCAGAAAACCTTCCTCCCCGTCTACCAGAGCCACCTAAAGAAAAAGAGAAACATTTTAGAGGTTGATATAAGTAAAACCACCTTGCCAGCAGAGGCAGCTCTAGATGTGTAAGTGGTTGATATTATCAAATATTCTTTCCCTCAATTCCATGTAGCACATCAGAAATACAGCAATACAATCATTATTGTCGACAGAATATTCCTTTGCTCCCCGAACTACTAGGTCCTCAAAGTAAATACAGCAATAAAGACCAGAGGAAATAATGTCTTTCTTCCTACTCCCTACTCAGCATTATCTAAAATTTGACACCTCAACAATTAAGGTAACCAACTCTATTTGTTTTTTAATTAAGGGATACCCTTAAAGACCTAATAAAAGTACCGTGTCCCCAGTATCCATCCCCCCCACAAACTGATCACCTCTGCCTCGGCCACGGCCCCTTCTTCCTCTTTCCGTGCCTCTTCCAGAAGGCCCTCCACTCTTGGTGCCATCTAATCCATTTTCTTGCCCCCGAACTGAAACACACACACACACAAAAGATAACAACCAAAGCAGAGTCAATAAAATATATAAATTTGTGTATTTGATGCAAAAGGACAATAACAAAAGAGAGAGACTGAGCTGGAAGGATGGAACATAAATAAGGGTTACCTGGGGAATGGTGATGAACCACAATAGAGAACTACAAGTTAAATAACTTTACAAATGACTAAAGGGTAATTTCATGCCTAACTGGTGGCTACTGCTAGAAAAGGCTACATGTAGGGAGATGCCAAGGTCTCCTAAGAGATGAGAGCAACAAAAACAAAAGGGTGAGATAATAGTTCCTGGGTCCTGCCTGGCAGAGCCCTGACACATCCCTGGAGTCTAGACATTACTGACCCACAGCTGGTTTTGATAAAGCCCCATGCATACACTCTCGTCCACGGCTGGCACCTCTCCCTCGTCTTGGTGGCCCACCACGTCGCCGACTATAGTCTCTGTCCCGGTCTCGGTTTTCTTTGCCTTCCTCGTTGGATTCCGTCTGGCCACCATCCTTCTGTCCTGAGACTCCCTTCTTCTTCCCGACCATCTCCCAGGAATGCTAAAGGAAGGCAGAACATTCACGGCTAATCAGTATGGACTACTATCAGAACACTAGAGATGAAAGCCACACTGCTGATTAATTTAACCATGCTCCCAGCATCCATGTCTAAGACACTGTTTACTCTTCTGTAAAAATGGCGAGTACAAGCAGAAACTCAAAACAAATTCTACACATATCATTGACAAAATTTAAATCCTTTTTGTAGAGGAGGCACTTGTAGCCAATGGACTACAGGGATTACTTTCAAAAGGATCAATAAGATCTCTATCTGTTCAGTTACTTGGAGTAATAGTAAAGGAACATATTTACTGGTTTCTACCTTTCAAGTGTGTTCCCTGGGCTAAAAAAACAAACAAAACATACAAATGGCTAATAGGCACATGAAAAGATGCTTAACATCATTAGCCATTAGTGAGATGCATTTATCAAAACCCAACGGGGAGAAAAATCCAATGGGATACCACGTGACACCTACTAGGATGGCTATTAAAAAAAAAGAAGTACTGACAAGGATGCTGTAACACTGTAACTCTCATGCATTGCTGTGGAGTTTCCCAAAAAGTTAAGCATAGAATTACCATACGAACCAGCAATTCCACTCTTGGGTATATATTCCTAAGAAGTGAAAGAAGGATTTGGATATTATTCACAATAGTCAAAAGGTGAAAATAACCCAAGTGTCCATCAACAAATGAATGGATAAACAAAATGTGGTATATCCATAACAATGGAATACTATTTACCCATAAAAAGGAATGAAATCCCAAGTTAAACCATGGACTATGGTTAACAGTACAATCATTAAAAATGTAGGGGTTGGGGATGGGGTATATGGAAACCTCTTATTTTTTTGTGATCTATGTATCTTTTAAAAAAAAGACAATTGAGAAGCGGATTTGGCTCAACTGATAGAGCATCTACCTACCACATGGGAGGTCCAGGGTTCAAACCCAGGGCCTCCTGATTCATGTGGTGAGCTGGTCCACGCACAATGCTGATGCATGCAAGGAGTGTGGTGCCACACAGGGGTATCCCCCGTGTAGGGAAGCCCCACACGCAAGAAGTGTGCCCCTGCAAAGAAAGCTGCCCCATGTGAAAAAAGTGCAGCCTGCCCAGGAGTGGCACCACACACATGGAGAGCTAATGCAGCAAGATGACGCAACAAAAAAAGAGACAGATTCCCAGTGCCGCTGACAAGAATACAAGTGGACACAGAAGAACAGACAATGAATGGACACAGATAGCCAAGACCTGGGGGGGAAGGGGGGAAGGGAGAAGGGGAGAGAGATAAACAAATCATACATATAAAAAAAAAAGACAAGTTTAAAAAAAGGGGGTACCAATTGGGATCCCATCTACCATATAGGTGGTCCAGGGTTTGATGCCCAGGGCCTCCTGGTGAGGGCAAGCTGGCCCACATGGAGTGGTGGCCCATGGGGGAATGCAGCCCCACGCAGGAGAGCTGCCCTGTGTAGGAAAGCTGCCGAGTGGGAATGCAGCCCAGCGTAGGAAAGCCACCCCACACAGGCATGCCAGTTGACATGGAGAGCTGACACAGCAAGATGACACAAGAAACACAGAGGAGAGAAAATAATAAGACGTAGTAGGACAGGGAAGCTGAGGTGGTAAAAGAGAGTAATCGTCTCCCTCCTACTTAGAAGGTTCCAGGATCAGTTCCCAAAGCCGCCTAATGAGACTACAAGCAGACAGAGAAGAACACACAGCAAGCGGACACAGAGAGCAGACAACAGGAGGAATGGCCGGGAGAAATAAATAAATCTTTAAAAATAAACAGATAAATAGATAAATAATGTAGGGGAGCAGATGTAGGTCAAGTGGCTGAGCATCTGCTTCTCACATATGAGGTGCCAGGTTCAATCTCTGGTACCTCCTAAAAACAAATAAACAAACAAAAAAAAAACCAAGTCTCCTTGGGAAGTGGATGTAGCTCAGGGATTGAATGCCTGCTTTCCATGTACAAGGTCCTGGGTTTAACTCCCAGTACTTCATTTAAAAAAAAAAAAAGTGCTTTCATCAATTGAAACACACGTACCACACTAACACAAGGTGTTACTAATGATGGTGCACAAGAATCCTGTATTTTATGCATGATTGTTCTGTAAACCTACAACTTCTCTAATAAAAAAAAATTTTTTTTAATTAATGACTTACACATACAGGTAAATGAATAAAGTATACAAAAAAAGGGCAGGGGGGGTTGACATTTTGATACATGCTACAACATAAATGAACCTTGAGAACATTGTATGATGTATTGTATGATTTCATTTATATGAAATGTCTGGAGTATACAAATTCATAGAAACAGAAAGTAGATTAAAGGTTATTGGTAGAGGGGAAAATGGGGAGTATTTGCTTACTGGGTAGAGTTTCTGTTTTGGGTGATGAAAAAGTTTTAGTAATGGAAGGTAGTGATCATCAGGTAGCACAACACTGTAAAAAGTAATGCCCCTGAATTGCATGCTTAATTTAGGGGAGTGGGATATGGCTCAAGTGGTTGAGAGCCTTCTTCCAACTTGGGACATCCTGGGTTTGGGTTCCTGATGCCTCCTAATAACATGAGAACAAGCAACAGGCAAACAAATGAAGAAACCAACTCAGGGGAGCCTAAGTGGCTCAATCGTTGAGTGCCACCTTCCCACATACAAGTTTCTGGGTTCAATCCCTGGTACCTCAGAAAAAGAAAAGGTTTACCTGACAATGACAAACTTTTTGTTGTATGTTGCCACTATTTAAAAAAAAAAAAAAAAAGAAAAAAAGAAACTCAAACAGCAGCCAGGAAGGTACAGCCCTGACCTTGAGAATACCGGTTATATGAATATGAAGCCTTCCATCCATCTTTTACCTGCTGTGCTCTCCCTATACTTCCTGAATATAATACAATTCAACTTTCCCCAAAGAACAATCTATAATGTAGCCCCGATTCCAGGATGGAAAATGTGTGATATGAAAAATTAGCTAAAAACCTTGGCAAAACACTCTCATTCCCGAGGAAAACAAGCTTTTTGAAACTTAAAATTTTATACCACATATCTTGATTTATACACATTAAACTGTTACAGAAAATCTGTACAAACAAAAGTTCTAGAAGAAACACCAAGAATATTGTACCTTTATTATCCTAGTTACTGTCCAATTCAAACAACAATGGCCCTGGTGCTCAGCAACATCTATCTAGTATCTAGTCATTTTCAAGAATATGGTTAGGTATTAGAAAATATTAAGTTTTTAATAAATGTACTGTGTTCATGTAAAAGGATGTCCTCCTTAAGAAAAGTGTGCCAAAAAAAAAATCAGGGAATAAAGTAGTATAATGTCTAAAACTTATTTCCAAATAGTTTAGTCCCCAAAGAGAACTAGATATAAATATAGAAGAGAGTAGATATGAAAAAAATTTGTAATTCATTGTATTATTCTTTGAATTTTTAAAATAGGTTTTAATATTTTCCAAAATACATACTTGGGAAAAATAAACTTAGAGAGTCTCAGATAGATGCTCATACATAAATATGGGGAAAAGTTCACTATATTAAATGAAAAAAAGTAGTTTATAAAACACTATATCTAATAAGAGCTCATTCTTTAAAACACACACACAAATGAATGTGTACTATACTTAAAAAGAAAAGCCTTGAAGGGTACATACCAAAATACTAGAAATGGTTTTCTCCAGCTGATGAAATTCCTATCTACATTTTCTACTTAAAATCATGTTTAACTTATTAAAAGTAAATTTAAAATTATTTATATTCTAAATAGCCTACAACAAATAGTTTTTTAAAGTAATAATGAAAAAAAAAATTAAGTATCTACCTACGACTTATAGTTTCTTGCTTTCTGCTCTCCCAAACTCATGCCACATTACAGTTTTTGGGTCATTTTACACCCAGAGTAGCTTCCATTCAAATGTTATTGTAACATTTCAGCTAAATATGAATCAGGAACCCTGGGAACTAGACTCAGCTTTTAGGGTCCTTGATCACTGACCAGAGTTCACCAGATGGGTTCTAGGCAAAATGAATTACGATGCTCTTTACAAATGCACTGCCAGTTTCCTGATAAAACCCCACCCACCCAAATGAATCCAACATCCCTAGTAGCTGACTTTGCTACCCACTGGTTTCAACAGTAGCTGGTTAATCTGGGGTATAAGCTTATATTCTTCAGCTTGCTTTCCTTTATGATATTGTGGAACATCAGATTTGTAGCACTAGGCAGATGCTAGAAGATGAAACAAAATGTGACGTAGGTTAAAAAAGAAAAAAGCACTCAGACTTTTTTTAAGCATGAGTAGTCCAACTTCCCACCCTCAAATCTTGAGACAGCTATTTTAGAGTAAACATGAATCAAAGACACTATCTTGATTGTCCAGGTAGTGAATTTTCAAATAAAGTCAATTTAATAAGGTAAATTCAAATTTAATAAAATTATAAAATTTAACCTATGAACATACTCTTTGAAGATAAATCCACACATTTAAACTCAATGATTAAAAGTTTTCCACTATTTCCCATTGCCTCAAGGTTAAGTGACAAATCTCCAGCATTTAGCCACAAGAGAAGTGACATTTAAAACCAGTAAAATGGTACCACTAGGTATGTACTCAGCTATCTATTCCAACCAAAGATTCCCTGTATAGAACATAGTAAATGAAAATTACCTCAAAATGGTGCTCATTAAACAAACAAACAAAACAACTCTATACTAAGCACTACAGGAACATCCAAAGGCTGGTAATGCAGTAGTCCTGTTCTTCAGGGACTTACGACTTGGTACAGTAAGACAAGCAGAGAAATTTAAAAAGTTTACAATTCTCATTAAGTGGAACGGAGAGGAAGAGGTGAAAGCAGCTTCTCTATATTCCAGGGCAAGAGGTCCTCCAAGATACCCCTATCATCTCCAGGGATGCTCAACAGTCTAAAAAACTATTTATATTTACCTATGCTACCTCAACACAAATAAGTTCACACAACGAACAGTATTGTCAGATGTTAGGCTGACAATGATGGAAAGGTCCTGAATTCAGAATGGGGGGCAGTTTTGTGACTTGATGTTCAATAGCAACAACGACAAAAAAGTGAGCAGAAATCTTCCATAATTAATAGCCAAGGCTAAAACAAAACAAAACACCAAACAAAAAAAACGAAAGACCAAGGCTATGAAATAGCACTTCTAATTTAGCCTAACCCAGCCTTGAAAACACACTGACTAGGCCAATTAGAAGAGTCTGATTTCATCTGTTTTCTCCTATGATGAGGATGTACAGTTTAAAACAAAGCAAATCAAAACACCCCCAAAAATGTTGCCTACTCTATTTGGATAATAACATACTCTGCTTTATTAAGCTTAGTTACCCCACTTGCTATTTTTAGAATATCATGAACCCCACCCCTAAATGGGAGACCACTTTCTAAAACCCTTTATTAGAACCCTACCGTGTCTGGGTTTCCTTCCAGCAATACATTGATGGCTCTGTTGACATCTCCATTGCAATCATGCAAAGCAATCACACATTCATCCTGGTTCTTGCCGGTGATATCAATCAACTGAAAGAGTAAAATCAGCAACCATTATGAGAAAGCTTGCAAACCAACAAATGGTAATTAGGTGAAGAGGAGAGAAGGAAGACAGAAGCTGTGTTTGAAAGAACCAGACTCAAAAAGCAAAATATGTAGAATTTTGTTATTTTATTTCCCAAAGCAAAACTTACTACCTGTGTTTTGGGGCAGGGGGTCAAAAGTATTCAAAGTCACCAAACAAATTAAGCATTAGAGAATCAAACCCTAAAACAAAGCCATCAGCATATAAATGTCCACATTTCCTAGATGCCACAACCACTCCAAGTTGCTATAAAATGGCATCAACGAAGTCATCCAATAAGCAAAAAGTTAAAATTAAGACCAAACCTCCTTGCACAAGGTTTCTGTATAAAGAGGTATGGTAAATCAGATAATGAAAGCACCTATTTATTGGCCTAACCTATATATTTCAGGTCATAATTCCTGATAGGCATGTATGCTAATGAACTGTGCTTTAATTCTGATGTCCTTTCCTACAACTCACAGCAAATTAGTGGTATACTCACTTGTTTTACCTTCTCCTCAAAGTCAGCATCATTATGGTCTGAAATCATCTGTGCAAGTCGAATTTGTTCCGCAGTTGCCTGAAAGTTGAGAGGACATCAAGAAAACATGAATAAGAGACCAAGAGTTTTAAAGAGGGTCCTATGTGATTAATCCCACACTCACATCCCAGTTTCCTTCTTGTTATAAATAACTAAGTAACTAAAACACCAATAACATTTAAGACTTAAATCAGCAAAATGACCGAAAAAAGAGTGATGCTGTCACTGTATTTTACTCTAAGTCCTAAAACTGCAAGGAGCTTTTTCCCCAATGTCTATAGCTACAGTCAGACTTTCATCTTTGGAGCACAGGACCACTTTGAAATATCTACCCCTTAATTCATGTTAATGTACTTGCAAAGTCATGTGTTTAAACCCAGTTCCTGTTTCTAAGTTACCAATGTCACCCTCTTATTCCTAGGACTGAGAATACCATAAGGTTTAGCCTGAGGATACACTCACCATATCTTCTGAGTATCCATCTGTTTATAGAATACTAGAAATTTTACTGTCCCAAATGAAATTAATTACTAAAATTCATTTGGTAACATTGATGAAAGAAAAATAAAGAAGGGGAAAGTTCTAGTCTTTCATATTCAGTTTATCTGACCAAAACCAAATATAAGTAATTCATTTACATTACAGACTAATACCAAACTGACTAAGGAAAAGAGTATACCTCAATTAAACTTCCAAAAAAGGAGAACCCATAAACCTCAATACCCAGGAAGTTAATTTACTTATGATATCTCAATAGTTAATTCTGAGGGAAAGTGAAGAAGTCACCTCTTCATGGGAAAGGAAAAGCCAGATAAGTTCTCAATGAGATCAGAGAAGAAAGTAAAAGATAAGTCGGGGAAAAGAAAAACCATGGATAAAATCTGGAGGGGAAGAGGTGGCAAGATGAAAGTTGGCCAGAGATGTGAAGATGGAAGGTCCAGGAAATAAGGAATGTATTGCTAAAATGGTCCAGATAAGAGAAAGGAAAATCTACCTTAAAGATACATAACACAGGACCCATATTTCTAAGCTTCACGATACAGCATTAACAAAAACGTAAGCTTGTTGCCTCATAACATGGCAACAATAATTATAAGGCCCTAAGTAAAAAAAGATCCAAGGACTAGAAAACAAGAACAAAAAACCCAAATCAATAACCCCAAGCACAGGATGATACTGTATTAGATGAAAAGCAGTAGCAACCAGCAAGGCTACCTATGGATCAATATGCCTGGGCTTCTTTACCTGTGGCCGCTGCTTGTGCTGTGTCTGGTTTTGGTTTTGAGGTTGTTCCCAGTTTCCCCGGGCTCGGCTAGTGCCCACCGACGTCATCATTTACAGTATATACAAATAACAGTATTTACAAGGTAGAATACTGAAAAGATTAAGGGAAAAAAAAAGAGTTTATATATTAAATGAGGGCAAAATAGGTATACAACCTCTCAGTAACTTCACCACCAAACGTTTTCAGTTTTTCAAAGGAACAACGAACCAAGAATATTCGCCTGTTCTTGGCAACATGTTTAATCTGATAAATTCCTTAAGAAACTATGGCTGTTAATCTAATTTTGGATAACAAGAAATGCATAAAACCTGTGTAAGTGAGCGTGCACTCTAGCTTGGTAAGTAATGGTTTTATTATTTAAAAAGTTAAAGGCATTGTTTGGTTATTAGTCCCCTATGAGCAGGCTTTGTGAAGTTCTGCCACCTTACTAGTAAGCAAAACAATGTTAAACAAAAGCCTTCCATATAGCCTAGAAAGCATCTGAAGTCCTTTAACAGAAGGAAAGGTAATCAACAAAGCCTTCCAGGAAGGGACTGAAGTCTACAATCCAAAAAAATAACAAATAAATAAATAATAGAAATTAAAATACTGTACTCTACACCAAAGAAAAACAGCCTTACCTGCCTCACAACCATTTTATGTAAATTGCATGTGACCTTCACCTGGCTTGGCAAAGGACAAGCTCAAGTCTAATTTTTCTCCCTTAAGTTTCTATTCCTCTGCATGCTGTGGTTTTTTGTTTTGTTTTGTTTAATAAACGCACAGCCTTGAACTGGGTATGTATCAGCCCCACTGACTTTGCCCAGAATCTCAGTTCCCTGGACAATAATTCCAACGTACTGCTTTTGCAGCTGCTTCTGTTGGTCTCCTAATCCACAGTTCCAAGAAACCAGTATTGCCATTACCTTCCACCACTCACCTTAAAATACAGAGAATCCCAAATATGTCCCAAACCAAAAGCATCTAGCACAAAGTATTATTTGGAAGAAAGGGCTTCTGGGAAGTCATTTTAAACTTGAGACATTACTGCTGGCAAGATGACTTAGTTGAGTCTTTAAAGAGACACAGAACACACAAAGACTTCCCAAAACCAGAACATAGTTTTTGTTAAAACACTTCTAACAAGCAAGGATTCTATTGAATTCAAGTTCTCTTCATTCATACTTTGTTTTATAATGCAATCTCAGCTGCTGCTTTTAGTAAACAATGAAAACATTCATCATATGATGGAGTGCTCAAAATATGAGGTTACTTTCCATTGTTTTATTTCCTTTCAAAGGGAATAGTTTATACTTTTTGGCTCTATATATATTGTTTTCATTAATAAAATCTTATACAAGGTAATTCTAAACTGCCCAAAAGACACTAATGGATTTGAAGAAGAAAGAGGACTGCTAAAGAAATACGTAAGGATTAACTATTAGGGAAGTGAATTTCACCTGTTTCTTGGATGTCACAGAGAAAGCGAACTTCTCTGTGTATTAATTCTTTACCAAGTTGAGTCATTTGGTTGCATAGGTCATTGTTTTTTGACAGTCATTAAGAATTAAGAGTTCTATATTCTCTATCACCAGAAAGATTTTTAAGGTAGCTTCAGGTCTAATTTTTAACCATTACCTCTTTCCCTGCACACAAAAGCCTATAAATATTTTAAGCTATTACTAGGCTTTTTGCTACACAGTCATCCATTTTTCCAGGCTGGCATTATAGTCAAGTTTCAACACTTAATTTACCACTCCCCACCCCACCCCCAAAAAAAGGTGCTGTTAGTAACTAAGTATCCCCGGATCCAAATGAATGAGAGAAGAAATCAAAGTAAGACTAGAGGAAAGCTGTTGTATTTCAAAACTGGCTCTAAGTTTTGAATATGGGAGTACAGGAGCAAGCTCTTTCCCACCCATTCCTGTAACCTACAAAAATTGACCACTTTACTCCACATATTTTAATTTGTGAGGATGTTATGTTGCAGAAATACAAATGGCATGACAGACCATGGGGATGACTGTAAATTCTGTACTTAGTTAAATGTAAATACACTAAAGTCATCTTGAAAGCTACATTAAAAAGTCATCCTGATTATTCTTGCTATTAACTTCCACTTCTCTTTAACAAACGCTTTGAAATGTGTGATTAAGAAAAATTTAACACTTAGGTAATAACACAGCAACAGGTCAAAAGTTAGTTATCTGGGACCATCACTGAGGGACAGAGAATTGGTGGCCTTTTAGAAGCAAGTAGACAAATACCCAGAGGTATCACAGTGAAGGAAAGGAATCTTGTTTAGGACTTTTTCTGAGAACCAATATATTTAAAGGAAGTAGGAGAGAAGTATTGGAGACCAAAGGGATAGTGTAGGAGCAAATAAAGGTTTCAACAGAAGTACCCTGAAACATTTTTTTTAACCAGCTACTTAAAAAAATAGCCAGAGAAATTTTACTGAAAAAAATAAATAACAAGTATTTATTGAATATCTACTATGTGTCCAGCACTTCAGGAAATACAAAAGCAATATGACTTGGCTGCTGCCCTCAGGGAGCTTACAATCTAATTTAAGAAACATTTCAAAAACTGTGAAGCTGAACTGCAGTGAATAAGGCTTGCTATCTCTAACAGAACAATTAGCTTCCTAGATGCTTTGTTGAAATGACCCCTGCATCCCAATCCCCACCAACTTGAATCTACCAAGAGATAGTACTTCCCAGTTAGGACACTCTTAGCAAAGAGGGCTTTAAAAATCAAAAGCAAAACAGTACATTTTTAGGGCTTCCATCACTAGTTTAGATGCTAACAATTATTTCCTCGTTCAAAACAGAAGCAATCATTAGGACAATCTAATCTTTAAGGACAATGGTGTAGGATCTCAAAGCACTCTTAGCAGATACACAACCAAATCGTTTTACTTCTCTAGTAATGCTGGTTGTCACAGACCCTCATCACCTGCTGTAAGTCACAAGAGATTTCCACTAAAGTAGGAAATGGGGATGGGCAAGGGGACAAAAAAAAAAAAAAGGATTCCTGCATCTAATAATTAGGGAATGTCACAGGCAAAAACGATAACAACAAAAACGCCTGTTTCATCAGTAGTTTCCCCCCATAACATCCTACACCAAAGGTGACTACATTTCAAAAATAGTGGAAAAGGAGCAGTAATCTGTTTGTGACATCAGTTTACAAAGCAATTTAGGTACTGTTCACAAGGTGAAGGGACTTAAGAAATTTGCTCTTTCTGCCCCATTATGATAGCCCAAATACCCTAGTGCTTTAGTGACGTCCCTTAGGCAGAATACACCCTTTGGGGATCTCCATGTCCAGCTTCCCAAATAACATCATAATTGTTTGGAGTATTCAAAACTACAGTGTGGACCACAGGTAACTAAAGACAGCAGTAAAAAAATATATTCCAAAAGCTGGGACTGTTGAGAAAGGAGGAAGGGTAATAAGAGGAGCTGACAAAGAGCCTGAAAACGGAGAGGGGACGCAAGCCCACGCGTGGAGGATGGGAGGTTCACCCCCACCCCTCAGCACCACGACGGGAACCCACGGGGCCAATCGCTTCCCTACCTCCCACCCGGAACAAATTAATCCTCCGCACTCCAAACTGAGGGCTACAAGGGGGAGTTTGGGGCAGCTCCACCCCTTGGCCCTCCCTTCCCCCCCCCCCCGCCGCCCCCAAACTAGGCCGGATCCGGATCAGAGGAGGCCTGCAGAGGGTTGGACGGGAGGAGGTCCCCTCGTCTTCTCCACAGGCACTGCCTAGGAGAGAGGGCCCTACCTCAGGCAGGGCCCAGGCCTCGCTGCTCGCGCTCTTTCTCGTTCTTCCCTTCTCAGGCTCTAGCCGCATGCCCCCCCCCCCCCTCCGGCTACCCCAAGCCCCGCCCCGGCCACGCTCCCAAATCGAGGCCCCGGCTCTGGCGCGGCCCGCTAGGCCGCAAACCCAATCATAAACAAAACCTTCGGCGGCCGACTCGGGGAGGGGGGGGCACCAGGGCTCGCAGGACCAAGAAGGGGGTGTACAGTGGGGCGATACACAGTACGGGGGGGCCTACCTAGGGAGGGGATACGGCGGGGGTAGGGGAGAAAGGAGGGAGGGTAAAAGGGGGATCGCGGATTTAAAGGGGCCGCGGACAATACCCGGCCCCGCCGCGCTGCCGCTGCCGCCGCCGCCGCCGCCAACGCCGCTGCGCTCCCAACTTTACCTCAGTCTCCTCCACACTGACACCCCGGGCCGCACCGCCCCTGTCACGTGATATAAGACTCCCTCCTCCCCACCCCCTCCCTCCTTTTCCTTCTCGCGCTGGCTCTCGCGCCTTTCTCCTCCCACTTGCCTTCCTGCGTCCCCCAGCACGTGACGGGAAAAGGGACGCGCACGGAAGCGTGCGCGTGCTGCCTCGCCACGAGACACCTCATCCGGCTCTGCGCGTCCTCCCCGCCTTCTCCTCGGCGGCTCCGCCTCCACGTCGTGACGCACGGATGGCCTCCGCTTCCTCTTACTGGCGTAGTTCCGTGTCTCCGCACTCGCTGCTCCTGGGTGCCATTGCCCGCCTGGGTCACGTGCTGGGGGGAGCGGGAAGACGTTCTTCCCTCCCCAGCCGCACCCCCCCTTCCCTTGGCCGCCATGTTTTCTGGCTGGGTCTGGCAAGGTCTTGCCCCATAAGGAAATGGCCGGTGAGCCCCGGAGAACCAAGGCACTGTTGCCTCGGCGGAGCCCAGGCTAACGAAGCAGGGAAGCGGGGTAAACGACAGCAGCTCTGTGCGGGTGGGAAGGCCATGGCGTCCGGCAGTAACTGGCTGTCTGGGGTGAATGTCGTGTTGGTGATGGCCTACGGGAGCCTGGTGAGAAGATCCCCCACCCCACTCTTGCTGTTGGGTATGACTCAGTAGACGGCTTCCTTTTGAGCTGTTCCCTGCCCTTATTTTCCACCCACTAACCTGAGCTTTCACTCCTACCTAAGGAGTAGCTTAGGTCATTGATACAGACTGCTTCCATCGCCCTGGCCGTGAATCTTCCGCTAAACCCTAGGGCAACAGACTCCACGTCCCGCCCCCACCACAGTCGTCGCCAGATACACCCCCATTTTTGACAGCCTTGCTTTGCCCCAAAGCATCCCTGAGAGCCCAAATCTGGGGAGCTGGAATGAAGGCATGCTTTTTTTTTTAAACTGTTTTAAAAATTATTTCTCTCGTATCTTTTTGAACAGGTGTTTGTACTACTATTCATTTTTGTGAAGAGGCAAATTATGCGGTTTGCAATGAAATCTCGAAGGGGACCTCATGTCCCTGTGGGACACAATGCCCCCAAGGTAGGTAATTAAGGCGTGTGATAGGTCTGGCTCTCTGGATCTTTCAAGGGCAAGAATGAGATTTCTTTGCCTATGGCAATGATTTAATTCCCTTGTTTTCATATTCAATTAACGTCATACATGCTTTAGCAGAATGAGCGGTAACTGCCAATCTAGAGATCTGGCTTACCTACTCACTGCTACCCAGAATCTTATGTTTTTGCATCTGCAGAATGAGGGCTTCCATTAAAGTTCTCAACTCTGTGTGGTGAGATGTTTTCCATTTCATCCTAAACTACCCATTGGGTTTGTTTTGGTTTAATTTTAGGACAGGGTTATAGTGATTAGACTTAGCCCCAGATCAATGAAAAAAGCGAAAGGCTACCTTTGCAGAATTTTAGACTTATTAGGGACCCATAAGTCATTTAGTTCCACCATTTCATGTTACAAACTGAAATCCAAGAATAGGAAGCACCTTACCCAAGGACATATAGTGAGCAAATAGCCAAGTGGCCTCTTAGTTTTTATCTACTGTCTTTACTTACCTGTCCTTAGGTATTTGCTTCCTTAAAGCCATGGAAATTTATCTCTCTAGCTCAGACCTCTTTCTTGAGTTCCCTACTTACATATCGAACTGCCTACCTGATGTTTCCCCTTAGATGTCTAGTAGACATCTCAAACCTAAGATGTCTAAATCAGAAGTCTTGATAGCCCACCACCTCCAACCCCATCCTGCTTCTTTAGTCTTCTGCTGATTAAAGGCACCAATCTCCTTTTATATGGCTCTCCCCCAATCACCCGTGCTACCTTTGCCCATGTTGTTATTGTGGCTTGGTACGAATTTCCCTCATCTTCACTTGTCTGGATTATTCATTTTTTAGATCTTCTCTTAAATTTACTACTTTAAAGTAGATCTTTCCTGTTATTTTCTCATAGTACTCTGGTTTTTCCTACACAGTATGTACTATAATTTTTCGTGTACGTTTAATTGTTTTTTTGTTTAGTGCCTCTGACTTTAAACTTCAATAGTGCAGGCACCATGCTAAGTTTTATTTACCATTGTAAAACAGGGCCTGCACATAGTAGGTATTCAATAATGTGTTGTCGAATGAACAGCAGGCTAGTAGAAGACCTAAGAATAGTACATGATCCTTCCAACTCCTAGACCAATGTCTTTTATTAAGTTACTTTTACCCTTCCCTTGTCCCCACCCTCATTCTTTGCTGACATATCACTTGGAAAGGCACAAGGAGGATGTCGTGTCCTGAAACTTCTACAGTGCTCCTTCTGCATGGTCACAGTTCTTCAAATGCCAGTTGCTTCATAACAGGGACATAGGGCTGGTTTCCAGTATACAGAAGCTGATCAAATCTTAGGCTTTTTAGGGGGCCCCAGGACCGATTGAGATCAAGATTCCTTTTGCTTAAAAAATCATCCATTGCTGGTGGAAGTGTAAATTAAATTAGTAAAATATTTCTGGAAAACAATTGGAATTTGTCTAGTAAGCTTGCACATGTGCCTAATCCATGACTGAGCAGTTCACTCCTGCCACAGAGAATTTAATTTTTGCTCATGTGTACCAGGAGACATGTACAAGAATATATTCATTGTGGTATTTTTTCATAATATATTTATTTAAACTGTTAATACTAATGCCTACACTAAAATGGATAAATAAAAATATATATTCATGTTCTGGAATACTGTACAGGAGTGAAAATAAACTGAAGATAAATATTTGAACACAAAGGATATCTAAACTACATGAACACAGAATGGTGGGAAGAGGCATACAGAATGAGAAAAGTCACAAATATGAAAGAATCTCAAAAACATGCTGAGTAGAAAAAAGCCAGATACAAAGAAATACATACCATATTCATTTATATGAAAATATATAACAGATAAAATTATAGTCATAGAAAGTACATCAGTATTGTTTGGGGCCAGGAGGGGGAAATTAACTGCAAAGGGATATGAGGGAACATTTTAGGGTGATGGAAATATTACATATCTTGATTGGGATGGCGGTTGAATGTGTGTATTTGTCAAAACGCATGACTCAAGGTTAATGTTTATTGTAGGCTAATTCAACCTCAATAAAGTTTAGGAATTTAAAAAAGAGGTTGCAGAGGAATTTGTGAAATATTTTTCCATTTATGTATATAGTTTAAAACCAGGAAAAGTTAAACAACTTATTTAGGGGCAACCCATGGTAAATCAGTGGAGAAAAGTAAGAGGACTATTAAATTTAGGTTAGGGGTGAAGACATGCCATCAAGGATAGGCACACAGGGCTTCAGAGTCATTGGTAATTTTCATTTCCTAAGCGGAAGAGTGGGTACAGGTATTCATATTAATGACTTATTTTAGAATGTACAAGGTAAGGTAAGAAAGAGATGGGTATGAAACTTCTAACAGTGGTTACTTCTGGATAAGTAAGGGATGACGCCTTTAGTACCTTTTTGAATTTTATACCATGGATGTGACTTTTTTTAAAAAATTGAAGCACATTTAATTTTTTAAAAAGTGGCTTCTTGAAGTCCTGTGGTTCACCATTTGGGATGGTCTCCCTAGACCATTCACAGGCCCTCTCCTTATAGATTTTTAGTGTAAATTACGACTTTTAGTTGCTGTCCATTTTTTCCCAATTCAGTAAGTTCTTTATACAATCTAACCATGATTCTACTAAGTTCAACTGAAAGAGATAATGTGATGCTGTAAAACTTGAAGGGATTCTGGCAGATTAAAAGATCTAGCTAGAGATGTGTAGCTTGGAGAGTTTATTAGGGAACCCAATCCCATTCTTTCCTGAATTCTTGCATCTTATCTGGCAGTTCTGTTAGCATTACCTGCTTCTCTTGTCTTAGGCTTTTCCTTGCTCTGCCTGCTTTCCAGCTAGGTGGGAAGCAGAGTGCAGGGTAAAAGATTCTGTATTCTTTTCTCTGCTTGAAAAGGACTTGAAAGAAGAGATTGATATGCGACTCTCCAGGGTTCAGGATATCAAATATGAACCCCAGCTCCTTGCCGATGATGATACCAGACTGCTTCAGTTGGAAACCCAGGGAAATCAAAGTATGTGGAAGCTCTTCCCCTTGGAGGTATCTTATGTAAGGAGTCCCAGAAGTTCAGAATTCCTTTGTTCTCAGAGTTGTCAATAGAGCAGCTGGCAAAACCAGCAGCTGTAGTTCCTCATTTTCTGGGTATATGTCTGATGAGAGAAGGGGGCTTATTAGCTTGCTGGAGTGTTATGCCTAAGAGTAGTCTCTGTCTCAACAGATTGCTACAACTATCTGTACAGGATGAAAGCTCTGGATGCCATCCATGCCTCTGGTAAGGGCCACCGAACAAGGTCCATTCCAGGATCCTGGAAGCTCACCTGGGAAAGAGTGATGAACCCATTTTATGTATGTTAGGATTTGTCCTTTTTGCTCATCCCTGACCAGTAAGAATTTCCTGAAGTTTAGAGAGTATTGGGTTACTCTTTTGCCTGAGGAAATAATAATGGGTTGTTTTTTCTCCAAGGAGTGTGGTGGTTTTTGTTTTTGTTTCTGGAGCTGCTTCTTGAGATCTTTGGTTTCATAGTAGTAATTTATTTTTCCACAAAAGACAGGCAGCATCTGCTTTATCACTCAGCCTTAAATAGATGGCTCTTAAATTTTTTCCATCCTGTGACAATTTGCTATACATGCTCTGAATCTTTATTAAAACACAGTTTTTATCTTAAAACTAGGATGGGTAAGTGGGGGTGGGGTGGGATGATGTCACTATCATGTGTCATTGGTATAGCTTATAGTTGTTTTACCACTACCAAATGATCAGATAGAGCTCTTTACCTATGAGTATTTTAATTTTATTAGCATTTCCCCCTTAACTAACCCAGTAGACCTATTTTTAAATTTAGGAAATTAACTAGAAAGATCAAAGAATGGGAGAAATGGATGAAGGGTTATCCTTGTGCTATTATCTCCTCAGAGATCCCATTTCATGCTGAAGGCCGGCATGCTCGTTCACTAATGGGCAAGAATTTCCGTTCCTACTTGCTGGATCTTCGAAACAGTAGTACTCCTTTCAAGGGTGTGCGCAAGGCCCTAATTGATACCCTCCTGGATGGCTATGAGACAGCCCGCTATGGGACAGGGGTAAGTTGGATGGCCAGTTTTCCTTCATGGAATTAAGGGATGCCTCACACTGAGAGGTCCTCACTCTTCCTTCCTCCTTCCTCAGGTCTTTGGCCAGAGTGAGTACCTACGCTATCAGGAGGCCCTGACTGAGCTGGCCACTGCGTGAGTTTGGAGGGCAATATGTCTAAGGGGGCTGGCAAGTTGGCTCTCTTTTGTTAGAGGATATAGGCATGCTGGATTGTTTTCTAAGTGAGATAACCTTCATAAAGCAACATGAACAAGTTATAGACTATTAGAACTGCCTCTTGCTCATATTGGAAAGCAGATACTCTTCTACAAGCTAGTAAGGGAAGCTTCGGGGAGCAGATATAGCTCAAGTGGTTGAGCATCTGCTTCCCATGTACTCAATCTTCGGTTCAGTCCCTGGTACCTCCTAAAAGCAAGCGAACGAATGGAAAAAAAACAAAAAAAACATCCGGGGAGGTGGATATGGCTCAACAGATAGAGCTTCTGCCTACCATATAGGAGGTCCAGGGTTCGATACCCAGGGCCTCCTGGCCCGTGTGGTGAGCTGGCCCACGTGGAGTGCTGCCATGTGGAAGGAATGGCCCCCACACAAGGAGTGCAGCCCCGCGCAGGATAGTCGATTGCCCAGGAATGTTGCGGCTGTCACTCACACAGAGCTGATGCAGCTAGATGACGCAACAATACAGACACAGCAAACTAGGGAGCTGAGGTGGAGCAAAAGAAAGATCACCTCTCTCCCACTCCGAAAGGTCCCAGGATGGGTTCCTGGAGCCGCCTAATGAGAATACAACAGATAGAGAAGAACACACAGCAAATGGACACAGAACAGACAATGGGGTGGGAAGAGGGGAGGAAAAAAGTCTTTTAAAAAAACCAAACTCATCAAGTAGCAGATGTAACTCAGTGATTGAGTGCTTGCTTCCTATGTATGAGGTTCTGGGTTCATTCCCTGACCCCCTAAAAAAGATGCTTCTACCTTTAGCCTTTTTCTTTTTTTCTTTTTTTGGTCCAGTAAAATATTGAAATTGGTGCAGCCTAGCAAAAGGAATAACATTTCCAGTATACAGGGATTCCTCCCATTCGAAGATCCCATTGTCCTTTTGTGTCTTGGTCCAGTAAAAGTAAGAGTTAAGTGCCACCTTAATTTTTATTAACTGCTAACTGCTATTCCATTAGTAACCCTGTCTAAAACAAAGGGCCTCATTGTAGAGTCATCTGTTGAGTATTTGTGTTATAGGAGAGAAATCATGATTTTTTTTGGAAATTTCAAAATATGTATTAAATATAGCTTCTTTATGTTGTTTATGCAGATGTTAGAATGCTTGTAAAGAGGGAAAGCCAATCTAGAACTAAAAGTTAGTTGCCAGCCATAGAGAGAATATCTTTGTTCTCTTCTAAAGGTATAAGGAGATATGTGTCTTGTCATCTCTCTGTCCTAAAAATGAACTATCTTATTCCTAAGGACAATAGGTCCCAGTAAAATTTACTTAGGGCAGCTATGAAAATGAACATGGGGAGAGGATAAAAAAGGGCATTTGGTATAGAAGTCAAGTAGGAATCCTGTTCAAAATTTATTCTCTTTGATTTCAAGTTTCTAGAAAGGTTCATTTGATATAGTGAAGAGTAAAGGCATTGAAATCTGGGATACTTAGATTTGAATCACAGCTCTTTGTCACTTATTAGCTTTGTGACCTCGAGGACGTTAACTTTTTGGACATTCAGTCTCCTAACATGCAAAATGGGGATATCTGGTTTAAATTAGATGTTGGTAAAGGACCAAGTATAATGTCATAAATATCCAATAGCTGCTGATATTCTATTTAGTATTGAGTTTTCAAGGGACTCTCTTTGGATTGGAAGTATATTCACTACAGACACAAATTAAGTAAATTGGCAAAATTCAAAGTTTTTTCTAATCCTGGAGAGATGAAGAAAAGAAAAGGTTGAGTCTAAGGTTGGGCCAGAGGCAGGCACTCAGTGAAAAATTGTTTTATCTGCTATTTGTAAGATGGGATTTTAGTAACTAGTTTCCAAGATAATACAGAGACCATTTGTGTGGCTGTCGACAGGATGAGTCCTGAATTACATTCTTTCTCTAGTCCTCATTCTTTGCATGATTTGCCCTTTGTATTTTCTTCAGGGTCAAAGCACGAAGTGGGAGCTCTCAGCGACATCACCAGTCAGCAGCCAAAGACCTTACTCAGTCTCTTGAAGTTTCTCCAACAACCATCCAGGTGACATAC
The DNA here is from genome assembly GCF_030445035.2 of Dasypus novemcinctus. NCBI lineage: Eukaryota > Metazoa > Chordata > Mammalia > Cingulata > Dasypodidae > Dasypus > Dasypus novemcinctus. The sequence goes on along the minus strand of NC_080685.1, from coordinate 29,774,705 downwards.
CTCCCCTCCAGTCAGAAGAGTAAACGTGCCAAGCACTTCCTGGAATTGAAGAGCTTTAAGGACAACTATAACACATTGGAGAGTACTCTGTGATGGAGATGAAGAACTCTGGCTAAAGATTGAGCCAGATACACTGCAGATACTGGGCTGGCTCAGCAAGCCAAGACTATAGCAGCTGAAGTGCCCATTGTGTCTAGAGCTGTTAGAGCTCATGCCTAGAGGATTATTCCCCAACTCTTCTTTATGGGCAATTTCAGAACATCAACTAAGACTTTATTTTCCCACAATAGCACTTTCCTTGGAGTTGAATTTGAGTATTATGTGTTTTTCTTAATGTTTCCAATGACCTGTCCTTAAATTCCTTACCAGGTTTGTTTGTTTGTTTGAAGGTACCAGGCCTGGGATTGAACCCAGGACCTTGTACATGGAAGCTATACCTGCTCCCTTCATCAGGTTTTAATCATAGTTCACTTGCCCTGTTCCAGGTCCCTGTTCCAGTCTATTTAATCCCAATGGTTAGAGGTGGGGTTCAAGAGCTTGGTGACTTTCATTTCTGTCCCTTTGCCGGTGGTTGCATGGGAGTTGTTTGGGTTTGGGGCATCTTAGAATTGATTGATGGAAAAGGCAGACAGGAACTAGAGGGGGAGGTCAGATGATACAGTGGGTGGTGTGTGGAACAATTTGCCCTGGTGCTCCACTTAAAATCAGGATATGTTGAAACATTAACACAACTTTCCTGATATACAAGGATCTACGCTTCCACTTCATTCCATGTTGTGTTATGAATAAATTGAATAAAAGGGAACTTTTCTGACACCTGGTATAATTCCATCCCCCCCCTCATTTATTGGGGATGCTATGGGACAGTGTGAAGGAGTGATGTTCCCTAACAAGTCAATGCACTGGTTATTGAACTTTATTGAGTAGTTATTTAATAAAATGAATTAAAACATGATCCACTCCCTTGCAGTTGTCTTCTAATAAAACAGACATTGGTAATGTTCTCAGAATCTGTCTAAATCACAGGGCATCAGGTTTTACCTCCAAAGAATTGGTGGGACTGTGGGTACCCTGAACCTAGGACTTTACAGATACTCCTTGGGACCCCAACAGAAGAAATCCTGAAATTGGAATTATGGCTTTTGCTCATAGTGTTGCCTGTGTCATTAATGGGAGACTGGAGAACCAGGATTCCCTTCAGGTCTCTGAGGCAACAGCAGAGGTGACCAATCAACTCCTAGGCCTAGGGTCATTGTTGGAGGTGTGAATGTTGCTATGACTACTGAAACCTTGGTGACTGAACTAAACAAAGTCTGCCCAGTCTCCTAAGACCATATCAAGCAAGTCTGTAGACATGTCTGCGGAAAAGATGATATTAGTAGAAGAGGTATGCAGGGTTGGAAGAGTTTTACCCTTGATGAAGTTGACAGATCAATTTTCCAGAGGAGGACCATTTCCTGGGAAGAGCCCTTGATGTAACAGAGGTGTAGTAATGAGTGGGAGAGATTGTCTTGCACCTAGTAGGTACTCAAATATTCCATTCCAATCCCTGCATGTTTTCTTTGATCCATTCTGAAAGGAGTAGGGATTTCATTTCCCCTCCTCCCCAAAGAAATGACCACTCCTCCTCTGAAAAAATTCTCTGTGCCTCTCACTACAATAGGGTGAGGTTTGTGGAGTTTAAGGCAGATCAACGACCTCCTTTTTCTTGCAGACTTTTCAGAGGGCTCTGGAGCTTAAGAAGATGGTTGACAGGTAATCTGCCATCTCCTACCCTTATCCTCCAGGGTTGATCTTTTCTTTCTCCTGTCCTCCCTGAGCCATGCCTCAACTCTCAACTTGGCATCTTGTTAGCGACTCATCAAGGAAGGAAAGCAAGAAGCCACTGTTCCCAAAGCCAGCAGAGATCAGCCTCCTAGTGTCCACTAGGTTAGGCTATGCAGACTATAAAGTATGGTTTTTATTGCTCCTGGCTTCCCATTTTCTAAAGGAAAATTCAAGCAAGTTTTTGCTGTGTTTTCTATTTTAAGGAAAATTTAAGTATTTCTTGCCCAGTATTCTACTAATTATGTGGTAGGTGTGCAGTAAGTATTTGATAGATGAATGAATAACCGTCAAAAGGTTGAGTTGCATCTTTTATTTGGGGGTGTGGTAGGGAGAGGCTGTTTAAAAAAACACTAATGTCCAAGCCTTACCCCTAGAGATTCTGATTTAAAATGTTCTGGGATGGGATGGGGGAACTCTTATTTTTTGTTCTCATAGATTATACTGAGAGCTGGCAAGAATGTGAGGAAACGTATAATTTTAGCAGGAATCTAAAAGATTGATTCTTTTTTAGAAATACAGTTTGACAAAATCTATCAAAAGTTAAAATTCACACATCTTTTGAATTGGTAACTCTTCTAGGAAATTTTTACCTAATGTATACTTGCAAAAACACTGGAAGATACATATACAAGAGTTCATGATAGCATTGTTTGTAGAAGTTAAAAGGCTAGAAACAACCTAGCTGGTTAGATTATGACACAAATACTATGCAGCCTTTAAACAGAATGAAGTAAATTTCTATGTGCTGATATGAAAAGTCCAAATTATTAAGTAACATCACTTATGTAAATTTATGGTCTTATGTTAGATAAATAAAAAGATATACTTGTATGGGGTGGAAAAATTCCCTGGAAGGATATACAAGAAACTGGATAACTTTGTAGCAAAGGACTGGGGCAGAAAACTTTTGCTTTTCATTTTATATATTTTATGTGGATTTAATGTTTAGTCATGTGTAAAAAATAATTTTTTTTTCGTGGACCAGGGCTGACCATAAGTGGGAAGACAGCACTCAACCACTGAGCTGCATCAGCTCCCCTGAGTTGGGTTTTTTTCATTTGTTGTTCTTGTTGTTTGTCTTTGTTTTTGGGAGGCCAGGACCCGAACCCAGGATCTCCCATATGGGAAGCAGATGCTCAATCACTTGAGCCATATCCACTCCCTTTTTTTATTTTTAAATGTCAGCCAGCTATGTGAGATGAGGATGTGTGTGTGTGTTTGTAATATGTATGTATATACTTGTTATGTATTAAAATAAATGTTTATTTTTTCAAAAACCTTAATGGATGACTCCAATGCCTAGCCAAGGTTAAGAATCACTGATGTGATGGAAGGAAGACTCTGAATCAGAGAAATGGGATTTGAGACCCAGGTCTGCTGTTAAATGACCTTGGGCAATTCACAACTTTTAGTTTCCTTGTCTGCATAATGCAAAAATTAATACCTATATCACATGGTTTCTGTGTTGATTAAATGAAATAATATTTGTACTACATTCTAAATCAGTTCTAATTACTCTTTCAAGGAGTTTGCAATCTTCTAACATTGGTACCAAGATTCTAGAAGAAGCCTCACTGATGGCGTTTTTTCCTCCACTCCTGACCCAAACCCATTCAACCCCCACCTCTATACCTTGAGCAGGTGGCAAGATTCACATACTCGCTGTCTGTGGCAGATGACATTAAGCCAGAGGAGAAACCCGTATGCCACCCTAAGAATGCAGGACACCATGCTACAGGAGTTGGCACTGGCCAACAAGCAACTGCTGATGGTGAGTTCCAGCAAGGGTGGCCTGAATGCACATCCATCACTGTCCTGTGCCTTTGCCCACTGGGATTTCTGAGCTCTTAGTCTCTGCCCTCACATACCACTTTGTCTGAGGTTTTCACCTTTACACCAGAGCAGCAACTCTTTTAACTCCAAATACCCAAATTCTCATTTAAGTGATTCTTTGCATCTGGCTCCAGGTGGTACATTTTAAAGTCCCTAAATATATTCTAGTCCTTGCTCCTCTCATCATGGAGAGACTCAAAAACTACCTCTTCAGGCCCAGCACCTGGCTCTCAGTACCTTTCTCTCCCTGGGTTTCCAAACTGCTGTTATGTCACATCTTTGTATCCCTGGCACCTAGCAGAGTTCCTGGTTTGTGATATGAACATAGGGCATCACCCGTGGGGAAAAGATTGGTTAAGCTTCCCCACCACTTGTTCCGCCTCTGCTACTGCCTATCTTTATGCCACAGCTAAGTCCAGATCTAAAAGAACACAAATGATGGGAAAGCAGAGAGAAGGACAAATGGTGGTAAACACAGGGCAAATGCCAGACTGTATTCTCCCCTCCCATCAGGTCCGCCAGGCTGCCCTGCACCAGCTATTTGAAAAGGAGCATCAGGAGTACCAGCAGGAACTGAATGATCTGGGCAAAGCATTTTATGTGGAGAGGCTTTGATGGCATTGGAAACACTGTCCCTCCATTTGGCCATGCCTGCTAATTTAGCCTTTATGAATCTCTGCAGCCTTGAACTTCCTTCCCAAACACACTTGAATCTAGCGATCTGCCTAGGACTTACGACAGTACTCACTCTCACCTCTTCACTCCTGTCTACCCATTATAGCTATTTGACAAACATTCTATAAAACAATGGAGAAAATAAGAGTGACACCTTGTGGTCAGAGTGGGATATGCAGCGTTGATGTAAGAGGGTGTGGGGGAGTGGTGGAGGGATGTGGAGGAAGTGGGGGGTTGGGCCATGAGATGGAGAGATGGACAACATGAGACTAGAGAATCTTGATTTGGTTTAACAAATAAAACTAGCTCTTAAAGGTTCAAACTTATACCACTTGGCTCATTCTTCAACCCTAAATCTTGAGTCTCCTCATTTTATTTCAAAAGTGCTTGCTTCACAGTCACCATTATCTTAAGTCATTATAGCTTCCTGGATTTTGCTCACCACCTCTCAGATCTCACTTCCACTGATCTTTTCTGTAACACTTGGAAAAAATCCCTGAATGTGGCTATTAATTAATCTACTAGCACAGTGGTGTTTGAGTGTCAGGAGAACTGAATTTTAGTTTTTGAACTGGCCACTATTATGAGAACTTGGACAAGTGTCTTTACTCTGGGCCCTGAATTCCCACCACTGCAAAATGAGAGTGTTCCAAATTCAAATGCCTTCAGGGATCAGGCAGGTATCAGGGCACTTGTAAGGAATTTTGGAGTGGTGGTATCTATAGTAGATTGAAAAGAACATATCTAATCTAAAGGCATTCAAAAATCTGAAGACTACAGGCCACAGAGATATAATGGTCTACCTTATACACAAATGACAATCCAGCTGGAAACCCCCATTTTAAAGCCAGTAGAAGCTGCTGGAATGCACCGTCCCTCCCTGATGAAACTGCCATTTTATATTACTCTTCTCTTTTCTCTCACTTTTCACTCAGGCATACTCACTGATCACACATCCTTCCCACATTGATCCTTCCTACCCTCAACCCATGACTGTCTCCACTTCAAAATTCACCTCCTTCACGGCACCTCCTCCAAGTCTGTCTCATCCTTCAGATCTCCTACCAAATCCCCCATTTTCATCTCTAGCTCTCGGAGCTTCTCCTTCCTTTCCCCACTCCATTGATTCAGGAGCAGGGAGAGGCAGCTGCGTAAATAGAGGACAGCATAGGATTTTGGAGTTAGGCGTGGATTCAAATTCTGGCTTCACTTAATTGTTCTGTTGCCGGGTATAAGTTATTTAACTTCCTTGTGCTTCAATTTTCTCTTTTGAAAACAGGGACAATAATATTTCATAGGATCATTATGTGAATTAAATGAGATAATAGAGCAAGCACACAATAGGTTTTCTTTTCCCCACTTAGGAGATTTCCCTATAACCCAAGCCTTCATACGTTCCTTGCTTACCCCCAGGCCAGTCCCCTATTCCAGTTTGAATGTCATTCTCCATCCCATTCCCCTCCCCTCTCTGTCCTACATACCCAATCATCCTTCAGTCACTATCACCTCTGCTTCCCAAGACCTCTTTAGTCAGAAACTACTCATTCGTCAAGGTAGGCTGGGGGTGGGAGTGGGGGAAGGCAGGCATTGAACAAATCTCAACAAGTATGAGGTAAATTTTCTAGGAGACAAAACCACACACATGTGGCCTGAATTTGACCCACAAATCTGAATGAGTTTCCCATTCCTTCTGCCTGTTCCCCAGCTCTATATTTTCAGGCAGCTCCATCTTGCCTTCATTTCCTCTTTCATCTTCCTTTGTATCTGTATCCCAGGTTGCTCTCTGCTTCTTACATAAGGGCATTGTAGCATGGTGTTCAGGAAAAAAAACAGATTTTAGGGAAGCAGATGTGGCTCAAGCAATTGAGCTCCCTTCTACCACATGGGAGGTCCCAGGTTTGATTCCTGGTGCTTCCTGGGGAAGATGAGCAAGATATCGAGCTGATGCAGTGCGCTGGTGTGGCAAGCTGACACAACAAGATGATGCATCAGGAGACACAAGAAGGAAAATATAATGAGCAGGGAGCAGAGGTGGCCCAAGCAATTGGGCATCTCCCTCCCATATGGGAGGTCCCTGGTTTGTTTCCCAGTGCCTCCTAAAAAGAAAACGAGCACACAATGGACAGATACAGCAAATGCAAACAATGAGGGGGTGGGGAGAAATAAATTTTTAAAAAAGAAAAAAGAAAAAACATTTTAATACTGGACAGATCTGGATTTGAATCCTGTCTCTGTCACTGGTTGTGTGGCCTTGCACAAGTTACTTTGACTTTCTGGATCACAGTTCCTTGTATGTAAAAAGGAGATTATTCCTACCTCATTGGGTTGCACTGGGGATTATATAAAACATCTAACAGATGGGAAATGGGTGTGGCTCAACTAATTGGGCTCCCGCCTACCATATAGGAGGTCCAGGGTTTGATGCCCAGGGCCTCCTGGTGAGGGCAAGCTGGCCCACATGAAGTGCCAGCCCATGTGGAAATGCAGCCCCACACAGGAGTGCCACCCTGCGTGGGAATGCCACCTCTCTTGGGAAAGCTGCCCTGCACAGGAGTGCCGGCTGATGCGGAGCAGCAAGATGATGCAACAAGAGACACAGAGGAGAGAAAATAAGAAGACATAGCAGAACAGGGGAGCTGAGGTGGTGCAAGAGAGTAGTCCCCTCTCTTCCACTTCGGAAGGTCCCAGGATAGGTTCCTGGAGCTGCGTAATGAGAATACAAGGAGACACAGAAGAACACACAGCAAATGGACACAGAGAGCAGACAGTGGGGGGCACGAGGGGGAGGGGGAAGAAATAAATCTTTTTTAAAAAGCTAGCAGAGAGGTGGTACATGTCCAAAAACTAGTAACCCATGATGACAATTTCCTGCCCCTTTATATTTATTTCCCTTTTTATCTCCTCTGCATTACCTAGCTGCCCCTAACTCCAACAATTCTCCTCACCAATCCCCCTTCTATTCCTACATTCTTCTTTTTTCTGTTCATCTGGACCTATAGAATACTCCACCCCATCTGCCTTGATCCCTGACCTTGGCCTCACTCCCCAGGGCTTGTCAGTGCCAGGCTAGCTCCAGTATTGGCAGGCTGGCCCCCCAGAGAGCCCATCTCTGCTGATCCTTTTGGCCTATATTGTCTGCTCTCATCGAATCAACTAAGTAATTCACCTTACAGTGCCCATCCAGGCCCTCTTTTGCAGCTGGCATCATTACCCTGCTTCTCTGGCTTTGGAATGGCTATAGAGGAGGACCTTGCAGGAAAGTCAGAGGACTTTCATGTTCATCTGATGTTTATGCCTAGCTTTGCCATCCAGTCTCCTACTATTAAGAGAGCTGCTCCTCCCCTACCTCGATAATCCCAAGCTCTGCCTCCATTCCCTTAGTACCCCCAACACTAAAGGTCTTTCATTTCCTGCTAGTCCATTTCCCAATCTGCCTCCCTCTAACCTCTGGTTCTTTAGTTGCACTCAAGGTTCTCAGAGAAGGGAACTAGAACTAGAAGGGGAAGGGTGGGCGAGAAAGCAAAAATTACTCACACCCTTATTGGGAACCATGAAGGCACAAGGACATAAGAGAACACTACAGGTGCCCAGCTGGGGGCCTGTATGCCCATCTGTTAGTCTTCCCCTGGAAGGCAAGAGCCACAAAACAGGTATTGACTGGGACTGGGGACAAGCTATTGATCTAGCTCAAGGGCAGAGTATTGGTGTGGGGAAGGAGGGGCAGTGGGTATCTGCACTAATGGGAACAAGGACACACAGAACAGGCCTGGGGGCTAAAGCAGAGCCTCCTCCTCTCCCTGCACTTAGTCCCAGCCCACCCCCATCCCCCACAAGTACTGCTATAACCCGCTCTCCTTTCTGCCACAGTGAAGAGAAGCATCTGCCTGCCACATGACATTCAACCAATTCTGATTCTCTTCAGAAGAAACTCCCCCCCAGAAGGAAACCAGGCAAGATCCCTGTGAGGAAACACCCTTAGAGAAGACAAGGAGCCTGGGCACTGAAGTTCTTGTGGTAAAAAGCCCCTGAAGAGGAGAAGGGGAGGAAGGGCCCTAGGACTTCAGGCTGCTCCCTGATAGAGGGGGTTTCCTTCCACACCCTTGACCTCCTAGGCTTAGTTTCAATTCTGCCGGGCAGAGGAGACCATAAGTCTCCTTGAGCTCAGGTTGGAGCCTGTTGGACTTAGGTAGGACAGGCTGGAACCAAGGTTCTGCGGCTGAGACCTATTATTCTTCTGTTTTGGACATCCAAGGGTGATTTTAAGGAAGATACCTGGAGGACATGGGGAGAAGGTGAGAAGGGACAAGACTGGAAAAAAGAAGCCAAACATTTGGGAAGTTTCTCATGGTTATTTATCTATAGCACTTAAGAGCAGGATGGTGCCAGGATGGTGTCCACTAAAAGGACCTTAGCAGTGGATTGGGTGGAGTTCGGTGGTTGAGCATGTGCTTCATGTGTACAAGGTCCCGGGTTCAGTCCCCGATAACTCATGAGGAAAAAAAAAAAAGTAAAATGGAACTTAGCAGTCTTGTGGGGGTGATCTGGAAAGTTTAAGAGTGCTATTGGAAAGATGTAGAAGGGTGTTACACCCCCCTCCAGGATGGAAAGCCTCAGGGAACTTTGCAGCAGATATGAGGAGAGCAGGTGGCAAAGCCCATGAGAAGCTGCTGACACTGCTGATCCTTGGAGTGCAGCAGCCGTGACATCAGGGGAGAAGCTCCGTGTGGGAGCTTTGGAGAAGGAGAGGTGCCCGGATGTGGAGCCCTGCCATGTACTCTTCCTGGTATAGAGCAACGTGATCCAGCAAAGGGCAGAGCACTGGTAGGAGAGGAGCTGAGGCAGGGATGGCATGAAGGGCTGATGAACAAGGGCCAGCGGTCTAGTCAAGACTGGTGCCTGGTTTCTCTGTGTTGTCTTCTTTGCAATGGAGAGGAAGGCAGATACCTACCAGAGCTCTCCTGCCAGCATCTGTGTGATATGTTTGATATTGGGTTGTTTAACTAGAAATCAACTAAATGTCAAACATTCTTACAGCAGTTGGCGATTCAGCATTACACTCTTTCCTACCTCAGTCTCTGGGCTCTGGGCTTCTGGGCTTTTTTAGTGAAACTCTTCTTTCTAGGATCCCCTCTAGGGTGTCTACAACGCATGAAAATTTCAATATTAAACCCAAAGGACTGGTATGGAAGTGGGATGACAAAGGGGATATGTTTCTTTTTCCTATCTTTTCCTGTCCTTGTAATTTTCTTCCTCCTTATACAAAACCTATTGGCCTACCCTAATTTATCATTCACTGCTTCTTGCTCCTGGGACTCTCTTGTTCCCTAGTTCCTTTCCGGGGCAGTCTACACAGTAGGTGGCTTGGGTTTCTCTGCATTCCTTCAAGAATCAGCTGATGGTCTATCTGTCTGTCTATCTCTGGTGGCTGGAAACCCTCAAAAGTGGACTCCAGCTCTACCATCTTCCCTGGAGGTCGCTTCAGTTCCCTCTTTGCGGGGGCTTAGCATTAACACTATCCGTCTAGCTTTGACATAATGACTAATTAGAGCCATTTATATTCTTCTCTGATAGCTCTGGTCACCTTGAACAGTGCCCACCTCTCCCCTGGCATATTCTCAGTTTGAATGGTGCCAGTGTACAGGGATCAACTGCCACCTGTCAGCAACAAGGTTCCAAGTGGAAGAGTGAACATGGCCTGGAACTAAGCCAGAGAGAATAGAGCTGATGCTGCCTCTGATTATGATATGACTGGTGGTGGTGGTGGTGGTGGTGGGGTATGAAGGGCAAAGGGGGAGGGGGAGAGTAGGGACCAGCAAAATCTTAGTCTGTGTGGGCACAAAAGTTTTATTTAAAGATCACTGTGAAAGGGGGAGCATGTGCAGCTCAGGGTTTTGCATGTACGAGGTTTGGGTTCAATCCCTGGTACCTCTGAAAAAAAAAAGTCACTATGAGAAAACAGAGGACATAATCTTGTCTGGCTCTGACCCTACCCTGCTTCTCTCCCACTCTACTTAAAGTCCTGGAGTGGCTTTCCAGATCCCAAGCTACCACTTACTCCATCCCTGTGGTTCTTGAGAGGGTGGTGGTGGTGGTGGAGAAAGATGCTCCCCACCAATTAGAGACTCCCAAAATAACACAGCAATTCAATCTGGGGATCTGGGAGATTTGTCAAGGATCATGAGTGACCTCCCCTCCTCACTGTTGCCCAAGCTCCCTGAATACCAGAAATCGAATGATAAACAAACAACCACTGGAATCTGATCAGCACCCAGCTCAGTCTGAAAGAGAGTAAGGGGGAAGCTGAAGGGAAACTAGGACTCTCTGAGTGAAAAACCAATGTCATTCCATAATTTCCAAAGTACCCTTCTCTATATCAATGTTCTCTCTTCCCCTCTCCTTGCACTTTTCAAACACCCATAGAGCTGCCCTGAATGAGTGGAAAGTTTCAGGGTTCAGGGAAAGCCTTTCTCCTCCCCCTCTTTGCATTGTCTAAAATCAGCCTCAGCTGTTCCCAAATTTTCTTTGCTGCTGATGTCAGTCTATCAAAGTGTCTCACCCTGAGTTCCCCCAGGAAACAAGGATGGGGTGGAGAGAGCTGGAAGGACCATGTTAGGAATAAGAGGTGGAGCTGTGAGCAGATATAAAGACTCAAGTCTAGGGAACTCCTAGGCACTTAGGCAGCAGCCCCTTCTTTCTCGACCTAGTCTCCAGTTCTCCAGTGTTCTTAGGTGAGCCTGCCAATTGCCACTGCTCATGATGGAGGCCATCAAGAAAAAGATGCAGATGCTGAAGCTGGACAAGGAGAATGCTCTGGATCGGGCAGAGCAAGCTGAAGCTGAGCAGAAACAGGCAGAAGAAAGAAGTAAACAGGTAGGCACTGGCACTCATCTCTCTTACCTACTGGTCAATAAAACATTGAGATGGGAGAGTTCTCATGGGAAAGGAAGTAACTACTGGTGTGAGCTTCTTCTTTGGGTAGGAGCGACTCCTCTTTCTCCCCAGCCTCATTTGAGGGCCAGAGGACATCTACCTCAGACTACCTGTGTGACCTTGGGAAAGTCAGTGGCCCCTTCTGAGCCACAATGTGTCTGCTGGATTTAAGTGGGAGTGGACCATCTTTTGGAAGAATCTCTGACCTCTAGAGGAAAAGGTGGGAGCTTGGCATGCAGTATCTCTTTTCCCTTTAAACTGAGTCACAGGCATCTACACCCTTAGATATTTACTATCCCAGGGTCTTAGACAAAAACCAATATGGCTTGGTAATCTTAGGGTCAGAGATCTCAAGGTCACAGCGTAACTCCTGGGGCAGCAGGCTGGAAATGATGGAAAGTATGTCTTTCTGTATGGTAAAATAGAGGTGGGTTCAAGGGTCTATCAGGGTCCAAGAGCCAAGAGTCCAAGGCTCCACTATTATATGTGTGTGTCTTTGTGTGTCTCTCCGGGCTCCTACAGTTGGAAGATGAGCTGGCAGCCATGCAGAAAAAGCTGAAAGGAACAGAGGATGAGCTGGACAAATATTCTGAGGCTTTAAAGGATGCCCAGGAGAAGCTGGAGCTGGCAGAGAAGAAGGCAGCTGATGTGAGTATTAGAGTGATGGGGGATGGGTTTAATCTATACATAAAGATCTTCCTGTTAATGGTTGACTAAATTCCACACAGACTTCAACATATACATACTTCTGTGTCCACAGAACACAGACATATATACTCACACGTATCTTTGCATATAACAAGATGTTGTATACCATCTTAATGGCTTTGTTTTTCTTAAAGACATGTAGAAATTTTATCTTTCTGTTCCACCCCAACGCTCCCTGGATTTAATTCTCTTTCCCAGGAATTAGACAAAGGGAAGGGACTCCAAGTCCAAGCTGCTATCACTTATCTTACCTCCTCCCACATGCTACATTCTTAGCTTTTGTGTCCAAGACTTGGCACGTAGGTATGTGTATTAATAGGGAATCTCTCATCTCCCAACTGCCCAACAACAGCTCGGATTTCACAATGGATATAAGAGGTCACACTGACCCTGGCCCTGTATGGATTTATTTATCTTGGCCAGTTTGGCATCTCCCCTTTTGCCAGGAGATGACAAACGGCAGCAGGGAAGTTCCTTCAGGGATAGACTGTAATAGAAGCTAAGATGGAATCTGAGGGCATAAAGGTATCACCACCAGATCTTACTCAATGACCTTGAGTAAATTAGTTTCTCAAGAGCTGAATTTTCCCATTTGAAAATGAAATAAATCCTCTTTTTTCCACTTCATATTATCCCCCATTCACCTAATTTCCTTTATCTTCAACCTCGAAGTTTGCTGCAAAGATAAATGAGAAACTAGGTAGGAGGTTTTTTTGAGAGAAAAGTACTATAGGAATCTTGACAGAAGAATATCCTAGAATTGATGGAAACATAGCCAATTCTCAGTGAACTAAGTTAACAGGGAAATAGGAAAATGTGTTATTTAAAAATTGCATTTGGATTTGGGAAAAAGAGGGACAAAGTGTGCCATTCAAAAATACCTTCAGATCCTTAAATTCAGGCATTTTGCCATTAGGTTTCTGACCTCCTCTTTGGCCTTACACTACTTTCAGTGGTTCTGGGAAGTAGTGAGGGTTGAATGTGTGATGCCAGACACAAAGTGGGTAATAAAGATTATACATACTGATAGTTTCCAAATATTTTGGGGTATGGCAAACTATTAATTCTCCCTTCTTAAAAAAACTGGAAAAAACACGGGTTACCCCCAGGGTTTTGGGCAAGTGCTTGATGGTCTGCTAGCATTGCCCTAGCCCAGGTACCTGGTAGACCTCTCTGGTTCCAATAAATGGCATGGGGATAGAAGCTTTCATAAACTGGCATATTATCAAGAAGATAATGGGATTTCCTGGGGACGAATTTTAGCTGTTTTACACACACACACACACACACACACACACACACACGTCATCCCCAACCTAGATATGGTCAACTCAGTATATTCATTTGAAAGAAGCCTTCTCACAATTATAAAGGAATCCAACAAAAACCATTTAAACATGTAGAATGTGGGTACAAAACCTCTCCCTGTCTTGTTGGTTTTCCTCACAGGCCAAGAAATATCCTTAGAGATATGTAAGAGAGAAATAGGAGAGGAAGGTTGTGGGTAGGAAGCAAAATTCTCTTAGGTTTTAATGGAAGCAAGAAGAAAAGGTTTCTTTCCTCAAAGCTGGGGTTAGCAAAGTTCTGCCTGTGGTCTCAATAAAGAAAGGGCAACAAGATTTAAAGAGAAGAGCAAGAACCAGAGTCATCAGCAGCATAATATATGCATCTTTGGGGGAGAATGTCCGATACAAAGGAAGTTAATACTCAGTTTCTGCCCTTGAAAAATTAATAAGTAAATAGAGCATATTACCTTGATGTAGATGTAAGGCAAAGGGAGGGAAGAGGGAGTCAGTAACTGTATGTTTACACAGGGAGTGCTGGTTATCTGGAAAGCATTTCTGGAAAGCGTAAGATTTGCTAGGACTGCTTGAACAAAGAAAGGGAAAGAACACAGCAAGGTCAGTCCACATGTCATTTTTTTCCTTCCCTAGTCTTTCTAAGGTCCTTTTAATCCAAGATGAAATCAGAAGCCTTTTAGAGAGAAACAAGGGGAAAAAAGAGAGCAATGGTTAGGACATAAAGTCATCACACCCTTTTTTAGGGACAGGAGGTGGGGAGGATGGGGAGAGGAGGGACGGGGAGGGACATATACACCTGTTGACATAATGTTGTATTGTTGGTTACCAGGAAAACAATAGCACTGGGACCCTTGCTGTCAGTGCACCTGCTTCTCTGGATCAAGAGGAGATTATCTGTTCAAATGTAGCAGCTTCAGGAATGCAGTGGTGCTCTCAACCCCCTTTGGTTTATCTTGGATGAGGTCTTCCGCTTCTTCTTCGCTAGGGTACAGGTGCCAGAGTGCCCCCTGCTGATCAGAACCCATATGACAAGGTCTCACTACTGCTTCCATAGTTCCTCCCTTCAATCAGACTTCCAAAGTGAGTTGGAAAATTTCCAAGGCCATTAGGGCTACATTTACTGAGGCTCAGAATACTGACTGGTCTTCCTTCCCAATTCCTGGAGAAAAAAAAATGAAAGAGTACAGATTACACTATTGAGCAAATTACTTAATGTCTATCTAAGTTGTTTCCTCTGAATATTCTCATTGCTCAGTATTTCCAAAAAGAAAAAGGAAGACAGAGCCTCTAGGAGTAGCCGAAGAATGGAGCATTAGAGCCAGCATCAGGTTTGTCTACCACCCCCTTTCAGGGGTCAGGATTCTGAATTCCTAGCCCAGTTGTTCACACCGTAATTCTCTTAAGGGAAGACAGAGCTGCACCAGAGGAGAGATTTATCATTGTTAGGTACTGGGAAGGTGGGAGAAATAAAAAGTAATAGGAGGGAAGGTAACAAAATTCTCCAGTCTCTTTACTACTGTGTTTTCAGAAATCCTGCATGACAGTGCCTGTAGGGGCAGTTTCTAAGTTTAAATATAACTTAGAAACTGAAACGTAACAGGGAAAAAGTTTAGTAACTTACATAAAACACTTAAGTTCATAACTGATGCCAGATAAAATGAGAACTTTGCCAATGTGCCTGTCTCTTCCACTGGAATAGTTCCCTTCACTGACTTTCAGGAGATGGGAAAGAGCCTACCTGAGCAGACTTGGAAAGCAGACTGCAGAATGGGGGCTCTTTTGAAGAGGGGGCCTAGGATGTCTCTTAGGCTTTATTTCTCCCCTCCCCCCGTTGTCTGCTCTCTGTGACCATTCAGTGTGTGTTCTTTTGTGTCCGCTTCTATCCCTATCAGCAGCACCGGGAATCTGTGTTTCTTTTTGTTGGGGCAGGGCTGCACTTTCTTTTGCGCTGGGCGGCTCTCCTTACAGGGCGCACTCGTTTCATGCGGGGCTCCCCTAGGGGGGGGACACCCCTGCGTGGCAGGGCACTCCTTGCGCGCATTAGCGCTGTGCATGGGCCAGGTCCACACCAGTCAAGAAGGCCTGGGGTTTGAACCATGGACCTCCGACGTGGTAGGCAGACGCCCTATCCATTGGCCCAAGTCCGCTTCCCTTTTAGGCTTTTCTTAGAACCTGGTTTTGGAGCCCTATGTGGGGTGGGCAGAAGCACCTAACGTAGGATGTCTCCGTTGTAGAGAGGACACAGGCGCTCTAAAGGGCAAATGGTGACGGGTCAGCCTTGGGGGAGTGAGGGGTCAACTGCGGAGTGTAATGGCGGCACGATAGTTATGAATGGGCCAACCATTGTGGGCAGTCTGCCTGGCCAGAGAGGCTAGGCCGAGATGCGCCTTCCGGTTACCATGGTAGACCTCCCTCTTTCCAGCCCCGCCCCCCTTTACTGGCCCAAGGGAAAATGCCTGGAGCGGTCGCCTAGGGCGACTAGGAAGCCCCGCCCCTTGCCCGCCGGTGTAGGTCTCCCTCCAGTGGACTGCCTTCCCGCCGGCCTGGCGGCGGGAGGGGGCGCGCGCGGCAAGGGTGGCGTCACATCCGGGCGGGTGGGTGAGTTCCGGTATTTCAGGGCGGAGCAGGCGGAAGTAAGGGTGAGAAGCGGCTGCAAAGCCGAGCGGAGGAGGCAGGAGCCCGAGGCGAGCAGTTGTTGGGTGGGCACCATGGCCGGGATCACCACCATCGAGGCGGTGAAGCGCAAGATCCAGGTTTTACAGCAGCAGGCCGATGATGCGGAGGAGAGAGCCGAGCGCCTCCAGCGGGAAGTGGAGGGAGAAAGGCGGGCCCGTGAACAGGTACGAAAAAGGCGAAGCTCTTGAGGTAGGGGCCGGCGCTGGAGCAGCCGGAACTCCGAACTGGGTCCTGTTCATGATGGAGCACGATCCTCAGGGGGCCAACAATCGGAGATGAAGTTGGAGCCCGGAAATTAGGTGGAGTTCTGCTCTAGAAGGGTAGCAGGCAGGCGAGGAGGGAGCTGGGTGTTCGGAAGAGCAGACCTGACCTTTGAAGGGATTGACCCTCGTGGGGCCTGGTGAGTGGTTCTCGTCTTTTCTCCCAGCTCATTCATTGAGTCTTTCAGACTCGGGCGCGGCCGGGGGAGGGGCTCAGCGGACTCTCCCTCCCCCACTTCCCGGTTAAGGGCGGGGGAGCTTTGCTCTTGCTTGAGGTTTCCGGCCCAGGGAGTAAGAATGGTTGAGTGTTTTTCTGGTCTGGGAGGGGCAGGGCCGAGCCTACCATGGAAGGTTGAGGGTCGAAGGGTGGGAACCGCCAGAAAGCCCCCGGTTTGGCCTGCTGGCAGCTTTTCCGCTCTCGCCTGCTCAGGAAATGAGGCAGCAGTCGACTGAGGGGAAGCGCGGTGCCCTCCCTGGAGGTTGAGGCCACAGCACCGCCTCCCATCCTCCGGCCTGGGGCCTTTTCCTCTTAACGGAGAGCCCTTGCAGCTGCTATCCCCACTCTACGTCGGCGTGAAGCGGGAGGGGAGGAGATGGTATTTTATTCCTTACGTTAGTGCAAGTGTAGGAGCTAACCTAACTTGTCTGGCTCTATCCGTGATGACCTGGAAGGCAGGAATTTATGTCAGATTCAGGCCTTTATTGCTGAAGTGTGATCAGTGCAAGCTGAACCGGGTAAGAACGTTTCCTCCGTGCAGAGCTGATAAGCGAGTGTAAGTGGCAGGGAATCAGAGTGCCAATCTCTGCCAAGTTTCTAGTTGGCCTAGGCAATGTGGTGTGGAGATAATGTCAGGGGGACCTTTAGTGATGTTTCTCTTATACTTTCCCAATTATCCAGCATAGTCGTTTTTTTCTTTTGTCCCCAAAGTTCAGTAAATATCTGCCCTACTAAAAGCTGGAACTTAAAATGTTGGTGGAAGGAATGGTGATTCTTGAGATTGTTTGAAACCGCTTTCTGTTTAGAAATAGTTGACTAGTTACTAAAACCCATAAGATTTTCCAAAGTCTAGGGTGCAGTCTAGAGGGTGGAGCTGGCCTCCTGTGGTTTTGGAGAATCATGAGGTGCTAGATGAAAGAAAGTAACTTGCGAAAATGTGAAGAAGAAGACCTAATGAAAGAATTCTTGTGGTTTATTGGTGTTCTTTGTTATTCTTTTCCCTGGTAAGGTTTTTTTCTTTTTGGCTGTTCCTGTGGGGAATGGCTCAGAACTAATGCTTAGGTTTTTTGTTGTTGTTGTTTTGGGGGGGAGTGAAATTTTGAAAAGGGTGGGAAATAGGGGAAAGCTGCTAACCCAGGGCCCAGGTTAATACTTTAAGATGGTTAGACTACTCACATCTTTTTATAACTGGGCATGGGGATGCTGGGAGCTTATTGTCCTCTTCCGTCACTTTTACACCTGGATTTTTTTCTCTACTCAGCATGCCAGCAATGTCTAATTATCAATTCAGGTGAGTTGTGCTGGCAGGGTTACTCTATGACTAGTGACTTTCTCATCTCCTTTGTTCTGAAGACTAGATAATCTTAAAGGGAAGACAGGATGGCTGAAGGGATAGGAACATTTTACAAGTAGTTTTAGAGTGGGTGATGGTGGGGATACTGCTGTGCCTACTGCACCCCTGGGATTTGATAGTTTTCTTTCTAGGAAAATTTGGTGCTTTTTTTCCCCATTCTTGATGACTCTGAGGTAAGCAGCAGAGCGAGCAATTTGAGGTGTTTCTTAAGCTACTCAGAACCTGCCAAATTTGCTTTTTGAGCTGAGGTCTAGTGAGGAAGTCCTCAGAATGGGGAAGTAGGGTGATAGTTAAATATTGAAGAAACCAGTACCTTCTGCTCCCCAGATTGAGGAAGCCTAATCTTTTGACTTTCTGCTTTAGTGAACTTTGATCTTCTCCTGAGGAGATATTCTTGGGAAGGGTCCAGGGTTCTTGGACTGCCTATTAGGGCACCCTGGAATGTGGTTTTTGTAGGCTCCTCCCTTCTCTGGAGCCAGAAGCTCTCAGCACATTTCCGATGATGCTGTTAGTGGGATTGTCACTTATTTTCCTGGTTGCTTTGTGTGAACATCTAAGCCACCCTTGTTGGGAAGCTGGAGGAGTCCAAAACTAAGACATGCAAGTTGTTCTAGGATCCCTTTTCTTTTCTGCTTTTGGCCTGCAGATTGAGTTTTTATAATGTACCAAGCACCTTGTCATATCCACTTTTGATTTTGAATTTCCTTTGTACTTCTTAGTAAACTTAAAGGGAAGGCAATATAATATTTAAATGCTTTCATTTCCTTATCTGTTTTTAATACCCTTTCTTAACCTCGCTCCCTGGTAGTTTTCTTTCTTTTCTGCTCTAAAAAATTTGGAGCTACTATATGAAGGAGTGATTGGGCTCTGAACAGCGGTTTTGATTCTGGCCTTAATCCCAAATTCCTTGTCTCTGGAGAGGGTTAGAATTCTGGCTATTGTGTAGCTCTCTCCTATTTGTGGGATCTGGTGGACTAAGCAACAGCGTTTGTCACCTTTCTTTGGTTTAGATTTGCTTTCCTGTTGATTACCTTTCTCTCTCACTGCATACCCCTCCCCCATACAAGAGCACACACTCACAGGGTAGAGGCAAATAGCCCTTTGCTCAGAGTGCCTCCACTTAGACTCCACCTTTGTTTACTCTGGGGCAGATAGCTCTATTCCCTTCCTTCCAACCTGAGTCCCCCTTGGTGAAATTTAAATTCCCCAAGGACACAGTATCTGCTGGGGTAGATACATTTGTGAACACTGTGAACTGGAGCAGTCCTCTACTCACAAGGGCTCAAGCCTAACTTTTCTATTACTCTTTTCTTTTGAATTTCAGCTATGGCCTTTGTCTAAAAAGAAACCCCAGGGTGACAGAATGCCAGATTTAAGCTAATGCCCTTCTGTCCTCTGAGCACCCATTCCCTGTCAGTTTCTTGCCTTGAGTATGCTTGGGGAAATCTCTTGGCAGTGGAGGATGGTAGCATGTATGCCAAACTCATTTTGCAAATGAAGCTATTGTCAGCCATCTTCTCTAATGTTACTGAATTGCTGCTGCGGCCCCTCCACCCTGCCGTGGGATCTTTGCTTTCTGGGCAGTGGAGCATCCTATTAGTACCTGAAAAGAAGGACCTCCGAGTATCTTCCAAGCTGGACGAAGGTGTGTGGCCTCGAAGGTCAAAACTACACCTGGGCATGGCAAACCTAAGAGAATTAGAGAAGCTCAAAGCTTAATGTGTGGTAGGGCCATGGATGGTCTGATCAGGAAAAGTTAGTCCCTTTCAGTTCTCTTAGTGCCACCTTATTGACTTGAAAGGGACCTGCATTGTGTATAGGTTCTGGCCTGAAGGAAAAGTCAGATGTCTTCCTTATTCCTTTAAACTCAGTATCAGATCTTGATTCTGCAGGCTTTTGTTTCATTGTAAAGAGTTGACCTTCTGTGAGAGGAGAACAAAGAGAACAGCAGTGGTTGTCCACGCACCCCACCCCCACCCCCACCCCCACCCCCACCAGGGTCTCCGAAGCTTGTGCTGGGACTCCCCATCTTAGATTCTTCTTTTGGTACAGACTAGTTCATGTGCGCATGCTCTTGTGAGGGCACCAAGATGTGTTTTCTCCTCCTCCCTTTTTAGCCTTGCTAAGAATGCTATTGTCAATGCTGATTTGTAGGAGAAACTGCCAGAGCCAGCTTGTTGTCATGGAAACTATACCCCACCCCCATAGCCTTTTTTTCCTATACCAGTTTGGATAACTACTGATGAGCTGGATGGGATCTGGCTTTCCATGAGCGTCTTCCTAATCTAGTTCCATTCTTTGTTTTTTAGTTCTAGGCCTCTGAATGGTAAGGAATTGTACTGGCAGTGATTCCTAGTAGTTACCTGATAGACTGAGTTGTTCTCATAGTCTTAACTAGTTGGCCTTTCTTGGCTTCTGAGATGAAATGTGTGTTGTCTTAGGGGACATCCATTTTCCTGGAACAGACAAAGAATACTGGTCTTTGTGGTGTTTTGATTTGTATAGTTAAGAGACGCAAATGGTTTCTTATTAATGTTAGTTTACTTGGATTTTCCTGTAGCCTGGTGGTCAGATTGTAGCCCCTGACTCCAATCTCTTGAAATTCCCTTGTTTGTGAAAATTTTTGTGCCAAATAACCTGAGTCTTTGGACTATCGCCCTCCCCATAGGGGCTGATGGCTCAGATTATTTCTATAGCTGCCCCCACCCCTGACTGCCAGGAGGAAATCAGGGTAATAGAATTCAAATACAGTCTGGACTGGAGAAGAGAGATCGAGTTTACCAGGCACTTGGATAAGCATCTGAACCAGGTGGTATGCAGGGCAGATTAAATTCTTACATGGTTGTAGCAGTCTTAGTGGGAAGGCTTTTCTACCATTTAGAATTCATCACATGTGGCCTGCCTCTTGTCTTTCTGTGTTTCTTATTCCAGTGCCCTGCAGGAGGTGTGGGATTATTGGACTCTAGCCTATGCCTTATTGTAGGGTGGAGGCCAGGGAGAAGGTGATAATAAGTTACTGAAGGTAGAAGCTAAGCAGATGACTAGAGGAGTAAAAAGGAGACAAGAAGTTTAGAAGAGAGGTCATGGGCATGTATCCACAATTTCTTTGGGTAATATCATCAGGGCAGATCATTTTAGCCAGAAAAAGCTCCTCATCAACTTCTAAAAAGGAGGGGTCTGGTGGCTTGGGAGCAAGTTGAAGGAATTGGGGGGGGTAGGCACCCTAAGGTTCTAGTCTTTCACTTTCCATTTTGGAAAGGCTATTCTGGGAGACTTTACTGCTTTGCAGCAAAATAATAGATGATCTAAGAGTCTCTCTTTAAGAAAACTTGCTTATTTGTTTTTCCAATTTCTGAGGCACTTAAGAAAGTTGCTGAAGGATGAGATATGTTCAAGCCAGAGGTCAGGCAGAAAAAAATCCTTCACTGGCTACCTTTTCTGATCCCAGTGTGTTCAGGAAATTGAAGAGTCCAGAAAGGTGGTATTAACTGTCACTGAGCTCAGCAAGGAACTGAGTTTTAAAACGCCTTTGAGAGTTGGTTGGTGGAAAAGGGAGGAAATACATATAATCATATCTGCTAGATCTTAGATGAATATGAGCTAAAACCAGGTCTACCCTACTAGAGTCTGGCCTCTTTATGATGGTCAACCCCATTCTTCTGCTGCTTTTCATGCTTTCCTCTTCCCCTTTCTTTTCTTTTCATTCAAACGCAGGCTGAAGCTGAGGTGGCCTCCTTGAACCGTCGGATCCAGCTGGTTGAAGAAGAGCTGGACCGTGCTCAGGAGCGCCTGGCCACTGCCCTGCAAAAGCTGGAGGAGGCAGAGAAAGCTGCTGATGAGAGCGAGAGGTATGTGGGGGGACCTTGATGGAGTATGGATTTCTAAAGAAGTTCAGAATGGCTCTGATAAAAATTTCCTTATAGATGTATTTTTAAAATTAGTAATGTATATCTTAAAAGAATTTCTTTTCTTTTGTTCTGCATATTCTCTCCCCTTGAAGACAGGAAGGGTTACGTGGACACTGTCAGCCTTTTTTTTTTTTTAAGATGTATTTTCTTTTTCTTTTTCCTTTTTTTAATTTATTCCCCACTCCCCTTGCCGCCTGCGTTCACTCTCTGCTCTCTGTGTCCATTCGCTGTGTGTTCTTCTGTGTCTGCTTGTCTTCTCTTTTTCTCTTTAGGAGGCACCAGGAACCGATCCCGGAACCTCTGATGTGGGAGAGAGGCACTCAATCACTTGAGCCACCTCAGCTCCCTGGTTTGCCCGGTCTCTCATTGTCTTTCCTCTGTGTCTCTTTTTTGTTGCATCATCTTGTTGCGTCAGTTCGTGGTGTGGGCTAGCTGGCCTTCATCAAGAGCTGAACCCGGGACCCCCCAGATGGTAGATGGGAGCTCAGTCACTTGAGCCACATCCACTTCCCCATCAGCCTTTCGTAATTGGTATTTTTCTAAAAATTGACCTAATGACCCATAAATGGTGTCACCAGTATATACGCCACTTAGTGGATCGTAAACTTCCATTTGTGAGATAAGTTCCCCTAGAGTAGTGGTTCTCAAAATGAGATCCCAGATCTGTAGCATCAGCAGCACTTGGGAATATGATAGAAATGCAGATTCTCAGTCCCTTTCCATAATCTGCTAAATCAGAAATGGTGAAGGTGGAGTCCAGCAATCTGTTTTAGCAAGTACTCTCAACCTTGCCAGTACTATTAAAATCCACCCCCCCAGGGGAGGGCCAGGGGTAGGAGAAAACATACCTTTATGTTTAACTAGTTCAGTAAAATTAGAATCAATTGGGAGAGGGACCTGGGCATTGATGTTAAAGTTCCTCCATTAATTATTATATGTAGCCAGAATTGAGCACTCTTGAACCAAATTACAGCTCATCTTTGTGGAAGTAGGCAATTGGTTTCTTGCCACATGTGCGTTAAATTAGAACAAAGGTGTGTGAATATTTGCATGGGATTCAGCTAGGCTTTTCAGAATGAAAAGTGTTCTTTGAGGGGTACATTAATACAGTGTGGCTGGCTGTGAAAATGAATAAAATAGATATGTGTATACTATTATAGAGTGGTATCCAAGTTGTAGAAAATGAGGAACGCTAGTTGCAGAACTGTAATATATGATTTCTTTGGGGTGTGGGGAAAAGGGGTGGGTTGGTGACTATGGTATATATTCATATAAAACATTTCTGGAAGGGTTATGATGCAGGGTTACTTCTAAGAGCAGGATTAGATGTGGGACAGGAGGCTTACTTTTTACTTTATGCCCTTACACTGTACATTAATATTTAATTTTGATCAGCATGTATCATTTTAAAATGAGTAATTTTAAACAAAATAAACCAGGGTGATAGAGTAGTGCAATGGGATTTTCCTTTGAGTGGCAAGCAGAGAGGAATCTGCTTTAAATGGTGCAGTTCTAGGTTGTTTGGAATGGAGCTGATGACACATTCCTTAGGGTGTCATTGCCACAATTGCCCTTGTTTTTTCTGGCAGAGGTATGAAGGTTATTGAAAATCGAGCTTTAAAAGATGAAGAAAAGATGGAACTCCAGGAAATCCAACTCAAAGAAGCTAAGCACATTGCAGAAGAGGCAGATCGGAAGTACGAGGAGGTAAGGCACCTTCTGTTTGCCCCTCTCTTCCGTGATATCAGGCTTCTGCAAAGAACCATCCATAAGAGGGAAATGGCTCCTTCCTTGACTCACTGACCTGCAGCATGGTCTTTTCCTGTAGGTGGCTCGTAAATTGGTGATTATTGAAGGGGACTTGGAACGCACTGAGGAACGAGCTGAGCTGGCAGAGTCGTGAGTATCTTGCTTCCCCAATCTTAACATACCATTCTGTCCCTTCCCCTTTGGCTTGGGCACTAATGTGAATAAACTAGCATTCCTTCAGACTTGTTAAACGAGGCCTAGAGGGTAGGTATCCTCTGTAGTGTGTTCTTAGATCCAAACAATGACTTTAGGCTTTCCTGTTCTCTTGATTTGACCAGGTGGGAAACAAATGAGGCTCCCTTATTTTTTGTAGGAAGGGTTTACAAATTGAGGGAGAATAAAGACTAATAGTTGGCAAACAGCTTACTGGAAGATCTGACTCCTTCCTCCTGGAGTCCGTTTCTTTTGAGTCATTGAAATAGCTGTGCTGACTTAAGATCTGTTATCTGTACCATTCTGCCAATCTGCTAGGGATCTTTAGGGCAGAGGCAGACATTTATTAACCGCTCCTGTTGGCACCTTGTGGGCCTTGCATAACAAAGTCACTGCTGATGGACATATATTTGTGCTTCCCTTGCATTCCCCTCTCCCAGACATAACATATCATGACCATGGTGGTGCTTTCTTCCCATTTTTTGAGTTCTTGCATTTTTTTTTTTTTCTTTTCATTTTGCTGCTTGTTTTCTTGCTGTGTTCCTTTTTGACCTTTCTCCCTCCCCACTACCTGGCTTGTGCCATCCCCGTGACTGTCACTAACAGCCGTTGCCGAGAGATGGATGAGCAGATCAGACTGATGGACCAGAACCTGAAGTGTCTGAGTGCTGCTGAAGAAAAGGTACTAACCATTAAGCCCACAGAGAGGTTATATGTATGGTGTGGTTTTGTTTTGTTTTGTTTTGCAGCTGCCTCCCCTCCACTGGTTGATTTGTTGAGTGCTTTCTCATATCTTCATGGAATGCTCCATTCTTTTTCCCTCACTTGGCATCTTTCATCTCTTCTTTCCCTGGTTGCTTCACTGCCTCTGCACAGGATCTCTCCTTCCCTTGGGTGATTTGGGGGACTGTATGGGTTGGGCATCTGTTCCCACCTTCACCCTGGGTAGCAGCTGTTCTGGTTCTGATTTCTACTAAGAGGTCTTTATTAGGATCTAAACATTCTGAGTCCTAGCCCAGGAGGGTCCACTTCCTAACATACTCTGTGGTAGAGGGAGGAGGGTTAATGCTTGCTCAAATTATCTGGGAATATCTCTTTCCCCATATGCCTTTCAACTCTTTCTACATATAGGTTCAATTCACGTCTGTGTGTCTCTCTCCCTTTTTTTATTCTCTTTCTCTTCCCCTTTCCTCTCCTGCGGTATTTAAAACATTCTCAGTAAGTGTTCTGAGCTGGAGGAGGAGCTGAAGAATGTCACCAACAACCTCAAGTCTCTTGAGGCTCAGGCGGAGAAGGTAGGGGCTGGTTTGGGAAAGTGACAGGTTCTGGGGCCTTGGTCCCATTGAGAACTCTCTTTGTACTTGCCTACCTACTGCTCAGATTCTGGGTTTAATGCTAATTCTTACGCCCTTTGATTGCTCTGGTTAGAATATCTTCGTGATTTCAGGTGACTGAGGTCATGATCTCCTCAGGCTAATTGATAACTGCTGTACTGACAGGCAATTATCATGGGCCCTAGTGGGCTTTCTAAAAGACATATCAGGGCATCAGGTAGAATCAGGTCTGAGACCTATTGAGCAGTCAAGGCAGATGACTTCTCTTTACCATAATGTAGAACTGTTTCAGCCTTGGGGTGTCACTACTGCTCATTAAGCAAGAAGGAAAAGCACCTACTTGCCTTGATCTGAATAAGATCAAAGCTTAGGTCCCTTGGAAAAATAAAGGTCCTGGAGGATTCTGATCTGAGGACATAGATTTGTGGATTTTAAGTACCTATTGTCCAAAAACAGTCCTTGCCCTTTCTCATGGACTGTTTAGTACATTAAATCCAAGAGACTGTTTCGTGTAAGAACGAATGTGGCTGGGGGAGGGTATTTTCAGTGTCAGTGATTTCTATTCTGAAGATTTTATTCTTCTCTTACAGTACTCTCAAAAAGAAGACAAATATGAAGAAGAGATAAAGATTCTTACTGATAAACTCAAGGAGGTGAGCTGAAGGGGATTATGGGGAAGGATCTAAAACATTTAGAGATGTATAAGGTATTAATATAGACTTAGATTTGGCTGGCTTTGGTTCTGAAAGGTCTTGAAGGTGGAAGAAACAGGTCCTTCAATAGAAGGATTTGTCTTATCCATCTCTGGTTCTGAAAAGTTTCATATCTTTTCCCAGGCAGAGACCCGTGCCGAGTTTGCTGAGAGATCGGTAGCCAAGCTGGAAAAGACAATTGATGATTTGGAAGGTATGGAGCCTGGGAGAAGGATTAAAATAGAGAAATATAAAGGAAGACGTTGCCCATTGACCATTAACCTCTTTTCCTAGACACCAAAGGCAGTTGGTAGCAACTTGGCATGTACCCTTTGTGTGCCCTATCTATGCCACAGCTAGGTGAAGTGGGTCAAACTCTAGAATTGGACTTTTAATCTTTTCCTTTACTGAGTATTTTCCTCCTCCCCTTTGAGAATACTCGTAATTGGTGCATTTGCCTTCAGTTTAGTTTTCTTAAATCTTTAGTCTGTGGGTTGAATTGGAAGCCATGCTTTCAGAGGGCAACGAGGACATGTGTCACCCCATGACTGCTTTTGGCAGTCTGTTTACCACTTGTGCTGTAGAGATCTCCCCAAGAGATGAAGCTGTAGAATGACTGTATCTCAGTGCTTTCTAAATACTTCCCTGTCCCCCCAATTTAACAACTGCATCATCCACCCCGACAAAGGAAAGCATACTTTGCTTTGAGGGCTGCAAGGCATGATCCTTTGGTACACAGGGTGGCAGGATATTCTTTGGGAGAGTTTGGGAAGGCAGTCTGGAATAACAGGACCAAGAATTGTGAAGAAATATGAATACTGATGTGTACTTTCTCCCATTTTAATTTTTGTTAAATTACACTTCATCACTGTTAGGAATTAGGTTAACTTGAGTGGGAGTGGCACCCTTCTGAGTGCCTTTGGTAATAGGAATTTCTAGTCATGAGTGCTCCCAGTTTCTCAACTTCTGTTGCAGTTGATTAGAAATACCAAGAAGTCCACTGGATTATAGAGGACAGTGGATCTGTAAGTGGTCAGTCATGGCTGCCAGGATAGATTTTTCTCCTCACTGTGGTACTCAGACCCAAGGTCACACTTGCATTTTCCTGATTTCTAATGATTCCCTCTCTCCATTTGCTTCTGATACCTTACACTGTGACCCCTCATTCTTCCCTGTGGTTCCTGTTCCTGCCCAGATGAGCTCTATGCCCAGAAACTGAAGTACAAGGCCATTAGCGAGGAGCTGGACCACGCCCTCAATGACATGACCTCTATGTAACTATCTGACAGCAGAACTGGGCTGGGTTCTTGGCTTGTGGTGTGCGGGGGGGTACAGGCTGTGCATAGTGTGCTTTGGTTTTGTCCTCTGGAAACTAGAATCTCTACCCTTATCTTGAAAACATTGGTGCTGGTTACTTGTTTGGGAGAAGCTGGGGAGACATTTAATCTCAAACAGTGGTAGAACCCTGATCTACATGAGGCATATATTTTTTTATACCTTACTTTTTATTCATAGTCCCTTCATTGTACTGTAATTTTTCTATTTGTTTCTCAAATACAGTTTTCTCAGAAGGGACATTCCTGAAGGTAGAATTGTGTTATATACAACTAAGTGAAAATAAGGTCCAGAGAGCCAGTGACTTGGGCCTTAATATATCATAAAAAACTCAGACTTCCTTGGTGTATTTGATCTGTGTCTTAACATTTAAGTGCTGGTATTAAAGCACCTAAAAATCTAACAGTCCCAGGAGCAAGCCAGGAGTAAGCAGCACCAAAGAGAGTTGTTGGGGGCCCTCATCTGTTTGCTGTGGATCCCTGATCCTTGATGCTAATCTGCCTCCTATTTCCCACTAACCCTGAAAAGAAGCCATATGTCTTAGGCTGTAGTATTTGGCTCGTGTTTTTGGTTTTTTTTTCATTTCTGCTGCCACGTCTTCTTTTTTCTCCTCTTCCTTTCTCCCAAATACGCTGCCTGACTGATGTTAGTCTGTCTCACCTAGAGTCTCCTTCTTACTTTTTCATACAGATAACTATCACCGTTTCTGCTCTGTTCTGGATCTGCCCCTTTTCCTCGGGGGACCCAACGCCCCACTCTCGCTCTGGATTCCATTTGGGGTCATCCTGCTTGGTCCCCAAGGCACTAGGATGGGTTGGGGGTTGGCACAAAGCAATTTATGTATTATCTTCTATCCCCATCCTAAATTAAAATCTTAAGCTGCTGGATGTCTTATATGCCACCCTGCATTTGTGTCATTGACAAACCTGCTGCTGTCCCCAAGAAGGAGCCTTGGGGGTGTGATGTGGGGAACAGCTTTTGTAAGCTCCGCCTCCTCTGACTTATGTAATCAAAGCCACTTTTGTGTGTGTCTATTTTTTTTCTTGACATTTAAACTCAGCTGAGTCCTTCAGTTGTGGATTAGCGGAGGTTCCTTAGGATAAGGGCTCTAGTCTTATTCCTCAAGCTGAATGAGCTCATCCAAGCCATTTACTTCCAGGTTCTCATCTTGGCTGGACTGTTTCTGTCCTCTCTTTAGGTCCTCCTTTTGAGATAGTGAGGTTACAGGACCATAGAAATGTCTCCCGATACTTGTTCTCTTCCCTTTTCCAGTGGTTCAAATGGTACATCCACACAACATCCAATAGACCCAAATATATTACCACTAGAATTGACTAATGATATCATCCCACGTCACAGAAAAATACATAATGGATAGAATTTTTAAGTTTTACATTTTCTTCTTTGAGCTTTTCTTACATATTTGGACCTGCTAGCACATGCTAGTGGGATATAAAACAAGTAATAAATGAGTATTTTTGGAAAAACTAAACTAAATATTCATATTTTAAATTATATGCACATAGGGATAATGAATTATTACATACATAAATGTGGTAAATTACTGCTAGTAAAATTGTTCTTGGTTCATACTGTGGAATTAAATATCAACATTTCTGAAGTCCCTATTTCAATTTACACAGAGATGATTGAATCTGGATAGTGCAGCTGCAGTTGTACTTTCCTAAGCATCTAAATGTTGTTCCTTTATTACTTTAGTTTCCCACAAAATATGTATTTAAAACTTTTTCTTTTCTTTTACACAGATAAAGCCAGGTAGATAGATACTTCTCCCAATCTAAAATTTTAGGTCTTGTATCAAAGTCATATTTCAGTCTGTCCGTGTTTTCTTCCTACCACATAATCTTTGAGGTTAAAGCCCAGATTTATTTATTTAGCTGACATAGTATCTACTAAGCACAGGGTATTAAGGTGCAGTGAAGACTAATTTAAGAGGGAAGCACCACCCTGTGTAAGGTTATTCAGAATCTAGAGAACATATATAAAACTAAAGATCTTTTGTGTTAAGAACCAAAAATAATAAATTCTTTTTGAAGCTTAGAAGAGGGAAGAAATTGATTCTAGTGAGGATGATTAGGAAGGATTCACCAAGGAGGCACATTAGGTACTTAATAAACATGTTAAAAATTGCCTCTTTATTTTCATTGGGTTCCAAAGATTGGATTTCTGACAAGAAGAATTTGGCTGAGGGAGAGTGGCTTTGAACCTTCTGGCCAGGGAGAAGAGAATAAAGGCACAGAGATGGGGGGGAGTGCACAGAACTATCAAGGTAGATTTAGACAAAATAGGGGACCGAGGAATGTAGTAAAATCAGGCTGGGGAGTTTTAATTTTTGTATATAATATGGATACCACTGGAGATACCGAACAGGAATATTTTATGGTCTGAAGTAGCATATAAGAAAAGTTAATTTGGTAGCTGAATTAAGAATGTATTCGGAGGGAAGCAACTTTGCAAAATGACCAATTAAGAGTCCCAAATTTCAGTGATTTGCGTGCCATTTTCAGTGGCTTTTGCCATAGCAACATGCTGACTATGCTACTGCTTTCTTAGTTTTTATTCAGATCTACTCTTTTTAAATTTGTTTTATTCTTGCTC
This sequence comes from Dasypus novemcinctus, assembly GCF_030445035.2. Classification (NCBI taxonomy): domain Eukaryota; kingdom Metazoa; phylum Chordata; class Mammalia; order Cingulata; family Dasypodidae; genus Dasypus; species Dasypus novemcinctus. Next base: position 29,745,074 of record NC_080685.1, on the reverse strand, counting down.
TCAGAAATTCTATCTTAAAATCAAAGGTTTGAAGGTTCTGGTATTTTTTTTTAGTGCATATTAAAGTAAATGTAGCTAATAAAAAGTATTTAAGAATAGTAGTAGTAGAGAGATGGCACTGAAGATGGCCTTAAGTGTGAGAGGAAGGGGGGAGAGTATAGCTCAAAGGGTTGAGTACCTGCTTCCCATATACAAGGTCACAGGTTTGATCCCCGGTACCTGCTAAAAACAACAAACAAACAAATGAAAAAACCATCTCTTATTGGGGAGTGAGTGTAGCTCAGTGGTTAAGGGCCTGCTTCCCATGTATAACGTCCTGGGTTCAATCCCTGCTGGTACCGTCTTTAAAAAAAAAAGTTAGAGGAAAAGTCAAGGATAGTTGGTTTTGAGCCTAGGAAGATGATGGTATTACAGATGTAGGGAGGTCACATGGTCTTGGTTTGGCGAGACAGGAGAAGGTAGACAAGAATATAAGTCTGAAAAACTGGCAGGTATCCAGATAAAATACTGGAGTTTAGAAAGGACGAGGTCAATATTGGAAATCCGTAAAGCTGACAGTTTAGTCTATGGTGGTAAATGTCCCCTAAGGGGCAACTGCAAATGTGGAAAAAATTAAGCAGTGAGGAAAATCTGTAGAGGAAAAAGCCAGGTGGAACTGATTGGAAGGATAGAAAGAGCATAAGTACTTTTGATGTTTTCGAAAGTTCAGTCTTGGATGATTTCCAAGTGTTCTTAAAGACAACCTGTCTAATAAGACAGATTGAAAAGGAAGACAAATGAAGATAGGACATTAATGCTTTAGAAATTTAAGGATGCATTTTGAACATTAAAGGTCAAAGGGGGCATCATATTTCAAGGGACAAAAGAATGAGTTAGTGGAAAGAAAATGAAGGCAATAAGTAAATAGCCTTCTATAGCAGTATTGTCCAATAGAAGTTTGGCAGTGATAGAAATGTTCAACTGTGCTGTCCAAGTACCCACTAGCCACATGTGACTGCTGATCACTTAAAACCTGGCTGAGGAGCTAAATTTTTAATTTAAATTTCAAGAGCCACATATGGCTAGTGGCTGCCTTGTTTAGCACAGTTCTAGATATTTAGTATTTATGTGGAAGGAGTTGGCTTTGGGATGGAGAAAGTCTTTGAAAGGAGAGGATGGAGAGAGATAGGGAGAAAGGTGTTTCTTTTAATGTACCGTATCCTTGCAGATGCCATCCTTTATTTGAGCCTGGATTGGCTATGAGAGTAAGATCAAGTACCATTGGTCATCTCAGAGCAGAGCATTTGACCTTTTTAACTTTTCTTTTAATTTCTAAGAGAGAACTACAGGGTGCTGTGTTAGATTCCGTTCTTCCCTTCTTCCCTTCCTTGTTATTGGGATGAGGAGCGAAGCATGGTTAGATACCCTGTATTATCTAGTAGGTAGAATTGACCTATGTTATATTGGGCAGCCTTGTCTTGCCCCACCTTGATCTTTCTTTTCAGATGTTATTGGTTGAATACTCCCCAGCCTTAAAATTAGGAGAAAGTGAAAATTAAAAAAAAAAAAAAAAGGCAAAATCTGATCTTTCACCCTCATTCCTTGAATGTTGGGGCTTTAAAGTGGATTCCCTTTGCTCCAAGGTCTCTCTTTTTGACACACACACCACTTTCCTGTGACAGAATGAAATTATCCTGATTGAAACCAGTGAAGCCTCAGGATGTCTAGCATCCATGAGATTGGATGCCTAATTGGGCATGGCTGAAGGAAACATGAGACCAAAATGGGTTCTCTCCCTTGCCTTTTTTTTTGCCTCTGTTACCAGGGAACCAAGAACTTTAATTAACAAGCTGGCATCTGATTCTGAATTTTCAGTCACTAGAGAGTGCAGTGTCTTACTAGGTTCAAGGTGAGAGCCTTTTTGTAATTTAAGGAAGCAATAAAATGGTCCCATTCTTTGTCTCCTTATTTTTACCTTAACATGGAACAAAACCCTCATTGGCTGGCCAGGCTGTCTAGACGGTTAAAATCCTGATAACACCCTTCTTTCCCAAGTTAGGAATGTAAGTCTCCACAAACTATTGGTTATGGATACTACAAAAGAGCCAGACTGTATATAGGATCTATATATAATATAACACCACAAAGTTTGTGAAATGAGAGTTCAACACAAATTTGAACACCCAGTATTTGTCAAGGATACACCAGTGACTAAGATAGGCCTCATGGAGCTTGTAGACTAGTAGAATGTTTCTCATTTGGAGGACTTTTGGCATGCAGAGTGGGACAACTCCTGGTTGTACAGAATATTCTACCTCTTGTTGTCACCTGCCCAGTAAATGGCTATAGAACCCTTTAGTCATTCTGACCATCAAAACCTGCCTCATACGTGTCCAGATGTGGGAGGGGCAATACTGCTGGTTTAATGGGAAGTACAGTTTTTTAAACCATCCTAATTCTGTCAATTCAACTATTATTTTTGGCTAGTTCTTCCCAAGCTCTTTTTACACATAAACATTTTCTGTTTTGATGGTGTATATAAAAATGGCAACTATTACTGGTACCACCCTGGTCCCAGCATCTGGGTGGAACTGTGGAACGAATTTACACAGTTTCTCAACCCACATGTGCAGTTGATTTTAGAACTTTTGTAGGCCCCTTTGAACTTACTAAGATACAGCGACCATTTTAAAACGTGTAAAACACAGGTAGAAACCTGTTTGTGAACTTCAGAGGCTATTAATTGTGAGTAGACCAGGAAATAGTTTGGCCTTCCTGTCCTCAAATTTCCATTTCCCCTGTACTGGGCAGATGGATTTATTGTCCCTACACACCCCCTCTTTAAGGTATGCTTCAAGTAGAAAATCCAGGTAAAGCCGGACTTGAGCACCTAACTACTTTTATCAGGAATACTTTTGCCTATAAGCAGCAGCTTAACAATAGCTTGAATAAATTGTGCAATATATTTGTCTCACTCACATAATAAAAAGTGGGGCCATGACCACCTGTGGCATGCTGTAGCTGTGGGTTTTTATGATTTACTTAGTCTTTCTCTTAAGATTGAAATATGGTTGCTGTAGCTCCTGTCATCACATCCATGTTCATGACTAGAAGGGAAACAAAAGTTTTCTAAAAAGCCCCCACCAGCCTAGCCCTTACATATGAATGGCTAGAACTGGATTTTATCACTCTAGCTGCAAGGGAGGCTGAGAAAGCAGAAAACAGGATAGTCTTCATTGACTTAGATCAATAATTCATCTTCAGAGAGCGGATGTGGCTCATGCAGTTGAACCTGCTTCCCACATAGGAGGTCCCAGGTTTGGGACCTGGTCCCTCCTAAAAACAAACAAAAACAAGCAAAAAAAGAAACAAAAAAAACAACTCTAGGGGTGATATGGCGCAGTGGTTGAGTGCTGGCTTCCTAAATATGAGGGCCTGGGTTCAATCCCTGGCCCCAGTACCTTAAAAAAAAAATCATCTTTCCTGGGACCAGGCATACTCTTAACCCTAACAGGTTCTGTTAGCAAGAAAGGGCGAATTGGCTACTGATTGAATAGACACCCACTAAGAGTGGTCTATCATAAATCCCTACTATAAGAAGCATGAGAAAGTCTAGGCCAATAGAATTTGGGTATAGGGGTATTTATCCTAGTCAGCCTTTAGTAATGTGTTGAATACTTTTACAGAAAAAATGTTCATCTCTTCAGTTCCTTTCAAGTCCTGATTATTATAAATGCATTTCTTCAAAGCTAGCCATATTCCTTCTGTTGCCCTGTTTCACTTTTCTCAGTTTCTCAACCCAGGGAATAAATACTGTGAAGGGGGTATTTTTTCTCCCTGAAAATATTGTCTTACCACCTTGTCAGTCTGATTTTTTTTTTTAATCCACTGGTCTGGGCATCTTTCCCCCAAATGACTGCCTCTTAGTGCCCTCTTTCTGAATCCTCCTTGCATCCTTTCTGCCTTACAGATGCATGTTATGTATACCAGCTAGTTGAAAGACTCCAAATTTACTTCTGGTACTCAACTAACCTTCCCTTTTTCTCTTTCTCCTCCTCTTTTTCCTCTCCTCTTGTTTTCCCTCCTTTCTGTTGCTGCTGCAGAGCGTCTCTACAGCCAACTTGAGCGAAACCGCCTGCTTTCTAATGAGCTGAAGCTAACGCTGCATGATCTGTGTGACTGATGGGCAGGGCTCATTGATGCCTGTTAAACCGAGCTTACTGCTCACACCACTGACCTGGACCCCAGCAAAGAGCTGATTGTCATTTTAGAAGTTAATTATTTTGCCCTAAGCAAATCACAGCACTGAATTGCTTTTTAATTGGGGCACTTAGAATATAACCTAAGCTTTTTATTATAATTTGATTTCCTCACAGCATTGTTGTGAACTGTTAACAAGTGCATTTTTATCCCTTTTCAAAGGATTATGGGTGATGGAGGGAGGGGCCTGAGAGTATAGCAGGAAAATTGGGAGAGATTTCTGTTTTCCACCTTTATTTGCTGCTGTTTCACTTGTCTACTGACCATAGGATCTGTTTTCCTACCTGGATGTTTTCTAAAAATAAAAGGACCAATGTGACAAGATGTTGTAACTACTTCATCTGCAGGCCCAGGGATGGGCCCTTCTGACTGGGTGGAAAAAAGGGAAGAGAAAGAAGAGGGTGTGGAATATGAATATGGGGCTCTGTTGCCATTGCCTTTGCTGAGTTGAAGATTTGAGTGGTCCCCACCTCCCTTAGAATGGTCACAGTGGTTTGCTTGCTGGAAAGATTAGATTTTCCTTGATAATTCAGTTGGTGGTTTGCTTCCTGATGTTTTCCTTCTCCTTTGAGCTTCCTTCTCCTGCTTTTATATTTATATTTAACTGCAAGGAACTGCCAAAGCCTGGTTCTGAACAATTGCTCTACAAAAATCTCGATTAAGATTTTGCTTACAAATATATGTTTGGCTAATGTTCTTGACTTAGTTTTATTTAGAGATTCTTTGACTTAGCTATGGGGATGCTTTTATTTTCCCACTGAACTATTCTTTCCCCCTCTACTTTGGGGGAGAGCCTGTGGCATTGTCCTGTACTCTTTTTTTTTTTTTTTTTTTTTTTAAGTTGAGATTCTGATGTCTCGACTGGCACAATCATCAACCTGCCAAGGAACGACTTCTAGTAATTCCTGCGAGCAAAGCCTGGAAGAGTGGATAGTTGAAGTTTAAGTCTGGTTCTTCACTTACTGAAAGCTGAAAGCCATGGTTGGGTGTGAGAGGGGGAGGAAATGGCTGATAAGGACCCCAACTCCCTCCCCCAGGAAGTAGAGCAACACCTGCAACTCAGTAGGCAAACCAGAGGCCCTGCAAAACTGAGTGATGCAATGGCTCACTTCTGTGGCTGAGAAGGCAGCTATTTTATTAGTCTGCAGCCTCCCTGCAATAGGAGCAATCCTGAGTGGGCAGACCTGGAAATTGACTTCTAGCTTTTGTAACTTCTCTCCTTTGCCCCCATTAGATAAACTGAAATGCACCAAAGAGGAGCACCTCTGTACACAAAGAATGCTGGACCAGACTCTGCTTGACCTGAATGAGATGTAGAGCACCCCAGTCCTGCCCTGCTGCTGCTCCTCCCTTTGACCCTGACTCCGCCTGAGGCCAGCTTGCGGGAAGCTGACCTTTAAACTGAGGGCTGATCTTTAACTGGAAGGCTGCTTTCTCCTCTTTGCTATATACCCACCCACCCAACCCTGGCCCTGTGTCTTTTTCACCAAACTGTCTCTGCCTCACCCAGAGATTGCAGCTGGGCTAGGGGGCTGAGCACCTTTGGGAACAACATTTAAGGGAATGTGAGCACAATGCAAGTGTCTTTAAAAGCATGTTGTGATGTATACATTTTGTAATTATCCCCCTTTTTTGTTGTTGTAGCAGCCATTTGTAAAACATTCCAAGTAATTCCACAGCTCTGATGCAGCAATCTAATCCCTTTCTCACTTTTGGAAGGTAGTTTTTCAGCTTAATAGATATTGCCAACCCCAGAGAGGAGGGAAAGAAGGATGGGCCTGCCTCACTGAGAGCCGAACATAACCCAGGGGAAAACTCATTGATTGCTCTACACAAAGCACCAGCCAAACCAGAAAAGTGATCCCAGGAGTTAGCCCCCGCCAAAAAAAAAAAGTGCTGTTCAGGTATTCAGCTTTAAGTTAACTTAGGGCAAATTTATTGTTGTTATTATTATTTTAATTTTTCTCATCAGAAGTGACCAAATTAATATGTTGAGACCAGTGTCTGAGACCAAATCTTTGTCCCGTTCTTTCTCTACTGCCTTCTCAATGGCTCACAGAATGGATCATGTGCCTCTTATGTTGGGGTGACCACCGCTTTACTCTCTGGCCTCCTTTTAAGAAAGTAAAGAAAATTATGTTTTTGCCACTAATTTAGCCATATGAAACATCTCAGCACCCTTTTCTGGGTCTGAAGCTGCTTTCTCTAAAAAGTGCCATCTCATGCTTTGGATCAGTCAGTGCTACAAAAATCTTGAATAGCATATGGACAAAACTTTTTAATTTTTTTATTATTTTGAAACTTTGCTTTTTTGGGGTAGGGGAGCACTGATCAACCCACCTGGCTGTGAGTGCTCTCTACAGTCTGGGTGGCAGTGTGCTGATCTTTTACAATTCCTTTCCCCACCCAATTTCTCCCTTTTTGGTGAGGTTTCTGTGAGGTCTGTTAGGTGTGCATCCTGCAGCTTACTGGCTTAAAATGTACTCTCCTTTGGTGTGGTCTCTTTTGGGGACCAATTGGGAGAAAGAGAAACCAATAATGCAACTGTTTTGATACTGAAAATTGACAAGTTTCTTTTTGAAATAAAGAACCAGTCCCTCCAACCCTCAGACCTGCTTGTCTTTTATTTATTAAATCTAATGTGCTTTCTCCACAGGAGTTATGAGGTTTGGATTAAAAACCAGGTTTTTGTTTGGTAGCAACAGGATTTAATGGAGTATACATGCTTTGGAAACAGACCAAAATGGGGTTTAAAACTCAGCTCTGAAATTCCTGGTTGTATGTCCTGATGTAAATAATTTGGCTTCATCACCTGTAAACTGGAGATAATACATATTATCAGGATGACTGTGAAGATTAGAAATAATATTTATGTGCCAGTTTCCTTAACAGGTTACTTAATTTAACACTGACATCTTCAGTTTGAACTATATATTTACTTTAGGGCCATATTCTTATAAACTCTGGATTTATTAGGTTCTATACTCAAACCATATGACTGAGCACATACTCCTGCAATAGTGTGGGTTTAATAAACTGAGAGAGGCTTTGGGCTAATACTGTTTCCTATTTGGAGAAAACAAGTTAATATAACAACTTGGCTTCTCAGAGTATTTGCTTAGAGATGGACACTGAGTGAATAGCTTTCAGAGCTGCCTTTGAGACTCCAGTGCCTGGCATTTCCTGTTGCCTGGCCTTGAGGGCGGATGTGAATCTGACTTCCTAGCAAAGTTAGTTTTTGTTGGTACTAGTGACATGGCTTCCTTGACAAAGTCCAGCTGTTTATATTCTAGCTTGGAAAATTTTTCATTTATAGGCGTGGACCAATGCTGACTGGAAATTATTGCAAAGAAATTTTTTTTCTAAGAGCCAAACAAAGTAATCAAGACAAATTATACTGGAATAATATTTTTTATTCGACTTTTAAATTTTTTTTTTTGTTTTTTTAGTATATAAAGATCTGCCACCCAAAATTTAGGAAAGTTGTCCTGTAAGCAGGTAGCTGGGAGTTCCCTTCTCTTGCGGATCTGTCACATCCGTGATTTCAGTGACTGTCTTTGGGAAGGAAGAGGATTGATGCTTTAGAGCTGGCAAAGATGAAGGCAACAAAAGGGTCCTGAGAGTCCAGACATCTTGAGCTTGTTGCAAAATGCCTTGCACGTACATGTAGTTTACTTAGCCATATCTTGGTGCTTCTCTAAAAACTAAATTCCTAGTTCACTCTTAAAAGTTTCCAAGTTAGCTCCCTAAAGCGGTTCATTAAAAAAATTTCCCACAATTCTGAGCCAAGTCAAGCCCCCACCCCATTCTGGGATCGTGCCTCTGGATTGGCTCATATCAGGGCTGAGGGCGTGGCTAGTGGCTGAGTGGGAACCTGAGATCCAGCGGTTGGTCGCCATGACTGCCTCTGGGGCACCAAGACTCCGAGGTTTAAAGCTGTTTTTGTTCTTACCTCTGCATCACTTCCTGTTGCTACCATTTTTGCTTGGTACTCTGGCCAACAAACTTAACGTGCCACAGGTGTTGCTACCCTTCGGCCGGGAGCCAGGTCGGGTGCCGTTCCTGCTGGAGGCACAGCGGGGCTGCTACACTTGGTAAGGGGTGGGGAGTCAGGAAGGTATGTACCCCCACACCATCAAGTAAGAGTGTGTGTGTGGGGGAGGGGTCACTCGGCGTGAAGGGACCTATCCTGTGGTGGGGGAGGGTATGGTGTCATTTGGAGCAGAGTGGCCACACACTCGGATGTGCGTAGCTTACTCATTATGTGGGATATTATAAGATTGTGTAGGTCATGTGATAAATTCTCCCGGTGTAGGACTGACCTTTTCATTCTTTTCATTTTGAGGGTGATGGGAGAGGTAGTCACTGTGAGCAGCTATCGGGGCCCAGGGAAGCCTCTTAGTTGGAAGCCATGGGTATTGATGGCTGCCAAATGTGAGGGGGTTCTGATGTGAGCTTCTAGGGTGAGAGGGTGTTCCCAAGGTATGAGAAGTTAGAGACACTTGGGGTATGAGGGTCTCCACTAACTAAATAAGGTAAACTGTTCAATGTGAGGGGATTCAAAACATAATAGCTAATTATTGAGTACTTAACTAAGTAATTTGCATGTCTTAGCTCATTTAACTTACAATCTTTGAAGTATTGTTACTACCATTTTACAGATGGGGGAATATATACAGATCACAAAGTGTAAGCTTCTTGAAAACTGAGAAAATTCATTTTGTGTGGAAATGCAGTCTGCCTGGAATAGAAAATTTTCCCTTTTGTTTTTGTTTTGTTTTTCATTTTTTCCTTTTTGTTATTGTTTCCCCCTTTACATGAGGGTGAAATGTGGGTGAATATAATAAAGTGTGAGGAAAAGGGATACTCAATTCTGAGATGATGACTTCCAGACTGAGGATAAAAAGCCATGACTTTCCATTATGAGAAGACCCAGTGATAGGTTATGTGGTTATCCAAGGTGTGAGAAAACCTAAATGAAGTGGGCTACAAGATATGAGGGTACACTCTAAGTGGATATTTAGAAGCAATGAGATTTGTTCAGAATTTGAGAAGTTGTGCCCATCCCCTCCCCACTTTATGAAGTGTAAGGGAATCAGACTTGATCATTAACCCAGTGTGGTATACTTTGAGGGGATGATGTAAGGAATCTTTCTGGCACATGAAGCTGTACCCTCCATCAGAAAATGATGTGGGTTTTTTTTGTTCTGTTTTAAAATATTTTGAATTGAATTGAATCATAATTTAGGTAACTTCCATCTAAGATGTCAGGAGCCTAATTTCTAGGATTGGAGGAAACTCATTTCTCAGAGGCTGAAAAACCCCAGTTTCTCATTGAAAACCCCTTAATCCTCTTTTTGAATAGTGCTGGAAGATATTAAACTTTAATCTTATTTGAAATATTGAGGGAGAAATGTAACACTTCTGTGGTGTTGTACAAGGGACCATTGGGAAAAGGTTCTGATCAGTTCCTCCCACTTTAATTCTTGATCCCTAAGCAATGCTCCTACCTTATTTAAAAGTGTAATTTAAATTGTAACATAGAAAAACTATAGGAATATGTGTTCCACCAAAAGTTAACTTTACCCGCCTTCTTATTTCATACACTTAAGTATTTTATTCTGGCAGGCATTCCACCCATCACGATGCAGTTACTGTTGAGCCTTTATATGAAAATGGCACCTTGTGTTCCCAAAGAGCTGTACTCATTGCTGAATCTACCCAACCGACACGCCTCAGCAGTATTATTCTTGCACGAGAGATAGGTAGGTTGAGAGAAAACACATTATGTAAGATTTCATCTGGGTAGAATAATCTATCTTGTATAGATGGTGTAGCAGTTTGGCATTATTTATGAATTCCAAAAAGATATTAGATTTTGCTTGTAAACTGGTCTGTTCCTCTGGGCATAATTAAATTATGATTAAGGCTTTGATTGGGCCATATTAGTAAGGTGTTGAGTCTCCACCCCTTGGTGGGCGGGAACTCAAAGATAAAGGACATGGCAAAGAACAGAGTTGGAGTTTTTTGATGTGGGAGTCTTGAATTGGACCCCCGGAAGTAAGCACACATAGGAACTTCATTGTGAGGAAAGAGAAGCAAGCCCTGGAAAGAAGCCCAGGAAGCCTGAACCCCAGCAGACGTCAGCAGCCGTCTTGCTCCAGCGTGTGGCAAAAGACTTTGGTGAGGGAAGTAACTTATGCTTTATGGCCTGATAAGTGTAAGCTCCTACCCCAAATAAATACCCTTTATAAAAACCAACTAGGGAAGCTGAGTAGCTCAAATGATAGGGCTTCTCCCTACCTTCCCCAGGGCCCTACCCTGGGGCCTCCTGGTAAAAAAGACGAAGAGAAAGCGTGCCTGCATTGCAAGCCAGTGCCTGCGTGCTGAACTGAGTGCCCGCACAGCGGGCCAGTATCTTCGTGGTCAGCCAGTGCCCTTGCAAGTGAGTCACGCAGCAAGATGATGATGACACAACAAAAGAGAGACGAAGTGAATAGTCATGGTGAAGCGCAGCAAAGACCAAGAACTGAGGTGGCACAGCTGAGAGGGAACCTCTGCACATCAGAGGGCCCCAGGATTGAATCCCAGTGAATCCTAGAGGAGAAAAAAATGAGAAGACAAAAAGAGATAGAGATATAGAAGATCACAGAGCAAATGGACACAGCAAAAACAGCAGGGTGGGGGGAGGGGAAGGGGGAAAATAAATAAATACATCTAAGAAGGGAAAAACCCAACTGATATTTGATATTTTGCATCAGCACCCCTTTGGCTGACTAATACAGATGGTTAACACAAATCGTGCTGGCATTAAACAATAAGAAGTAGAATAAGGGATTCCTACAATATAAACCCTAAATTTTGACATTCTATTCTGTAACAATTTTTTATTTTATTTTTTTAATATCCAGCACCTGGCATAGTCCCTAATACAAAGTAGTAACTCTAGTTGTTTCAATCATTGAAGGAAGGAATCAGTCATATGAAATTAGGTTAGGTGTTAACATCTGATATTCGTCTTTTTTTTTTAAAGGAGGTACTAGGATTGAATCTGGGACCTCATACATGTGAAGTACATACTCAACCATGGAGCTACTCCCACCCCACTGATACTGATCTTGAGCTGGGCAAAAGGCAGTATAGAGACCAGTACTTCTTCAAATGTGGTCTGTGAAAGGATGTCATTAGCCTTGCCAGCATAACCTGGGAGTTTGCTAGAAATGTAAAATTTCAGGCCCCATCTCAGATCTGCTGTATCAGAATCTGTGTGTGTGTGTGTTTTTAAAAATAAATGTTAACAGATGAATTTATTTATTTATTTATTCTCTCCCCTTCCCCCCCACCCCCCCAGTTGTCTGCTCTCTGTGTCCATTCTCTGTGTGTTCTTCTGTGACCGCTTCTATCTTTATCAGCAGCACCAGGAATTTATGTTTCTTTTTGTTGCATCATCTTGTTGTGTCAGCTCTCTGTGTGTGTGGCGCCATTCTTGGGCAGGCTGCACTTTCTTTCGTGCTGGGCGGCTCTCCTTGCGGGGCACATTCCTTGTGTGTGGGGCTCCACTACGCAGGGGACACCCCTGCATGGCAGAGCACTCCTTGCACGCATCAGCACTGCGCATGGGCCAGCTCCACGGGTCAGGGAGGCCCAGGGTTTGAACCGCAGACATCCCATGTGGTAGGCAGATGCCCTATCCATTGGGCCAAGTCCGCTTCCCAGAATCTGTGTTTTAACAAGCTGTCCAGGGGACTCTTACATGGTAAAGTTTAAGTACTACAATAATCGATTGTAGTCCAGAGCAGCTCTGTATCCAAATCAAGGCAAGGCTTTTTGTTTCCCTGGTACTTCACTGCCATATAAATTGGCCAGAATATCTATATGGCTTTAAATATTTTCATAAATAATAGATATAAATAGGTTTTAAAGAGAAATTCAGGATGAAGATACCCTCTATTTTAAGGCATACCATTATTTTACCTACTTCTAAGAAAAACTGCCAATTAAACTGCTTTTTTTTTCAGACCAAATTTTTACTTTATGCCTACCGAAAGATTTAGATTAAAAAAATATATATCACTCTTGTGCCTAATAAGAAGGAAAATATAAGTAAAATAAATTGGTTGGTTATGATATCCTAAAACTACCTTACATTTCTGATTCTTCTGAAGCACCTTTTGACTGGGAAACATCAATATCTCTGTTTTTCCCCATCGCATCTTCCTTTGGGCCATCAAGAGTATTAGTGTTAGTATGCAGCATTTCCTAATAATCAGTTTTTAAAAAGACATCCCAAAAATATAGGTGTTAGGTTCTTATGCTGGCTTTGTAATTATATAGAGCTCATCTGTTTTTGTCTCCAGCTGTGGAAAAGTTACTAAACACATCTGAGTCACTTCCTTTTCCACTCACTCCCCTTACCCATTTGGTTCCTAGAGGACAAAAGAATGCTTCATTATTGTCCACCAGATTTTCTTCCGACCACTGATACCCATTCTACAAGTTTCAGTGCTAGCCCTTTTAATGTTCTACATGTTCTCTCAATAACATCTATCTCATGACAGCTGCCTGGCTGACAGTGATTGTAAGATGTCATCAATTATAAACTATATCCCAATTTCAGATTTGTTAAAATGTAAAAAAATGAATATCTTAGAGTCAATAAAATACAGTGTATCTCTCATCTTGCATGCCAGCTACAGTGGATAGAGGAGAATACCAGGATCAGAAAAGAAGCATTGATTTGGTCACATATGTTCTTTTTTATCTTCAGTAGTGACTTCAGTGACTTAACTACATCAAATCATTCTGATAACAAGAGGCATTCACTCAAATGCTAGGAAAATTTTCAAGTCTGGCTCTCAGCCTAATTTCATCATACTTGTGCAAATATTCCAAAGTTAAGTATCTTTAACTCAACTTTCCCAATTTTGCTGTTAATACAATTGTGCACATAGGTGATGGAGACTCCCAATGATAACTGTCAGGTGTGCTACTAGGTATATTCCCATCTAAATGGGAATGGGTACTCAAAAGGTGGGAAGGCCATTTTTAAGAGGAGGGCGTATGATCCAGGGAAGTTATTCATTCATTTGATGTATATTTGAATTGCTTACTAACTACAAGGCACTGTAAATGTAAAAAGATTTAAGCATTCCGTTGGTGTTTAGGTGCTTAGCATTTTGTTTATGTTTTTGGTTATTGTGTAATAAAGGAAATTAATGGCTGTGACAGATGATGATAGAAATAAGAGACTTGAGGTAGTCTTGTTTTATTTGGTATAAGTGCTAGATTTCCTTTAATTGTTTTTGGTTGGTTTGATTAGGTATTACTTCCATTTGGCAAAACATTCAAATAATACTAAAGATTGTATAGTGAAAAGTAAACCTTTCTGCAACCTGAGTTCTCTAGGAGGCAACCACTTTTCTACATCCTTCCAGAGGCAGTCTATGAATATATGAATGTAACTTTGTGGTGGGAAATACAGACTTTTAACTTTAGGGACAGGACAAGTAGAGAAGTTTAGAGATGAGGGCATACTTTTGGTTGAAAAAGCTCATAGGGAAGATGAAGGATTCGGACAAATGAACAATTTTGACTGGTGAGAGATGGGTCAAGTAGAATGGTGGCAATCAGTACGTTTTACACTATGCTTACCACATAGTAGATGTTTGGTAAAGAATTGATTTATTAATTGCTTTAGTGGAGTGTAATCAGCGGGGAGTTGATTTAGAGGCTGGGATAAATATGAGGATCAGGGCAGGCAGAAATATTTGTCATTTCCATTTCCTTTTTTTTTTAAATTAAAATTTATTTATTTATATCTCCCCCACCCTGTTGTTTGCACTCACTGCCTACTCTGTGTCTGCTGGTCTTCCTTTTTAGGAGGCACCAGGAACCCAAACTGGGACCTCCCATGTGGGAGGGAGGTGCCCAGTTGCCTGAGCTACTTTCACTCCCTGCTTGATGTGTGTCTCATTGTGTCTCCTTGTGTCATCTTGTTGCGTCAGCTTGCTGCACCAGCCTTTCGCATCAGTTCACCGTCTTGCTTGGTTTCTTTAGAAGTCACCAGAAACTGCACCTACCATGTGGTAGGCGGGCTTCCAGCTGCTTGAGCCACATCCACTTCCCGTCCATTCCCTCTTTTTGTATCTGACTCTGCATCCCTTTGATTCCCTCCGTCTTGGCTTCATTCCTTTAGTTTTTTCTTTTCCTTCTTCATCTCCCTGAATTAACTTTCTTCCTCCCTATCTCATTTTGTTTCAGTACTTGACTTGAATATGGCTCTGAAGTATATACTTGAAGTGGTGTGAACCTGTAAATAAGAACGTCTGTTATATTATTTAATAAAGTTGCATTTTAGTTTGCCAAATGGCTGCCAGTACAAAGTACCAGAAATGGGTTAGTTTTCATAAAGGGAACTTATTTGAGGTAAAAGCTTACAGCTCCAAGACCATGAAAGAGACCAACTTGAGGCACCATAAGAGGTGCTTTCTAATGAAAGTCACCTACCATATTGAAGCAAGATGGCCACCGATCTCTGCAGTGGTTTGAGCTCAGCTGAGGACAACCAGTCATAGGGCTTGTGTCTTTCCAGGCCTCCTCTATCAGTCTCCACTGCTCCGCATTCTCCCCATGTTCAGCTGCAAGCTGTTAGGAATATGGCTCATCTCTCTCTGGGCCTCAGCTATTTGAGCCTCTCAGGTGCTTCTCTCCTCTTGAACTGCTCCACAGGCAGTTCTCTGACACATGGCAGGGTAAAAAATGTTGGCTTCCTTTTCCTGTGTCTATGTGTCTCTCCGTGTCTCCATTTTTATCTGGCCTAGTAAGAGGGTGGAGACCCAACATGAATCACACCCTACTTATGTGGTCCAATCAAAAGCCCTAAAGCAATCTTATAAGTAATCTAATCAAAGAACCCTCAATGGAATTTAATGCAATCAAAGGGTATCACCCCCACAGGAATAGTTTAGCTCCTACTCTCCAGTTTGTTGGACTTGCACAGGTTGGCTAACAGGGAGGTGAAGATGGTCAACCATCACACCAGGGAACCAAGAGTGCCTACAACTCCAAGCAGGAGAATCGCATCTATCAACCATGTGGGATCTAAGCCCCCCCTCGATATAGAGGTGGAGTGTGACCAAGGGTCACAGGATGGAGGAATAAAATATGGATTAGAGTGAACTTACTGGTATCCTACTATAGAACTATTTTGACTAACAATGGAAGAAACTGTAGCATTGATCTGGAAAAAGTGGCCATGGTAGTTGCCGAGGGCAGGGAGAGGGAAGAAGAGATGAGATGTGGGGGCATTTTTGGGACTTGGTGTTTCCTAAATGATATTGCAGGGACAGATGCTGGACATTGTATATCCTACTATAACCCGCTGAATGTGCTGGAGAAGAGTGTAACCTACAGTGTAAACTATAATCCATGTGGTGTGGCAGTGCTGCAAAATGTATTCACCAAATGCAATTTATGTGTCACAATGATGAAAGAAGTTGTTGATGTGGCAGGAGTGGGGGGGAGGTGGAGGGTGGGGTATGGGGGAACTTCTTATATTTTTTAATGTAACATTTTTTGTGATATATGTATCTTTAAAAAAACAGTTTAATAAAATTTTTTTAAAAATAAAAAAATAAAAACAAAAACAATTTTTCTCTTTTTGGGATTCACAAAACAATTTCAAACTGCCACAGTTATTTGTTTCTTTTTAGTGGTTTTTTTTTTTTACTGTTTTGGTAACATTTTATAGAAATTGGTACCAAGTTTTAAATTATTTCATTAGAAATATATAACAATCATGACACTATTTTAAATTTCTTGATGTCTATATAGAAAAGTATATTTTATAATGCTAGGTATAGTTTGTTTTGTTTTTTAAATATGTTTTTTATTTACTTTTAAAAGATACATATATCACACAAAATCTTTTAGTTTTAAAAGCAGGTAATTTAGGGAAACGTATGTGGCTTGACCAATAGGGCTCCCGTCTACCATATAGGAGGTCCAGGGTTTGATGTCCAGGGCCTCCTGGTGAGGGCAAGCTGGCCCATGTGGAGTGGTGGCCCACGCAGGACTGTCACCCTGCGCAGGAATGCCATCCCACACAAGAAAGCCGCCCCGCGCAGGAGTGCTGGCCAATGTGAAGAGCTGGTGCAGCAAGATGACGCAGCAAGAGACACAGAGGAGAGAGAATAAGAAGACGTAGCAGAACAGGGAGCAGAGGTGTTGCAAGAGAGTAATCACTTCTCCCCTACTTCGGAAGGTCCCAGGATTCGTTCCTGGAGCTGCCTAAAGAGAAGCCAAGCAGACCCGGAAGAACACACAGCAGATGGACACAGAGGGCAGACAACAGGGGAGGGAGGGGAGAAATAAATTTAAAAAATTAAATCTTTAAAAAAAAAAAGCAGATAACTTAAATATTTGATATTCTTCTAATCTCTGAAAGCTTACTTGCAAATCATTCAAAGTAATTTTTTTCCCCTTATGGTCAGTGATACACACTTGCTGAATTCTATTATCTTCCAGTCAATAATTTAGGAGAAAAGAAGATGAGAAGGGAAATTAGCCTTTTTTTATTTGTGGACTTATTCATTCCCTGAAAGTCTTACTTAACTGCACCCTTTGCCATCCGTGAAACATCTCCTTAATGGTAGACTCTGTCAGAATATCCCATGAGATTTCACCTTCTCTTGGTTTTTGTCAAATAGACCCTGTATTAGTTTCCTAGGGCTGCTATAACAAATTATACGACAAACTGACTGGATAAAAACAACAGAAATTTATTCTCTCACAGTTCAGGAGGACAGAAGTCCCAATTTAAGGTGTTGGCAGGGTTGGGCTCCTTCTGGGGGCTCTGAGAGAGAATCTGTTCCTTTCCTCCTCTCTTCTATTTTCTGGTGGTTGTGGCAATCTTTGGCATTCCTTCTCTTGTAGCTGCATCACTCCAAACACTCCCTCTGTCTTCTAATGGCCTTCTTCCTTATGTGTCTGCCTGTATGTCCTGTCCTCTTCTGATAAAGCCACCAGCCATACTGGCCACCCTAATCCATCTTATCTTGGCTAAATATGTCTGCAAAGACCTTATTTCCAAAAAGGTCACATTCTGTGACTACCAAGTATGTCTTGGTCTTCAATTTTTTTAACTTCAGGTTCTGTTCTTCAGTTAAACATTGACTGAGTAGAGGTTTAATTTTTTATTTTAATATATTCATATATTTTTTATTAGCAAAATACCTACAAAATAATCATGCATAGCTTGCAGAATTCCCATCCATCACCCCTCCACCAACTCATTACATTATTGTAAACATTTGTTACAGATTATGAAAGACATCAAGATATTACTACTCACTATGGTCCACAGCTTACATTTGGTATATTTTTTCTGTATACCCCCTATCATTAATACCATGTATTAGTATTGTATATTTGTTATAGTTCAAGAGAGAATGCTCTCATATTTGTATTGTTAACCACAGTCCGTCATTCACCACATGGTTCACAGTGTTATACAGTCCCGTGCATTGTATAATCCATCCAAAGTGGACACTCAGTGGCTCTCAGTTTCATCACAGAGTTGTGCAGTCGTCATCTCAGCAAATGTTAGAATGTCTTTCTTATTGCAAAAGAAAAATCCCATACCACCCTGTTATTGACCCTTAGGATAGATATAGTGTCATCTTTGACATAGATGCAAGAATATTACAATATTGCTGTTAACTGTGGTCCATAAGTTACATTAATTGTATTTTTCCCATGTATCACCATATTCTTACCACCTTGTAATAGTGATGTACATGTTTCTAGTTCAGAGAAGTTCTTGTATTTGCAGTGTTAACCACAATTCTCATCTACGACCGAAATCACTATATTATATAGTCCCTAGATTATTCTCTAGCTTTCTTTCAATTGACATTTACATCCCTAGACTACCCCTTTTAGCCACAATCCCATTTATAAACCAGACAAGCTAGTTATATTCACTATAATGTGTCACCATCAACTCCATTTCCCCATTTTACAGTCAAGTTAATTAAAAATTCTTTCTTTATTAAGCATCAGTACTCCTTCTCAGCCCATACCTTATCTCCTAGTAACCCATACTCTAGATTTTAACTCCATGTGTTAAGATTATTTTTATTTATTTATCTCTCCCTCGTTGTTTTTGCGCTCGCTGTCTGTTCTGTCTGTCTGCTGTGTGCTCTGTGTCTGCTCATCTTCTTTTTTTTGGAGGCACCAGGAACCAAATCTGGGACCTCCCATGTGGGAGAGAGGCACTCAATCCCTTGAGCCACCTCCGCTCCCTGCTTTGTTTTCTCTCTCATTGTGTTTCCTCTTTGTATCTCCTTTGTTGTGTCATCTTTACTCTCACTCACCCCACCAGCCCATCGCACCAGTTCTTTGTCTTGCTTGTCTACTCCAGGAGGCATCAGGAACTGAACCTGGGACCTCCCATGTGGTAGGTGGGAGCCTAATTACTTAGCCACATCTGCCTCCCTAATTTAATTTTTATACCATTATATTGAAATAATTTTAGAGTTACAGAAGAGATGCAAACTTAGTACAGAGGTCCCATATCTCTTTCACCCAGTTTCCCCTAATGTTAATATCTTACATAATTATAGTACAATTAACAAAGCTAAGAAATTAACATTGATACAATGTTAATTGTGCAGCATAGACTTTATTTGGATTTTTCCACTAATGTCCTTTTAGTGCTCTAGGGTTTAATCCAGGACAGTACATTAAAAAAAAAAGATTTATTTTATTTTTTCCCCTACCTCTTCCCCTGCCTTGCTGTTTTTTGCTGTCTGTGTCCATTCGCTGTGTGATCGTCTGTATCTTTTTTTTTTTTTTTTTTTGTCTTCTCTTTTTCACTTTTTCTTCTCTAGGGTTCACTGGGATTCGATCCTGGGGACCTCTGATGTGGAGAGAGGTTCCCTTTCAACTGTTCCACTTCAGTTCCTGGTTTCTACTGTGCTTCACCTTGACTTTCCCCTTCGTCTGTCTTTTGTTGTGTTACCATCTTTCTGCGAGACTCGCTTGCGTGGGAACTGGCTTAACATGCAGATACTTGACTCGCCACATGGGCACTGGCTAGCCATGCAGATATGCTTTCTCTTCTTCTTTTTCACTGGTAGGCCCTAGGGATCAAACCCGGGTTCTCCCATATGGTAGGCGGAAGCCCTATCACTTGAGCCACATCCTCCTCCCTTAACTAAGTGTTGAGGTCTCCTTAGTCTTCTTGGATCTGTGATAATTTATCAGTCATTCATTGTCTTTTATGACCTTGACACTTTTAAAGAGTACTGGTTAAGTATTTTGTAGAACGTCCCTCAATTTGGGTTTGTCTGATGTTTTCTCATAATTAGACGGATTATGAATTTTGGGGAAGAAAATCATGGAAATGAAGGGGAGTTCTTATTGCATCTATTGGGGGTACGTGATATTAACATGATTTATCATTGGTGATGTTTATCTTCTTCAGTTGGTTAAGGTGGTGTCTGCAGGTTTCTCCACTCCAAGATTACTATTATGGATTGAACTGTGTGCTCCAAAAAGACATATTGAAGTCCTAACCTCTGGTACCTATAAATGGGTCCTTATTTGGATATAGAAATATACTAGAGTATGGTGGGCCCTTAGTCCAGTATTTGGAGAGAGACATAGACAGACACACAGAGACCAGATGGCCATGTGACAATGGACTTATGTCACAACCAAGGAAAGCCAAGGATTGCTGGCAAGCCACTGTCAAAAAACAGGAGAGACAAGGGGGGAAGAATAGTATAGATGGAACATAGGGCATTTTCAGGGCATTGGAATTGTTCTGCATTATCTTGCAATGAGAGATACATGCCGTTATGCATTTTGTCAAAACCTATAAAAGTGTATAGGCAAAATGTAAATCATAATGTAAAACATTGACCATGGTTAGTAGCAATGCTTTGATATTTGTACATCAATTGTAACAAATGTACCAAACACATGTAAAATGGTATTAATGGGTGAGAGTGGGAGAGTGGGAGGAGTTTGGGTATATGGGAATCCCCTATAATTTCTGTGTGACTTTTCTGTAACCTAAAGCTTCTTTGAAGATAAAGTGAAAAAAAGTAAAACACTGGGGGAACATAAAGAAGAATTGTCCATGTGCATAAAAGATAACAGATTTGGGAAGCAGATTTGGCCCAACAGATAGGGCATCCACCTACCACATGGGAGGTCCAAGGTTCAAACCTAGGGCCTCCTGACCCATGTGATGAGCTGGCCCGTGCGCAATGCTAATGTGCGCAAAGGGTGCTGTGCCACGTAGGAGTGTCCCACGCATAGGGGAGCCCCACGCGCAAGGAGTGCGCCCTGTAAGGAGAGCTGCCCAGCGCAAAAAAAGTGCAGCCTGCCCAAGAATGGCGCCGCACACACGGAGAGCTGACGCAGCAAGATGACGCAACAAAAAGAGACATAGATTCCGGATGCTGCTGACAAGAATACAAGCAGACATGGAAGAACACACAGTGAATGGACACAGAGAGCAGACAACTGGGGGTGGGGTGGGGAAAAGGAGAGAAATAAAGAAAAAATAAATCTTTAAAAAAAAAAAGATAGGGAAGTGGACTTGGCCCAGTGGTTAGGGTGTCTGTCTACCATATGGGAGGTACGCGGTTCAAACCCCAGGCCTCCTTGACCCGTGTGGAGCTGGCCCATGCATAGTGCTGATGTGCGCAAGGAGTGCCGTGCCACTCAGGGGTGTCCCCCATGTAGGGGAGCCCCACGTGCAAGGAGTGCACCCCATAAGGAGAGCCACGCAGCGCAAAGGAAAGTGCAGCCTGCCCAGGCATGGCGCCGCACACAGAGAGCTGACACAACAAGATGATGCAACAAATAGGAACACAAATTCCCGTGCTGCTGACAACAACAGAAGCGGACAAAAGAAGAACACGCAGCAAATAGACACAGAGAACAGACAACCAGGGCGGGGGGGAAAGGGGAAATAAATAAATAAATACATACATAAAATCTTAAAAAAAAAAGTGATAACCGATCCTACAGTGATGAAAGACAGTGAAAAAAATTATTTTTTACTGTTTTTATTATCTTGTTTTTTAACTTAATTTTGTACATTTAATAATTGAGAATATGAACAATAATTAAAAATAAGAGAACAGTTGAATAAAAGCATACATTTCTCATTTAAATGTACTGGATACATATAAATTTTTTTTTGAATCATAATATATTACACAGTATATTTGGTTCATAGTAACGCAATCATACAGTATTTGTCCTTTTGTATCTGGCTTGCTTCATTCAACGTAATGTCCTCCAGATTCATCCATGTTGTCATATGCTTTACAACTTCATTTCTTCTTACAGGTGTGTAATATTCTATCATGTGAATACACCATGTTTGTGTATCCATTCATCGGTCGATGGACACCTGGGTTGTTTCCATCTTTTGACAATGGTGAATAATGCTCCTATAAACATTGGTGTGCAGATGTCTATTTGTGTCATTGCTCTCAGTTCTTCTGGATATATACCCAGTAGTGGTATTGCAGGGTCACATAGCAAGTTTCTTTAGAAACTACCAGTCCTCTGCAGTGGCTGTACCATTCTGCATCGCCACCAACAATGAATAAGTGTTCCAGTCTCTCCATGTCTTCTTCAACAGTTGTAGTTCAATGTTTTTTTAATAGTAGCCATTTTGATAGGTATGAAATTATATCTCATTGTAGTTTTAATTTGCATTTCCCAGGAAAGGGACTTTGGCCCAGTGGTTAGGGCGTCCGTCTACCATATGGGAGGTCCGCGGTTCAAACCCCGGGCCTCCTTGACCCGTGTGGAGCTGGCCATGCGCAGTGCTGATGCGCGCAAGGAGTGCCGCCACGCAAGGGTGTCCCCCGTGTGGGGGAGCCCCATGCACAAGGAGTGCGCCCGTGAGGAAAGCCGCCCAGCGTGAAAAGAAAGTGCAGCCTGCCCAGGAATGGCGCCGCCCACACTTCCCGTGCCACTGACAACAACAGAAGCGGACAAAGAAACAAGACGCAGCAAATAGACACCAAGAACAGACAACCAGGGGAGGGGGGGAAATTAAATAAATAAATAAATCTTAAAAAAAAAAAAATTTGCATTTCCCTAATCATTAGTGATTCTGAATTTTTTCATGTGTTTTTTTCCCATTTGTATTTCTTCTTTGGACAAATGTCTTTTTTAGTCTTATGCCCATTTTTTAATTGGGTTGTTTGTCTTTTTATTTTTGAGTTAACCATCTCTTTATATATCCTGGATATTAAACCCTTATCTGACTTGTGATTTCCAAATATTTTCTCTCATTGAGTTGGCTGCCTTCTGACCCTTTTGACAAAGTCCTGTGAGGTGCAAAAGTATTTAATTTTGAGGAGGTCCCATTTATCTATTTTTTCTTTTGTTGCATGTGCTTTGGGTGAATGGTCCAAGAAACCTCCTCCTTCTACAAGATCCTGAAGATGTTTCCCTGTATTTTCTTCTAGTAGTTTTATGGCTTTTATATTTAGGTCTTTGATCCATTTTGAATTGATTCTTGTATAGGGAGTAAGATAGGAGTCCTCTATCATTCTTTTGGTTAGAGATACCCAGTTCTCCCAGTACCATTTGTTGAAGAGACTGTTTTGTCTCGTTAATATGGACTTGGTAGGTTTGTGAAAAACGACTTGACCATATTGGTAAGGATTTATTTCTCAGTTCTCAATTCTGTTCCACTGATCAGTGTGTCTTTATGCCAGTACAGTGCTGTTTTGACCCTGTAACTTTGTCATGTTTCAAGGTCAGGCAGTGAAATTCTTTCCATGTCGCTCTTCTTTTTTAGAATGCTTTTGGCCATGTGGGTGCACTTTCCCTTCCAAATGAAACTGGTAATTGCCTTTTCTAATTCTGTAAACATTTCTGTTACAAATGCTGTTGCAATTGTGATTGGTATTGAATTGAATCTATGAATCAGTTTGGGTAAGATTGACATCTTAACAATATTTATTCCTCCAATCCATGAACACAGAATGTCTTTCCATTTGTTTAGGTCTTTTAAAATTCCTTTTAGCATTGTTTTGTAGTTTTCTGCATATAGGTCCTGTACTTCTTTGGTTAAATAAATTTCTAGGTATTTGAGTCTTTCCGTTACTATTTTAAATGAAATTTTCCCTCTGATTTCCCCCTCAGATTAATCACTACTAGTGTAAAAAACAGTACTAATTTTTTCATGTTGATCTTGTATCCTGCCAGGTTGCTGAACTCATTTATTAGCTCAAGTAGCTTTGTTGTGAATACTTCAGGATTTTCTAAGTACCAGATCATGTCATCCACAAACATTGAGAGTTTTACTTCCTCTTTTCCTTTTTGGATGACTTTAATTTCTTTTTCTTGTCTAATTGTCCTAGCCAGAACTTCTAGTACAATATTGAGTAATAATAGTGACAGTGGGCATCCTTGTCTTGTTCCAGGTCTTAGAGGGAAAGCTTTCACCCTTTCCCCATTGAGTATGATGTTGGCTGTGGGTTTTTCATGTATGCCTTTTATCTAAGCCCCCTCTCAATCAGAGAAAAGGTAAGCATCACTATCCTAAAATCCTCAAGATTGAGGAATGAACAACCATAAGGGGGGAAAGCAACTATGCACTAAAGTAGACTTAATTATTTTTATAGCAATGGAAGAACGTGTATCATTGAAATAAAGGCAGTGGCCACCAGAGGCTCTGAGGGCAGAAACAGGGAAGAATAGGTGCAATATGTGGACTTTTTTGGGACATTGGAATTGTCCTAAATGACATTTCAATTATGGATACAGGCCATTATATATTTTGTCAAAACATATAAAATTGTGTGGGGCAAAGTGTAAACTATTATGTAAACTATAGTTCTTGGTTAGTACAATGCTTCAATATGTTTTCATCAGTTGTAACAAATATTCCACACTAATGAAAGATGTTAATGTGGGAAAGCGGGAAGGGGGAGGATGTGGAGTAAATGGAATCCTCTATATTTTTGATGTAACATTTATATAATCTAAAGCTTCTTTAAAAATAAAAGTATTTTTAAAAGTATATATATATATATATATATATATATATATATATATATATATGGGAGAGAGACTTGGAATAAATTCACTACAGATTTCAGAGAGAACATGGCTCTTTTGCACCTTGATTTTGGATTGCTAGCCTTCTAATTTGTGAGACAATAAGTTTCTGAGGTTTTAAGCTACACAGTTTGTGGTAGTTTCTTACAGAAACCCTATGAAACAAAGACAGTTATCATTTTTCTGTTTCCAGAGGGCTATTCATCAGAAGTGAGTCACAAATTTCAGCACATCCATACTCAAGTTGGGAGGTAGAGGAGAATTAACTTCACCTCTTGGAGGGAGAGTGTCAAGGAATTATTGACGCATGTTAAAACTGCCATAGTAATATATATTTTACAGGAGATATTTTGAGGCTATGCAGATACCCTGTTGATCCTTAAAGTTTCACCCACTACTTTTAGTATTTATCAATGACTCTTGCCTGTAGCAATCATTACTATGGTGTTCTAATAGTAATTTTCTCTTTTTCTCATTCCTTCTATATTTATTAACTGGCAGTCTTCTATAAAAAAGATCTGTCCGTTCTTCCCCCAGTCATTTATTTCTTCAATTGTGACTTACATCAGTGTGGATTCATTCATACTTATTTAATTCTTTGGATAATAATCTGATACTGTCACAATTTATTCTGTTGCTGAAGTTTTTCTATCTTTGGTCATTGGGAGTTCTTTCAGTTTGGCTCCTGTGGACCTTGGACTTGCCCCATCTTTTCTCAAAAACTTGTTTATTTTGAAATTATTTCAAACTTACAGGCGAGTTGCAAAAATAATACAGAGAAATTCAATATACCCTTGTTTTAGTCAACCAAAGGGGTGCTGATGCAAGTAACAGAACTCTATTGGCTTTTTAAAATAACATTATTTATTTATATTCTCTTCCCCTCCCCTGCCCTGCTGTTTTTGCTGTCTGTGTCCATTCGCTGTTTATCTTCTGTATCTATTTTCTTTTTATCTTCTCTTCTTGTCTTTCTCCTCTAGGATTCACCAGGATTCAATGCTGGGGACCTCTGATGTGGAGGGAGGTTCCCTATTAATGGCGCCACCTCAGTTCCTGGTCTCTGCTGTGCTTCACCTTGATTCTCCCCTTTGTCTCTCTTTTGTTGTGTCATTATCTTGCTATGTGACTCACTTGTGTGGGCACTGGCTCACCACTCAGGTACTTGGCTTGCTGTGCGGGCACTGGGCTCGCCACACAGGCACTGGCTTGCCATGTGGGCACTGGCTCGCCATGCAGGCCCTCACACAAGCACTTGATTCACTGCATGGGCACTGGCTTGCCACAGGGGCACTGGCTCACCACACAAGCACTTGGCTTTCCATGTGGTCACCTACATGGGCGCTTGGCTCATTGTGCAGGCACCCACATAGGCACTCGGCTTGATGTGCAGGCACTCAGCTCACCGCATGGGCACTTCACTCACCGTGTGGGACTTGGTTCACCACATGGGCACTGGCTCACTGTGCAGGCACATTTTCTCTTCTTTTTCACCAGGAGTCCCCAGGGATTGAACCCGGGTCCTCCCACATGGTAGGCAGAAGCCCTATCGCTTGAGCCATATCTGCCACCCTCTGTTGACTTTAAAAAAAAAAAAGATTTATTTATTTATTTCTCTCACCTTCTCCCCCTCACCCCAGTTGTCTGTTCTTTGTGTCTATTTGCTGTGTCTTCTTCTTCGTCCACTTCTGTTGTTGTCAGTGGCACGGGAATCTGTGTTTCTTTTTGTTGCGTCATCTTGTTGTGTCAGCTCTCTGTATGTGCGGCACCATTCCTGGGCAGGCTGCACTTTCTTTTGCGCTGGGTGGCTCTCCTTACGGGGCACACTTCTTGCGCGTGGAGCTCCCCTACGCAGGGGGCACACCCTGTGGCAGGGCACTCTTTGCGTGCATCAGCACTGCGCATGGGCCAGCTCCAGGAGTTTGAACCGCAGACCTCCCATATGGTAGGCGGACGCCCTAACCACTGGGCCAAGTCCGCCACCCTCTGTTGACTTTTATAAAGGGTATTTATTTGGGGTAAAGCTTACAGTCACAGCATCCTAAAGAGTCCAACTCAAGGTACCATAAGAGGTACCTTCTCATACAAAGTAATTGGCTATGTGTTGAAGCAAGATGGTGGGTGATGTCTGTGAGGGTTCAGCCTTCCTTCTTCTTCTTAAGGTTCTGTAGTCCCAGCTTCTTCCGATATCAGCTATAGGCTGGCATAGGGTTCATCATTCCCCAGTACTCGTTTCTTTCCAGGCTCAGATGTTCTGGTCTCTTCACAAGGTCAGCTGTAGAATATTAGGCTCAGGCTCATCTCTCTTCCCAGGGCCTCTGCTGTGTCTAATGAGCTGTCTCTCTTCCTCTGTGTTCTTTTCTGTGTATCTACTTCCATGTGAGAATCTGTTTTATCAGCCCACCAAGGGGGCTGGGACTCAATGCTGAGTCACACTCTAATGACATGCTTGAATCAAAGCCGTAATCTTAACCTAATTTAATACGACTTCTCAGCTGAATCTAATACAATTGAAGGGTTATCATGCCCAGAGAAACAGACCATTTTACAAACATAATCTGTATCTTTTTTAGAATTCATAAATAATATCAAACTGCCACAACTCCCTACCCAGATACCCAGATTTCCAACTATTAACATTTTGCCATATTTGTTATATCTATCTAGTCTAATCTAATCTATCTATTTTCTAAATGTTTGAGTGTAAATTGCCTGCATCATGCTCCTTTACCCTTTAAAACTTACATGGGAAGCATTTCTGGCTCAAGCAGTTGGGCACCTACCTACTACATGGGAGATATGGTGCCTCCTAAAGAAGACAAACAAGACATCAAGCTGGCACAATGGGCTGGTGTGGCAAGAAGATGCAACAAGATGCATCGAGGAAACACAATGAGAGAAACAACAAGCAGGGAACAGGTGGCTCAATTGAGTGCCTCCCTCCCACATGGAAGGTTTCAGGTTCATTTCCCAGTGCTTCCTAAAAAGAAGACCAGCAGACACAGAGAGCACACACAAACAGACAAAGAGAGCAGACAGCGAGTGTAAACAATGAGGGGGTAGAGAAATAAATAAAATAAGTCTTAAAAAAAACAATTTACATGTGTATTTCCTAAGAACAAGGATATTCACTTATGTAACCATATTAAGTACAGTTATCAAGTTCAAGAATTTATATATTAAGTACAGTTATCAAGTTTAAGAATTTTAACATTAATATAAATAATATAGTCTTATTTCCAGTTTTTCCAGCTGTCCCAATAATGTCCTTTTTGATATTTTCTCCTGCATTATTAGATTTAGTCCAGGATCATGTATTGCATTTATTTATTCATTTATTCATTCATTTTTAAATATACTTTTAAATTTTTTAAAAAGATACTTGATTACCATATATTGCATTTAATTGTCTTTGTCTTTCTAGTTTCTTTTTGTTTTAAATTGTGATAGCATATGTAAAACCTAAAATTTTCCATCTCAACCACTCCTAAACATGCAACTTCAGTAACATTAATCCATTCACAACATTGTGCTACCATCAACACCATCCCTACCAAAACCCTTCTATCACCCAAACCAGAGATCCTGCACCCAATTACATTAAATCCCTGCCCTGGTAAATTATAGCCTACTTTCTGTCTATTGAATTTGCATATTCCAGTTATTTCATATAAATGGAATCATGTACTATGTTTTTATGTTTCCTTTTTTTTTTTTTTTAAGATTTATTTATTTATTTCTCTCCCCTTCCCCTCCACCCCGGTTGTCTGTTCTTTGTGTCTATTTTGCTGCATCTTCTTTGTCTGCTTCTGTTGTCAGCGGCACGGGAATCTGTGCTTTCTTTTTGCTGTGTCATCTTGTTGTGTCAGCTCTCTGTGTGGGCGGCGCCATTCTTAGGAAGGCTCCACTTTCTTTGGCACTGGGCGGCTCTCCTTACGGGGCACACTCCTTGCGTGTGGGGCTCCCCTACGTGGGGACACCCCTGCATGGCAGGGCACTCCTTGCGCGCATCAGCACTGCGCATGGGCCAGCTCCACACGGGTCAAGGAGGCCGAGGGTTTGAACTGCGGCCCTCCCGTGTGGTAGATGGATACCCTAACCACTGGGCTAAGTCCGCTTCCCTATGTTTCCTTTTATATCTAGTGTGTTTCACTCAGCATGTCTTCAAGGTTCATCCATGTTGTTGCATGTTATCAGAACTTCATTCCTTTTTATGACTGAGTAGTACTCCTTTGTTTGTGTATATCATATTTTGTTTATTCATTCATCTGTTGGTGGACACTTGTGTTGTTTCTACCTTTTGTCTATAATGCTGTTATGAACATTGCTATGCAAATATCTGTTCAAATCCATGCTTTCAATTCTTTTAGTACCTAGAAGAGAGATAGCCAGGTCACATGGTAGTTTTTTTTTTTTAAGGATTTATTGATTTATTTCTATTTATTTCTCTCCCCTTCCCCTCTCCCTGTTGTCTGCTGTCTGTGTCCATTCACTGTGTGTTCTTCTGGGTCTTCTTGCATTCTTGTCAGTGGCCCTAGGAATCTGTGTCTCTTGTTGTTGCATCATCTTGCTGCATCAGCTCTCTGTATGGGCGGCACCACTCCTGGGCAGGCTGCACTTTTTTTCGCGTGGGGCGGCTCTCCTTAAGGGGTGCACTCCTCACGTGTGGGGCTCCTCAAATGGGGAACACCCCTGCTTGGCATGGCACTTGTTGTGCTCATCAGCACTGCACGGGGGCCAGCTTATCACACAGGTCAGGAGGCCCTGGGTTTAAACCCTGGACCTCCCATATTGTAGGCAGATGCTCTATCAGTTGAGCCAAATCCACTTCCCCATGGTAGTTCTATATTTAACTTTTTAAGGAATTGCTAAACTGTTTTCCACAGTGACAGTACCATTTATATTCCCATCAACAGTATTTGAGGGTTCTTTTTTTTTGCATCATTTCCAACACTTGTTATTTTTTGTTTTTTAAGTAATTGTCATTCTAAAGGGTGTGAGGTGGTATCTCAAATGATGTATTGTGTTAACTGATTTTATTTTGTTGAACCATCCTTGCATTCCTGGGATAAATCCCACTTGGTCATGGTGTATAATCCTTTTAATGCGCTGTTGGATTTGGTTTGTTTAAAACTTCTGAAGAGAAACGGAACTCTGGAGTCTCTCACTGCCAGTTTGGGGATGTCACTCTGTCTTTTTTATTTTATTTATTTTTATTTTTATTTTTTTTCCAAATTCTACTCAATTTATTCATTTTTTTTAAAAGATATTACATTAAAAAAAATATGAGGTCCCCATTCGCCCCCACCACCCCCACCCCACCACTCCCCCCACAGTAACACTCTCCCTCGTCATCATGTCACATCATGTCACATCACATCATATCATGTACATCTCCGGGCATCGCTGCACCCCATGTCCCGTGTTCCACACCATAGCCCACACTTTCCCACGTTCCATCCAGTGGGCCATGGGAGGACATACAGCATCCGGCAATTGTCCCTGGGGCACCACCCAGGACAACTCCAAGTCCCAAGAATGCCTCCACATCTCTTCTCTTCCTCCCATTCCCTACACCCAGCAGCCACCATGGACACTTTTTCCACATCAATGCCACATTTTCTCGATTATTAACCACAATAGTTCATGATGTCTTTTTTATTTTAATTAAAAATGTTTTAGTACTTGCTTATTTTCTGGCACTACGAGATGCACTATCTTGTATTTTCTCTGCTCCAGCCCCTAGACTCAGTCATTTCTTCAAGGAATCCTGGTTCCTTTTATTTTAGAATCCAAGATCTGTGTTGCTCATGTGCTCATTACTAGATAGAACTGGGAAATACATGCATCTATACTGACCCATGTATATACAATATCTATATTTCTTCATCTATCTCTATGTACATATATTAAAATAAACATGAGCTCATATTGATATTTTTGTAATCCTGTACTACAGGATTCATGCTACCTTACCCCCTTGCTTATTTATTTGTTTTATTTTTGTAAAGATTTATTTTGTTTGTTTCTCCCACCTCCTCGTTGCTTGCACTTGCTGTGTCAGTTCGTCTTTTTTGTTTCTTTAAAAGGCACTAGGAACTGAAACTGGGACCTCTGGGAGGGAGGTGCATAATCGCTTAAGCCACCTCTGTTCCCTGCTTTGTTGTGTCTCTTGTTATGTTTTCTTCTTGTGTTACTTGTTGTATCATCTTATTGTGTCAGCTCACCGCATCTGCCCATTACACCAGCTTGCTGTCTTATTCGTCCTCTTTAGGAGGTACCAGGAACCTCTGCTCCCTGCTTTGTTGTGTCTCTCATTGTCTCTCCTCTTTGTCTCTTTCATTGTGTCAGCTCACCAAGTGGGCCAGCTTGCTTTCATCAGGAGGCCCCAGGAAACGAACCTGGGACCTCCCATATGGTAGACAGTAGCCCAGTTGCCTAAGCCATATCCACTTTCCTCTCCTTTGTTTTTAAAATCTCCTAAACCAGATCTATAACTAGGGATAGAATTTACTCCTGATATCTACTAGTAATTTGGGGTATTGTAACAGTTGTTATTTTACTTTCATTTCTTGTGAATGAAGCTAAAACGAAAAATGTGTAGATACAACAGTATATGGGGCAGCTATGTAGGCGATTCTCTAATATGTGGTAAATGTGGTAGGAGGGAGAATTGTTAAAATAGGTGAAATTTTTATTTCATTTTGTACTGCTTTACCAGAATTTCTGAATTTTATTATGGGCATATTGACTGGAACTCTGGTCTAATATAGTGGTTCCCAGACTTTTTAATTTCATGGTCCAGAAAACAGTAAAACAGAACAAAAAACAAAAAGAAGGGGAGGGGGACTTGATTGGTGGGGTTGACATATTGTTGCTACCTTTCTACTTTCCTAAATAAAATTTTAAAAGTTTATTAACACTATCAATTCATAAAAGAAAAATATTTTACTACTAAAAAAGTGGGACATAATGTAAGAATAAAGTATAGTCCTTTAAAGTGAATAAATTAATTTTTTTCTTTAAACTTTTTATTTTGATATAATTTCAAATTTCAACATAGTTGTAAAAATGGTACAAACCCCATTAGACAAACTCCAACAATTCCCCTCCCCAGAAACCCAGATATATCAATATTATTTTACCACATTAAATATGTTTATTTTTATTACCACTGGTTTAGTGCTTCTTATTATAAATAGTGGATCTTATATTTTTGTCATTATGTTGTTTTCTTTCACAGGTAAAAGCAGCTGTTATAAACATTCCTTTTTCATAAACTTTAGAATAAGCTTCTGAGTAATTGAGATATTTAATAGAGTCATGACCTGTTGAATTAAATGATCGGTTTTTGGGTTCATCTTAGTGACTGACCATGAACTACGGTGTGATGTTAAGGTTGATGTGATAGACAGCATTGAAATTGTATCTCGGACCCGGGAACTCTATGTAGATGACTCACCACTGGAACTGATGGTGAGGGCATTGGATGCTGAAGGTAAAGAACTTTAGAGGATTCTGTTTAGTACTTGAAAACAAGAACTTAAGACAAAAGTAGATTGGAAATATTTTTTTTCTCATAGGGAGCTCATGTAGATGAGGAATTAATAATTTTGATCATAGCTGAATATACTAACTACATACTTTCATAAAACTTTTCCTGCTGTTAATCAGTAGTTACCACAGAGTTTTAAAAAATACCCAAATTCTGCCACTGAGCTTCTACTAGATCAACAATTCAAAGAATTTGGAATTTATTGCTAGGGTTTTGATCAGTCCCCTTTCTATAGGCCTGGAGATAAATGTAACCTGTGAAAAAGTTTTAAAATTTTTAATATTTCTTGAGAATTATTTTATATTCTTTTTAATATATTATACTGATGTTGCAATATGGTACTAAAACACTTGTTTATTGCCTCTTTATTTGTAAATTAGTGGAGTAATTTTTTAACCTTAAAAAATGAACATATTAGAAAAATTCTGGAATCCAGTTTATATAAAAATTTGTATTGAGGGTACCTGTCAACCATACAGTAGACTGTAAGGTGACCTTCATGTAAAAAGGCACAGAAGGAATATGGCATAATTTTTGTCAACCAGAAGTTAATCACATTGAGTGCTTTTTACCTTCAGAAAGCTTATGTAGGAATAACATTTATATTCCTTGTATGTGTTTTAATTCATTAATGATAATTCTTTTATTTGTTCATGAGAGGGGCCTAAGAATTATTTTTTAGTTAGATTTCTTTTTCCTGATAAAGACACCTGAATTTTTTGAATATGTAATTCTGTCTTGTCTGCTTTTGGCTTGCTCCACAGGAAATACTTTTAGTACTTTGGCAGGGATGATGTTTGAATGGAGCATTGCCCAGGATAACGAGTCAGCAAGAGAAGAACTGTCAAGCAAAATTAGGTAATCTCAGAAAGCAGATGTGGCTCAAGCAATTGAGCTCCTTCCTACCACATAGTAGGTCCCAGGTTCAGTTCTTGGTACCTTCTGGAGAAGACGAGCAAGACAGCAAGCTGGCACGACAGGCTGGCATGGCGAGCTGATGTAACAAGATGATGCAACAAAGGAGACACAAAGATAAAACAATGGGAGAGACAACAAAGCAGGGAGTGGAGGTGGCTCAAGAGATTGAGCACCTCTCTCCCACGTGAGAAGTCCCAGGTTCAGTTCCCAGTACCACCTAAAAAAGAAGATGAGCAGACACAGAGAGCCCACAGTGAATGGACACAGAGCAAACAGCGAGTGCAAACAGTGGGGGTGGGTGGAGTAAATAAAGAAAATAAATCTTTAAAGAAAATAGGTAATCTTAAAACCAAATAAAAACCATCTAAGTTTGAGGGAGACATCTGTCATGTGATAGCATCCTGAGCAGCATCCATTTGTTTGGGGTTTGATAATCCTGCTGTCTGGACTGTTTTGGAGCAGACCAATTCAGTAGGGGAAATATCTGTGGTAGAATGACATGTTATAGATGTTGGGACCTGTATGATGGCTTAACTTGAGCCATTATATGTGGTCATGACAATACAATTATTTGAGTCATGTGTCTTCTGACAGTTTTGTTGCTCATGTAGCATGCTACACTTCCTGAAACAGAGTGAGTGGTACAATACGAAATTTTGTCTTTAATACCAAGAAATAGCTCTCAGGAAATCCAAATTTTAGTCCCACAGCAGTTTTAGCCAGAGGCACATTAAATACTTTTCTTACTGTCCTTGTGGAAAACAGAAATTGAAATTTTTTTTACATTCATTAGGCATTGAAGAGACCATGTTTCAAGTCTCTTAGGTCCTTTTTTTTTTTACATGGGAAGCAGGCACTCAACCACCAAGTTACACCCACTCCCCTCTTAGGGCCTTTTGGAAGTAGACTAATTGTTTGGTTCTGCTAGATACAATCATTATTTTATCTCTTTAGGATTCTGAAATATGCTGAAGCAGAATATTCTCCCCCGGTATATATAGCTGAGATGGAAAAAGAAGAAAAACAAGGAGATATGATTTTGGTGTCTGGGATTAGAACTGGTGCTGCTGTTGTAAAAGTTCGAATTCATGAACCATTCTATAAGGTAAAAAGCTTGTGCTATAAACTTTCATCTAATAGAAAATATAGTTTCTTGCTTATAGAAAATATAGTTTCTTATGTGTATCCATATCTATAGTAGAAGCCCTTTAACCTGATATGATTTGGGCCAGTAATTGGTCCTTTAATTGAAAAAGTTACTCGAAGTGTTAAACATAAAGAAATACTTGTCTTCCTTAAACATTTTATTACCTGATTGTAATTACAAATACAACTGGCATTTCTCTTAAAACATATAACTGCATCTTATTCACCAGTCCTTTGATGTAGGCCCAAGGCCTTTCTTTGAGCATGAGTTCCCTGTTTAGAAGTCCACATATTCTTTTTTTTTTTAAGACTTATTATTTATTATTATTATTTTTAAGATTTATATTATTTTTTAAAATTTCTTTCCCCTTCCCTCCCCCCCCCGCCCCAGTTGTCTGTTCTCTGTGTCCATTTGCTGCGTGTTCTTCTTTTTGTCCGCTTCTGTTGTTGTCAGTGGCACAGGAATCTGTGTCTCTTTTTGTTGTGTCATCTTGCCGTATCACTCTCCATGTGTGCGGCGCCATTCCTGGGCAGCCTGCACTTTCTTTCGCACTGGGCGGCTCTCTTTATGGGGCGCACTCCTTACACGTGGGGCTCCCCTAAGCGGGGGCACCCCTGCATGGCACGGCACTCCTTGCTCGCATCAGCACTGCGCACAGGCCAGCTCCACATGGGTCAGGGAGGCCCAGGGTTTGAACCACGGACCTCCCATGTGGTAGAAGGACGCCCTATCCACTGGGCCAAGTCCGCTTCCCTTAAGATTTATTTTATTTATTTCTCCCCACCTCCCTCATTGATTACACTTGCTGTGTGTTTGTCCTCTTTTTTTGTTTCTTTAGGAGGCATCTGGAACTGAACCCAGAACCTATGATGCAGGAGGAAGGCACTTAATTGCTTAACCCACCTTTGTTCCCTGCTTTGTTGTGTCTTTCATTATGTTTTTTTCTTCTTCTTGTGTCTCTTATTGTATCATCTTGTTTCACCTGTCTGTTGTGTCAGTACACTGTCTTTTACTCATCTTCTTTAGGAGACACCAGGAACCTCTGCTCCCTGCTTTGTTGTGTCTCTTATTATGTTTTTTTTCTTGTGTCTCTTGTTGCGTCATCTTGTTATGTCAGCTTGCCACACCTGCCTGTTTTACCAGCTCACTGTCTTCTTCAGGAGACACTAGGAACTGAACCATGGAGCTCCCATATGGTAGGCAGGAGCCCAACAACCTGAGCCACATCCACTTCCCCACTGACTCTTTGTTGCATAAACTACACAGTTTCTAGTTTCACTTCCTTTTATAGTCAAGTGAAAACTTTGTCATGTGTGAAGGAATTTGCGTGCAGAATTCTATTTTTTAAAGAGTTTTTTCTCTAATCATTTACATTTCTTACCTACACCTAATTTGATAGCACATTTTACTAGCTTGCCTTTACCTTCATTTTGAAAACATTTACACTTTTGTAGGAAAAATAGCTGTCTTTCTTTTGCATCTAGTGTTTATTGTTTGAATGAAATTATCATTAAAACTGTCATAAATAGGTTTAGGAAAAACAAATGTCTTTTGGTAAGCATTTAATTCAAGTGGCAGGAACAGAGTGTGTGGACATTCTAGAGCGGTCTACTGGCCTCCTGTTGAATAAGCCTTCACAGGAATCAGTGTGTTCAACAGGGACTGGAGAGTAGCTTAATCTGGCAAGTTAGTTAATTGGAGGTAAAGCACACGTGCAGTCGAGTTTCACCTATTCTTGTTGCAGCATATTTGCCTTGGTATTTACCTTGGTATTTCATCTTTAGAAGACTTCATTTTTTATTCTTAGTCTGAATGACTAGGAAAGTTAGTAAGTGACTTAGAAAGTTAACATAAATTTAAGATTCATGACTGCTTTTTAAGGCTAACTTCAAGTATTAAAAATATTTATAAAATATTTTAAATAAACCTAAAAGAAGTAAACTTTTGCAGTGGGTATAGCTTAGTTGGTTGAGCACCTGCTGTGCATGTGTACAGGGTCCCAGGTTCAATCTTGGGGACCTCCTAAAAAAATAAGCTTTTGACAAGGAAGATGGAAACTTTGTGTTTTTTTTTCCTTCCTCTTTTAGAAAGTGGCAGCAGCATTGATACGTCTGCTTGTTTTGGAAAATATATTTCTTATACCATCTTATGATATCTATCTCTTAGTAGGAGCATATATTAAATACCGAGTTGCAAAAATGGTTCAGGGAAGAATGACAGGTACGGTGATTTATCTTTACTTAAGCCTCACATTTCCCAAATCCTTTTTCCTGACAGCAACAAGAGAAGCAGCTACACATTATATATGTAAATAATACTTTGTGTTTTTTAGGCTTTATGATAAAGTATTCCTTAATTTCTATACTTGAGTTAATGCCGGCTGGTGCCCATCGGCATGTAAATTGCAAAATTTAACAGATTTTATTGGGCAAATGAAGACTTTGTTCACCAAAAGGGACTTGAATGATCACGTAGAAATCTTGGCAAAAGTTGTTTCTTGAAAGTTCAGTTCATTAACTGAAAACTTAATACTGTATCGATCCCAAAATCCATTGAATTTTTAAATTGTGCATTGGCTATTTTTATATTAGTCCTTTCCTTATGTGTAGTGACAATCCTTTCTGCTACATTTAGTTCCCCAGTTTTTTACATATAAGCCTATGCCAACAATAAACTCCTACTCTCAAAAAGATGACTTACTAGAAATTCATTATAGTGGGAAGAAATTAGAACCAATCATACTCTTTATTTTAGGCCTGCTTTCCTCTTAAAATCCAAAACACTATTAATGGTTCCTGGCTTTATATTTACATATCTTTTCATGTCTTACAGAGGTGAAATTTCCGCTGGAACATTATACACTGGAATTGCAATACCACAGAGTTGCACGTAATGGGTCTGTCCCTGAAAAAGTGGCTTTACTGGATGAGAAAACAGCCACAGTGACTGCAGTCCAACAGGGCCAAACTAATATTGTCTTTGTCCATAAAAGTATCCTTTTGTTAAAGTTTTAGCTGCTAATCTAAGCTTCCCTGAGCATGTTAGACATGATCCTTGATAAAGTAATTTATTAAGAGTGATTATGATAGTACTGCACTAGTTTTCTATAGATTTTCATTTTAATGAACTATGAATTATTATTGTCATAATTTCAAACAAAGGGTAGGTAGGAAAATGGAGAGTAGCTGGAACTTGTGATCTGTTGACCTCAGTGCTTATTTGAAACTTTAATCAAATTACAATTAGGAGACTGGAAGAAAAATAGAGATTGGAGGAACATGTATGAATTTTATTTTGTTCTTTACTGTTTTCACATGAATAATTGAGAAAAGATGGTATTGTCTGTAGTAGATTCTCAATATTTGTTAAATTGAATTGAGTGTAATTTTCTTATAGCACTAAACCTGTCTGTAAGGATTGAACAAAGGGAGAAATACATAGAGCTCCATTATAGTCAATGAAAACAAAACAAACTGAAGAGTTAAATTCTCAGAAAATTGTAAAAAGGATCTGGACAGTATTTCTCGGTATTTTGTTTGGAAATGTTATCTATTTTTGAATATTTGAATCTGAAAGAAGTAAATTCACCAAATATCTATTTTAGACCTACTGTATGCTCAACATTGTTCTGAGTACCCAGGATACAGACAGTTTTACCCAGGGTAGTCAGGGAAGTCCTCTCTAATATGGCAAAGGTGATATTAGAGTAATGAGCCATTCAAATATCTGGGTGAAACAGCTCCAGAAGGAGGAAATAGCAATTGCAAAGGTTCTGAGGCAGGAACACATTTGGCATGTTTAAGAAACAGCAAGGAAGACACTGAGGCTGAAGTGCAGTGAATCAGGGGAAGGTAGTAGGATAGACAATAGGGTGAAGGGAATAGGTCATGTAAGGGCCAGGTTGACTTACTCTGAATAAGAATCCATCAGGCTTGAAAGGCATTTCTTCTAGATTAGTTTTAGTTAGCTGTTTATGTTATTTGTCTAAAACATAATGGAGGATCAGTTGATCCAAAGTTGTTTTTACTTTGGTCTTTTTTTAAAGGAGGTACCTGGGATTGAACCCAGGACCTCACACTTGGGAAGTAGGCACTCAAACCACTGAGCTACACCAGCTCCTCACTTTAACCATTTTAAGGTGCCTAGGGCATTTGTTAACAAAAACAATAGTTTTTACAAAATAAAGTAATTAAGTCATTCAATATTTATTGAGCCCCAATTGTGTCAAGCACTTCCCTGAATTCCCCATACAGACTTAGATGATCTTTTCCCCCTTATTCTCAGTTCATATTGTTATTTCTTCCAAAATAGCAAATATTAAAATGCATTATATTTGTCTATTTATCTGTCTCTTGAGGACATGGATGGTGTATCAACCAAGGTTTGCTGCAGAAATAGAACTAATAAATGTGTATGAGATTTATTTATTTTAAGGAAATGGGTCATGCAGTTGTAGAGGCTGGCAAGTCTGAAATTCACAGGGCAGGCCAGCAGGTTAGCAGGCTGCTAACTCTGGCAAGAGTCAACTGATGCTGCAGTTTTGAGTTTAAAGATTTTAGGGCAGGCCCACAGGCTGGAAACTCTGGAGTTGATTATTGTAGACTTTCTTTTTGGTTTTTGTTCTTAAGGCCTTTACCTGAGTCGATGACTTCCAACCAATATATTTTTTTTTTTTTTGAGAAAATTACTTCTTTTTTTGAAGGTCCCAGGAATTGAGCCCAGGATTTTGTACATGTGAAGCAGGCACTCAACCACTAAGCTATACCTGCTTCACTTTATTTCTTTTTAACTTTTGAAAAATACATCTTTTCACTCATTCTGTGTCCATTCTAAAGGTCTACCAAAACTAATAAGGACATTGATGTGTTTGGTTATGAGAAATTAAAAAGTATTTTGAATGATACTGGATTTTTCATTAACACTATGGTAGACAGTGAGGATGATTCTATTGAACATGAACATACAACCTAGGAGCATGTTGTGACACCTCTTGTGCACCTCTTCATATCCTCTCTGCCCTGCCTCTTACTCCAGACACTGTTCTTGCTGGCAGTTCCCCTCAGTCTTGACTAGTTTCTTGCAGATGCTACCAAACAGCATCTTACCTGAGTCTGCACAGGTGCTCTCACGTCTGGCTCCAGTTTTCTGGAAACCCAGTTGGTCAGAAGTAGCTACTCTAAACCAATAACAAACGGAAGTCAATTCTGAGGCACATTTCATAAGATTTTTCAGAAGGTCTAGTCTGTGGCATTGAGTACCCATTGCCCATACCATAGGTCACTTCACTATACTTGTGCTTGTATTATTACTTCTTCCTTTCCAGTTTACTTTTTAGTCTCTCACTCTTGCACCCTGTGATTATATTCGCAAATAAACTACCTACATATCTGTACACAAGCCCCTGTCACATTTTCTGATATGGGTAAAACCTAGGGTAAGACAGATTAGTTGCTTCTGCCTTTTATATAAGTTTTTCCTTTTTCTTTTTTAGAAAATAATCAAAGTTAGTTTACCCAGGTAGTCATACAGCTTTGCACATTTTATTTAATTGGTTTACCTGTTTGTTTCTATTAAAAGGCTGACAGGAAATAAATTTGATTTACTTTTTCTTTAAATGGAAAAAGAAAACAAACTTATGTGTAAGGGACCTGGAAGTATTCTTGGTGGCAAAAAGAAACCACTTTGATATTAAAGTTTTTCTACAGATAGTAGAAAATCAACTAGTCATTTTTATAACTATCTGCGGAGCCCTAGGCCTGAATTATAAATTATGCCCCTCTCCCTCCTCCAGAGTTGTCCACTTTATCCTGCTTTTCATATTGGGCTCCCATGTGAAACTCTATTTGGAGAAAGGGTTCTAGAGCCAATTGACTATTAAAACACAGAATGTCATCATATCTTTCCCTTTCTATCTTTCTCAATATGAAATTCAAGAATATCTTTGTGATTCCTGCAAGGAATACTGCAGAAATTTCTCAGAGTATTACACATTTAAGTTTTTGCTTTCCAAAGGATAAAAAAGAAATTTTTTGTTGTTATTGGTGGATTGTTTTTTCCCTCTTTGGTAGCTCACTTGTCTCTT
Organism: Dasypus novemcinctus; assembly: GCF_030445035.2. NCBI lineage: Eukaryota > Metazoa > Chordata > Mammalia > Cingulata > Dasypodidae > Dasypus > Dasypus novemcinctus. The sequence goes on along the minus strand of NC_080685.1, from coordinate 29,705,030 downwards.
TTGACCCAACTCTAGCCTATATGATTTCCTTAAGCAAAAATAAGATGTCCATATGCGATCTGTGTCTGGACTCCCAAATTGCACCATATATGTTGTAGAGCCTGGATTTTTAGGTATTTTTAGATAATAGTTTTCAGAAACCTGAATAGTTTAAACAATTTCACTTAAATGAGTGTATTAGAGACTAGAGTGCTGCTTTTTTTTTTTAAAGATTTATTTTTTAAATTTATTTCCCTCCCCTTCCCCACCCCCCACCCCTAGCTGTCTGCTCTGTGTCCATTCGCTGTGTGTTCTTCTGTGACCACTTCTGTCCTTATCAGAGGCACCGGGAATCTGTGTTTCTTTCGTTGCGTCATCTTGTTGTGTCAGCTCTCCGTGTGTGCAGCGCCATTCTTGGGCAGGCTGCACTTTCTCTCGCCCCGGGTGGCTCTCATTACGGGCGCACTCCTTGCGCGTGGGGCTCCCCTACGTGGGGGACAACCCTGCTTGGCATGGCACTCCTTGCACACATCAGCACTGCGCATGGGCCAGTTGCACATGGGTCAAGGAGGCCCTGGGTTTTAACTGCGGTCCTCCCATGTGGTAGGTGGACACCCTATCCATTGGGCCAAGTCCGCTTCCCTAGAGTGCTTCTTTTTTTTTTTTTTTAAGATTTATTTATTTATTTATTTCTCTCCCTTTCCCCCGCACCCTGGTTGTCTGTTCTCTGTGTCTATTTGCTGCGTCTTCCTTGTCCACTTCTGTTGTCGTCAGTGGCACGGGAATCTGTGTTTCTTTTCGTTGCATCATCTTGTTGTGTCAACTCTCCATGTGTGTGGCGCCATTCCTGGGCAGGCTGCACTTTCTCTCGCCCTGGGTGGCTCTCCTTATGGGGCGCACTCCTTGCGCGTGGGGCTCCCCTACGCAGGGAACACCCTTGCGTGGCATGGCACTCGCGTGGGCCAGCTCCACATGAGTCAAGGAGGCGGGGTGTTTGAACCATGGACCTCCCATGTGGTAGGTGGACGCCTTATCCATTGGGCCAAGTCCACTTCCCTAGAGTGCTTCTTAATTAACATTCATTTTGAGATTTAGCTAATTTAGATTCAATCTTAATTTGATATATTTTCTTACATTGTTTTTCTGGCTGAATGCTATCTGTAAGAGCGAAGATCTTCAAAGAGATTGTGAAAAATTATGGAGACCCATGTAATACAATGTTTGGGTTAAGAAAAGAGACTATAAAAAAAAAAAAAGATTCCTAGTGTTTTTTAAATCATATGAAACAATGATTCTGCCTGAAAGAAACAATCCTGACGTTGTTGTTTATTCTTTGTATACAGATATAAGTGAAAGCATTTCATTATATCTGAGATAAACTAAACTAGGAATTATAGTTACTATAATATTTTTTATATTTTTTAAAACTAGGTTTATGGAAAAATCATGCATAAAATACAGAGTAGCCACATACCATCCTATTATTAACATCGTGCATTAGTGTGGTACATTTGTTATAACTTATGAAAGAACATTTTCATAATTGTTCTATTAACTATAGTCCATTGTTTATTTTAGGGTTCTTTATTTATGTTGTACAGTCCTATGGATATTTACAAATTTTTTTATTCTGGTAACATATATATAACCAAAAATTTCCCCTTTCAACCACATTCATATGTATAATTCAGTGCTGTTAATTGCAATCACAATATTGTGCTACCATGGCTACCATCCATTACCAAAACTTTTCTATTACCCCAAAGAAAAACTCTGTACAATTTAAGCATTAACTCTCCATCACCTCCCCCACCCTGGCCCCTGGTAATCTATATTCTAGTTTAATGAATTAGCTTATTCTAGTTGTTTCAAATCAGTGAGATCATCCAATATTTTCCTTTTGTATTTGCCTTATTTCATGCAACATGATGTCTTCAAGGTTCATCCATGTTGTTGCATGTATCAGAACCTCATTTTTTAAAATAGCTGAATAATATTCCGTTGTGAATGTATACCACGTTTAGTTGATCCATTCATCAGTTGATGACCACTTGGCTTGCTTCCATCATTTGGCATTTTGAACAATATCACTATGAATATCGTTGTACAAATATCTGTTCAAGTCCCTGCTTTCAATTCTTTGTGTGTATTCCTAGAAGTGGGATTGCTAGTTACGTGGTAATTCTATATTTAACTTTCTGAGGAGCCACCACACTGTCTTCTACAGCAGCTGCACCATTTTATATTCCCATCAACAATAAATAAGTGTTCTTATTTCTCCATGTCCTTTCCAACACTTGTAATTTTCTGAGTTTTTGAAAAATAGTAACCATTCTAGTGAATGGAAAATAGCATTTCATTCTGTTTTTTTTTTTTTAAGATTTATTTTTATTTATTTCTCTCTCCTTCCCCCGCTTCCCGCCCCATGTTGTCTGCTCTCTTGTGTCCATTCACTGTGTGTTCTTTTGTGTCTGCTTGCATTCTCATCAGGTGGCACAGGAATCTGTGTCTCTTTTTTTGTTGCATCATCTTGCTGTGTCAGTTCTCTGTGTGCGGTGCCACTCCTGGACAGGCTGCGCTTTTTGTGCAGGGTGGCTCTCCTTGTAGGGCACACCCCTTGCGTGTGGGGCTCCCCTTCGAAGGGGACACCCCTGCATGGCATGGCACTCCTTGCGTGCGGCAACACTGTGCATGGGTCAGCTCACCACACAGGCCAGGAGGCCCTTTGTTTCAAACCCTGGACCACCTATATGGTAGGCGGATGTTCTATCAGTTGAGCCACATCCGCTTCCCCTCATTGTGGTTTTGATTTGCATTTCCCTAATAGCTAATGATGTTGAGAACCTTTTTGTGTGTTTCTTAGCCATTTGTATATCTTCTTTGGAGAAATGTTTATTCAAGTCTTTGCCCATGTTTAAATTGGGCTGTTTGTCTTTTTGATGTTGAGCTGTAGGATTTTAAAATATATGTTCTGGATATTAAGCCCTTAGATGTGATTTCCAAATATTTTCTCCCATTGTGTAGGTTTAATTTTACTTTTGTGATAAAATCCTTTGATGTACAAAAGTTTTAAAATTTTTTAATATACTTAAAAAATTTTTTTAAATTACTTAGATTACATTACTGTTACATAAAAAATATAGGGGATTCTCATATGCCCCACTCCCTAACCCCTCCCACATTTTCCCACCTTAACAACATCCTTCATTAGTGTGGTACATTGTTACAATTGATGAATACATATTGGAACATTGCCACTAAGCATGGACTATAGTTTACATTGTAGTTTACACTCCTGCACAATTTTGTCAGTTATGACAAGGTATATTATTGCCTCTGTCTGTCATTGCAGCATTATTCAGGACAATTTCAAAGTCCCGAAAATGCCCCCATATTATACCTGTTTTTCCTGTCTTCCTCCCCTCAAAACCTCCAGCAGCCACTCCTCCCACATCAATGATAAAAGTTTTTCCATTGCTAGAATAACAGTCTATAGCAGAATAACAGTAAGTCTGCTCTGGTCCATCATTCATTCCCCAATTTTGAGGATTCTGGAATGGTGATGCCCATTCTGCCTCTAATTGAGAGGGAGCTTAGACCTCATGGGGCAGATGGATAGGACTATTTTTTTTTTTTAAAGATTTATTTATTTATTTAATTCCCCCCCTCCCTGAGTTGTCTGTTCTCTGTGTCTATTTGCTGCATCTTGTTGTCTTGTTTCTTTGTCCGCTTCTTTTGTTGTCAGCGGCATGGGAAGTGTGGGCGGCGCTATTCCTGGGCAGGCTGCACTTTCTTTCCTGCTGGGCGGCTCTCCTTAAGGGCGCACTCCTTGCGCGTGGGGTTTCCCTACGTGGGGGACACCCCTGCATGGCAGGGCACTCGTTGCGCGCATCAGCACTGCGCATGGGCCAGCTCCACACGGGTCAAGGAGGCCCAGGGTTTGAACCGTGGACCTCCCATGAGGTAGATGGACGCCCTAACCACTGGGCCAAGTTCGTTTCCCTGGATAGGGCTATCTTGCTTGCAGTTGCAGACTCTCTCTGTTCCTTGGGATGGGCATTGTTCATCATCATTTCCTTATTAGTTATCCATGGTGAATTCAATGAACTAAAGAGTAGGTATTGCAACTCTGTAGAGATTCATTTGGTACATGGACAGCCCAAAGATTTAAACCTCTTGGACATATACCTATTAACTCTAGTACTAACTATAGGTTCAAATAGAAGAGGCAGAAAAACCATGTGCAGGGAAACCACAACTGAGTCCAACTCTGTCACACTGGGGAGCATAAATTCCAAAGTAGGGTCCACTGGTAGGGCACTAAAATCCTGAGCCATCTGCCCTGCCTACCTTCTGGATGTCTCCAGAACCCTCGGGAACCCCGCTGTTTGAAGCAATATTTATTTTGGTGGTTGGTGAGATCCTGCTGAGATATGTGTAAGCATAACCTCTGGAATGACCTCCCGACTCACTTTTAAAAAATTTTTATTTATCCCCACCCCTTTGTTGTTTGTACTTGCTGAGTCTTGTTTCTTTAGGAGGCACTGGGAACTGAACCTGGAACATCTGATGTGGGAGGGAGATGCCTAATCACTTGAGTCACTCCCGTCCCCTGCTTTTGTTGTGTCTGTCATTATGTTTTTTCTTCTTGTGTCTCTTGTTGCATCATCTTGATGTGTCAGCTTGCCATGCCTGCCCATCATGCAGCTCACTGTCTTCAGGAGGCACCAGGAATCAAACCACGGGCCTCCTGTGTGGTAGGTGGGTGTTCAGTTACTTGAACCACATCCGCTTCCCCGACTCACTTTGAAGTCGACTTGGCCATATGAACTCATTTGTCTTTACCCTTTTCCCCTTTTGGTCAAGGTCTTTTTCCAGTTGAATTGCTAGGTGACACTTGGAAAAGTTTTAAATTTTAATGAAGTCCCATTTATCTATTTTTCTTCTGTTGCTTGTGTTTTGGTTTTTTTAAAGATTTATTTTTTATTTATTTCTTTCCCTTTCCCACCCCCCAGTTGTCTGCTCTCTGTTTCCATTTGCTGTATGTTCTTCTGTGACTGCTTCCATCCTTATCAGTGGCACCGGGAATCTGTGTTTCTTTTTGTTGCATCATCTTGTTGTGTCAGCTCTCCATGTGTGCAGCACCATTCTTGGGCAGGCTGCACTTCCTTTCGCGCTGGGCAGCTCTCCTTATGTGGTGCACTCCTTGTACATGGGGCTCCCCTATGCTGGGGACACCCCTGAATGGCACGGCACTCCTTGTGTGCATCAGCCCTGTACATGGGCCAGCTTCACACGGGTCAGGGAAGCCCAGGGTTTGAACTGTGGGCCTCCCATATGGTAGGCAGATGCCCTATCCATTGGGCAAAGTCCACTTCCCTGTTACTTGTATTTTTTTTTTGTCTTTATTCATTTTTTTAATATTGCATTAAAAAAATATGAGTTCCCCGTATACCCCCCACCTCCCTCACCCCACTACTCCCCCCATAGCAACATTCTCCTCCATCATCATGAGACATTCATTGCATTTGGTGAATACATCTCTGAGCATCACTGCACCTCATGGTCCATGGTCCACATCATAGCCCACACTCTCCCACGTTCCATCCAGTGGGCCATGGGAGGACCTACAATGTCTGGTAATTGTCCCTGCAGCACCACCCAGGACAACTCCAAGTCCTGAAAATGCCTCCACATCTCATCTCTTCCTCCCATTCCCCACACCCAGCAGCCACTGTGACCACTTTCTGCACACCAATGCCACATTTTCTTTGATTACTAATCACAATAGTTCATGAATAGATTATCAGTAAGTCCACTCTAATCCTTATTCTATTCCTCCATCCTGTGGACCTTGGATTGGTTGTGTCCACTCCACATCTATGTCAAGAGGGGGCTTAGATTTCACATGGATGCTGGATGCAATCCTCCTGCTTTCAGTTGTAGGCACTCTTGGCTCCATGGTGTGGTGGTTGACCTTCTTCAACTCCTTGTTAGCTGAGTGGTAAGTCCAATAAACCAGAGTGTAGGAGCTGAAGTCTGTTGAAGCTCAGGGCCTGGCTATCATATGGTCAGTCCAGAGATTCAGATCCCCTGGGTTTATATTAAACCCCAGCACCAACTACAATTCTGGTAAAGTAACAGGAAAGGCTTGTGAAAAGAGATCACATCTGAGTCCAGCTCCATCACACAGAAACACCAACTCCAAAGAAGGGCCAACTGACATGACATGGCACTGAACTCCATCTGCCATGACCATAGAACTGTGGGTCTCTGTAGCCCTCAGAAGAACCAATACCTGGGGTTGTATCTACTTTATCTGTCTCTGGTACTCTGCTCAGGTGTGCATAAGGGCAACCCCTCTCATAACCTTCCGGCTCTTTTTTAGAGACTCATAGCTATATAAACTCATTTGTCCTTTCCATTTCCCCCTTGATTTAGGTCAAAAAGCATTTTTAACTCCTGTTATTATATGTAGACAGAGATATTCTGCTGGTCCGAGTTGAACCTTTTATTCAAGGTCATTTTCTAGTTACATCATCAGCTGGTACTTGGTAGTAATCTCTTGGCACCAGGGAGGCTCATTCCCGGGAGTCATGTCCCATGCTGGGGGGAAGGCAACGAATTTACATGCTGAGTTTGGCTTTGAGACTGGCCACATTTGAGCAACATGGAGGCTCTCAGGAGGTAACTCTTAGGCACACTGCTGCTCTAGGCCTTGTTCTTATTTCAGGTGCACAGACTCACAAGCATAGTCATTAGTATCAGGGGCTCATTGTTGGACCTTCATTGTTTTTTGGTCTTTGCCATTGCACTTGGGGGATTGATGCTGTTCCTTTAGGGACTGTGATAGAGCTCCCCTGAATAGGAACTCAGCACTCCCTCAGTTGTTGTTTTTAATTGTTTCCACTATGAAAATATCCAAACATTTTTATGTACCCTGGATCACTTGGGGGATTGATGCTGTTCTTTTAGTGACTGTGATAGAGCTCCCCTGGATAGGAACTCAGCACTCCCTCAGTTGTTGTTTTTATTTGTTTCCACTATGAAAATATCCAAACATTTTAATGTACCCTGGATATATGCCCTGTAGAACTCCCTGCCAACCATGTGTCCCCGTCAATAACATCCCACACCAGTATTCTTCCGCTGCCATTGTTGAACCTCTCTCTGATCCAAAACTTCCTGAAAATTGAAGCCCAATATATTGCAATGTTCCCTTAATAGTAAAATGGAATATAGCGATGAGTTTAAAGGTTAGATATAGAATACATATTAATTTGGAAAAATTCTACATCCTATCTTTTTCTTTTCTTTTTTCTAATTATTAAGCTTATCTTCACAAGAGTTTTAGATCACAGTAATTCATTTATACAATATACAGTACTCCCACATATCCAACATAAAACCTTTTCCCTTCCACAGCAATAATTTTTTAACATATTCATACCATATTTACTGAAACTGATGTTCAGATATTGAGACAATAGCTTTCAAACAAGGTAACATTTGTGTTTACATTGTGGTTTATATTTTAGACTATACAATTTTCTAAATTTTTAGTTATCTTATGTTTTACATTATGATTTACATTTTAGCCTATCAGCCCCTATATATTTTTGGTGTAATTTTACATGTCTTATATCCATCCTTGCATACTCTTGTGAAACACTTCTATTGCCCACCCAGTTACATTGGTTCCATCTATTCAATACCTATTTCCCTCTCCCCTTAGGGCCCACAGTGACAGTCAATCTTCATTTTTTGAAGAGCCATGTTCAGAGATACTTGCAACAGTGTTGAGGGCTTGACATGCTCAACTGCCCTAATGCCCTGGGAGCCATCATTTCTCTGTTGCTTGTATTTTTGATGTAAAGTCTAAGAAACCATTGACTAACAAGGTCCTAAAGTGTTTCCCTATGTTCTCCTCTAGGAGTTTTATAATTCTGGTTATTATACTTAATCCATTTTGTATTGATATAAGTTATTTGTGTCCCCTTTTTTTTTCTTTGTCAGTCTGGTTAAATATTGATTTTATTGATCTTTTCAAAGAATCAAGGTTTGGTTTTGTTAATTCTCTCAGTTTTAAAAAATTCTCTATTTCATTTATCTCCATGCAAATCTTTGTATTTTCTTCCTTCTCAGTTTGGGTTTAATTTGCTTTTCTTTTTCTAGATTCTCCAGTTTTGAGGTTAGGTCTCTTATTTGAGATCTTTGTTCATTTTAATGTAATCATTTAAAGCTATACATTTCCCTTACAGCACTGCTTTTGCTGCATCCCTAAGGTTTTTTTAACTTAAAAAAATTATTGAAGTATATCACTCATACATAAACATACATAAACAATTAGTGTATAGTAATATTTGTGAACTTATGAAACAAACATACATAACATCATATAGGGCTCTCATACCTCACCCTACCAAAAAAAAAAAAAATGCAAGGATACCTTGCATTGTTGTGAAACATTTTAAACTAATGGTTAAAGAGCATCCTCAAAATATTACTACCAGCCAAAGTATCTTACATTTGGTGTGTCTTTCCCCCAACCAACCCTATTTTATTATTAATATTATTTTATATCATTTATATGTCAATATACATATACAACAAGTGTATAGTAAAAGTTATGAACCTTCAAAGCAAACATGCATAACATCAGATGGGGTCCCATACATCAAACCACTACCAGTGTGCCACACTGTTATGAAACATTTGTTACAAATGATGAAAGAACATCAACAAAATCTTACTACTAACTATAGTCCCCATCCTTATTTGGTATATTTTCCCCCCAACCAACCCCATTATTATTTTTAAAATATATTTTTATGACAGAAGGTGTAAACTTAAAAAACAATCATGCACATGGCAGAATTCTCATACAACACCCCTCTATCAACAGACCACACTGTGGTGGAACATTTGTTACAGATTATGAGATAATATCATCAGACTATTACCAGGTCCATAGCATACATTTGGGACAATTTTTCCATATTCCCCCATTACCAACACAGTACATCTTTGTCATAGATGCATGAATATTACATCATTACTGTTAACCATAGTCCACAGGTTACCCCAATTGTATTTTTCCCATGCTTCTCCATATTCCCACCACCCCGCAATAGTGATGTACATCTGCTCTAGCTTACAAAGGACACTCTTGCATTTGTACCGTCAACCACAATTCTCACCCACCTGCGGGTTTACTGTGTGATTCAGTCCCTAGATTTTATTCTAGCTTTCTTTCAATTGGCATTTACATCCCTAGACTACCCTTTTTAGCCACATTCCATTTACAAACCAGTTGTCACTTATAATGTGTTACCATCAACTCTATACATTTCCACACTCTTACAATAAATTTAATTAAAACTTCTACATTCATTAAAAATCAGTGTCCATCTCAGTCCTCCTCTTATCTCCTTTAAGAATCCACCACCTACCACCAGGTCTTGAAGATATTTTCCTACATTTTCTTCTAGAATCTTTATGGTTCTTGCTTTTATATTTAGTTTTTTGATCCATTTTGAGTTAATTTTTGGATAAGGTGTGAGATAGGGGTCCTCTTTCATTCTTTTGGCTATGGATATCCAGTTCTTTCAGTACCATTTGTTGAATGGACTGTTCTGCCCAAGCTGGGTGTATTTGACAGGCTTGTCAAAAATCACTTGGCCATAATGTATGGGAGGGTATGTTTCTGAACCTTCAGTTTGGTTCCATTGGCCTATGTGTCTGTCTCTATGCCAGTACCATGCTGCTTTTACCACTGTAGCTAGGTAATTCATTTAAAGTCTGGAAGTGAGAGTCCTCCAACTTTGCTTTTCCTTTTTAAGATATTTCTGGCTATTTGGACCCCTTCCCCTTTCAAATTTTGATAATCATGTTTCCCATTTATTTAAAAAATACTGGTGGAATTTTTATTGGATTGCCTTGAATCTGTATATCACTTTGGGTAGAATTGACATCTTAATGATATTTAATCTTTCAATCTGTGAGCATGGAATGTTCTTCCAATTATTTAGGTATTTTAAAATTTCTTTTAACAATGAGTTGAAAGTTTCTGAATACAAGTGCTTTACATCATTGGTTAAGTTTATTCCTAAATATATGATTCTTTCAGTTGCTATTATAAATGGAATTTTTTTCCCTGACTTCCTCTTCAGATTGTGCCTTACTAGTATCTTTTAAAATCTGTTTCATCTAATATAAGTATAGATACTCCAGTTTTTCGTTTGTTAATTTGTTTTTTTCATTTTGGTTACAGCATGCATGAAAAATCTTTTTCCAGCCTTTCACTTTCACTTTCACTTCAATCTATTAGTATCCTTGGGTCTAAGGTGAGTCTCTTGCAGACAGCATATAGGCAGCTGGTGTTTTCTTTTCACTTCTGCTGGTCTGTGTTTTTTGATTGGGGAGTTTAATCCATTAACAGTCAATGTTATTACTGTAAAGGCAGTTCTTATTTCATGCATTTTGACCTTTGGGTTTTATCTGTCATATTTTATTTTCATCACTTCTTTGAGACTTTTATTTACTTTTACTGATATAATCTTCATGTCTAGACTCCCTTCCAAGCCTCTCTCACCTGTCTTTTCTTTACAGTCTGTAGCACACCCTTTAGTATTTCATGCAAAGTTGGTCTCTTGGTTACAAACTCTCTGTTTCTGTTTATCTGTGAATATTCTAAACTCACCCTCATTTTTGAAAGACAATTTTGCCAGATATCAGATTTTTGACTGGAAGTTTTTCTCTTGCAATATCTTAAATATATCATATCACTGTCTCCTTGCCTCCATGGTTTCTGATGAGAAATCAGCACTTAATCTTATTGGGTATCCCTTATATGTTATGCATTGCTTTTCTCTTGCTGCCTTCAGAATTCTCTTTGTCCTTGGCATTTGACATTCTGATGAATATGTGTCTTGGAGTTGGTCTATTTGAATTTTTTCAGATAAGAGTATGTTGTGCCTCTTGAACATGAATATTCATGTCCTTCAATAGGGTTGGGAAATATTCTACCATTATTTTTTCACATATTCCTTCTGCCCCCTTTCTCTTTTCTTGTCCTTCTGGGACACCCATGACATGTATGTTTTCTCATTTCTTCCTGTCATTTAGTTTCTTGAGACCTTGTTCAATTTTTTCCATTCTTTTCATCATCTGTTCTTTTGTATGTTCACTTTCAGAGGCCATTTCTTCAAGCTCACCAATCCTTTCTTCTGCTCCCTCAAATCTGCTATTATATGATTCCAGTATATTTTAAATTTTATATTTTGTTATTGTACCTTTCATTCCCATACGATCCACTGTTTTTCTATGTATGCTTTCAAATTCTTCTTTGTGCTCATTCAGTGTCTTCTTAATGTCCTTAATCTCTTTAGCCATCTCACTGAATTTATTAAGGAGATTTGTTTGAACATGTATGATTAGTTGTCTCAACTCCTTTAGGTCATCTGGAGAATTACCTTGTTCCTTTAACTGGGCCATATCTTCCTGTTTCTTGGTGTGGATTATAATTTTTTGTTGGTGTCTTGGCATCTGGCTTACTAGATGTATTTATTCTGGGTGCAGTTTTTCTCTTTAGTTTAGGGCTTTCTTGCCCTTTCTCCCTTGCCGTTTGCATAGTAGGAGCCAAGGATCCTGTAGGCTGTGGAGGCTCAGGCTGCCTGCATTGCTCAAGGGACCAATGAAGCTTCTCCCAACTTTCTCCTTTGCCAGGTGTAGGGACAGAGCCACAGCCATGTGTAATAATCCAAGTTGTGCAGGACTAGACTGTAGTTGCCCAGAGAGACTGATGAAACTTCATGCCCCTTTCTCCCCTGCTTGGGGCGGGAATAGAGCTGAAGATGTGGGCAGCAATCTATGCCATGCAAGTCCAAGATGACCACAGTTGCCTCAGTAAACTTCTAACTATTCAGTCTGATAGCTGAATGTACCTGCACTTACCTGGAGAGGCTGGTGCAGGCCCTGCTAGTGGTGGGGCTGAAGCCTAGGCTGGTCCCTATTGTCACTGATTTTCAGTCAGTCTGGCTTCCCCTCATGCTGGGGACCGAGTAAAAATGGTGGCTACTGGCCTCTTTCTGACATGGACAATTTCAAACTTTAGTTGTTCTTAGGGTAATACTTTAGCCAGCTGAATTTACTAATCATTAGCTGAAGTTGGTACCCAACTGTCTCTTCCTCTCCCATTTTTGGGAAGTGGAGCTTTCAGTTCCAGTTGCAGAATAGCCCCCGAGGAGGCTTGTGCCGCTAGTGAGGGATGGGCACCAGCCTTTGGACCAGAGTCCTCTACTTATGAATCTTCTCTGCAGATGGGCAGTCTCCTTCCATTCTTTCAAGGATGTTGCAGGATGCTCTTCTGGGCTCCTGGAACTCTCAAACAGATGCTTTAGATAGCTCTGAGTGATTACTAATTGTCCTGTAGCAGGAACTGACTCTAGGATCTCCTTCCTCTGCTGCCATCTTGCTGGTTGTCCCATTCCTAAGTTTTGAAATGTTGTGTTTTCATTTTTACTCATCTCAATATATTTCCTAATATCCCTGTGATTTCTTCTTTGATCCACTGGTTGTTTTATTTGAGCATATTTATGAATTTTCAATTTCTCTCTCTGTTTTGCTTACTAACTTCATTCCATTGTGGTCAGAGAGGATACATTGTATGATTTTGATATTTTTATATTTATTGTAACTTGTTTTGTGATCGTCCTGGAGAATGTTCCATGTGCATGCAAAAAGAATGTGCATTCTGTTGTTGTTGTTGGGTGAACATATATGAACATATGTGAACATATATGTCTGTTAGGTCTAGTTGGAGTAGAGGATCATTCAAGTCTTCTATTTCCTTTTTGACCTTCTGTCTAGATAGTGTATCCATTATTGAAAGTGATGTCTTGAAATCTCCTACAACTGATATAGAGTTGTCTATTTCTCTCTTCAAATCTGTCAATATTTAAATCATATATTTTGGGACTCTGATGTTAGGTGCATATATATTTGTAATTGTTAGGTCTTGCTGAAGCCCTTTGTCAGTATATCATGACCTTCTTTGTCCCTCATATCAGCCAAAAAAAATTTATTTATTTATTTCTCCCTGCTTCCTCCATTGTCTGCTCTCTGTGTCCATTTGCTGTGTGTTCTTCTGTGTCTGCTTGTATTCTCATTAGGCGGCTCAGGGAACCCATCCTGGGACCTTCCTGAGTGGGAGAGAAGTGATCACTCTCTTGCGCCACTTCAGCTCCCTGGTCTGCTGTGTCTCTTATCTTTCCTCTGTGTCTATTTTTGTTGCATCATCTTGCTGTGCCAGCTCTCCACATGGGCCGGCTATCCCATGGGCCAGCATTCCTGTGCGGGGCAGCACTCCCACATGGGGCACCACTGCACACAGGCCAGTACGCCGTGTGGGCCAGCTTGCCACATGGTCCAGCTTGCCTTCACCAGGAGACCCTGGGTATTGAACCCTGGGCCTCCTATATGGTAGGTGGGAGCCCAATTGCTTGAGCCATTTCTGCTTCCCCTTCGTATCAACTTTTTACTTTAAGTCTATTTTATCTGATATTTATATAGCTACTTCAACTCTCTTTTAGTTACTGCTTGCATAGTATATTCTTTGCCATCCTTTCACTTTCATCCTATTTATGTCTTTGAATTTAAAGCGAGTCTCTTATAAACAGCATAGAGTTGGATCTTTTTATCCATTCTCCCAATCTCTGCCTTTTGACTGCCTTTTGAGTTAAATCCATTGACACTTAAAGTAACTACTGGGAAGTGATTGTGGCTTAATTGATAGAATGTCCACCTACCATATGGTGGGTCCAGGCCTCTATACCCAGGGCTCCTGACCCATGTAGTGAGCTGGCCCATGCTCAGTACTTCTGCTCACAAGAAGTGCTGTGCCACGCAGGGGTGTCCCCCACGCTGGGGAGCCCCATGCTCAAGGAGTGCACCCTGCAAGGAGAGCTGCCCCATGCAAAAAAAGCACAACCAGCCCAGGAGTGGCACCGCACACACAGAGAGCTGACACAGCAAGATGATGCCACAATGACAAAAAAAGCAACACAGTTTCCTGGTCTCACATGACAAGAATGGAAGCGGACACAGAAGAACAAAAAGCAAATGGACACAAAGAGCAGACCCCGGGGGTTGGGGAGAGAAATAAATAAAATAAATCTTTAAAAAGAAAAAAGTAACTACTGTTAATGAAGGACTTTCTTCTGCCATTTTGCTATGCAATCTTTGTAAGTCTTATGCCTTTTTTGACCCTCAATTCTTCTATTAATGCTTGCTTTCTTTTTTTAATTTTTAATTTTTAATTTATTTCTCTCTTCTTCCCCCCCCCACCCATTGTCTGTTCTTTGTGTCCATTTGCTATGTTTTCTTCTGTGTCTGCTTGTATTCTTGTCAGCAGCAACAGAAATCTGTGTCTCTTTTTGTTGTGTATCTTGCTGCATCAGCTCTCCATGTGTGCAGCGCCTCCTGGGCAGGCTGCACTTTTTTCACGCAGGGTGGCTCTCCTTATGGGGCGCACTCTTTGTGTGGGGGGCTCCCCTACGCAGGGGACACCGCTGCGTGGCATGGCACTCCTTGTGTGACAGCACTGCGCACAGGCCAGCTCACCACATGGGTCAAGGAGGTCCTGGGTTTGAACCCTGGACCTCCCATGTGGTAGGAGGATGCTCTATCTGTTGAGCCAAATCCACTTCCCTGGATTAAAGTTTAGCATTCTAAATAAATAATCATATTTGATTTGATACCAATTTAACTTCAATATCATACACATATTCTCTATTACTCTACAATTTGAGAGAGGGAACTAAAAAAATCTACTTTAAAATCATCCCCATCTATACATGAATTTTTCTCTGAATAGAGTATTACGTTTTTATTTTTTAATTTATTGTAAAAATGTTGACCTCCACTAATATTTTTCTTTCTTGATTTGTGTATAGGTTTCACCATCCAACCTGGAGACCGTTGGAGTCTAGAGGTGGGACAGATGTATGTCATTACAGTTGAAGTGTTTGATAAAAGTAGCACAAAGGTCTATATTTCAGATGTAAGTCTCTTTTTGTATTATTCTAGTGTGTTACTTCCAGATTTCACTTTTGGCAATAGAAGTTATTCCTTTTTTATTATTAAATAGCTCTGCCCTTGCGGAATGCTAAACCAAAAGTAAAGAGTATAATTCAGTCAGAATTATTTAAAGGAGTTGAAGAGAACACCAGGGCTAACATTTTGGAGGGGAGACCATCCTTACTCTACAACTCTCATTGAAGAGGTGGTTACCACAGTTTTGTAGTGGTGAGAGTAGTAGTGCACACATCACATGTGAAGTGGTATACTCATTCTCCAGGTTCCCTTTCTCTCCTTAAGAACTGTCAATTTGGGAGTGGATGTGGCTTAGTGGTTGAGTGCCTGCTTCCCAAATACGAGGTCCTGGGTTCAATCCCTAGTACCTCCATTAAAAAAAAAAAAAAGCTTACAGAAAAAAACAGTAATAAAAATAATCAAAAATAAAAGGAAAGCTTAAAAAGAGGGGAGGAGTTGGGGTATATGGTATGTCCCTATATATATATATTTTTTTAATTTTTTTAATTGCAGAAGTTGTGAACTTAGAAAACAATCATGCACATGTGTAGAATTCCCATACAACACCCCTCCACCAACACACCACGCTAATGTGGAACATTTGTTATACAGATTATGGGGTAATATCATCAGACTGTTACCACTAACCATGGTCCATAGCACACAGGCTCCACTTTAAAAGGCATGTGGGGAGGTAAAGCACTCTGGAATCATAGAAAGTAGTTTTACACCCGAAGGAGGAGTACTCAGCAGGTGGTCTCATTCTCTGGGGAGGAGCTGACTGTTTTTTTCCTGTCCCCCCCTTTTTTCTTTTTAATCCCTTTGACCAGTAAAGGGCCACAGAATCATGGAAGGGAGTTCCCACTTTAAAGGGCAGGAGCAGGGCAAATAGTCCCGTTTTCAGATGCAAAAAACTCAAGGGAGGTTCTTTGTGTTTCATCAGAAAAGTTGCTTTAGGCTTGAGGGAGGACTGAGAGAGGAAAACAGAGTTGGATGCGCAAATTATACTTGAGCTGTTTGGGGCTGCGAAGGGCCTTTCCCCCTTCCTCTCCTTTCACTTGAGCTTAGAGGAGCATTTTGTTGGTTCTGGTTTGGGCATGTTTTGTGTTGTGTTGTTGTTGTTGTTGTTGTTGTTGTTTTTAAGTCTTAGGAGACTAACACTTCCTCATTGGTTAGTATAAGCTCCCTAGTCAGTAGGTTAAGATGCAGAACAGGCGGGGAAATGTTGCATCTATATTTTTGATGTATCATTCATGTAATCTAAAGCTTCTTAAAAAAAACTGTCAATTTATGGCTTAGCACAAATTACAATAAAATCACCATAAATTTTGGCAGTATTACTGACTGCTTGCCATTAATTGATCTCTCTAAATCTTGTTCCTTTTGAAATTGCACTTAATAAATTAGAATTTCCATGATGGAGAGCAAAAATTTTGTTTTATTTCTTTATCCCCTGAATGTATAGCCACTACATTTTTTTTTTTTTTCATTTACTTTGGAGTTAAGATGACTTTGGGAATGACCTCTGTTCAGGTTTGTGTTGCAATTGGTCTGATTTCAGAATCTCAGGATTATGTATCAATTTCCAAAGGAGTACTTTGAAGAGCAGCTAACCACTGTTAATGGATCTTACCATGTAGTAAAAGCCCTGAAAGATGGTGTTGCAGTAATAAATGCATCCCTGACTTCCATCGTTTTCCAGGTAAGAATTAAAAGGACACTCTTTCCTCATGTTAAGTGAAATAAGCCATACTCAAAAGGACAAATATTATAATGTTTCACTAATATGAAATAATTAGAATAGCAAATTCATAGAATCAGAAATTAGAATATATGCTACCAGTAGCCAAAGTGGGGGCAGTTAATGTTTAAATGTTTAAATTGTACAGAGTTTCTATTTCGGGTGATGGAAAAGTTTTGGTAATGGGTAGTAGTGATGGTAGCATAACGTTGTGAATGTAATTAACAGCTCTGAATTATACATCGAATGTGGTTAAACGGGGAAATTTTAAGTTCTATATATGTTTCTAGAATATTAAAAAACCCATAGGACTGTACTACATACTGAACCCTAAAGTAAACCATAGACTGTAATTAATAGCACAATTATAAAAACATTCTTTCATTAATTGTAGCAAATATACCACAAGGTGTTAATAATAGGATGCTATATGGGAACTCTGTACTTTATGCATGATTTTTCTGCAAACCTAAATCTTCTCTAAAAAGGGACACTCTTTGTTTTTTAAGAATATTGAAAGGCTTAGCTGGCTTGTTGCTATGCAAATAAATATATACATACCATTTAATGTTTCACAAAAATTTTTAAAAATTGATAAGCCGGACACTCAGTTGATTATAACTCTTCAAATTACATTCTAATTTTTGTGATTATATTTATATTTAATATAATGGTTGTCGCTGTGAACATATCATTTGAGGTTCCTTAAAAATTATTTAATATGCACATTTCCATGTGTCATTAAGTCCACCTTTTTTTTTTAAGATTTATTTTACTTATTTATAACCCCCCCCATTGTTTGTGGTTGCTGTCTGCTCTATGTGTCCATTTGCTGTGTGCTCTCTGTGGCTACTTGTCTTCTCCCTAGGAGGCACTAGGAACCAAACCCAGGACCTCCCATGTGGAAGAAAGGCACTCAGTCACCTGAGCCACATCAGCTCCCTGGTTTGTTGTGTCTCTCATTGTCTGTCCTCCTTGTCTCTTTTGTTACATCATCTTGTTGCATCAGCTCGCCATGCCTAGTGTGCTGCACCAACTTGCGTTCTCCAAGAGACACCGGGAACTGAACCCAGGACCTCCCATGTGGTAGGCGGAAGCCCAATCGCTTGATCCATATCTGTTTCCCCACATACGAGTACTTTCATTCTAAATATTCAAAGGGTTAATATACCAATTTATTTAGCCATACTCCCTGGACTGAACTTCTTCATTGTTTCCAGTGTTTTACTATTGTAAATGACAAAACTGGTTATCTTTGTATAATTTTTCTTTAACTTTTGGCTAATTTCCATATGACAAAATACCAGAAATGGAGGTATTGGATAAAGAGATAAAGAATGAGTTATTTCTAACGCCACCAAAATATATAAGCATCCTGATTTTTAAAGCCTGCCAAACCTGTTTTCCTCTTTCAAACCTGTTTTTCACCAGTGATTCTTTGACCCAGTTAAGACCGCATCCTAAATGTTACATTTAACTGTCTTCTCCCTCATGTTCTACATTCAATACATTTTTAAATTTTAAATTTTGGGAAACGGACTTTGGCCCAGTGGTTAGGGCGTCCGTCTACCATATGGGAGGTCCGCGGTTCAAACCCCGGGCCTCCTTGACCCGTGTGGAGCTGGCCCATGTGCAGCGCTGATGCGCGCAAGGAGTGCCGTGCCATGCAAGGGTGTCCCCCGCGTGGGGGAGCCCCACGCGCAAGGAGTGCGCCGGTGAGGAGAGCCGCCCAGCGTGGAAAGAAAGAGCAGCCTGCCCAGGAATGGCGCCGCCCACACTTCCCATGCCGCTGACGACAACAGAAGCAGACAAAGAAACAAGACGCAGCAAATAGACACCAAGAACAGACAACCAGGGGAGGGGGGGAAATTAAATAAAATAAATAAATCTTTAAATTTTAAATTTTTATTTTCAAATACTTTCGAACCTTAGAGGACAATTACAAAAGTATTACAAATTCCATATAGAGAACCCCAACATACCTCTTATATTAGTCAGCCAAAGGGGTGCTGATACAAAATACCAGAAATTGGTTGGCTTTTATAAAGAGTATTTATTTGGTGTAGGAGCTTACCGATAACAGGCCACAAAGCATAAGTTACTTCCCTCACCAAAGTCCATTTTCACGTGTTGGAGCAAGATGGCTACCAATGTCTGTGAGGGTTCAGGCTTCCTGGGTTCCTCTCCTCTAGGGTCTTGCTTCTCTCTGGGTTCAATGTTCCATTCTTCCCAGGGCTTGCTTTCTCCTGGGCTCAGGGTTCCTCTCTTCCTGCGGCTTGCTTCTCTTTTCTCTACATGCTTACTTCCTAGGGCTCCAGCTTAAGGCTTCAGCATCAGATTCCAACATCAAAACTTCTACATAAAAAACCCTCAACTCTGTCCTTTTCCATGTCTTTTATCTGTGGGTCCCTAACCTCCAAGGGGTGGGGATTCAATGCCCTAATGACGTGGCCCAATCAAAACCCTAATAACTTAATCATACCCAAGTACAGACCAGATTACAAACATAATCCAATATCTATTTTTGAAATTCATAACCATATCAAACTGCTACACCCCTATACTTCAGATAACCAGAACCACCAATTTTAACATTATGCCACATTTGCTATACATTCTATCTATCCAACCATCCATCTACCCATCCATCCTTCCATCCATCCATCTATGTATCTATCTGTCAATCCATTTCTGAATACTTGAACATAGGTTATATCATATACATTATGCTCCTTGAACACTCCTTGAGCTGCCTTCCACATACGGCGCAAGGTCTGTTATGATGAGACCCTCAGGCCACCAGCAGATAGATTGGGCCAGACATACATGGTCCTATTATGTGCACAAGGATTACTCTACTCTCTCCGGAACTGGAACCAGGGATCTGCACACTGTGAGCATGGGCTGACTCCACACCTTGTAGGTGAGGGGTGGAAGGAGGGGCCAGCCAGGGGCTACATGAGATCCTACTGCTTTTAAGTAGTTTTTTTCCTTGATTTGGTACTTGCCCTGTTACTGAAGTCTTATTTTCTGGAGTTTTGAGAAAGATGTTTCTGCCAATTCTTACTGATTCTTCAAAGTTTCAGAGGAGGGACGGGCTCTGAAGTGTCTCATTCCACCATCTCGATAACAGCAGGGCCTGCATTCAGTACATTTTTAAGTGCCATGCCAATTCTCCTTCTAAATGTCTCTCAAAGCCATTAATTTCTTACCATTCATTTCTTATTGCTGTCTTTCACTTAGACTTTAACAGTAGCTTCCTAACTAGTATTACTATTTTCTGTCTTGCCCCTAGCCAGAATAATATTCCAAGAACTACAAAAATAATGATGTGTTTAAAATCCTTTCATGGCTTCATATTGATTTTTAAAAAGATTTTATTGTGGAAAAATATATAAAACATAAAATTTGCCATTTTGACCTTTTTTAAGTGTACAATTCAGTGGCATTAATTATACTCATAATGTTGTGCAACCATTACCACTATTTCCAAAACTTTTCATTATCCCAAACAGAAACTTTGTACCCACTAAACAGTAACTTCTCATTTTCCCCTTCTCCCAGCACCTGGAAATCTCTTATCTTCTTTCTGTCTCTATAAATTTGACTATTCTAAATATTACATTATTTGTCCTTTTGTTTCTGTCTTATTTTACTCAACATGATGTTTTCAAGATTTAGCCTTGTACCATACATCGGAACTTCATTCCTTTTTAATATTCCATTGCATGTATATACCATCACATTTTATATATCCATTGGACACTTGGGTTGCTTCTACTTTTTGGCTATTATGAATAATGCTGCTATGAACAATCAGTGTGAAAATACCTGTTTGAGTCTCTATTTTCAATTCTTATGGGTATATACCTAGATGTGGTATTGCCAGGTCATATGGAAATTTTATACCTAACTTTCTGAGGAACTGCCAAACAGGTTTCCATAGTAGCTGCACCACTTTACATTCCCACCAACAATGAAAGAATGTTCCTATTTCTCCACATCCTCACCAACACCCACTAGGGTGTGAAATTGTAAATTAATATTTAATTGGGAAATTTTTTATTATTTATTTTTAAAAAACGTTAGATTACATAAATGTTACATCAAAGATATAGGGGATTCCCATATACCCATCCCCTTCCCGCCACTTTTCCCCATTAACAACATCTTTCAATAGTGTGGTAAGTTAGTTACAATTGATGAGCACATATTGAAGTGTTTCAACTAATCATCTCTATAGTTTAAATTATGGTTTACACTTGGCTCTGCAAATTTTATAGGTTTTGACAAAATGTTTAATGGCCTGTATCCATCATTGTAATGTCATGAAGAATTCCAGTGTTCCAAAACTTCTCCTATTCTTTCTTCTCCTTCCCCTCAGATCTTGGGTGACTACTACCTTTATATCAATGTTACAAGTTTTTCCATTACTAGAATAATAATAAGTTTACTTTAGTTCATAGTTGAATTTCCCCCTTATGTTTGTTCATTCCTCAATCTTGAGAATTTGAAGTGGTGATGCCAGCTCTGCTTCCAATTGAGAGGAGGCCTAGATCCCATGGGGCAGATGGACCGACCTGCCTTGCTTGCAGTTGTAGATACTCTATGTTTTGGGATGAGCATTGTCCATCATCATCCTTTTATTATTTGTCCTGGAACGGGTCTGATGAATTGGAGAATAGGTGTTGGCTGCAACTCTGCTGAGATTCAGGGCTCAACTGACATATGAACAGCTGGAAGATTTAAGTCTCTGGGACATATATTTAACAGGTATACTGCTGATTATAGGTTCAAATAAAAAGGACAGAAAAGCCATGCGTAGGAAAATTACAAATGAGTCTAATTCCAATACATAGGGGGGATAGGTTATCATATATTCCAAGGTAAGGCCCACTGATAGGATGCCGAATTCCTGGGATTGTCTGCCCTGCCTATAGTGTATAGAAGCCTCTAGAGCCTTCAGGATCCCCCCTGCTTAAGGTACTGTTTACTGTGGCAGTCAATGAGATCCAACTGAAACATGCATAAGCATAACTTCTGGAATGACCTCCTAACTCTCTTTGAAATCTCTTGGCCATAAAAACTAATTTCTATTTAATATTTCCCCCTTTTGGTCAAGATTTTTTTCCTAACGCATTGCTAGTTCATGGCAGTAATAACCCTTGGTGCCAGGGAGGCTTAACCCTGGGAATCATGTCCCATACCAGAGGAAAGGTAATGAGTTTATATGCTGGGTTTGGCTTAGAGTAAGGCCACATTTGAGCAACAAGGAGGCTCTCAGGAGGTAACTCTTAGGCAAATATAATACTAGGCTAAGTTTCAGTTTCACAAGAATGAGGTATAAGTACAAGGATCAATATCAAGGGCCTAGAGTATTAGTCTGTCCTCCTTTGCTAGGCATTGCCCGTGTACTTTAGGGATTCTTTTCTTTTTTAAAAAAAGATTTATTTATTTATTTCTCCCCCTCTTCCTCCATTGTCTGTTCTCTGTGTCCATTCACTGTGTTTGCTGTGTGTTCTTCTGTGTCTGCTTGTATTCTCATTAGGTGGCTCCAGGAACTGATTCTGGGACCTTCTGGAGTAGGAGAGAGGCAATCATTCTCTTGTGCCACCTCAGCTCCCTGGTCTGCTGTGTCTCTTACCATTTCTCCTCTGTGTCTCTTTTTGTTGCGTCATCTTGCTGTGCCAGCTTTCCATATGGGCCAGCACTCCTGTGTGGGGCAGCACTTCTGCACATACTCCACGTAAGCAAGCACTCCTCACAGGCCAGTACTCTGCATGGGCCAGCTTGCCACACGGGCCAGCTTGCCTTCACCAGGAGGCCCTGGGCATCGAATCCTGGACCTCCTATATGGTAGGTGGGAGCCCAACTGCTTGAGCCACATCCACTTCCCATACTCTAGGAATTCTTGCCACTCTATGAGAGAAGGTAGCAGGACTGCCCAGGATAGGAATTCAGTATGCTTTTGGTTGTTTTGTGAGACTCCACCCACTGAGATAGTACCCCATGACCATATGAACATTTTTTACAGAGGCATGCCCCAGGTGCACCCCTCCCCACATATCCCCCCACCACCCCACATAATTGTGAAATTTTAAATAAAACCCAAGATTTCTGATCCTCTAGAGAAATCTGAACATCTGACGACAATCAGCTGGAATAGATAGTGGTTTCCCTATTTAGTCTGTACTTTTCACTCTGCTGTGGTTCCTATGAATTCCCTATTTTATATCCAGAGTAATAAACCAATTTATGTTATTTACCTGGTACCTGTAGGCATTTGAGTCTGTGACTCCAGCTAAATGACTGGCCCCTGACAATTTCTTCAGCCTCAGGTTTTGTCACTCTCCTCATATTCTTCAGCCATACTGAACTTTTTTTTTTTTTTAAGATTTATTTTTATTTATTTAATTCCCCTCCCCTCCCCCGGTTGTCTGTTTTCTGTGTCTTTTTGCTGCGTCTTGTTTCTTTGTCCGCTTCTGTTGTTGTCAGCGGCACAGGAAGTGTGGGCGGCGCCATTCCTCGGCAGACTGCTCCCTCCTTCGCGCTGGGCGGCTCTCCTTATGGGTGCACTCCTTGCGCGTGGGGGACACCCCTACGCGGGGGACACCCCTGCGGGGCGCGGCACTCCTTGCGCGCATCAGCACTGCGCATGGGCCAGCACCACATGGGTCAAGGAGGCCCAGGGCTTGAACCGTGGACCTCCCATGTGGTAGACGGACACCCTAACCACTGGGCCAAAGTCCGTTTCCCCATACAGAACTTTTAGTTCCTAGAAAATGCCTTGTTCTTTTTTGCCTCTAGGTTTTATTTTTGTTTTTTTAAAATTTTATTTATTTATTTAATCCCCCCCCCCCCCCGCCCCCGGTTGTCTGTTCTCTGTGTCTATTTTGGTGCGTCTTGTTGTCTTGTTTCTTTGTCAGCTTCTGTTGTCGTCAGCAGCACGGGAAGTGTGGGCGGCGCCATTCCTGGGCAGGCTGCACTTTCTTTCGCGCTGGGCGGCTCTCCTTACGGGCGCACTCCTTGCACGTGGGGCTCCCCTACGCAGGGGACACCGCTGCGTGGCATGGCACTCCTTGCGCGCATCAGCACTGTGCATGGGCCAGCTCCACACGGGTCAAGGAGGCCCGGGGTTTGATCCGTGGACCTCCCATGTGGTAGACAGATGCCCTAACCACTGGGCCAAGTCCGTTTCCCTGGTTTTTGTTTTTGTTTTTGTTTCCCAGCAAGGTGCTTTCTCCCTGAAGATTTTGGTATTCTGGGTCATGTGACTTTTCCATCACATGGCAATGCGCATGGCAATGTCTTCTTTCTCTTCCAGGTTCGATTGACTTCCAGATTCTGGTTTATCCCTATAAATTCACTTTCCATGTCCAATTTCCTTTGCTTCAGCCATAATGGATTAGGGCCCACCCTCATTCAGTTTGGGCATACCCTAACTAAACATCTTTGAAGGTCCTTTTTACAAGTAGGTTCATACTCATAGGACCAGGGGTTGGGATCTGATCGTGGTGTATGTTGGGGACATGATTCATTCCCCAACAGTTGCTTCTGAAAAATTTTTTTAAACAAACGCTGTTCCTTGTGTCTATAACATTTTCTCCCTGCTCAACATACAGGTTCCAACTTACATATCAGTTCCTCAGGCATGCTTTTCCTTTATATATTTTAGCTCCCTGATTTCCCAGGTCACACTATCCATCATACTTTAATGTTATTATTTGCTTCTTTCATCAGATTGTAAACTTTGAGAATAAGGACTGTGTCTACCTTGTTCACAACTGTTTCCCTTACATCTAACAAAGTAGTTGACTTATAATTAGTATAAATAAGTATTTATCAAATGAATGAGTGATGCTTGGAATGGATTTCCCTTCATAATTAAAATATACCCATTTTTTATAACTATTTAATACACTTTGAATTTTAGAAGTCCTTTATTGTATTTCTTGCAGTTTGAGTTTATTTCTAGAATTTGTCTTCAATCCACAGGCCATGCTTTTAAAAGAATATTGTTTTAAAATCTTTTTTTTTTTTAAAGATTTATTTTTATTTATTTCTCTCCCCTTCCCCGCTCCCCCCCAGTTATCTGTTCTCTGAGTCCATTCGCTCTGTGTTCTTCTGTGTCTGCTTGTATTCTTGTCAGTGGCACCCAGAATCTGTGTCTCTTTTCGTTGCATTATCTTGCTGCTTCAGCTCTCTGTGTGTGGCACCATTCCTGGGCAGGCTGTACTTTTCTCGCACTGGGCAGCTCACCTTACAGGTCACTCCTTGCGTGTGGGGCTCCCCTACACGGGAACACACCTGCGTGGCACGGCACTCCTTGAGCACATCAGCATTGCACGTGGGCCAGCTCACCACACGGTCAGGAGGTCCTGGGTTTGAACCTTGGACCTCCCATGTGGTAGGCAGATGCCCTATCCATTGGGCCAAATCTGCTTCCCTGTTTTAAAATCTGAGCACATTCTTACTCCTTTAAAAATTGTTTGTTTTGGGTATTCTTGTCTTCACCCTACTGATTCTCTATTTCAAATATTCTTGAAGATTTTAATTGACATCTACTATATTATAATTCATGAGTTTTTCCTGTTTTCTTGGTACTTAATTAAGAAAGTTGTATAATTCATTTTTTCTGTATTTGGGAATAATATAGGGATTATGTAGAATCTAAATTTTGGAAGAAGTCTTTATGGAATATACTGAAGTACTTAATCACTTTGGGGGAATGCGTTATTTTTTAACTTTTAATTTGGAAATTATTAAAGTCTCACAAGAAGTTGTAAAAATAGTACATAGGACAAAGAAGGCAGACAAACAGCCAATGAGCCCGTGAAGAGATGTACAACACCATTAGCCATTAGAGAAATCCAAATAAAAACCACAATGAGATACCACTTCATACCCATTAGGATGGCTCAAATCACAGACAATGATAAGTTGTGGAGAAGTTGGAGCTCTCATAAACTACTGGCTGGAATGTAAAGTGGTACAGCCACTTTGGAAAACAGTCTGGCATTTCCTCAAAAGATATATTGTGAAGTTAAGATATGACCTAGTACTTTTGCTCTTTTGTAAATATACAAGAGAAATGAAAATATGTCTACCCCAAAATTTGTAAGTGAATGGTTCACAGTAGCATTATTCATAATAACCAAAAAAGTGAAAACAACCCAAATTTACATCAACTTATAAATGGAAAAGTGAATTCTAGTTTACTAATACAATGAACTATTACTTGACAATTAAAATAAATCAAGTATTGATATATGCTACAAAGTATTATGCTAAATGAAAGAAGCCAGTCACAAAGGACCACATGTATGATTCCATTTATTTGAAATGTCCAGAATAGGCAAATCAATAGAGACAAAAAGTAGTGGTTGCCTAGGGCTGGGGGACATAGGCAGATTAGGGGGCTAAGGAGTGCAAAGTTTTCTTTTTTAAAATATTTATTATTATTTATTTCTCTTCCCTCCCCACCCCATTGTCTGCTCTCTGTGACCACTTGCTGTGTGTTCTTCTGTGTCCATTTGCACCCTTGGTGGCACCAGGAAACTGCGTCTCTTTTTTGTAATGTCATCTTGCTGCGTGAGCTCTCTGTGTGTGCGGTGCCACTCCTGGGAGGGCTGCGCTTTTTTTCATGCAGGGTGGCTCTCCTTGCAGGGTGCACTCCTTGTGTGTGGCACAGCACTCCTTCCACGTGCCAGCTCACCACGCAGGCCAGGAGACCCTGGGTTTGAACCCTGGACCTCCCATATGGCAGGTGGACACTCTATCAGTTGAGTCAAATCCACTTCCTCTGAACTGTATACTTTAAATGAGTAATTGTATTGTATATGAATTATATGTCAGTAATCTGTAAATTATATATATGTATATATATATTACATATAGTGCCTTGAACTGTTCAACCAGTTTCCCCCAATAGTGACATCTTATATAATTATAGTACAATTTCAAAACCAGGAAATCAACATTGCTGCAATACTGTTGAACTATAGACTTCATTCAGTTTTCATTTTTTATGTGCACTCATTTTGTGTGTTTCTGTGCATATAGTTCTGTGCATTTTGGACCCATATATGGATTCGTGTAACTGTCACGTAATCATGATAAAGAATTGTTCCATCACGACAGAGGAAATCCCTCATACCACTCTTTTATAGTCACACTAACTCCTCCACCCTGTGCCTGTCCCCTTGAATGTATTCTCCATCTCTGTAGTTTTGTCACTTCAAGTACATAAATGAAGTCATACAGTATATATCCTTTTTAAAAAATTTTTTTAATATCCCCCGCCCTTTGTGGCTTTTTTGTGTGCTGTCTGCTTTCTGTGTCCATTCACTGTGTGTTCTTCTATGTCTTTATTTCCCCTCCCCCCTTGCAGCTTGCTTGCTGTCTGCTCTCTGTGTCCATTCTCTGCGCGCTCTTCTGTGTTTTTTTGCTTGTTTCCCTTTTTTTTTGTTGTGTCACCTTGCTGAGTCAGCTCTCTGCAGCACTTGCGGGTTGGGCAGTGCTCTGCAGTGTGCGGATGAGCCTGCCTTCACAAGGAGGCCCCAAGATGCAAACCCAGGGCCTCCCATATGGTAGATGGGAGCCCAACTGATTGAGCCACAGCTGCTTCCCCAGTACATATCTTTTTTTTTTTTTTTAATGGCAAAATTTTTATTACTTTTTTTTTTATTGACTTTGTAATAATATTACATTAAAAATATATATGTGAGGTCCCATTCAACCCCACCCCCCCGCCCCCCCTCTCCCCCCCCCAACAACACTCGTTCCCATCATCATGACATATCCATTGGATTTGGTAAGTACATCTTTGGGCACCTCTGCACCTCATAGACAATGGTTCACATCATGGCCCATACTCTCCTCCATTCCATCCAGTGGGCCCTGTGAGGATTTACAATGTCCGGTGATTACCTCTGAAGCACCATCCAGGGCAGCTCCATGTCCCAAAGACGCCTCCACCTCTCATCTCTTCCTGCCTTTCCCCATACCCATCGTCCACCATGTCCACTTTTCCCAATCCAATGCCACCTCTTCTATGTGGACATTGGATTGGTTGTGTCCATTGCACCTCTATGTCAAGAGGAGGCTCAGATTCCACATGGATGCTGGATGCAATCCTCCCGCTTTCAGTTGTAGGCACTCTAGGCTCCATGGTATGGTGGTTGTCCTTCTTCAACTCCATCTTAGCTGAGTGAGGTGAGTCCAATAGATCAGATTGTAGGTGCTGGAGTCTGTTGAGGCTCAGGACCTGGCTATCACATTGTCAGTCCAGAGATTCAAATCCCCTAAATATATCTTAAACCCCAACACTAACTGCACCTCCAGCACATTAGCATGAAAGTCTTATGAAGGGAGATCCCATCTGAGTCCAGATTCATCACACATAAACACCATTTCCAAAGAGGGGCCATCTGCCCTGGTAGTTAACTCCATCGGCCATGACCATAACTCCCATGGGTCTCCTTAGCCCTCAAAGGAACCAATAGCTGGGGGTTGTATCTGCTTTATCTGTCTCTCTGACTCTGCTCAGTTGTGCATGAGGGCAATCCTTCTGCCAGCCTCCAGACTCTTTTTTAGAAATTCGTAGCCATATAAACTCATTTCTCCTTTCCATTTCCCCCTTACTTTAGGTCTAACAGCATTTTAAAGTCATGGTATTTTATGTAGACATGGATATTCTGCTGATCCGCATTGAACCTTCCGTATAAGGTCATTTTCCAGTTGCATCATCAGTTGGTAGTTGATAGTGGTCCCTCGTTGCCAGGGAGGCTCATCCCCGGGTGTCATGACCCACGCTGGGGGGAAGGCATTGCATTTACATGCTGAGTTTGGCTTCAAGACTGGCCACATTTGAGTAACATGAAGGCTGACAGGAGGAAATTCCCAGGCACAATGTTGCTCTAGGCCTTGTTCTTATTTTAGGTTTGTCAGCTCAGAAGCATAGTCATTAGCATCAGGGGCTCACTGTTGAACCCTCACTCCCTCCCGGTCCCCGCCACTGTACCTGGGAGACTGTCGCTGCTCCCCTAGGGACCACGACAGAGCACCACTGGCCAGGAACCCAGTACCCCCCCTACTGTGGTTTTTAATTGTTGCCACTATGAGTATATCCAAACATTACCATGCACCCTGGACATATGTTCTAGTACATATCTTTTTGATGTTAGATTTTCTCAATAATCATAAACCCCTTTAGATCCATCTAAATTGTTGTATGAATCAATATTTCATTTCTGTTTATTGCTGCATAGTATTCCATTTATAGGAGTTTGTTTAACCTTTTGCCTCTTGATGTACTTTTGCTTGTTCTAATTTTTGGCTATTGCAGATAAAGCTGCTCTAAAATTTGTGTACAGGTTTTAGGGTAAATGTAAGTTTTCACTTCTCTGGGATAAATGCCCAAGCATGCAATTGTTGGGTTATATGGTAAGTATATGTTTGGTTTTATTAAAAATGCCGAATTCTTTTCTTTTCTTTTTTAAGCTTTTCTTTTATCAGATGTCAATACTATATTTTCTTTTTCTTTTTTCTTTACTTCTCCTCCCCCCCTACCCCCTACCACCCCCTCCCCTTGTCTGCTTTCTGTGTCCATTCGTCGTATGTTCTTCTGTGTCTGTTGTATTCTTATTAGGCGGCTTCTGGAACCCATCCTGGGACCTTCCAGAGTGGGAGAGTGGTGACCATTCTCTTGCTCCATCTCAGCACCCTAGTTTGCTGTGTCTCATATTGTATCTTCTCTGTGTCTCTTTTGTTGCATCATCTTGCTGTGTCAGTTCTCCGTGTGGGCTGCACCACTTCTGGGCAGTCTGCCCTCCTGTGCAGGGCTATACTCCTTGCATGGGGCCTCTTGCATAGGGAGCACCCCTTTGTGGGGCAGTACTCCTCTCTTGTGGCAGCACTCCACGTGGGCCAGCTCGCCACATGGGCCAGGAGGCCCTGGCTATAGAACCCTGGACCTCCTTTATGGTAGGTGGAAGCTGTATCCATTGAGCCATATCCGCTTCCCCCAAATTGTTTTCATATAAATAAATGTATGAGATATAATTAATAATTTTAAAAGTTTCTTCTTTTTCCCATAGTATTTTTGAGTTCTTTATTTTCCTATTATATAGTTGTGATAATAAATTTAGGTGGATGAAATTCCATGTTATTGAAGACTTCCAGGGAAGATGGTGGAGTAGGGAATTCCAGGACTCAGTCCTTCCACCAAAACAACTATAAAAAAGGCAGGAGGGAAGCGGACTTGGCCCAGTGGTTAGGGCGTCCGTCTACCACATGGGAGGTCCCTGGTACAAACCCTGGGCCTCTTTGACCTGTGTGGAGCTGGCCCATGCGCAATGCTGATTTGTGCAAGGAGTCCCCGCGTAGGGGAGGCCCATGCACAAGGAGTGCACCGTTTGAGGAGAGCCGCCCAATGCAAAAGAAAGTGCAGCCTGCCCAGGAATGGTGCCGCACACACAGAGAGCTGACACAACAGGATGACGCAACAAAGAGAAACACAGATTCCCATGCTGCCGACAACAACAGAAGCGGACAAAGAAGAACACACAGCAAATAGACACAGAGAACAGACAACTGGGGGAGGGGGGAAAGGGGAGAGAAATTAAAAAAAAAAAAAAGGCAGGAATGGTCTAAAACAACTATTTTGAAACTCCAGACCCAGAAAATCACTATACAGCATCCAGGAAAGAGAGGGAGGAAGAGGTGGATAAATTATAGTAAAGAACTGTAAATTGCTCTCTCCACACAGTGGCTGCCAGAACCCATCTCCCACTCTTGCAGCAGGCCACTGCAGAGTCCAGTCCCCGGCTAGCTGATCTTGACAGAAAGGAACATAAACATCTTCTACCCCAAGAACAGGGGTGTGTATTGCCAATTCACTGATCACAACCTTTTTTTTTTCCCTAAAGGGATTCATGTAAAAATGTTTATTTGTCCTAATGTTTAGAGTACAGGAAAAAAAAAAAAAGGAACCTCAACTCCAAAGCAACAGTGAATTAGGGCCTGCCCACAGCCAAGGGAAGGCCACTGCAGGGTACCCTGGCATGGACTGTCCTCCCACTGCTTAGCGTAAGTGCCACCAGGCAGAAAACTGAGGAAGCAGGGCATGAAGACCTTCACAGCTGCTAGCAAGCATTCAGGGGAATAAAGGGACATCTACCTGGCTTCCTATGTCCCAGCGACAATCGCAGCTTTTTATTAGTGAATTCAGATCACTGGATCTCAGCTCTGAGGGCAGCTGTTTTTTCAGCCTAACTCTAGACAGGGGCAGAGGTGGTGGAGATTTAAAGATGCAGGGCTTCCTCAGGGCTGTGGGGGAAAGATAGCTGAAGGGCTGCATTTGCTGCAAGTCAGGAAAGCTCAGTTTTGGAGAGCGATTAGAGGAGTTTTGGCACTCTTCCTGACCCCCTCCACAGGGCATTTTGGAGCCAATCTGTACTCCCTTTGGGGTCCCTGGTCCTGTTTTGGCCAGGAGAGACTAAATTGGGAAAGTCTTCCCCAGGGTGACTCTCCTCCCAGAATTTGCCCTCCAGTGAGACATGAAAGGCATGTAAAAACTTACAGAGACAAATAGTCTAGGACAAATACCTAGGAGAGGGTGGTCTGTTGCCTGAGAAACAGGGGGTACAGCCAAACTCATGTAAACACATTTACTCCAAAACAACTAACAAGCAAAATTCCAGGACAAGATAGAGGCCCAGTGAGACAGGGAAAACCCTGCACAGTGTATTCACCTTGGGCAGACCTTACTGGTAGGAGAGCTTTACAGACATCTCAGGGAGTAAATCCCAGGATTAACATTTTAAATATTAAAATGTACAGTGTGCAACAAATGAATACAAGGCAAACAAAGACACAGGAAATGATGGCCCATTCAGTGGAAGAGAATAAGAGAAAACACCAACAAAGAAGACATGAATGTGGACATACCGAACAAAGCCTTTTAAAAATAGTCATAAAAATGCTTAAGGAAAAGAAAAGAAATGCTTAAGGAGATGAAGAAAAATACAGAGAAAGAACTACAGAATATCAAGAACACAGTGAATGAACAATATAAGAGTCTCAGTAAAGAGATAGAAATCTTAAAAAGGAACCAAACACAATGCCTGGAGTTGAAGATCACAATAACTGAAATGAAAAATGCCCAGGAAGGTTTCGAAAGCAGAGTGGAGCTGACAGACTTCCCAAACTTAGCAAAAGCTGTGACTATGCACATCCAAGAAGCTCAGAGACACCAAACAGGATACACATAAAGAAAATACACCCCATCATATATTGGTTACACTATCAAAAGAAAAAGACTAACAAAATTATTATGATGGACAACCCCCATCCCAAAAAGCAAGTATCTACAGCTGCAAGCAAAACAGTTCCTTCCAACTGCCCCATAAAATCTAAGCCCCCTCTCAGTCTGAAGCAGAGTGACATTACCGTTCCAACATTCTGAAGATTGAGGAATGGACAAACATAAGGGGGAAATACAACCATGGACCAAAGTAGACTTATTATATCATAGTCACTGAAAAACCCGTAACATTGATATGAAGATGGTGGCTACCAGAGGTTTTGAGGGGAGGGGGAGGGAAGAATAGGTAGAACATAAGGCATATTTAGGCCTTTGGAATTGTTCTGTATGATATTGCAGTGATGGATACAGACCATTGTACATTTTGTTAAAACCTTTAAAATGGTTTGGGTGCAAAATGTATACTATAATATGAACTATAGGCCATGGTTAGAGGTAGTGCTCCAAATTTGTTCATCAATTTTAACAAATATACCACACTAATGTAAGGTTTTATTAATACAAGAAAATATGATAGGGGAGGTGGTGGGGTATATGGGAATCCCATATATATATATGGGATTCCATATATATATATATATATATTTTTTTTAAGATTTTTTATTTCTCTCCCCTTCCCTGCCACCTCCAGTTGTCTGCTCTCTCTGTCCATTCACTATGTGTTCTTCTATGTCCACTTGTATTCTTGTCAGTGGCACTGGCAATCTGTGTCTCTTTTTGTTGCATCATCTTGCTGCGTCAGCTCTCCGTGTGTGTGGCACCATTCCTGGGCAGACTGCACTTTTTTCGCACTGGGTGGCTCTTCTTATGGGCATGCTCCTTGTGCATGAGGCTCCCCTATGCAGGGCACACCCCTGTAAGGCACTCCTTGCGCACATCAGCACTGCGCGTGGACCAGCTCACCACATGTGTCAGGAGGCCCTGGGTTTGAACCTTGGGCCTTCCATGTGTTAGGTGGACACTCTGTCCATTGAGCCAAATCCACTTCCCCCTGTATTTTTAATGTAACTTTTCTGTAATCTTAAACTTCATTAAAAATAAAGTGGAAAAAAAAAAAAGCGAAGAACAAAGAGAGTTCAGAAAGCTTCAAAAGAAAAGCCATGTGTTACATACAAGGGAATCAGACTGAGTGCTGATTTCTCATCAGAAACCATGGAGACAAGAAGGCAATTGGTTGAAATGCTTAAAGTGCTGAAGGAAAACAGCAGCCGCCTAATAATTTTATATCTGGTGAGACTGTCTTTCAAAAAGGAGGGAGAGTTTAAAATTTGGAATTTTGTCACTATCAATATGTGAAAAAGAGAAGGAAATTTTATTTTCTTTTTTAAGATTTATTTTATTTATTTATCCCCATCTCTCATTGTTTGCAATTGCTGTCTGCTCTCTGTGTGCATTTGCTGTGTGCGCTCTATGTTTGCTTGTCTTCTCTTTAGGAGGCACCAGGAACCAAACTTGGGATCTCTCATGGGGAAGAGAGGTGCTCAATCACCTGAGCCACCTCAACTCCCTGGTTTTGTTGTGTCTTTCATTGTCTTTCCTTCTTGTGTCTCTTTTGTTTCGTCATCTTGTTATGTCAGCTCACCATGCCTGATCACCGCGCTAGCTCACCTTCTCCAGGTGTCACTGGGAACTGGAACCTCCCATGTGGTAAGCAGAAGCCCAATTGCTTGAGCCACATCCGCCTCCCAGAAGCAAATTTTAAACTTATTGATGCATTACTTTTGAACCTGTCCTACCATGCTGCTATTCCTCGTGAAGGAATCTGTATTTCTTTCCTTCTGAAAGGAGTCAATTTAAAAAATTTTAAGAGCATCATGTCTCATATTGTAGAACACATGGAGATTTTTACATAACTGATAGTGTTCCTATAATCAACTTCAATTTAACTCATATTCAAATATTAAGACTTTTATTTCACTATTTAATACATTAATATCTGCTTTAAGTATATATTATTTTTACTTTTGGAATACATTTAATTTTTGAGTTTTAAACAAATATATTCTTTCTTTCAAATAGAAGAATGTAGCATTTTTTGGTATTTTAATTACTTATTTAAACATTCCCCTCTCCCCTAATACACAAAAATTAAAAACAAAACAAAACATGTATTTGTTAGTAGTGGTAAAAAAAAATGTGTGAGAGATTAAGACATTCACAGATAAAAAGCTCAGGGAATACATCACCAATAGATCTGCCCTATCAACAATGCTAAAGGCAATTCTTCACACTGAAATGAAAGGACAGTAGTTCAAAGCAGCACAAAGAAAAATCTGCAATAAAGGAAACCATCTGGGTAGTTATAAATACTGGTAGTATTGTACTATATTGTTTGGTATGTAACTTCAGTTCTTACTTCCTGCAGGTATTAAAATCATATGCATTAAAAGTAATGATAAAGCTAGGTTTTTGGATGTATAGTGTACAAAGATATAACTTATTACAAAAAATGGTGGGGGGACACAGGGGAGTAGGAAAAGTGTATGTGCCTGTTATTGAAATTAAGTTATCAAATCAAATATAATTGTTATATATTTAGGATGTTAAATTTTAATCCTATGGTAAACACAAGGAAAACAAATAAAAAATATATCCAGATAGAAATGAGAAGGTACTCAGTATGGCACAACACAGGAAAGCAAATAAATATAGAAGTAGGCTTTAATAGAAGTGAGGGACAAAAAAATATAAGAATTACAAAGGCTAAATAGCAAAATGGCAGAGGGAACACCTGTATTATAAATAATGACTTTAGGGAAACGGACTTTGGCCCAGTGGTTAGGGCGTCCGTCTACCATATGGGAGGTCCGCGGTTCAAACCCCGGGCCTCCTTGACCCGTGTGGAGCTGGCCATGCGCAGTGCTGATGCGCGCAAGGAGTGCCGTGCCACGCAAGGGAGTCCCCCGCGTGGGGGAGCCCCACGCGCAAGGAGTGCGCCCGTGAACGAGAGCCGCCCAGCGTGAAAAGAAAGTGCAGCCTGCCCAGGAATGGCGCCGCCCACACTTCCCGTGCCGCTGACGACAACAGAAGCGGACAAAGAAACAAGACGCAGCAAATAGACACCAAGAACAGACAACCAGGGGAGGGGGGGAAATTAAATAAATAAATAAATCTTTAAAAAAAAAAAAAAAAAAATAATGACTTTAAATGTAAATGGATTAAAGTCTCCAGTCAAAAGACAGAGATAAAAAAGCATAACCCCATTAAATGCTGTAAGAGACTCATCTTAAGGTCAAAGATACAAGTAGGTTGATGGTTAAAGGATGGAAAAAATATATACCATGCAAATAGTAACCGAAAGAGAGCTGGGGTGGCTTTACTAATATCAGATAAAATAGATGTTAAGTCAAAAACAATAGGTCAAGGACAACCAGCAAGATGGAGGCAGAGTAAGGACCTCCTAGAGTCAGCTCCTGCTACTGGGCAGTTAGTAAACACTGAGCGCTATCTGGAGCTAGCTGAAACAGCTGTTTGGGGACTCCAGGAGACCAGAAGAGCATCCTGCAACATCCTTGAAGGAATGGAAGGAGGAGACTGCCCATCTACAGAGAAGATTTGTAACAAGAATGCTCCATGCAGTGGAGGCCAGTGCCCATCCTCCACTGGCGGCACAAGCCACCTCCAGAGCTATTTCGCAGCTGGAATTGAAAGCTCCACTTCCCCAAAACGGGGGAGGAAGAGATGGTTGGGCACCAACTTAAGCTATAGTTAGCTTAAGTATAGTCCTGAGAACAGCTAAAGTTTGAACCTGTCCAAGCCAGAAAGAGGCCAGTAGCCACCGTCTTAACGCCGCGCCTGGCATGAGGGGAAGCAGACAGACTGAAAATCATAGTGATGATCAGATCAGATGGCAACTCTACCATAAGCACAACCGCACCTACGGCAGGGAGGAAACAGGGCAGACCTGCACCAGTCTCTCCAGGAAATTACCGGCCAAGCCGTGGAGGCCGGTGATCATCCTACTTTAACAGCAAAGGCTGCCCCAGCAGCTATTCTGTGGCTGGAATTGGAAGCTCCATTTCCCAAAAACAGGAGGAGGAGATGGTTGACCACCAATTTCAGCTACTGATTGATGGATTCTGCTGGCTAGAGTATAACCCTAAGAATAGCTAAAGTTTGAATTTTTCCAGTTCAGAAAAAGGCTGGTAGCTGCCATTTTGACTCTGCCCCCAGCATGATGGGAAGCCAGGCTGACCAAAAATCACAGTGATGGTGGGAATCGGTTTCTTTCACCCAGATCAGCCTGCAGCTCCAGCCTAGGTGTCAGCCCCACCTCTGGCCGGGAGGAGTCTAGTGGGCTCTGCTCCAGCCTCTCCAGGTAACTGCAGGTAACTTTGGCTGACACATATTGAATAATCGAAAATCTATCAGGACAACCATGGTCATCTTGGACCTGTGCTGCATAGATTGCTGCCCACACCTGCAGCTCCATCCCTGCCCCAGGCAGGGGAGAAAGGGGTGGGAAGCTTCATCATTCTCTCTGGGCAACTATGGTCTAGGCCTGCATGACTTGGATTATTCCACACAGCTGTGACTCTGTCCCTACCCCTGGAAAAGTAGAAAGCTGGAGGAGTCTTCATTGGTCCCTGGGGTAATGAGGGCAGCTTGAGCCTCCATAGCTTATAGCACCAACTACATCCTTGGTTCCTACTGCACAACCCAGAAAGGGAGAAATGTTAGGAAGCCTTAAACTAAAGAGAAAAACTGCACCCAGAATAAATACTCTAGTAAGCCAGATGCCAAGACACCAACAAAAAATTACAATCCACACCAAGAAACAAGAAGATATGGCCCAGTTAAAGGAACAAGATAATTCTCCAGATGACCTAAAGAAGTTGAGACAGCTAATCATACATGTTCAAGCAAATCTTAATGAATTCAATGAGATGGCTAAGGAGATTAAGAATATTAAAAAGACATTGGGTGAAGCGGACTTGGCCCAATGGATAGGGTATCTGCCTACCACATGGGAGGACCGCAATTCAAACCCCTGGCCTCCTTGACCCATGTGGAGCTGGCCCATGTGCAGTGCTGATACGTGCAAGGAGTGCCGTGCCACGCAGGGGTGTCCCCGGCATAGGGGAGCCCCATGCGCAAGGAGTGCACCCCATAAGGAGAGCTGCCCAGTGCGAAAGTGCAGCCTGCCCAAGAATGGTGCCGCACACACAGAAAGCTGACACAACAAGATACACAACAAAAAAAC